>NW_026534341.1:769350-1461664 GCF_026225885.1 Hylaeus anthracinus
ACGCGTTTCAAGATATTAGATTCAGCCGAGCCCGACGGAAGTTCTGGTAATTGAATACAATGGGTTCGTTTCCGCTATCGAGTCCAGCTAGAACGAGGCGGCTAGTTGCCTTCTGGTCGAACGAATTGGAAACAGAAGGGGCCAATGGAGCCACGACAGCGGAATAATTTTTCAAGCGGAGGCTTGATTGCAGCGGCTGCTACACGGTTGAAATGTGACACGGATCGATCGAACGCGCGGACGCAAAAATTGAATCGAACTTTGTAGGGGAAGCTCGACGATCGAGCGACTTCCATCGATATCGGTGCCACTTTTCAGCTCACGGCTCGAATCCGGACACTTGGAAAAGATTTTTACCGTTTTGTTCGTAATATATGGAATCGGTAAAAGTTGTTCAGAGTTTTGACCAACTGGAGGAAGCTTCGCAGAGATTGTAACGCGAAAGACCCAGTCGAAAAGACGATGAAATTCTAAGCACGCTTTTAGTTAGCGGCCCCTCGTTTCTGTGTGTCTCTCGTCAGCCCCCCTGAAAAATTAAACTGCCGAACACGGTATCCGTGGAAAGCTTCCCCTGAAGATCCGTCGTAATTTACGAGCATGTACAGCTTATAAAAATTTCAAGGCCGGCTTTCACCGGCGACGAACGATGGAAGATCGTTCGGACGTGATGCGACTCTCTTTCCCTCAGGAGGTCAAGGGGTCCTTCTTTTAGGGGGCTCGAGATGGTACCGTTTGGAGGATCCCGATGAACGAAGGGGATCGAAAGCTCGTGGGTTTCAGAATTACGATCTACAAGCCGTAGAGTATAGGAATACAGAGGTATTGGCTTTCGATAGTATCAAAGAAATGCAAAAATTCGTAAGAGTATCGAAGAATAGGAGTTGCGAAAGCAGCCAGGTACAAGGCTGTACAAGAGTAGAAGAATGGAGCAACAAGAACAGAAGAGCTGAGGAATTCGATAGCGCGCGATACAAGGAGAACCTGGCCAAGAACACTCCGAATCCAGCAGTCCAGGGTCATCTCGACGAACATTTCCGCTCTAAATTTCTCCTCCGTTCCCCTCGTCGTTGCCAAACATGTCAATTTCCAATACTAATTAAATTGGTCGACGATCACAAGTAGCCGATTAAGGCAAACGCATCGGAACACGACAGAATCGAGTACGTACAAGCTGGCTGACCCAAGACTGATGGTCTCGACCTGTCTGAAACGAGGCCGTTGCTCAATCAGCCAAATATGGCGCGCCGCGAACGCCGCGAACCCATTAACGATCCTGTGCGTTCAAGATCTAACAAGATAAGGAGCAACCGCTCCTTACTCGCTGGAATTTTGACGTTACTCGTTACACGAGATCCAACTTTCCGACTACACACGCCGAGCACGCGCGCGTTCCCTTTGTTGTACCATTAATTAGCTTCAATGAGCCGATTACCGGCGATCTCTTCTAAAGGTGTTATCAGTAATTGTCTCCCTACATGGGGGATCCTCGTATCCGAAACGATTCATTCTTCGCAGCGGCGATGAACGCTCAGCGTGAAAGTCGGGCTGGTTTACCCGAACGAATGGAGTTTCTGCTAAGAATGATTAGAAAACGTTAACTTGTAGCGATGCTGTGTTATCGACGCTAGAACTACCGAGTCGGTTCTATCCGTAGAGCCTCTTTTCGACCCTTTTCACACCGATCCGCATACTGCCTCGACTCGTACGTGAGTCGACGTATCAGTTTCGACAATAGAAATCTGACGAGAAATCGGAATATCCGTAGAAATCACAGTAGTCTAACTTACCCTCAAAATGTACGACGCCGGCAAAGTGTCGAGAAACGATGATATCCTTTGAACGGTCGATCGCTCTACTTCGTCGACGATCGGCAAAAGGACGGAACGACCCAATTAGCGCTTTGCAGTGGTAGGATCGGTACGCGAAAGCTTTTGTACCTGGAAACAAAGGTGAATAGACTTAGCCGACTATCGCGATGAATGACTCGAATGTATACATCAGCTGCGATCGATTCTCTCTTTCGGTGGTAACCGGTGCTCGTGCCGATAAGTTTTCTCGTTAAAGACACTTGGATTGCTGGAGAATCGGTTTCCCAAAGTTCATACGTTCGACGTCATGGAGAAGTTCCCCGTTGGAAGATAAATAGCCTTCGATTCGCCGGGAAAATGAAGTTGTTCCGACAACAGGTGCGAAACCTTTGTCTGCGTCGCTCGGATGCTGAATATGTCTTCGTTCGGACCTCCACCTTCGCTGAAATTAAACGCGTTCGGTCGTTCGAAGTCGCGTCATAGGTTGCACCAAGCCTTTCTTTCGTTTCGTTCTCTTTTTTTTTTTTTTCTATTTTGCTGTTCCTCTTCATTGATTTCATTAAAATCCAAATTTTGAAGATCGATTCAGCTGTCCAGGGTACGTTAAGATGTTGCTCGTGATCAGGCATAACTTTTTGCAGAGACCAGAATCCAGCTGCACGCTGTTTAAAATTCATACGAAGTCAAGGCAGGCCTGATCCACTCGAGGCTGCCAGTCTACCGCGAACAGTGCCCACCGTATTTGGACAGCAACATGTCTAGCCCGCGCCGATGCACTCCTGTTCATTAAATTCACGACGGATAGACGGACCTCGGGGACTTCAGGCAATCCGTGATCGTTCCGTCGCTACCAATTACGTGTCCCGGGCTTATCATCCGACACGGATACCTCGGAACGGTTATTCCAGATTCGATCGATTCCCAACGACGTCTTATAAACGAGATCGAACGGGCATCGATGATGCATCGGTGCCTTGAAATTGTACCTAGCCCCGATCGAGCCTTCCAGGGCATATCCGACAATGCGTCTTTTCTTTGAGCGAGTACCAGCAATTATTTGCTCTTGAGAATCTTCGTTCTATTCAACCAGTTGAGGTAAGAGTGCTCTCAAAAAGTCCTCTTAGTGATTCTGTGTATATTACGTATAAAACTGTCCATCTCGTCAAACTACCGGCACACCGTTTCTCTGTAACATGCAAGGTGTTAGCATACGTCACTGGTCCTAGATAACAAAGCAAGAAGAAAGGTAGCTGCCAGTGACCCCAACGCAAATTCCACGCCAGCGTCGACCTTTTATTGTTCCGCGCGCGCAACGAGAGGACCATTGAAAATTTACTGCCGGCCATATCGAGGCCATGCTGGCAGTTTTGGCTTATCGCGCTCGAGACCGTCACTCCGATACCGAATTTTCAGAATTTCCCGACGTTCCGAACCCTGCACCTCTCGACCATCGATTGCCCTGAGCGATAAACCTTGACACCAGTCGTGCATCTTTTAACCAATACTTGTGAACCTACTATACCGACCGGCGGTCTCGCAAAGTTAGTCGTTAATTTGTTTAATAGAAAGCACCGTCGCGGGAGGGAATTTATCAGGAAGATATCGTGGTATCTGTACTCGTTAGCTAGTCGTTCAGAATTGTCTGGGGATACGTTCTTGACTTCCACAATGATTTTAACGAAGCTCGTTCCAATCCTCCCGTGAAGGATCCCTAGCTCGCGCGTGAACGGGCTTCCTCGGGATTCGCGCGTTTTAATTGCTGTAAATCTGTCCCACGTCAGGCGTGAGAGCTCTGCGAATACGCGAAAGTGCGTTTTCCCTTGGCACTCAGCCGTCTGGGCTCCCCCAGCGATCAATTGTTCAAGACCCGCCACGACTTTCGGAAACATCCGACAGAGATGTAATTAAAACGCAGAATTAATACAGTAATCGAGAAAGCTGTACCAATTTCGGGTTTTCTACCTTGTTCGATCCTGTTCGTGGCAATGTTTTTCATAATTAGTTAACCATCCAGTGTAACGTCATTTCGAATAACGTCGCAATCTAAATTAAGGGAGAGGACGGTATATTATTCAACGCAAGCTACGCAGTATTTATAGTTCCCCGAGCTGTACGGCTATAAATGCACTTCCGTTTCGCTGACGCTAAGCGACAGCCAGTGCGAATCCTTAACAACTGCAAACACGGCTAGCAATAATTAGAAAAGTCTCCGACGCCTAGATACGTATCTCGTTCTCATTATAGTGGAACTAGTTTGTCATTAGCTCTCCGCTCGTCTCCAGCGTTCCCTGTAATTTCATCCCACCTGTCTCCAACGAACAGACAATTATTACACCCGTTTAATGCGAATTTTAGATCACTCTCCGTGGCGTGAATAACTCCACGCTGGAATTCGAGCTTTCCATTAGTCGCGACAGGATTTCTCTATCTTTCATTCGGCGACTCGTAGATCGAACCATGAAACTTAATCGCGTCACACCTGTACGGGATGTTTAAATCCGTTAAGAAGGGATATATATTTATTTCTTTGGTAAGAAACCCCCACTGAATCTGGAGAGTCAAGGTGAAAGTCCTGCGATAAACAATCTGCCAGGAATATAAATAAAGAAATATCGTAACGATGGAGTAAATTGGATCTTGGAAGAACAGTAACAGAACATTATGTATATTTGATGTATCTTTCTCTGTATTATTCTACAACATGCATACAATCTGCAGTCTACGAATAACGTTAGAAAGTTTGAGAGTATCACAAACTACGGAGTAGAATAGAAGAATGTCTAACGAGAATCTAGTTTAAAGAAGAAGAGTTTCAACTTTCCTGACGCTCGAATACAAACAGAAATTCGAGAGTCAGTCCTGGCTCTACTCCGAACCAGAAGACCGCCCTGAATTTAAACCACAAATTAGACCCCGTCCCGCAGATATGCCGAAACTTTTCACCGGTGTCCCTGTCCACGGTGCAAGAGCCCAAAGCTCTCGCGTCTCAAATCAGCATGATTTCGATGCAAACAAGTGCCGAGGGAAATAACGAAATTCCCTTTAATTGGCCCTGGTAGACGGCTAAGTCCCCGACGAACAAGAGTCCCCTGCGAGGGGGGTGGACCGCCGAAATCACGCCAGAAACAAGGACATTTCCACGGGGTGCCGTAACCGGTCTCTTTTCGCTGTTCCAGGTAGAATGCGGCGATACGAAACGCGGTGCTCGTCCGCAACGAGGCGATGAGAAGCCTGAATGGAGGCCGAGGAAGCCTCAGAGCCCCCTGGGGCTCCGACCAACGTCTCCTCAGAGCGCATCGAGATCAACCTTAGTCGCGTCGCGTCGCAGCCAGTCTAGACTCTGCTCGTCCTAGTTTACCAGGGATGATCTAAGCAAAACCGTAATCATCGTCGACCAACGAACCGACCCAGGCCAACGCGATCCACGTCGGGCTACAAACTCGCTGAGAATTGATCGCTGAGAACCGTTCACGGACTGGATCTTCTCACCTCAAGAATCGAATTAATATGACAGTAAAGCTCGCAGGGGATCGACGCACACTGGCGTACAACCACGAAGACCAACGAAACGTAATCCCCGACTCTCGTTTCATCGGTTAGGTTCGTTTAGACAAAGATCCCGAGGATGGCGGCGCCGGTGATCGAGAAGAAGCGATTCTTCTGCCGCGAATGGGCGTTCGTGAAGCTGTCCCATTGCTTGGAGCAGAGGCCAGCCTCGAAGACCTGCGGCGCTCTGATCGTCGGTGGTCCAGGAAGCGGGAAGACCGCGTTATGCGCCGAACTGGCGTGGCCGTCGACCGGCGCCAACGCCAAACATCAGAGGTCCTTGAACAGGAGACTTCTGGCCAGGCACTTTTGCCAGGCCAGGAGCGAGGCGTCTTTGTCACCGGCCCAGTTCGTCAGATCCTTGGTCGCTCAACTCCTGCAGGCTAGCTCGGACGGAATTCACAGGTTAGCGGCGACGATGCTCCAGTAATCGATCCATTCTTCTTATCTGCTTGCAGAGTTTAATGTTTAGAAGCCTCGATAGAAATTTCGCCTTCGTGTCCATTTTTAAGAATATTCCCCTTCCACGTCTAGTGTATCTCGTCAGAGTTAATTTCGCAGTCCTCTTGAATATCTAAAACGTCCGAAATCGTTTGTAATTGCACACAGAGCGTCGCCAAGCTCTCCTTCTCCTGGCGGTACCACCACAACCACCGCCAACGTCACGACCCTCCCGTCGACCTCGAGGGAGGCAGTGGCCGAAGCTTACGCCGAAAAGCTCAGAACAGATCCGGACATACAGGCCGCCCTGCAACCGGACGTCCTCGACAGAGATCCCGACGACGCTCTGAAGAAGGCTCTGCTGTTTCCCCTGTTAGAGGTGGAGCCACCAAAGAGCTGCTTGTTTCTGTTGGTTGATTCCATCGACGAGGGACAAACCCTGAATCCTCCGCAGACTGGTACCAGAGACTCGAGAAGGGAGAACGACAATGTCAGCAGGACGATCGCCGAACTGCTGGCCAATCACCACCACCTGTTCCCTCAGTGGTTGCTGCTGGTCTGTACCGCTCGGCGTCAAAGTAAATCCATCTCGCGGATGTTCACCGGGTTCAGAAAGATCTCGTTGGACGACCTAAGGAAATCTCACGTCGTGAGGGACGTTCAGCAGTACATCCTCGCGCGTTTGGACCAGGAGGAGGCGCTCAGGTGAGAACTTTTAACTGTTCCTATACGAATGGTCCGTACATAATCACTCCAAGGATAATCATCTTGAATTAATAATAAAATCAAGGTAGCTTCAGTATCGGAGCTACCTAGCACACCCACGAAAGTCTTGAATCTAAAATAATAAAATCTCTTTCATGCTTGAGGTTCTTCCAAAGTTTTATAGATCATAGGAATCGCTTGTTTGGATCACTTAGAATACTCCATTAACCCGTATACACTTCATGGAAAATCTTTGCACGGAAGCTTCTGTCTTGGACTAATTCCTCTTCGTTTCCCCCATCAGGCAGCACATCTCGTGCGACACGGCCGAGATGCTAAACCAGCTGCACATCAAGAGCAACGGTTGTTTTCTGTATCTGGAGAAGGTTCTCGACGGCGTGGCCGAGAACTTTATCGTGTTGCGCGAGGTCCGCGAGATACCAGGCACCCTGAACGGTCTTTACCTCTGGCTGTGCCAGAGACTCTTCAGCAGGAAGCAGTTCGCCAAGGTTCAACCGTTGTTGAACGTGATCCTGGCCGCCAAGCTACCGATCACCCAGGAAATCCTCTACAAATGCGTCAAGACAGCCTGCACAGGGATCACCGTGGAGGACTTCAACCGACGTTTACACCTTCTGCGCAGGGTGATCTCGGTGTCCCGTGCTGGAGCACTGATGCTGTTCCATCACAGTTTCGCCGAGTGGTTGCTCGACGTGAAACACTGCACGCAAAAGTATCTGTGCTCCGCCATCGAGGGCCACGCCATGTTGGCGGGTTACTATACTCTTCGCGGCTCGGAGCTGAACCCTGACGAGATCTGCGTACTGGGCCAGCATCTCCAACGAGCCATAACGAGCGTGGCCACCGCCAACTGCAACTTGGACGTCCACACGCTTCAGGTGCTCTGGATGATAGGCAGCGGAGCGCCCATCGAGGATTGCTACTTGGACAGCTCCGAGTGCATCCTCTGGCCCAGGCAAGAGGTGAAGCTACTCAGACTACTCATCGACGCTGGAGCTAAACCATCCGAGAAGGTGGCCGAGGACGATGCCAATAAGGATGCTATTTCTTCTAGTCAGGTACTCGCCGAACCGTAACAGTCTCGACGGTCGTAGAATCGATTTACGCGACGATTCGTTCCATCTTTGTCGAAGGTCTCGCAAGATGTAAGCCCAATGGACGAATCTCCTAGCGAACCCTTAACTGAACTGCTCGGCGAGAGCGGTGACATCAATCAAACTGATTCCTGCGGACGAACAGTGCTGCATACGCTCGCTGCGGACGGTAACGCGTCTCTGTTGGAGCTGGCTCTAGCAACGTGCCCTCAGGTGAATTTCCAACCCCATTCTATGTAGAACATCTTGCTAATAATAATAATAATAAAAGCACGAGCGGGAACAAAATACGATTCCTTTGCCTAACTCCATAGGCGAAACTAGAAGCCACCGATCGCCACGGTCAGACTCCGTTGAACTTGGCTGCCAGGCACGGCTACGGGGACGTTGTCAGAGTGCTCTTGTCTGCCGGAGCCTGTGCAGATCATGCTGACTGCGACGGTTGGACGGCCCTCAGAGCTGCTGCATGGGGTGGACACACTCAGGTACGCTACGGTTTAAACGATAAATGCGAATTCAAACTGATTTACATATAATTGATTTTAATTTTATATAAAATACTTTCCTGGTACCGATATCCTCTATATCGAATCCTTTAACATCGACAAGAACGTCACGCGCACACACGCTATGTAAATATAAAACGTCGATGAGCCGTGGTAACGTTCAGAGTTTCCATCGATAAATAATATAAAAGAGACGGAAACGGCCAATCGAATAAAACATGAACGCGTGAAAATGTAGGTGGTCGAAATGCTCTTGAAACACGGAGCATTGGTGGATTGCGCTGACTGGGATCAACGAACCGCACTGAGAGCAGCTGCGTGGGGTGGCCACGAGGATATCGTTAAAGCACTTCTGCAGCACGGCGCCGACGTCAACAGAACGGATGACGAGGGCAGAACCGCTTTAATTGCTGCTGCCTACATGGGTCACAGCGAGATCGTCGAACACCTTCTAGACTTCGGTGCGGAGATCGATCACGCTGATAGCGACGGAAGAACAGCTCTCAGCGTCGCTGCTTTATGCGTTCCATCCAACCATGGCTACGCAAAGGTTCGTTTCTCTCGTCTTCGAACCGTGTCCATGACCATCTTTATGTCGTTTTAATGTTTATATACAAAGACTAAGGTTTATAGTAAACTTGACTCTGGTTTAAACGGTCATCTTCCGTCGCAGGTGGTCACTATACTGTTGGAGAGAGGAGCCGCTGTCGATCATCAAGACAAAGACGGCATGACCCCGCTGTTGGTAGCAGCGTTCGAAGGGCACAGGGACGTTTGCGAGTTGCTTCTGGAATACGAAGCGGACGTAGACCACTGTGACGCCACGGGACGTACACCTTTGTGGGCAGCAGCCAGTATGGGCCATGGATCGGTTGTCGCTCTTCTGTTATTTTGGGGATGCTACGTTGACAGCATCGATAACGAGGGCAGGACCGTTCTCAGCGTGGCTGCTGCCCAAGGTGGTACAGACGTGGTGAAACAATTGCTAGACAGAGGTACGAATGTTCCTATTCCAAATTCTTCACGCCTTTCTCTTATTTACTGATGCACGGACGATCGTAAAAATTCTTGAATACATATTCCAACGGAAGCCAGTATAAAATGTATACGTATATATGATGTTCCAGGTTTGGACGAGCAACACAGAGACAATTCAGGCTGGACACCGTTACACTACGCGGCGTTCGAAGGTCATCTCGACGTTTGCGAAGCCCTGTTGGAGGCTGGAGGAAAAATTGACGAAACCGACAACGATGGGAAAGGAGCTCTGATGCTCGCCGCTCAAGAGGGTCACTACGCGTTAGTCGAAAGACTTTTAGATCATCACACCGCTCCCATCGATCAACACGCTCACGATGGGAAGACCGCCCTGAGGTACGCATCCGTCCTTGCCCTTGAACGCTACCGTGGTTCGTGTTGCGAAGCATTGTTTACCAATAAAACATGATCATAGACTTGCAGCTCTCGAGGGACATTACGACACCGTCAGGGTCCTGTTGGCTCACAACGCTGACGTGAACGCGAAGGACGCGGACGGCAGAAGCACTCTCTACATCCTCGCGTTGGAGAACAGGCTGGCTATGGCGCGGTTCCTGTTGGAACATGCTCGCGCTGACGTGGAAAGTAGAGATTCGGAAGTAAGTAACGTGTTTACGTGAAATCTATCACGGTAGCAGTAAGTATCGACAAGATCTGAGACTCGTTTGCATCGTTGTATTCTCGAATTCTACTTACAGGATTAATTTAATCTGTTATAGCTGCAGATCCGTATCAAAAATTTATCGTACTTTACAGGGCAGAACTCCTCTGCATGTAAGTGCTTGGCAAGGACACGTTGAGATGGTAGCTTTGTTGCTAACGGAAGGCAGCGCCAATGTGAACGCATGCGACAACGAGAACAGAACTCCTCTTCATTCCGCGGCCTGGCAAGGACACGCTGCCATTGTCAGGCTACTTCTAGAACACGGAGCCACACCTGATCATACTTGTAACCAGGGCGCGACGGCTCTAGGTAAGCTGGCGCACTCTTTAAAGCGAAAGTATCGGTAGACTCGAAGCAAATAAATAAACCACTCCATCTGTAACTATAAATTAGGCATCGCCGCGCAAGAAGGCCACGAACACTGCGTGCGAGCACTCCTCAATCATGGTGCTGACCCCAGCCATTCGGATCACTGTGGTCGAAACGCGATTAAAGTGGCCGCCAAGAGTGGCCACGACACCGTGGTGAGGCTACTCGAAGAACATTCTGCTAATCAACGAAGTCTACGACCTGGTATTAATGGAGGTGGGTTTTTACTACGGAAAATGTCAAGTTTGTCGTCTCGAAATCCCGTTGTAATTTCCGTGTACGTTACGACACAGGAGGAAGTAGTAGCGCTACTTCCGTGACCTCCAACTCGACGGCAGAAACGAAACCATCGTCCGCGATTCTGAATCCCCTCTCGACGCAGTACAGCCCCGCGGAATCGCCAGATTCGACCAAGAGACGAAGCTGCGTATCCCTGGGCAATAACTCTAGCAACAGCAAATCCAGCAGCAACCTGACCGGCAGCACGAAAAGCGATCAAGGGAAATTCAATCAGAACTCGATGGTGAATCAGGTAATAAAAGTAGGTAACAAACGATGTCTATTTAATGCTTTATTCCATTAACTCGTAACTGTACTTGTCAAATTTTCAATATCCGATACCACTTCCAATCGATTCATCCCGTTCACACAGTTCCATTAACCGCTGCATGTTTTGTTCATTCTGTTCTATGCACTCACGTCCAAATTCTTTCTCTCGACGTTTCTCTCTCGACAAAAAGACTCGTACCACCACCACCCGCCCCCGCCCCCCCCCCCCGCCCGCCTGCCTCGCGAGTACAACACGCTCACTCGAACCGCAAACATACTACAAGATACTCGATTCAGATAAAAACGAGAACCATGTTCACCTCACGTAGATGCCAAACTCGATCTGTACACGCTATGATCTATTCACGCAAAGCAAAAAAATAAAAAAAAAATAAAAAAATAAAAAAAAACCCCCAAAAAAAAAAAAGACGGACGTTATCTGACTCGTATAATTTTAGACACCATTATCTTTCACACAACAACTCCAACAATGTTCGAGGGGAGCCAAGAGTCGACCGCTCAGCAAACTCTTGTCGCCTTTGAAAAGCGAACCGCAGAGTCCAATTTACGCTTCGCCACCTCATTCGCCGTTAAGCGACAGCCTCATACCTTATTCACCTACGAACACGAGTCCACCGAGCGCCCAAATAGCAGCGAACGTGATACAAAGTCAGCTGGGTGTGTCCCTGTTGACCGGCAACCAGAACATACCGTACAAAACACAGATCGGAAGTTACAATCACGCTCCAGCCATTTACGAGCCGATCAACATAAAAACGGAGATCATCGAGAAGAATGACGTTAGCAAACCGTTCGAATTGACCAACGAAATGTTAGGTTTAAACGTCGGCAAGGAGAAGAAGAACGGCCTCGACGAAAAGAGAAACTCGGCCGACACCCATTTCACTAGGGACACCCACATGAGGATAATTCTGGGCAATAGCGGAGCTGGCGTTGGCAGAAGCGTCAAACATACCTCGGATCATACGCCTGGAAGGTAACGATAACTTGTAATTAAATATTTATTAGTTGCAGAAATACATCTCTTATGCGCGTACGTTCGCGGTACGACGACCACCACAAACATTCTAACCGGAATAACGTTTCGTTTCAGTGCAAGTAATGCAAAACCAAAGCGCAATGGCTTGGTTTCCAACCCAGCCATGAGATTAGTAGCGGGTGTTAGGAACGGAATTGAGAATGCGACTAATAGAAATAAACCGATTACAACGCGAGTAAATGGATTTCAGTGGAAGGCGGAGGCACGAAAGGAAACACCTTTGTAGGGACAGGTATTGACACAGTTTTACTTACGAGGATCGCAGAGAACATCTATGATCATAAAATCAATCTATGTACGTTTTACATAGGCCTATGTATGTTAAACACGTGTAAAGATAAAATAAACGATAGTGGTCGTGTAAATTGAAGCTTTCGATTCTTACGAGATTGTATAAACGATTTAGTATCACGTACTTGTAATTTCTTACGATGCACCGTATTATTTCTTTATGCTTCATGAATATATACAAGTTCCATGAATTCGTACACTTAGAATTAGAATTTTCATCTTTTCATACCCTTGAATTTCTTTTGTTCCGATTCCTAATTTTTGTTTGAAGATTGTTTGAAACGTTGAGTTCCTTAGGTTTCTCTTTCATTTATGGAAGTTTAGTTGTAGTTTCGTTAAACGACATTTTCAGTATCCGAATGATTACACAATTTATAAAAAAATAGAAGTAGATAAACCTTACCGCACTGTAATCGCAGTGTCCAATTTTGGAAGTGGTATCAGTAGAACTTTGTCTTCCTTTTACTAAATCATAACTTACACATTTTGCATGGTCAAGAGTAACTACGTATAACATTAGGTTTTGCGATAAAATTAGATACTTAGCGACCATGAGTTTTCATACTTTTAATCGTTCTAATCTTTTCAGAATAATCGGTCTCGCTAATCTACGTTTATGTGTGTGTTGTGTCGTGTCGAGTTCACTTACATGTGTAATAATTAATCGACGAACGTTACGAGAAGGGATGAAAAGTCTAACTGCAATTTTAATTTCTGTGCTATAGGTTGTATTGACAGAATCACCTCAGCAGGACAACGGAATCCGTTATTGCGCCTGGCGAATCGTAATCACCAAAAAGCGAAAGTCAATAAACAAATTTCTCTCATTTTATTTGAGCAAAATCAAATTACCTCACATGAAAAAGTGAAATAAAAAAAAAAAAAAAAAAAAGGTCTGTAAGGTAATCCCTGTCAAATGGGAAAATGAAAATTGCGTAATATACAGAAGAAAAAAAAAAAAACAACCAAATATTAAACAGCATAGGAAAATACGTAGATCTAGATATGTAAACTTACGAAACATGACTTTGTATAAATGTAACGTTAATAAATTTCTTTACTGATCTCACTAATACTTCATATAAACGACATTGAACTAATTATTGGAACTTTAAAGATCGATAGTCGTCATCTTGATGGAAGAACGATAGATTATGAAATTTTTCTTCGGAAGACTGGATGCAGACGAAAATGCATAATGTGATGTTTTAACAATTAACTCGAAAGGCGATGCAGAATTGTAAAGATATGTATAAATTATATTAAATGATTAAAGAAATATATAGTATGATAATGCGAACTCAGTTACAAATACGTAAAATTATGGCCTGAAAATTAAAAACGTGTGTAAATACACATCCTTCATGTATTGTGCACGATCATATTTATTATATTGTAATAGGTGCAAAATAAATAAAAAGCAAATATCAACATTATTTACTTATTTACTATAAGTACTATTCGATAATATAATTTAAATTATCTCTCTCCCTCTCTTATGTATTCTGCCTTGACTATACGGAGTTGTGAATATTTTAAGTGTTTACCCTACACCTAACACTTCAAACAAATCAATGAATTTAAAAAAAAAAAAAAAAAAAAAGCAACTGTTTTAAAAAGCTATAATATAATCTATAAATATATAATTTCCTCTCCTTTTATCATTCATCAAACAGATAAGAATTCTTATCTTCTGCACATATGTCCACAATGCTATTTGCTATGACGCTCATTTTATACGTTCGCGTGTAAACTGTTCGCTATTAATTGTGGAAAGTAATAACAAATTAATATAAAATGAATGTGTTAAAACAATTAATAAAACAAAAGCTAATAGCAAGAACAATTGCGGGTGTAATTACTGGGATTATAACAGGTGCTGTCCTGAAAGTTTCTACAGATCAACCGTGGTCTGAACGAAATATTATGTATCTAAAGTTTCCTGGAGAACTATTTATGAGGCTGGTAAATTGTTTAATACTACCTCTTTTAACATCTAGTATCGTGAGTGCTACTTGCAATTTAAAGAAATCAGGTAAACACGAAACAGTTAAATTCGTTAGTATTAAACGGTCGAATTCATTTTTATATCCTTTAAAATTCGTAGGTTGCATTGGATTAATGGTACTGTACTATTACACAACAACAACAACACTTGGAATAATACTAAGTGTTATACTCGTTCAGATGATAAAACCTGGAGAATTGCATAAAAATGGAAGTATTGTATCGCAAAATACAACCAAATATTTCATCACAGAGGATACAGTGTTAGATTTACTTCGGTAATTCTTACCTACTTAACATTGATTAAATTTTATTTTATATTTTCCTTACACTTCTACTTGTTTATAGCAATTTCATACCGGATAACATAGTAAATGCGTGCATAAACCAGGTAAAAGAATTTGTTAACTTTTACCTTAATAATTATTAAGTAGTCAGTTTCAAACAAGACATTTTATATAAAAATTGTTTTAGTATCAAACTTCGTTAATAGAACCAATGAATGGGTCAGGTATGTTAGAACTACACAGAAACCTTCCTCTAGCATACAATAAACCTTGAATTCCTTTTTCTTTCTTTTACAGTGCCAATAGACGAATGGGAAATAAGTCACAAAAATGTGTCAGGAACAAATGTTTTAGGCTTGGTATCCTTTAGTTTAATACTGGGTTTAGCAATTGGAAACATAGATGCTAAGGGTGAACCTTTAAAAAACTTTTTTCAGTCTGTGTCAGAGTCGGTGACGAAAATGATGAATTGGGCAATAAAGTAAAGATAATAGTTACATAACTAATAAAAAAAAAAATGAATAAATTTAATAAATAATATTTATGCCGTATAGGATAGTACCAGTAAGTGTACTGTTTCTTATTGCTGCAAAAGTATTAGAAGTGGAAGATTTTGGTGACATCATAAAACAACTAGGAATGTACATATTCACTGTGTTCAGTGGTCTACTTATACAAGGTTTTATTGTGCTTCCTTTGCTATATTTTACATGCACCCATCAGTCTCCATATAAAATTATATCTAAACTAGGACCAGCTTTTGCTACTGCGTTTGGTACCTCATCCAGGTAATTAATAAAAAATAAATCTAACATTTATAATATCAAGCTAGACCAGTTAAATTACTTTCTCTTGATCAAATTTTAATTATTTAACAATTCTAATTTAGTACAGCTACAGTTCCAGTAACACTCGCGTGCTTAGAACGTATAGGAATACCATCCAAGATAACTAGATTTATTGTTCCAATTGGTGCTGCAATAAATATGGATGGCATAGCACTATATGAAAGTATTGGTGCAATTTTTATAATTCAATTACACGGACTCCAATACTCGTTATTTCAAGTCATAATAATCATGTTTGTATTACGATTGTTTTCAATAACATTTTCGTTAAATATAAAACACCTACGTTTAATTATACTTGTATGCTAACGTTAAAAACAAATTTTATAGCATTACATGTACTTTATCGTGTATCGGTGCTGCTGGCTTACCCAGTGGCGGATACGTAATGCTAATAATGGTACTAAATTCTGTGGGAGTGCCAGCGGAAGATGTTTCGTTAATTATAGCGATCGATTGGCTTGTGTAAGAATCGATCATTTTACTTAATTTATTTAAATCATTTATTCAATATAATAAATTACGCTATTCCTTCTTAGAGATCGTTTCAGGACCACTATGAACATAATAGCTGATGCTCTAGGCGCCGGGATAGTAACCCATTACTACGAAAAAAGAAAGCGAAATTCTGTACCTGAAGACATAGAATTATGCGACTCGAATAGAATAACTTGTAATTGACTTCTTAATAAACCTCAGGGTAATGATCACTCTAATTTTCTATCCGTTTCAATAATCACTAAGATTTTACTTTGATTTGTCAACTAAAATGAACTAAACGGAAACTAACTGAAACCAACATGGCGGACGGAAGAGCACCAGCTTCCTGCGCACACTCAACGCAGACTTCAATTTCGCATCTTGAACGTAAGATTAAAGTTTTATGGTATTTTATTAGCTCAAAATTAATATTACACAATTATTAATTCGAACTAATTAATAATTCTGTTTGTAATTTGACAATTCAAGCTACAATACATTTTTGTTTGCTAAAAAACAGTAGGTACGATTTTCATCACAAAGTTGGGCATTTTCTCACGGATAGCGCCACTAGATGCGTCTTCGTGTCCATCTAGCGATGAACATATAGAACTAACTTTGAAACGAATTTAGTTAAATAATTGCGTGCATTTTTCTCTAAAACAACAGTTCCACAACTTTTAAGCGATTCTTTTGGATTCCCTGCTTTAATTCGTCTACTTTAGTCTATATATATATAAGGCGTCGTATTTGTATCTAGATTCTATCATACTCTATGGTGAGAAACTAGCGAGCGGAACTAACCTATCTGACGAGCTACCACCAGCGACTCCTGTGATATTTTCTAGAAGCGAGCTGCCTATATGTGAGCGGTGCGTGTATAGGAGTGAGATTTCAGAATGGCGACTGTCTTTACTTAGGAGAGTACTTATTCCCGCCCAGAAATTGTGTAATTAACGTGTGTCTTTGAAAAGTTCCATGTGTTTTTCGTTGCGTATTCGCTAAAAATGATTATAGAGAATCCGGATCAATTCAAGGCGTGGCTCACCGCCGTGTTGGAGCCGCTGTAAGTAGGCCAGCTTGCCCGAGTACAGTTTTAGGTGTATGTGTATGCATTTGATGTTGTAAATGGCCGTACATGTGCTATGCTTTATACCCCATGCAGATTTATATTTACTTGTGGCACCTCGTCTGTTTCTACATGATCTTCGATAGATCCTCTCGAGATCTATCGCCGCACCGTATTTATCCTGCTTCTGGTAACAACCAGCTGAACAACAATATGCCCGATCACGATAATATTTCTCATGTATTTTGTAGCGAACGCATTTCGAATAATTGAGAGTAATGTGGTTAATTTCGCTGTGTTCTCTTTCGGAAAATCGATATTACGCGTATTTCCTTAGCTATCGCGAAAAAACCATTTCCTTTCATTCCTCATTTTTCCATGTAAATAATTTCCGGGATTCGCTTATTTCATAACGATTTGTTGACAGCAATGATTAATCGAAACGTAATTTGTTCTCCCCAAATTAGATTGTTATTAAAATTATTTGTTTATACGGAGCAAGATTTTCACTGTAAGCAACATCATGATTATTAAAAGATGCTAAGCTGAGAATCATACATGTTTGAATTATTAGCATACATTGTATTATGTTTTTTGTATTAAATAAAATTGTTTCCCTTTTCATGTGCCATAAATTAATTTTAAGCATGTAATTGACTGTATTTACATATTTGTAATGTATTGATTTAATAGAATGTTCTGTTTTTGTACCCTATAACTTGTACAAAAAATATGATCATACTATGTTAGATTATAATTGATTAAAGTAGTACTTATTGTATAGCTCAATATATATTTTTCATATACATTAACATAATAGAAATGTAGCATGTAACCTCTGTGATAATGCCTAATAATTGTTTGTTATAGTAATAAGACCCTACCTTTAAAAATATTTTCTAGTAACCCAAATCACTAATTTCTAGATTGAATATTATAACAGGAGAAACGTTAAATACGATATTAACAATATCTGTTTGTCTTTTTAGTTGCGATGCAGATCCTGCTGCATTAGCAAAATATGTATACGCTCTTGTTAAGAAGGACAAAACATTAGAAGAATTGAGAGGTGGAATGGTTGAACAACTTGATGTATTTTTGCAACACGGTATGTTTATAATCAGAACAATATCATTTGCATAAGCTACAAATTATCTATTCAATCATGATTTTTTTGTTGCAGAAACAAAGAACTTTGTGGAATTACTATTTAAAACATTGGAAACTCAAGAATACACGCTTCCACCTGCAAAAAATGATCCAGATAGTGGTGGGACACCTCCAGGTGTAAATCCACCAGCACCTGGTTTAGCAACAGAAAAGATAGTCGAAGCTACAATTCCTGTTACTACTGTCAATACAAATCCCCCTGTTCCCCTCCAAATAAATGGATCGGCGCCTATGGCAATAGGTAAACGTGAAACTAGAAAGTCAGACTCTGATAAAATTGACAAAGAAAAGGAGAAACGTTCGCGAAGTCGGTAAGTTCGATCGACATATAAAAAAAAAAAAAAATCTCTATAAATGTATCTTGTTAAAATGCAAATTACGCGTGCCTTAGGAGTGGTCGTATGCGATCCAGAACAAGATCGCGTTCACGTTCGTGGGAGAGAGACAGACGTAGGTCTAGGAGCAGAGAACATATTCGTCGCGATCGAGAACGCGACAGGAGTCGACCGTGGAGAAACGAGTCACCACCAAATACAAGACGGCACGATAGAAGGTCTGTTATGTCGATTAACGATGTATTTGAATTCATAAAAACCTTCTTCCTCCTCTTTAATGATTAATGTTGCGCACAGACGAAGCAGAAGTCGCAGTACATCCCCGATACGACCGAGGATACGAGATGGTCCTGAGAATCGTGACCACAGGGCGCGATTTAGAAACAGGTCTCCGACACCGTTACGATCGAGATCAAGATCGCTAGATCGTAAGAAGATTGATCGATCCGATAGGATGGATATAGACAGATCGGAAAGAATCGAAGGGAGTCCTGGTGGTGGAACTCCAACACAGGATAGTAATCATGGAGATGTAGACATGAGGTTGTCTACTACTAGTCAGTCAATTCAAAGCGTCGTCGCTGTTGTTTCTAGTGTACCAAATAACCAACCAGGGTTCCAAACGAAGAGAAGATGCAGAGACTTTGACGGTTTGTATTTTCCAAGTAGTCGAACAATCGCTATTTTCGGTAATATGTTTTTGTTATTCTGATGAAAATGTATACTTGCAGAAAAAGGCTACTGCATGAGAGGCGATTTGTGCCCTTACGATCATGGTACAGATCCAGTTGTATTAGAAGATGTAGCTTTAAGTCGCGTTCTGACCTTCGGACCGCATAGTGCGCAAGCACCAGGAACTGTACCTGTATCGGCGGTACCAGAACCGCCTCAAGGACCTAATGGAAATGCCCCACCTCAACACCTTCCTCTTGCAAGTTTACCTCCTCCCCACTTGAGAAATCAACATCACTCTAACATGGGTTGGTATTTCTTAATCTCAAAATGTTTAGGAACGTTTGACCATGATAGTGCTTTATATATTATTTTATTATTGTTTTTGACGCGTAACGAATTCCCACAGACGCATTCGCAGAATATAACCCGGACGCGCCAAGCATGGAGCCTCGAATGCCATGGGGAAGGCATCCCCCGCCGGGACCTGGAATTTATGGGCGGGGTCAAAGGGAACTAATCAGCGTGCCAGTTATTCCCCACACGAATTCGTCCGAAATAACTCACCCTCAAACGAATCCGTTGAAACGTAAACAAGCATTTGATTTCAACCGTCTCGGACCAAAACAACGAGTAGTACACAATCCAGCTAATTGTTCTTTGGAACTGAAAAAGGTCCCCCGTAGCTTGAACAACATAACCCAATTGAATAATCACTTCTCGAAATTTGGTAAAATTGTAAATATCCAAGTTAATTTCGGCGGAGATCCCGAAGGAGCGTTGGTTACCTTCCAGCTACCAACCGAAGCGAAAGCTGCGTATAGAAGTACAGAGGCTGTGTTGAATAATAGATTTATCAAAGTGTTTTGGCATAACAATATTAATAATAACGCTGCTGGTGGCGCTATTGAAAATGTACCACCAGGTAAGTTGGTATCGAAATTCTCGACTAATTACATTTTCCGTAAAAAAAGAAATATACCGATATTTAACCGAGGGTATTATTTTTACTCAGGATGTCGACCTTCCGTGAAAGAACGATTGGGTGCTGCCGTACCAGCGCCAACTAAAACTGATGAAAACGAATACATCCCCACTCGTCGTTCAACCGAAGAACAAGTCACGCAAAGTTTGGTTCCAACATCGCCAAAAGCGACCGCCACTGTTCCAACCCGGGAGGACAAAGTTCTTGCAATAAAAAAGACACAAGAGATACTAGCAGCTAAAGAAACCTTAAAAAAGAAACAGGAGGAGAAACGTAAGGAGGCATTAAAGTTAACCGCCGACTTGCGCAAGAGAAAACAAGAACTACTGGATAAGCATCTGATAGAAATTCGAGCATTGATCGACAAAGCCGAGAAAAATCCCGAACAAAAAGATGCACTTATGACTACGATAAAGACTATGCAGCAATCTATTGACAACTTACGCAAGGATCTGGCTGTTAATGGTCAAATCGGTGTAAATAAGACGCAAGCCAAGTCGAGAGAACAAACCCAAAAGGAGATCTTAGACGCTGAGTTAGATTTAATGACTGCACAACAAGAGGGACAGGATGCCGGAGAGTTGCAAAAGAGATTAAACGAGTTACGAGCTCAAGCTGCCGCGTTAGGTTTAAACGCAGGCCCACCTGTCGGTAGAGGTACAAGATCTAGTAGAATTATACGAGGCACCCATGCACTATCTTACAGGGGTCGCGGTAGAGGAAGTTTTACTCATGTTTCGGTAGATCACAGACCGACGAGTCTTCTAGTCTCTGGTTACGAAACCGAAGAAAAGGCTGAAGTTTTAGCGCATTTTCAAGTAATTATCAATAAGTTATATTTTTCACTGTATTTATATAATTCCATATAATTAATTTGTGTATCAATCACGTTTCAGCAATTTGGAGAAATTGTGAATCAAATAGTAGACGATGCAACGCCTTCAATTGTAATCAATTTCAAATCAAGAAAAGAAGCGGAGGTGGCTTTTGCAAAGGGACGCACATTTCAGGATAGATTATTGTCTATAACATGGGTTTCCGGGCATCATTTACACCGCGGCGGTGGTGGTAGTAATACGAACGCAACTGTACAACTTTCTTCGCGTTCCGAACAAGCACCACCTACCACCGATGAAGAAATTGATTTAGAAGTGAGTTCCTGAAACATGATACCTATAATTACCGTTAAATTAAAGAAGCAAAAGAACGATCCGTTACTTTTGTACACGATGAATTTTATTTGTCACAGGCCAACGCAAAAGCACTACTACTCGAAGAGAACGAAGAAGAAGAGGATGAAGATGGTGAATCGCGTAGCTGGCGGCGATAGCAGCGTCAGCGTTACTCGTGACAAAAAACTTGGTACCAGCTACAATGACTGTGTGATGATCTGGGCAAATCAATATATGCTCAGCACCTGCGCCACTGCTGCACCGTTATTTGATGCATCAAATGCCATGATTTTCACGAAAGAGTCAGGTTACGAGCTCATACACGTTATCATGAGTGTTACACTATTTGTTAATATTATTAAATATATGCGTGTACGCGTTATAACGGTATAAAAAGTATATACCGTGCCGAGTTGCGCGTTGCAAAATAGAAAACTGATATGCAAGTTTCCAACAACAACAACAACAACAACAACAAGAAAAAAAAACTAACCAAATTTATCCCATTATTTGTAGAATAAAATCGCTATGTTTTGTATGGGAAACATCTTATTCTGAATTCAAAGTCCTTTTTCTTTCGTGTGTAAAACTGTGAAATGTCTCTTGTTATTACTTTCGAGATATATCTATAACAGTAGACAGACTTTTAGAATAAGTAGATACTTATAATTTTCAGAAATTTTACAATCGAAAGTGAGGAAACTATATTTATAACTTGTAAGATACAAATACAATTTATTATATAATTACCACATAAGATATAGCGTATAACGCTTCGAAGTAGTGTAATTTGATTTTTCTTTTTTACTTTCACTTAATGTACTATTTAAAGATTGTTCCTGTAATGATGTACAGTGTAATGTATAATTGTCATGATTTCCTTTTATCAAATGTCAATGAAACTGAGTTGATTAGAATCGAAAAAAAGCTTATTCATGCATAATTTTACACTAGTTGTTTCAATATATACTGAAAACAATATAATATATAATTGTTACATATAAATTCTTAAGATTCATTTTCAAGGTAAGTATTAAATTCCGCAATAAAAATGAAGCACGTATACATTCTACGCGAATTTTAAAGAAAACATAAAATCACAGACTATGTTTCAACGCCTTCGCTGGCATTTCGTTATACATATGAATAAACTTATTTGATACATTTTGAAAATAATTTTGAGTAAACTCCTACCCAGTATTATTTTAAGTATTCCATTTATTGAAGATTAAGAAGATACAGATTTTTAGAGTATCGAGATAAACAGAATGCGTTTATTTAAAAAGACTATAATATATTTTTAGAAGAATCAGTTTTTCATCGTATATTTTGATATTAATTCGATTACTAAAGTCATTAGAACATCCTGTAATTTTTCTGATCGGAGCAATGTTTCTTCTTTCTATGGTCTGTCAGTACATACTAAAATACTTCATGGTGCTTCGAGATTAAAATTGCTATAACAAACAACATATGCATTTAGTCTCATTTTTTAAACAAAAATAGTCGTAATAATACGTTGAATGAAAAACGGCAATACACAATTAAACATACGTGCGATTTTAGATGGAAAATAATTAGGATAAAATACACACAAATTTATTGAAATTGCCTGCCTAACATTGACATTATGGAGATAACCAGCTAGCTAATAAACTGCCTAACAATAACTGTGCAACTGGTAGTATGGACAATGGTAAATTCACTGCTGGACCATGAGCTGAACCATGGTAAGCACCGCGCAAAACCCAGCTGCCAAGACCAACCGACTTGTGGGTACTTGTAAAAAGTGCAGCTAGTAAGATATTCCGTGGTAACCATCGAGAGCACAAAATCCAACACAAGCAGCTAACAAAGATTTGTCCCACGCAAGCTTGAACATAAAGAATACTGATACTATAACTGGCTGATATAAACCATGCATATAGTAAGACACTTAAGTTGCCGAGACATATTTAACTCAACAATATTTTGACACGTTTAAATGAAACAAATACATGCCACCAAAATTGCACAAGAATATTCTTTGCAACGATTGACATTAAACATTTTCTGAATATGTTATCATACATGTTCATATAATAAATATTAATAAACTTACCGATTACTACGCATAATATCACATCACTAGCTTGTAAAGACGACGCATCCACTGAAACAGCGTCGCAAAACCAGTGGTATGCTGTGGCTAATAGTAATGCTTGGGAGAACCATGGCGATTTAATTTTGAAACAAAAACCATATTTTAAAATGAAAAATTGAATAGCAATACCAATAACTAACGGTACAATCGTGCTATAAATGGTTTCTTTGACGTTAACGCCAACCAAAGGAGGCGTGGATGCGCCTAACTGTAACAGAAATAATGTATTTTCTGGTGGAAAAATGTTTATAAAATAACAATCATACATATACACGCTCGATTTACCACAAAATATAGTAGTACAGGTGATATAAATAATCCTGCAAAATGAGAAACCAAAGTTATTACGATACTTGTTGACAAATCTGCCTGTGCCAATCTACATAGAACAAGATTTGTATTCAATGGGGGTGGCATACAGTAAAGCACCTAAAAGGAAAGAATTATGATAATAGATACCCCTACAATTAATTATATTTAATTCATAATTCAACTAGATGTATCTTTATTTTTATTTATTTACTTCCATTCCCTTTAACAACCATATATTAATGTCTGCATAAGTCAACAAACATACTCCAAGTTTCATCAAAGAAGGCATTAAGATGTACATAAAGATCATTGTAAATATTAAAAGGGAGTAATTGCTCAATGTTAAATACAGAGATTTAAGATCACACAATAACCCTGCTTCTAGGTATGTTAAAGGCACAGCAAAATATCGAATGATAATATTTCCATTAAAAACACCTATAATACACAATATAAGAATAGTATGATAATCTTCATAATTCTGAATATAATTATATTAGTATAAGTACCATTTGTTTTACCCAAGTGTGGTCTAACTGATGCAAGTATCATACACAAAAGCATTGATAAAAAGTATCCATATCGATATAAAAGTTCACTTTGCCTTTTTCTTTGCTGACCTTCTTGTGTATATTTTGGATACATTATCAAGGTGTGTCTGTAATAATTTAGATATTTTAACAAATACAAATTATAGAAATATAATCTTACCATGGTAATTGAATATAAATAATAAGATAATAATAAAACACAATGTATACTAATGGTTTCCAATACTTTTCAATAAATGAGCCCTTGAAAGGAAATAAAATTCCCATGCCTATGATAAATGAGAGATTTAAATCTCCAGCTTGGAAAACATTAGTACGTACAATGAAGAAATATTAATAACAGTAAATAAGATTCAAACCATTTTTGTAAAAATTAGAGAATGTCGGCCTACGAGCAAGTTCAGCCAATGCAGCATTTTTTCTGGTTCTTCTTTAGAAACGTTTCATGCAGTCTCCTTTAAAAGATTTTGTGCGTGCACGCTTGGACAATACGTCTAATCCTATTTCAACATGCTTGAAATGTTGTAATTGAACGAAGCAAGCATATTTTATTGATAATATAATGATATCTATTAAACATTGTACCTAGAATCATTCTCTCACAAACTAATCTATAGTATTTTATTCACTACAAATCTTTTGTGAAAGTATTTTACCTAATAATCTTAGTATAAGATCAAGTAGAAACTAAAGGTTGGATGCACCTAAGTCAAAGCATTATTCGTAAAATTCTGAATGCAACAAGATATAAAACAATATGTGCCATATATAACGTAATTGTTTGGTATTCTCGTCGTTAATTGCAAACAAACGAAACTGAGATTGACAGCAGATTCTTTTCTGTGGTTTTATGCAATTGCAAGAAATCGTACAAAATAACAGTGCTTCGTGGTTATTAAATTTTATTTTAAATATTAAAATATAATTTATTTGTTATATGCATGTATTTACTCGTTTTCGTACACTGGAAGACGGTTAATAAACGAATAGAAGAACAATCTCGATTATTACGACCAACAAATACAAGAGAAATTCGTTAGTATTTTTTTGGAGATACTTCTAAAAATATAAAAAACAAACGATTGTGTAGACAGTCGTTATTGTTCTACAAACGTTATTGCATTTAATGTCCAACTGGCCGGTATTTATAAGCAATGCGTCTTTCTTCACTATATCGTATGCCTTATCAATACATGTACGCGTGTATGTATATGTACTTATATACAGTAAAATCCACGACTTGTACGGTGTTCAGTTACGCGATTATTATTTTCAAACTAATATCATATATAAAACGCACTACAGTCTACAGGAAAAAAGACCTATATACACCATTTTATTAAATATTCCTAACCCGAAAACTGATATTTCTTTTTTCCTGTTATATTAATTTCTTTTCTTGCTTACAGGGGAATTAAATTCAATAATTAGGTTTATAAAACACATGTTCGATTAAGCATTAAATATTTATTGTTACACGTTCTTTATTTCGTATGTATGTACAATTAAAAATAAAAAATGTACATACATTCCTTGTTTTGTTTTCTTGGATAAAATTGAGAACAGCCAAATTGGAATGCTGAAAATACATACATAAATAGATACGTTTCAGTTTTATTTTGTAATCATTTTTTTAAGGAATAAGAAAATGAATAACTAAGGAAAGTCAGTTCGTTAATTATCATTTATTATAATAATATTAATAATATATAATAATAATATTAATAATAATAATAATAATAATAATAAGATTAATGAAACAACAGTTCACAGTGTATATAAATGTGGTGCAACACCACATATTTTAATGCCACAAATCGGGGTCTACCCTTTCTGGCACACACTTAGAAGCTTAAACCGCTTTTTTTTTTTATGGATTATTCACATTTTTTTTTGTACGCAAGTCCATAACTTTTATACATATCGCGGTCTATGACTAAATACATAACATTGGTTGTTAAACGAGGTTACACATAAGTTACAAGACTGGGGAGAATTAACATTTCGATCGCATTACTTTTAACATCGACAATGCAATGGGAAATTTGTTTTTTAATAGACCTTGTTCAAAAACCAAATTCATATAGTAAATAAAAAAAAAACACAAGTAGTTTGTATCGCAAACTACAACAAATTACATGATATTAGAAAACACTGTCCAGATATTTCTTTCGAATTTTTGTAAACAGTAATGCGAGGCATTACACGTGCTATTTAATATAAATATCGAAATGCGTCGGTAACACAAATATAAAAGATCACATATTAGCATGCTTAGTGACACGAGAATGTTAAATTAAGGTACATACAAAGGCTTTAATTCTTTCTTTTTTTTTATTAGCTAGAAGCCATGATTGTACATAAGGCATCTAACTGATGTCACTTTAAGGAACAAGAATATTCATCGAATGTATTCGTATAATACGGATCGTCAAATTCACTACACCGTAATGAACTACCATACTTTGACATCCCTGATCGTGAAACAAAGTTTGTTACAAGACCAAAATTAAGTAGAAAAATTCATAGGAGATTTGTACAATATAGAAAATATATGTCTTCCTTTTCTTGCGAATTTCATACTAGTAAATAAAATAAGGAACACCTAATCGAAAGTACCGTCTACACTAGAAACGCGGATTATTAAACATCAGTATTCGATATATATAATAAAAACACGAGAGAAAATGGTATAATACGAAATCTAGAGCATGCCAAAGACAATAGGACTAAAAAAATACTATAAAAATAATTTAAACTTAAAACATTTTACGTTCGAAGGGTCACTCTTTAATCGCTTATGATTTTAAGAGTTATTATTCTTTCATATAAAGCATACACAGAGTGAAATTGAAATGATTAGGGCTAGGAAGTATGCTTGGATGAAGCTCTATTGTGTCAGCTATCGGCTTTAATGATTGAAAAATGATTACCTTTCTGTTATCAAAAGTACGTATTTACAAGCAGCCAATGCTAAGTGAGTAATATTAATTTTTCGTTATCACATTAAAAAATATAATCCCTTAAAAGCTATTGAGTTCGTATTATGAAGAAGTATAAAAATTTAAAATAGCAGTCTTCTGTCCGAATATGAAAATTTCCATAAACAAAGAAAGAAAAAATAGTAAACTAAACATTTTGATAAGAAGCCTGAGAGTAACAAACGATGAATAATACAAGTGTAGTAGCAATTAAATGCTAGACAATATAAAATATTGAACTATTAATACATGCAAATATCGATATATAAAAAGTACAACGTATTTGTAACAAATGATTTGTTGTAATCTACTGTTAGCATTCCCAATTATTTACTATAGTAATTCTCGAACAACTGGAAAGGAACAGAAGTATCAAACAATGATTAAAACATTAACTAGCAACTCTTTTTTTAACGTTTATCTTTTTATAATACTGTTAATTTGATTTTTTTAAAAAATTGAAAATATTACAAAACAAATGTATATCGTAATTGTACATAGTGTATACGTAAAAATGTTGCAACAAAAACATTAAAGGCACGTGTTGAAGTATATAGTAAAATTGTTCTTGTTCTTTTTAAAGAGTAAAATTTAAACAATGTTGTATACCCTGAAAGATACCGACGAACAATGACACTAATTAATTATCTTCCAAACCTTAAATATCTATTTTGTTATCTAACATTAAAATAAAACACACACAATATACATAGATTAACAGTATTAAATTACTGTATACTGTAGCCATGTTTAAAATTGAAGTAGCGACGAAACACGAGATGTAAATAATTGAGAAATTACCTGTTTATAGTCTTTTGTTCTGCAATTCATGCTCGTTTTATTATTGTAGTACCTTCATCGCGGCAAAAAAGTTTACCCATGACTATTATGCAATTTCACTCTGTATATCATTCTTATATTCTCATATCATCAAATATTGATCATATTTTCACTTATAAGCTACGGTTGATTCATATCACAATATCAAAGTACTTAAAAGAATCGTTTATTCTTTAAGCACCTTTACCTACCCCCTTCGTTCCTTCTTTTTAGTCCGACAAAAATATAACATAAAACATTCAAAAATTTGTAGTGCTATTACTTCGATTTACTTTTTTACCCACTACCCTCGATGAAGTTCTAGTTGGCGTTGGTCTTAACTTGTAGCCTCCGGCATTCATCGTATTATTAATTGCCGCTACGTTTGGAGCAATGGTTTTTAGACATTTAGCCGCTTCTTGCAATTGTTTGGATAGAATTTCATTTTTTAATTTTTCCGCATTCAGTTCTCGTCGCAATTGAGCTTTCGTTTTATTTCCAAACGGACATAGTACTCTATGTTGAATGAGGCATACCGCTGAAGGTCTCATTTCAGGATTTGGATGAATCATTAGCTGTAATGAAAACAAACAGGATCATAAAATTAGATAATAACAATTTTACTGTGAATTCTTAGAGCAGTATTCTCAGTGCGCACGTTCTTACCTTGAGTAATTCGTTAAGATCTCTGCTGTAGTGTGGCAATTCCTTCAAGTTTCCATTTCTAATATTATGCCACTCGGGTCCGTTTTTAGGTAACGGACCTCCTCCGCCTGCTTCGTAGACGGTTAATCCCAAAGCAAAAATATCAGCTTTTGGTAGATGACTAAAGTCTTCGCGTAAAATTTCTGTTGGTAGATATCTACAATCTCCTTCTTCAACTTGAGGATTATTAACAGACGTAACATGACCTAAATCGCCTATTTTATATGTGATTTCTTCTTCTATTGTTTCTTCTTCGTCGAATCCGTCGTCTGCCGAATCGTAATTAACTGCTAGTAACCTCTTCTCTTTCGAAATAAAGATATTTCCTGGTTTAATGTCCATGTGTACTAATTGCATACTATGAATGTATCTTAATCCTTCTGCGACATGTAATAGAAGTTGTCGCATTTCAGCTTCGGTAAAATGCTTGTTTTCCTTTTGTAAATTAGCGATAGCATCCGCTAGGCTACCACCGTTACAATATTCATTTTGAATAATCATATGATTATCTTCTGCCCAAGCTGAATAATATCGTACGACGTGTTGATGTTTGCCAAGTACGGCATGCGCGTATACTTCGTTCAAGGCATTTTTTTCATTGATACTTCCAGCAACAGGCTTAATACTTTTTTTAATAGCGTAAGTGCATCCGTCCAGTCGATTGATGCACTTATAAACCGAACCAAATTCGCCTGTACCGATTAATCCAAGTTCATGGAATTCTTGATGGTATCTAGGAATATTAGAATCTTGCAATGCCACGCGCTTCGTAGCTTGTTCTATTTCGTTGTCTGAATCATCGGAATCGGGAAGATCGAATTTCGGAATTTGGATATCGGGAGAGCTGATATGGAAGAAAAACAATAGTTAGATAAATGTGTACAACATCAGTTAGATAAATGTGTCTGTACATTTCTTACTCACTCATTGAGACTACGTTTAGATCTAGTACGCTTCCTTGCAGTTAACAACATTCCATTTGGTGTAAAAGGATTTACATTAGCTGCAGGTTTGTCAGATTTATTTTGATAATTACAGGGTCTTGATTTGTCTAATGAAAATAGTCTGGTGCATTTGGATGGAAATGAAGTATGCATCGCGCTCTTCTCCATTAAAGTTTTAGGGGTTGCAGGTGAGTCGAAAAGACGTAAAGCCCTAACACGTTTATAAGGTGGACTACACGCCATTGACATTTTTTGCGCACATACATTCTCACGGGGAGGAATTCTAATCCTTGATGTTCCTGTAATGAAAGTTAAAAAAACCACTTACCTGATTTCAAATATGAACTTTCGAAAGATACAAGATTTTATTCAGTACAAAATGTTCATTAAATGATATATTATTACTTTATAAATAAAAACAGCTTCTTTTTCAAAAAAAATATTAACATTAAAAATTAACATTTTAATAAAATATAGAAATTATAACTGTACACAGTGCAATTACTTTTACTGACTACTTTACAAACATTCTCTCAGAAATTACTCTTGTGCATGATGCAAAAGAATTGTCCAACAAAAATATCAACCTTTTCACATCACACAAAAAATCATTACAAATATTAAAATAATTTCTAATCTACTTCAAAACAGATACCTATAATGCTAGTAAATACTTCTACTTTAGAGTTAAATAATCTACAAAGGAAAGTATTAAGTAATTAATTACATAAAACTAAGTATAAATAACTGCAAATATAACATAGAAAAAAAAGCGTTGAATTGAAATGATCATCACGCAATATAAAATATTTTACATAGCTTCTGTTATCTGTTATAAAAATGTATTTTATTAATTATAGAACAAAAAAACATTCTTATTTTAATAAAACGCCCAATGGTTGCATAGTATTTAAAACATCTAAGAGTTGTAAGAGATTTAAGTTATATTTATTGTCTCTGATTGAAAACAATTTGCGAATAGAAAGACGCGTGACAGAAAACGTAATGAAAATGTTGCAGAAAAACACACACACCACGAAGAGTTTAAAAGTTTAAATTATACTAACCTGTCACGTTGCTGATCGGAGTTTTGTTATTATTAACTGTCACCGTTTGATTACTTTCACTGTCACTACAATCCATTGTATTACTAAACGACAACTTCCTCGGTTGAAGGGATGGCGAACATCCGAAATCATCAGCCGAGGAATCTAAAATATCATCAACATCACAACCGGAGCTGTTCGTACGACAGCTGATATTCAGCTCTTCGTCCTGTATGTCGCATGCGTCGAAATGCAGCTTCTGCGCGACTTCCATGGCTTCAAAGTGTCACCATAGGTTTCCGTGTATTCAACTGTCTCGCGTACACTGCTATCTGCTAAACTGAAATCGGTACCAATTATAAGATCTAGTCAATTAGGTTTGAACACGTTCATTCAAACACTCGCTCGTACCACGCTACGTTCGTTATGGCGGGTGGCCCGATGTTGCTTGGGAAATTACAAACGACCAATCAGAGGCTCTCTTAAAAGTAGACCTCTATTCAATACGATCTAACGCGGCCTCCTATTGGTCACGATTCCTCACAATGGTGGTACATAGTAGCGTCATCTGCACTTACTTTTCGAGGGTGAAACCATTCCGTAGTGAAAATTCTAAAAACTTTTTGTCACGCTTTATTCTTTCAGACTTTCGACCAAAATCAAAGGATTCTTTGAAATAAACGACGACGTTCTCCTCATAACGATAAACGAATAATCGACCAAAACAAATTCTACCTCAACACCGATGACCTCATCATTCATCGTTTAAACATTCCATGTCCTGTAACATATTAAACCATGTGTTATAATGTTAGTAACCAATTAGTTTATATACGATTACGATGTTTAGTTTAATTGGCTTAAACTTATGCCGTTCAGTTGAATCGAGTGGAGATCCGAGAAAAGAATCTGTTAAGCTTTAGGAATACATTCAAGTATTCTCTAGAACTTATCGTACAATTACTTTTAAATTAATTGCACGTCACCTGACCAATTTAAAAAGATATCCGTAAAACATTCACATAGTATTTCGCGCATTCGATGCATTCTCTTATTATTAATTACGAAGGACGAGAAATTCAGACTAAAACGATATACACTCTGATTTCTCGCCATACGTATGTACGACGAAGTATTTTAGATGACAAAAAATAGTATGCTGTGATTATAATGTAACCCACCAAGAAAAAAGCGAGACGAAATTGTCTTCTTTACGCTTCCCGAATGACAGCATCAAAGCTCACGCGAGCCAAGAAAAATCTTTTACGTCTTTACCTTATCCGAACAAAGAGCCCTTTTCGTGAAAGAAGTTTTACGAAGGAGGCAGTGAAAGAATTTTTATCGAGCAGCTGCAACCTGTAGCGTTCGTATGTGCGAACGCCGGGTGTGTTGGTGTCAGCGGTGAACAATGGAGGGGATAACATAGTAGTTCGATGTGCGATATGATGGGAATTTTACTGCCTACTTCGTGTTTCTCCTTCTCTTCCTAATTCCTGGAGCCAGAGGCTTCGATGTTCGATATTACATTTTAAATCATTTTGAAAATTAGCCTCAGAGAGCTCTTTAAATTCGTTAAATTTCTAAAAAATATCACCTTGTAATGGTCGATGACGATCGTAGGCGAGTTAATTTAATTGTCGGTAATCGAGACCGATTTATGATTTACGATGTTTATCGTAAACTACTAATTCAAGGGGTTGACTTATAGCGTCAGCTATGATTCATTCTAAATACACTTTTATTGCATCGCATAATCGATTAATAGTCCCTCCACCCACTTCCTCAATTGCACCTCTTTTATTGTACCTCGTACTTTCTCTTTAATCGTACCTGCACCTAACTTTATATAATATCGTAAAAATAATCCAATCAGCTGATTGAATTCTAATCTTATTAAATCGATAGTAAATAGTTTCCTATTCGATTCGAAACTTTACGTTTATGTTCATCCACGTTGTAGTGTTTCTTTCGAAACCTGCAAGACGCCACACGGTGGGGGTGCTCCACGTCAAAAAGTAAAACAGAGCATAACAGTTTCTTTTTCTTACGCGTTGATCAGTTTCAGAGTTTAAACAAGCGAAAATAAGGACAATGGCCGACGTGCAAATCGAGATCGCAGGTGACATGCAAATACCCCAACAAAAGCAAAAATCTGGCAGCGGGTAATAATAAAATATGGACTTAACCTAACCTACAATCAAATCAAATGTTGATCGTGTCGTTATGTCGATGATCATGTCACGTCCTCTTAATAACTCGTTCAGGACTAATTATTTTTCTTTCCAAGCTTTAATTAAATGGATGACACATATTTTCCTTTCCAAAGAAACAGAAAAAAGCAAGGACATTTTACGTCCTGTTTATGGTCTATAATAATAAAAATAATATACCAATACCATTGACATGTTCTACAATCAATGCATTTTGTCATTTAGGCTTGAATTCCTACAGATACCACAGCTTCCACTTAGTCATATAGGATACCCACAAGCTCATGAATGGATCGAACATAGGAAAGCTAATATCAGGCCATGGTCTTTGTTTCTCAACACAAGTAATATTAGGCCTCCACCGAGTTTTCCAAGACTAAGTAAAAGAATCGTGAGAAACATTGAATATTTTCAAAGCAATTATTTATTCGTCTTCATTGGACTAGTTATATATTGTTTGTAAGGATTGCTTTTATATTTTTTATTTAAACATAAAATACTTTATATTTTTATAAATAATACCAATTGTACATTAGGATTACATCGCCACTTTTGCTGCTCGCTGTTGCAGCAAATCTTGGGACGTGTTACAAAATCTCCCAACGTCACGCTAAACAGGAACTTATGATATTGAACCATAAATTAACATTAGCTCAAGTATACAGTTTGGTTGGAATCTGTTCATTGCCAATATTTTATTTAGTAGGTGCCGGCGCGGCGCTCTTCTGGGTTCTCGGTAAGCGAAACAAATGAAAATTCTATTTAAATATAAAGTAAATCTGCACGTGTAAACTATGTTTTAGGAGTATCCTGGTTTTTAATAACCATGCACGCGGCATTCTATAACATTGATTCCGTATTATGCCCTGGAGAAGATGAACTCAATGCTTTAGTTATGCAAGAGGTATGATTTGTGTGATAGAAATTGTATTACTTAATGTCTAAACAAATTATGAATATTAATGCATAAATTGAAATCTTATACAATGTATAGGGAATGTAAAATATTCTATGATTACATAAATTCTTATATTGAAACATTTGTAAGATATAATTTCTCTAAAGAACTCGTGTATTTTATTATTAGTAAATAGCAACAATAATGTTAAATTATGCACACCATTAGAACCAAGATGTCTTTATACTATCCAATTTGTATGTTAAGACCAAAGAATAATTTTGTACTACTGATATTTTGCAAAAAATAAAATGTTTACGTTTATAATCCGATGTTAAATAAAATATTGGTTTAAATCTAAAATCCTATGTAAACTTGTATTTAATCGCAATCTTATATGTAAATAAATTGTTAATTATACATTTCAGATATTTAACAGGTTTTATGCTTATTTAAATGGTTTTTACGATTTGTACCTCGTATCGATAAATGAACTTTGATTACAGGGTCAATTTGTAGTGACCATGTCATTGTTTAGCGCAATTGCTTTTATTTTGCGGTAACTCTATATATGTTTATGTATGTACATGCTACATATGGACCAATAAATATGGACTATGAACACAATCTATACACAGATGACGTATCCGTAACTTTGCAATTTTCTTTTTCATCTGTACGTAGCGCAAATCTAACACGGTTAGCTTATACCATGTACGCATAAATGCAATAAATTAAATGATTCAACTGACGCACGTAATACTGAAATAAAAGTGAGAAAGTGGATGTGCGATGGAATCGCAATATCGACACGGACGTACGACAATTTCCTCTTTCTTATCTTAACAGCATCCGGGACCAAAGATGTTCAATGGAAGTATACTGAAAATTCGGTGAGGATTACTGTACATTTAAATTAGTATTTTACGAGTAGAAAGTTCGACAAAAGTTTGGTTATGCGTAAGATTGTTTTCGCTTAGATATTTTATTTTACGTAGAAATTACATTTGTTTGTGTTATTATCTCCGTGGAAATGTTTTTTGAAGTATTATTTATCGTCTAAAATTAAACTAGTGACCACAATTTCTGATTATTATTATTATTATTATTATCGGTATCCCTGTCTCCTGCTAATAATAAAACTACAGCTATAGGTTCATTGGTCCATATTTTGTAGTATTCGTTTATTTACGAAATTATAGTAAAGCTGTGTTTTAATATTTTTTTTTATAAATGCACCAATTGTTTTTTGTCTGGCTTGCATGTATATACGCAGTTTGATTCGAATGAGTAGGATTTGAATACTGATTGATTCAATTAAAAATGGAAGAGGATGATGAAGAGGTTTGCACACCATGGATACAGAAGAATAAAAATAATATATCCAAACCCAGCCTTTATCAATCGGTACAAAGTAATTTAAACATTGGATCAGTGGAAACTTTATATCAAAGTGTACGTAATACCTTGTACAACGATGCAGAAAATATGAGTAATTTAAGTAGTATGCAAAATGTAATTTCCATGGAAGACATTCGTCTACCAGATACCGACGACATCTCGACTATTAACAACGGTACCGTTACCACAACGATTGATGGTAGCTGTACAGATTTAAGACATAGTAGAAGAGGCTCAGGAACGGTGAGTTTTGTTATGCGTAATAATAAAATAAAAATTTATTACTTACTAATTGTCTATTTTTACAGGTTTCAAACTCTGAGAGACCGCTTAGTTTATACTTTAACGATGAAACTCGCACAGTTGATTTTATTCTTGTTTGGGACGAGTATGATACAGAAGCTCAGACGCATCGTAACATCGAATACAGACGTGTAAGTAAGTGTATAAGTAAACGCTCTTTCGAAGTCTGATGTTCATTTGTAATTTGCAGGTGTTCGAAAAGAATCTCGAGAAAGAAGGTTTAGAATTGGAACACGAGCAAACGGAACCGAACGGTCTGCACTTTATAAAAATACATGCGCCGCGAGAAGTGTTAAGACGGTACTCCGAAATACTGAAACTTAGGCTGCCCATGAAGGAGTTACCCGGTTTAAAAATTCCCGAGAGTCGTAGCAACGTGCTAATCGACGAAGTTAATTCTTTATTCAAGAGAATCATGACAAAATATTACGTCAATCAAACGATTTTTCCAACGTTGAAACATAATTTCACTGCGGTTTACAGCCGCGATAAAGAATATTTATTCGATTTGGATTCACCTAACTTTTTCACTGCCGCAACGCGTGCAAGAATCGTGCAATTTATCTTAGACAGAACAAGATTTACCGAATCCAAGCACGACGATTTTGCATTTGGAATAGAAAGGCTGATTTCGGACAGAGCATACGCTGCTGCATATCCTCTGCACGATGTGAGTTATATATTTTATAATACTTAAAGCACGGAAATTTCTAACACACCGTAACACTAAGAAAACGCGATTATTTCTTAATTGCTCACGGTATACGTCTGCTCGCCCCTTCCAGACAGACAATTGCCCATTCACCAATTTTTATAGGAGATCCCGTAATAAATTAAGAATCGTCTAGTCTCTTCGCTTTTAATGCAACCACCTTGTTTGACTTTGTTCTGAACATAAAATGGCTTATAAGATTTTCATGTCTCACCTCAATCCGCTTTCGTGTACCTATTCAGATAGATACAGTTATGGGAAGGGTCTCAGGTATACGCGTATACGGCGTATAATACGGCCACCAGACCTCTTATTGCCTCTCTCTCTCTCTATTGTTTTATACTATGGGCACCAAGGGCAATAAAATCGCAATGGCACGTTTTTGTATGTTCGTATTGTTCTGGAGCTTTTTAAAAGCTTCTCGCCTAGTGTGCCCTGTTTTATTACACGCCAACGAGAAGGGTGTCCATCGAGATAAATTTCTATTTCCGAACAATATTTGAACCGATTGTAAATTTTACAATGAGCTCACGTCCTCGAGGGTTGGGCGCGTATTATAACTGTTTTAATCTTTATAATTTCTGGTTCGTCCTTTATACCTGCCAAATTAGGGGCGCGCCGTTAATCCAGGGTAATATCAACATTTTTCGGAAAGTGATTGGGATCCTCATTAGTTAAAGTGTGTCATTAAAGGAACGGTACTTCAACTTTCGTTATTCGACGATCCCTTTAACATTAGATAGAAGCACAGTGTAAAAATCGTCTGTCATTTTGTATTTTTAGGGCGATCTACACACCCCAGATTCTATGAGATATCTTTTATACACCGAGTGGGCAAGTCTACAGAAATGTCTTCATTATCAGCCGTTAGATTACGTGAAAGAATATTTTGGAGTGAAAATCGGACTCTACTTTGCTTGGCTCGGATTTTATACGCATATGCTTATACCAGCTTCTATCGTTGGTCTTCTATGCTTCATATATAGTTGTGCAACATTGTATTCTAACGAACCAAGCGAAGATACTTGCAATCGCAATGGCACCATAGACATGTGTCCGTTGTGCGATCATTTCTGTGGATACTGGGATCTGAAAGAAACTTGTCTACACTCGAGAATTACGTATTTGTTCGATAATCCGTCTACCGTGATTTTTTCTGTATTTATGTCGTTGTGGGGTACGTGATATAATTGAAATTTAAAGTACTAACTTTTGAAGGTGTTACAGAGAATTCTTATTTTATATATTTTTTTATTAGCTACACTGTTCTTGGAATTGTGGAAGAGGTATTCAGCGGAAATAACTCATAAGTGGGACTTGACTGGTTTAGATGCTCAAGAGGAACATCCTCGACCTCAGTACTTAGCACGTTTAGCGCATATAAAAAAGAAGTCCCTTAATATCATTACAAATACAGAGGAACCAAAAGTTCCGTTTTGGAAAATGAAAGTACCTGCCACGATTCTTAGTTTTTCCGTCGTTTTATTATTGGTACATAAATTACAAATAAACAAGTCTCTGCCATTCTTTAGTTGTAAACTCTTCCTTAGTTATGCTGTACATTGCAGATCGCAATAGCGATGGCTGCCGTCTTAGGAGTTGTCCTCTATAGAATGTCTGTGTTAACTGCATTGAGTGTTTACGGTCATCCAATGGTAACAAGTTATGCAATACTCTTTACTACAGCCACAGCAGCTAGTATTAATTTGTGTTGCATTATTGTGTTCAACTGGGCTTATGTTTGGTTGGCTGAATACTTGACAGAGGTATTTTTACATAACCATTAATAGCGAAGTATTTATTTCTTATTTTTCTCTGTAATGATTGTTATCATTTTTACAGATCGAACTTCTTCGAACTCAAACTGAATTCGACGATAGTTTAACATTAAAAATATACTTGCTCGAATTTGTAAATTATTATGCTTCCATTTTTTATATAGCATTTTTCAAAGGAAAGTTCGTTGGTTATCCGGGAAAGTATACTCGCTTTTTTGATTATCGGCAAGAGGAGTGCGGACCTGGTGGTTGTCTTATGGAGTTATGTATACAATTAAGTATTATTATGATTGGTAAACAAGCCATGAATACGATATTAGAAATGCTGTTTCCGTTATTTTTTAAATGGTTGAATACGTTAAAAGTACACGTCGGAATGAAAACGGAGGATGGACAACGAAGAAACGCGTCTAGAAAACATCTTCAGTGGATCAAAGATTATAAATTAGTAGAATGGGGTCCAAGAAGTTTATTCCCGGAGTATTTGGAAATGAGTAATGATATTAAATTATCATAAATTCGTTGTACATATTTACATTTCATTTAATTCTCAATACTTTAATCCGTTGTAGTATTACAATATGGATTCGTTACTATCTTCGTCGCTGCATTTCCGTTAGCGCCATTTTTCGCGTTATTAAATAATGTTTTTGAAATGCGACTGGATGCAAAAAAATTGTTAAGAATGTACAGGAGGCCAGTAGGACAGCGTGTCATAGATATAGGTATATGGTATCGCATTCTCGATTCGATTTCTAAATTGTCCGTTATAACTAATGTAAGTTCAAATATTTTACAACTATATCATTCGAGAATACACTTTATACTTGTAACCGAAATTTTGTAGGCATTCATCATAGCTTTTACATCGAATTTTATACCGAGATTGGTTTATCGAATGACTGTTTCCGACAATTATTCTCTCGAAGGATTTTTAGAACATTCTCTTTCGAAGTTTGATACGGACGATTTAAAAAATGGTACTCAGCCGTTTTCTCTACCCAATGACAAACCAGTAAAAATATGTAGATATCCAGATTACAGGGAACCACCAGAATCACCAAATAAATACCAATATTCGATTATGTTTTGGCACGTATTAGCTGCTAGATTAGCTTTCATTGTTGTATTTGAGGTACGTTTGCAGTTATTATGCGTTGTATATACATGTATTAAGCTTTGGCATGAACATAACCTATATTTTTTTTTTTAGAATCTCGTTGCTCTTGTAATGATACTTGTACGATGGTGCATTCCTGATATGAATCCGCAATTACGAGACAAAATTCGGCGGGAGGCCTATATAACTAACGAAATAATTATTCAACAAGAAGCATCGCGCGCTTGTGGGAGATCAACTGATCTAAATGAAAATACAAATCGGTGGAACAGAGTTATGAGAAGTAGTTTATCAAACTCCGAATTCGATTTAGAAGTCCATGGATCTCCTATATCTCCCGCCAATGCACGCTCACAAATTGGACCTGCCGCGGTATAATAAATGTAGATAAAAGAACCATAACTGTGATGCTAGTCTCGATACTGTACATTGGCAAATATCATTTGAAAAAATTACGTATAAAATGTATGAGATGCTACTAATAGTACTATCGGCGGTAAACAAAGCTACTATGTCGCTTATACTTGGTCATATATTTTTATTAATCAATGCGATTTATATAAGTATGAAATGGAGGGAGTATTCTCATTATCTTAATTTATATTTGCAAGATATTATGAACAAAAAATCCGAAAGTACACTTGTGCCTATGCAAAAACGTTATAATGCACATAGTTCGCTCAGTCATTATTGTGTCAACAATTTAAGTATATAAATTGTTATATTTATCTATATATTAAGTCTCTATTTAAAGACTCTGTAAGTCTTCCTCTATTTAAAGTTCCTTTGAATCATGATATGTGGAACTAACTTTTAAGAGTGAATTTACTTTGTTAATTAAAGCAAAAATTTGGTTGATTTGTTTTTTATTAATATCTTTGTAACATAAAATCTACCTCCACTATACATGTGAGTTTATTATACAAATTTTCACACTTTTACATATTTACAAGTACGGAATTTATATTTTACTATATTCAGCTGCCATGTCTGACGAATATTAATAATAAGATCTGTATGTATTTGGTATTATTATGATTAATTCTATATATATATATATAGAATATAATGTTATATTTTATAATATAATTTATAAAAATTAAAACGTATACAATAAAATAAATAAAGACATTTATTAAAAGTGGTATGATTAATAAATTCATTCTAAAAGGATTCCATCAAACGATATAACAACGAATTTATTTTGAAAGCACGGATCGGAACCCTTAAAGTTTTGCATCGGTGGGAAACCGCCCGTTTGTCGCCAATTAGTTCCCACTCTCGACGCTAGATGGCGACAGCATCGTCGGTAAGTAAATGGCTCCATCTAGCGTTACGAAAGGGAACTAATCTGCGACAAACTTGGGCGTTTTCCCGATAGAGCCGCTGACTAAACTCCGAAAATTAGTTCGGTCTTTTCACCACTAGATGGCGACGCACATAAAGGTCAGTTGCGCCATCTAGCAAGGAGTAGAGGAACTTCTTTCACTACCAGCTTCGGCCTTTATTCGTCAGATGACGTTACTCTATGGAGGGAAAATTAGTCCTAGCGACGAGATACCATTTGTGTCTTCTAACTATATAAATGTCAATAGCGAATCTTTCCTAACCTCTTATGCGTGTTTACAATTTAATAAACAATCGTAAAGTTGTAAATTGTAAATTACAAACAAATATGATATCTTTATTTAATAAATTCTTCAAATTGTACATGTAAAACCATCCCTCACACTACTGTGGCATCTATTAGTAGCTGCAAAGTGTATATGTATGTATTACTTGTAGTATGAATTGAATGTAATACATTAAAAATTGATTTAATATAGTAGAAACTTTCACTTATGTAAACTTACCCATTTTTTTAAAAAGCTTTTGTACAGAAATAACAATCGTAACTATATTAAAAAATGTTTTTAAGCCCTTAAGCTTATCTAACACAAACGATTTTGCATATTAATTGATTATTTTTTTCTTGTTAGCAAAAACATGTCAACTGAAGAAGGAAATCGCACTGGAACTTTGCAATCTTTAGAGGAAAGTAGCCAATCTGTTAGCAGTACATCCCAACATGCAGGAAACAGCCGGGAAGCTAACAGTGCCAGACCTCAAGAGCAAAGTAGCCGCCAAAACAATCTTCAAAGAATACAACAACGAAAACAGCAAATGTTAAATTTACCACAGATGAAAAAGATATTGAAAATTGCAACTTACAGTGCATGTAAAGTCGATGAATGCAAATGTATCGGATGGAAAAATCCTCAGTTACTGACCAAATCTCCTAAAAGTGACTCTCAACAGCCTATTATAAATTTTTTCGATCCATGTAAAAGCTGCACCCACATTTTAGAAAATCATGTTTCTCACTTAACCAATCAATCGGAGGAGGAAATCAATAAATTATTGTGCATGGTCATAGATGCAGACAATATTTTCTTAGGATTACAAAAAGAGGAAGATCCTGATACAAAGAAAGTTTATTTTTACTTGTATAAACTTTTAAGGAAATGTATACAGTCGATGACAAAACCTACAATAGAAGGTCCTTTAGGACAACCACCTTTTGAAAGACCTAGCATAGCAAAAGCAGTAATGAACTTTGTCGCGTATAAATACGGGCATTTGCCGCAAAGAGATATGCAAGCTATGTGTGATATGGCAAAGATGTTCTTGCACTGTTTGAATCATTGGAACTTTGATCCTCTCAGTGCCCGAAGAGGTACAATTAGCGTCGAAGATGCCCCCGCGTATAAAATTAATCATACACGCTGGCTAGTATTTTGCCACATACCAGCATTTTGCGACTCTTTACCTCACTACGATACATCGTTAGTTTTTGGACGAACGTTCGTTCAAGCTATTTTCAAACCAGTTTCTAGACAATTATTAGATAAATGTCATAGCGAGCGAGATAAGTTAGCACCGGAGAAGAGAGTAATAGTCCTAACTCACTTCCCTAAGTATGTAAAAATTCTTTCCTCGTCTTCGTTTAATTTATATTATTTCATTACTTGATAGATAGAAATATTACTTTAATTTCAGATTTCTCTCGATGTTAGAGGCAGAAATTTATTCGGATAATTCACCGATCTGGGATCCTGATTTCAAGCAAGTACCTCCTACTTACTTGCAAAGCGCGTTAGAATCAAAATCGAATCAAGGAAGAAGAACAGGCGAATTTGAAAAAGTTACGATCACGCCAAATGATAAAGATAGTTACACAACGATTAATATAAGTCCTGGTATGAAAAAAATTCACGAAAAGAGATCACATTCCGAAGGACGTTCGGATGTAAAAAGGAGGAAGAACGAAGAAATCTTCGAAGATTTACCCGAAGAAACTGTTGCTGAAATCGTGGCAACTATTAACGATCCCAATTACATGTGCGGACCTGATGCGGTATTTCCTCCAAATGTTCCGCGAGATGAAACTGCTAAGATCGAGGAAAGCCGAAAAATTATCGAATTTCAAGTTGTCGGGAACAGTCTGACACAGCCAGTTTCTAAACAGACGATGCTTTGGCTGATAGGATTGCATAATGTGTTCAGTCATCAGTTACCTAGAATGCCAAAGGAGTACATATCTCAACTAGTTTTCGATCCGTAAGTGTCGCGAATACTAGACAAGTGTTCATTTTTTTTACGCGACATTTCTTAAGGGGGTTTAATTTAATCGTAACAATATTTTATTTACAGTAAACACAAAACATTGGCCTTAATCAAAGATGGTCGACCAATTGGTGGTATCTGTTTTCGAATGTTTCCTACTCAGGGTTTTACAGAAATAGTGTTTTGCGCTGTCACAAGTCAAGAACAAGTAAAAGGCTATGGCACACATTTGATGAATATGCTTAAAGATTATCACATAAAAAACAACATATTACATTTCCTCACATTCGCCGACGAATTTGCGATAGGTTACTTTAAGAAGCAAGGCTTTAGTAAAGATATCAAATTGCCGCGATCTATGCATCAAGGATATATTAAGGATTACGAAGGTGCAACTTTAATGCATTGCGAATTAAACGCTAAAATTGTGTATACCGAATTTACAGCTGTTATACGAAAGCAGAAAGAGATTATTAAAAAATTGATTCATCAAAGACAACAGGAGATACAAAAGATTCATCCTGGTTTAACGTGTTTTAAAGAAGGGGTTAGGGGAATTCCTGTTGAATCTATTCCTGGCATTCGAGAAACTGGCTGGAAAAGTTATGCTCAAACGAGGACAAGGGGGGTGGCTAAGGGTACTCAAGGGCCAGAACCAATGGAAGCGTGCTTAGACATTACCGATTCACTATACAATGCTTTGAAAAATGTTTTGAACAGCGTAAAAAATCACAGTACAGCCTGGCCATTCTTGAAACCTGTCGACAAAAATGACGTTCCGGATTATTACGATCACATTAAGTATCCTATGGGTGAGTGTGACAAGAATCGAAAACACAGTTATAGGAAATAATTGAAAAATTTTTAATTTTTATTTTATTTCTCAGATCTCAAGACTATGACCGATCGACTAAAAGCTCGATATTATGTTACAAGAAGATTATTTATCGCAGATATGACACGGATTTTCACAAATTGTCGTTTATACAATAGTCCCGATACCGAATATTATCGATGCGCAAACGCTTTAGAAAAATATTTCCAAACGAGGATGAAAGAAATCGGTCTTTGGGATAAATAGAAATAATTATATCCAGAGCAGACATGTTGATTCCAATTTTTTTCCTTTTCCTTTTTTTTTTTCATTTGTGCATTTGTAAGTGTAAAACGTAAAATTGCGGAACAATGAAAATATATATTTATTTATTTAACTGTCTTCCCTAAGGCTTCCTTTGCACTCCAAAAAACGACTGAAAATAGGATATGCAGTAAATTAAAATCAAACTAAGTAGGTACTTAATTTCACGGCCTAATTATAAGCATTAGTTAAACAGTTAATTACGAAATGTAATACACCGATTATAACGAGGCTCTGCCTAGTGGTTATTCTATGGAACAGTGACTTCTTAAAATGCGTTAATTCTGGAAGAGTTGGCAAACTAAAACTTATATTCTCTGTAAATATAAAAAAACTATTAATTTATATAATTTAAATAAAAGACATTTTTAAACGAATCACATATTTGTCGAGTTCTACTTTAAACAATTACGCATTCGTACGCGATTACAATATCGGAGAATGATTATTTATTTGAAAAAATTATATTCACAATTCGAGTAATTTAAAAGTTTAAAAATATATGTATATATATATATACATATATTTATAGACAATTACATATTAAATTTAAGATTGTGAGTAAACTTTACGTTAGATTTTATGCAGTAAATAAAAGATTTTGCTTTTTTACATTTCTTCCATTTTCTATAAATTTTGTAACGCGATGCAACTTGTACAATTTCGTTTGTGTCCGTTGAACTCTTACGAAGCTGGGTTTCACTTTCTTCGATAAGCAGGATTTACTCGGTCTTAAATATAAGCGAAGTATACTGTGATCTAAATTGCATTCAGTTGAGAGAATTCAATACAAGCAAAGAGACAAGGAAATACTTTATATGCTCTACTTAATACAAACTCTGTGTACGTAATGTGATAACGTTCTCTTAATTGGCATACATTAAAAACCAATTAAATTCTCTCCAAAAGTATTCTTCCCAGCTTCTGTATTAGGTACAACGTTAGTAAGTACAGTTATATGGATTTTGCAAATTCTATATAGCGCGTAGCGACTGATACAATTGTAATCGCGTAACTTTTGATACAGGATAAATAATAATAACTTATTATATTTCCTTGGATGGTGGATAGCAGTTGATTAAGGTGCGAGAAACTGTTTGAAATACAGACATGAACGTACAGAGGTAGAAAAAGAGGGGGAGTCAATATAAAGCAGCTCCATTCTTTCAGAGGAACGATATTAGAGGAGTCATCGCACTGCGACGATAGAACAAAGTCTAGTCACACAAATAAATTTTGCTTTTTTACAGTTTATATATTTAAAGAATTTAAACTAAATTAAAAAATTTCTCGAAGAAATTTCTCTACGAAGAAATCGTTTCCGTTTTAAAATGTGCGACGACGACGTTGCAGCCCTAGTAGTCGATAATGGGTCTGGAATGTGCAAAGCAGGATTTGCCGGAGATGATGCCCCACGTGCCGTGTTCCCTTCTATCGTTGGAAGACCTCGATATCAGGTAAAATAAAATTTGTTCGTTCATTGTTTTATACGAGACGAGTAATTTGAAAATGCGTAGGGAATCATGGTTGGTATGGGGCAGAAAGATAGTTACGTGGGAGACGAAGCCCAAAGTAAAAGGGGCGTTTTGACAGTAAAGTATCCGATCGAGCACGGTATCGTAACAAATTGGGACGATATGGAAAAGATATGGCATCATACATTTTACAACGAACTGAGGATCGCCCCCGAAGAACATCCCGTTCTTTTAACGGAGGCACCGTTGAATCCTAAAGCTAACCGGGAAAAGATGACACAAATCATGTTCGAAACGTTTAATTCACCCGCGATGTACGTTGCTATACAAGCCGTTTTGTCGTTGTACGCTTCGGGGCGCACAACAGGTATCGTATTAGATAGCGGTGATGGAGTTTCGCATACGGTGCCGATTTACGAGGGTACGTAACAAATATAGAATGTACATCCACTTACTTATCGCGGTTTTTCTATAATAGGCCACGTTAAATTTATTCTGAAATTAAAGAAAAAAAACGTACCTATATTACACTATAGGAGAAATATATGTAAGAACATTTCTACTCTATCCAGGATATGCCTTGCCACACGCAATTTTGCGTATGGACTTGGCTGGCCGCGACTTAACGGACTACCTCATGAAGATCTTAACCGAAAGAGGATATTCGTTTACGACAACAGCGGAGCGTGAAATCGTCCGAGATATTAAGGAAAAATTATGTTACGTTGCATTAGACTTTCAGCAAGAGATGGCTACCGCTGCCGGATCTAGTGCCCTGGAAAAGAGCTACGAATTACCAGACGGTCAGGTAATTAGAATTATGTATTCCTTCGTGCCTTTTGAAATGCCGGTTTAGTAGCGCGTTTACAGTACCGTAAATTAACGTCGATTTTAGGTAATTACCATTGGTAACGAACGTTTCCGGTGCCCAGAAGCGATGTTCCAGCCCAGTTTTTTGGGCATGGAATCTTGCGGGATACACGAAACCACCTACAACTCGATCATGAAATGCGACGTCGATATTCGCAAGGATCTATACGCGAATTCGGTATTGTCGGGCGGTACCACCATGTATCCAGGTATCGCAGACAGGATGCAAAAGGAAATAACGGCATTGGCACCGTCTACGATGAAGATCAAGATAATAGCGCCCCCGGAAAGGAAATACTCGGTCTGGATCGGTGGCTCGATCTTGGCCAGCTTGAGCACATTCCAACAAATGTGGATCTCGAAACAAGAGTACGATGAATCGGGACCATCCATCGTACATAGAAAATGTTTCTAATTGCTTTGTAATTTAGACACCAACAAAGACCGTACTGTAATCATTTTAATCAACATTGTCAAAATCAACATTGTCTAAACCACAAAAACTGTTTTACTTTAGTATCCATTTACGAAAGTTTCGATGTTTCTATGGGACGATTAATCTTTCGCATTTATCAAGACACTCTTTATGAAATAACCTTATTTATTCCATATCTCTTATTACTAAAGTATAACTCGCATTGTGTACAGGGCATTACGTAAGTGTGACCGGATCTTACATGCGCGACGATCATTTAATTCGATTGATTCAATCCATCAGTTACGGAATAACCTGTACGAAAATAGTAATAATGTACGTACATACCATAGTATATAGTATAGTATTTATACACAATATAATAAATATATTATATCTCGATTCAATCAAGTTAGAAACATATACACATTTATTTATACTTGCGTGCGTTGTATTGTACATGTAAATATACACACGCGCCATACTCAACGTACACATACATACACGTATGTATACAGGTCCTACAAGTTATTTGCACATACGCGGTGAAAATCTCTTTCATTTAACATTTCTTCAAACATTACAATATTTTTGAACAATTTGTATAATTAGTGAAAATTAGTAAATACGTATCGATATCCAATATCAACGCAAATGTGAAACGTGAAAGTATTCATATATTATAGAATGTATTTTTTTTTATAAAGTAAAAAACGTACGATTACATATACATCGTTATCGTATAAATGAAAAAGAAAACAAAAACTAACATTTAATTGGAAAGACGTTCCTTTATTTACAAGTTATAATTATTATATTCACCGTGTCTTAACATCGAGCATTTCGGTTCAAGAAATTCTGATACTTCACATGGACGGTTGAATCGAGTATCACGTCACTGTAGTTACGTGTTATGAAATAGAATTATACATATAACTAAATGTACACGAATAACAGAGATTAGTGCAATTTGTCGAATTATTTAAATAAATATTCACAATTAAATGCAATGGTAAAATTGACAAAAAAAAAGAATTAAAATAGGAGGCGTTTTAGTTGCACGTCACTCTTCCTATTTGCATACAAATAAAAAGGAATTGAAAATATGAGAAACGTATAATTTTTATGATACTAGAAAGCTATTCCGAATCATAAATAAAATTTTTAAACGCTGAGGTTTGATATTAATAACCTCGAAAAACCAATCATTTAGCGATGTTTAACGGGTGTTCATATCGAATTTGTTTAGTTTGACATCGTAACCCCTTTTCCTTTATAACATTTAATATAAAATAATAAAATTACAAATAATACATAATCTCCTATATAATCGATTTATGACAACATGGCCAATATATGCAGGTTATATCGTTTATGTTACTCGTTATTTATTTATCGAGAGCTATGTGTTCCCTTAACTGTAATATTTATCTTTACCACATTAGAACTGTATTTACCACATTTGTTAAATAGCACTCCGACACACTCGTGTACTAAGCGTAACAGTACTCAGAATTCGAGTTAAAAAAATACATGTTTCAAGTTTTTAAGTATCTCGCTTTATAGTTTGTCGAATAAATCCATTAATATTAGATTTTCTATTCCGTTATTTTTATGACTTTATCGTTCAACCAAATACGCCAAATTAATCTTCCTACGATAAGCTACAAATTTGGAACACGAATATAGTGTTTTTGCAATCCCGAGATATTCGTGCTTTCGATGTATTTCTGATATTTCAGGAAGACGATAGTTACGCCTTTGAATATTTTTAAATCTTTCATAGATAATTACGCTTTTTACATTTATTACACTACAAAGTGGTCCACAAAGGGTACAACATAGCTAAGATAAGTTTCTGGATGAACGCATCAGATAGTTACGAGAATAAATTGCAATGAAAACATTACAGACAGTTGGAAACCATAATGGATCGAACATATTTTCGTACGTATTATTTTTGTTAATGCGATTAACAAAATTTGATCCAATATGGTTTTCAACTCTCCAAGCTTTACATTACAAACTACACATTTCCACCATTCGAGAGTATTCTAGTCCTTAACGATAAATACATCTGTGTAATACAATAAATGCATCTGTACCATTGGTACTTTTTGGAAATAGTTGTGGAACAATTCCGTAGGTACGAATACCTTTCCTTGGTATCGTTTCGAGACCAAAGAAAAGGGGCTACGAAGAATGTAAAATAAACCGTATTGTTTGCTCACGCACAATATTGCTTTTATATCAAACCTTTTTGGGCAAACATCCGTAGCATCCTCATTTCAGTTCAATTAAATTCATTAATTCATTTTACACAATTTTTTGGAAAAAGATACATTTAATCTGAATGTTTAAGATGATTATTATAATTTGTACGATCCCAATTGAGATTTCACAGATATAAATAATAAATACTAATTAAAATCAAATAAATGAATAACGTTTTTATCAAATCGCGACGATAGGCATTAGTTGTATAAGTAAAATGATCTCATCGATTTTAATAAATGGGTATTTTTAGATCAGCACTTTTTGTTTAAACTTCGTTCAGTGAATACATTCTATAGACAAATACGTAGAAAATAAAAAAGTAGTAGGTACTTCTATTAGTTACAGTCATCTTTCCTGGATTATATTTTAAAAAATGTAATAAAAATATCTTTGGTGCCCCTATTCATGTAGTAAAAAGTATATGGTTTTAGAAAAGAGAGAAAAAAAAAACAAAAATATAAGGAAGCAAGTCTACAATAAAGATTAAAAATTATCAGACAAAGGTAGTCCTGTCTGATGTCGTAAAACTGTTTATCTCCTGGTGGATTTTCTTCTACCTGTCGATCGTTTTGGACGCCGACTATTCGATCGTGGCATGTTTGACCAAGGTAAAGAAAATTCGCTGCAAGATTAAAATTCAAGTCAATTAATAAAAATCGGTATGAACTTAGATTATTAATACGTTTCTATTTACCTCGGAGAAAAACTAGGAATAGGAGCACCAAATGCAGTAACAGGTAATTGGGGATCCACTTGAAGACTGTGTATTTGTTCTATATCAGGCCATAACGACGATACGGCTTCTTCTTCGACCGCCGAAGGGCAGGGTCCTGTGTGATTCGTGTTGTAACACGTAGCTTGGTGATTCTGACGTTCTTGTCTCTGCTTTAATTTTTCGATGTGCCTCTGCTCTCTGAAAGAAATTATTGACAAATAACTCGATATGTATAGATAGTCGAATATACCGATACAGCGTATTACTTGTCGATATTTTGATAGTAGTACAAACCTTATCCTTTGTACATCCCATCTTTTTCTTCTCCTCTCGTCATTTTCCAGTTTTAAATGCCTTTTGTTAAAAATTTCGTCGTCTAAATTTTCAGTCCCTTCCATCGTGTAACAGCTCGTATATATCTTCACTCTCCAATTTGGAACTTCCAAGGAGGTATCGCTTTCCACTGGACTAGGTTCCTTCAAACTTAACGTATAATTAGGATCTCCGACAGCTGTGTAATAATGTTCTTCTGTCGTGAGGAAAGATTCCTTCTTTGAGAATAATTTTCCTTTTCTATCACTTTTTCTACCAGTTTCATGAATTAACACCTTATCCTGTACCGTAGTGTCATTACTAATGGTAGACGAACACGAGACACCTCTTTTTCTTTTGCTTCCACCAGACAAGGGTATCGGGTCCGATCTTCTCTTTTTCTTGTCTTCCCAATCTAATCTAATATCACTACTAGGTTCTACCTTTGTTTCGAGTTTGCCTTGATTATCATTCAATTCTTGCTTGACGGTAGTAATTCCACCGGTGGTGTTCAAACGAATTTTAAAGCTTTCGTTATACCGAGAATTATTGTTCTCGGACTGAACGTTTCTGTGTATTTCACTGGTCGACGGCACATTCACAGAATTGATGGTTGGAGGTGAACACGTTCCGATATGCTCCGACGTAATAGAATTTTCGTTACTTTCCGATCGTAATTTTTGTAAGTTGACACGTCTGTCCATACGCTCCAAACGTAACTTAAGCTACAATATAAACATCCATTTATTAGTAAAGACTTGACGTGAATGTTTTTAAAGATACAACTAACAATGCAATTATAACCGAAGCAAACAAATTAAAATTGCATAAAAGTTGGACGATTTAGATCATTTCCTCTCGTTTAACGTAGGCATAAGTATTTGGAGGTAAACAACCGTACAAATTAATTAGGATTCGATTAAACATCTTTATTTACTGTCAACAAACGATAGGTCGATCGGGTTTTCGTCACTTTGCGAATTCCAGGCATTATTATTTTCACAATTTATCACTCGTATACATAGTACAACGAAGTAACAGTGACAGCGACGTTGGTAGAACAGTTTGAAAGTATATTCTTTTGGAAAATCTGCTTTTCGAAAAACTTTTCCATTTTCCATTACAAAAGTGCCGTCATTGCTTGGGCAGAACGCGCGCGAGAATCGAACAAAACGTGTAGTAACGTGCTCACTCGTTTCGAAGGTGTAATTCTACAAGAAACAGCGCCATCCTGTGGCGTCGTTATGGCTGACCTTCACGATTGACCGACCAATGGCAGAAACAGGAATAAGACCGGGAAAACAGAGTCGAAAGAAAAAACAGAGGCAAAGACAGTAAACTGACGTATGCATAAACAAATATAAGCGCGGGTATTTTGGAATATGTATTTCGTCGATCGTAGTTTTTGTTTAAGGAGGAAAGGAGGAAAAAATAGAACGATATAGGAAAGAGGATAAAAGGAATAACGAAAGGAACGATGTGAAATGAAATAAATAAATGAAAGGCGACAGTAGAAAGCGAAAGAATGTACCGTTTCGTTTTCCTGTCGAAGAGCCGCTAACAGTTTGTCCTTGGTGACGATTTGTTCGGATTGTTGTTGAATCAAATCGAGATGAAGAAGCAACAACTCTTTGAGGTGTTTTACCTCAGTGAAATCGTTCTGACGAGGTTCGTTACCTCGAAGAGGACTGACACCGAGAGCAGAAGTGGCAGTGGCGACCGCCGGAGCTCCGCCGTCTGTCATACTGGCGTACATGTGATCGAAATCACAAGGGAAACTGAGTATTCCAGCGGCTGGTTTGCCGTTTTCACCAACATTTTGGAATTCATTGCGCGAACAACTATTGTTCTGGTTAATAACGGAATTAACGGTGGTGCTGGTCGTCGAGACCGTGGTACTCCGAACGCCGCTGGTTGCCGACGTGGTGGACAAGTGTTCATTCATCGCCGCAACCATGTTGTCGTCGTCCTCCTCCTCGTTGTCCTCTTCTTCGTCTTCTTCGTAACAAGAAGTAGCAGAAACAGCCGTGGTCGTTGGTTCGTCGTGATCGATGATAGTAGTGGTATCGGTGGTGTTGGTAGTAGTAGTGGTAGTGGTAAGAGTTACGATTGGCGTCTCGATGCAACACCTCGAGTACAGGTCTCGAACTTCTGTTTCGCTAAACTCTGTCTCGTCGTTCGTTTCCCTTTGATCTCGTATCGTTTCGAGATTTTCCGCTGTTTTTAGATCAGAGTTTACGTCGCGAAACTCCACGCTGCCAACGACGCCCCCGGCGGTCAAGCCGGTAACACAGACACCGCTATTACTGCCGCTGTCACCGTTACCACTACTATCAGCGGAACAACCACTATCACTATTATCACTGCCACTACCGGCGTTACTAGTGGTATTAGACGCAGTAGTACCAGTACAAGCGGTAGCAACGATAGTAGGACCGTTACTAGTATCACCAGCGAGAACAACTATAGAAGAGCCAGTGCTGCCAGCAGCGCCGCTTTCGTTCTCCTTCCTGTTCCCGTACTCGTACCCGTGAACGTTTTCCTTCTTATTCTCACCGTTCACGAGCTTCGAGACCGAGCCACTCGACATCTTCCCTCTCTACCACCCTCGTCGTGGCTTCCCTCTTCTTCATTTGTGGCCGCCTCGAGCGTACCACGCGCCCGCACCGCGCACATTAAGCGTCTTGACAATGCCCTCACCGACGATGCGACGATGTCCTCTTCTCACCGCTGCTGCTCTATATACTCCTCGCTTATCATTACCTATCCCTTCGCCTATCCCTTGCACGCTTTACTTTCCAAACACTTTTATTCCAACGATGTCGTTTTTCTTATCTGTTCGTGTCTAAAACACTCGTCAAAAAGTATCTGCCACTGACTTGGCAGCGCACGAGGTACCTCTTGCTCGAGATCGTGCTTGTGTTTACTCTGACGGACGATGCGAGCCGCGCACGGCGTTTCTTTGACTCGCAGCATCGTATACGCCACTGACATCTCGCGGTCCCAATCGCAAACCTTGTTCTCTTATTTACTTTTTCCATCGATCATCCACTTCACCATCGACGCATGTCAATCGAATGCAAACTTCAAGCTTCTTCCTTTGCTCCACCGTATCCGCGAATATCCGATTCTGTATTCTATTCTGCTTATGATTCTGATTCCGATGCCACTTACTGACTTACCCTGAGTCACCCCGAGTAATGAAAACAGTAAATAACGCATGCGCTTTTGTTTCTTATTGCACAATGCTGTACGTTGAACGAGCTGCGAAAGTCTTTAAACTTTTTCAATTGACAAGTTTGTCAATGATCGAGATATGTAAGTTAAACCAGAATTTTTTAAATATCTTTTACGACTACAACTATATACGAGACAATTATCAAGATTACGTTGGCTCGAAACCTTCGAAAACTCTGTTCTTTCCCGCTAAATCTGCTGCCACATATACATATCATGATTTGCAATTATTAATTTTTTAAATCGACTCCCTTAATATATTTCTTTAACGTTACATCGTTATTGCCAGAAATGCCCACTGACAACACTATTTTCTTTTACACTGTTTGGCATCAGCTTTGCCAATTACGTGATAATTTTAGAAAATTTTCGATAACGTATGAATGCGTCATTGAAAACTATTTATTTCTGAATATATATTTTCGTATCGTGCGAAACGTATCGTAACGAGCAATACAAAATTATCAAGAATTATTTAATCAATGTAATCGTAACCTATGCAGTTTATCGTTCGTTCAGCGATAAATATAAAAATGTATCCCTACATTTACTACATTCGTCATCGATGTCACATACAAATTTTATTTCGAGAATTAGTATATCAGCATCAAAAGTCAGTGTACAATACGTTACATATTCTCGTAATGTTTCAGGAAGAAACAGTAATGATCTGGAACGACGAACGTCTAATATACGATTGATAGTAATAGAAATGATACAAGTTTGAGCATACCAGTTTATGGGTTATTCCATTACATTTCAGAGATATGTATGATCGCCTCTTAAACAAAGAGAAAATTGATACAGGTCTTGCATATAAAAGAGGAAGCTAACACTAAATGCTACAATTGTACCGCGAAAAACTTGCACGATACAATCGGTGAACGTGAATTCGAGACTTAATTATAAATTACTATGTTGCGCTGTACTCGTTTTGTAACAAAAATCGATGTCTGCGACACTACGACATATGTGCAATAAACTTTGATTATACAAGTTTTGATTTCGAGATTAAAGTTATAAAGTTTTACTCGTCATTTTTCATAGCTTAATCGACTGTCATCATCCTTTAAAAATCTAAATTAAATAGAAGTACTTTTAACGAAATATTATTTTTGTTTGTAAACTTTGTAAACAAAATAAATCGTTTATTGCATCACATGTTATTATTATATCTATTCTATCGATTAAAATAGTATATCGGTATGTCCTATAAATACGAATGATAATTTATATAATTGGAAGTTACCAAACAAACAATAATTTGTCATTTATGACACATCGTGATTTATCGTGCACATCACCGATACGATCACCATTTTTGAAATAACATTGTACAACAACATCGTGAATATTGTTTGATAGTCATATTTAAAAAATGTGATCCAAAAGATGAAATAATCATTTCTAATCATTTTTTCGTGTAGGTATTGTTCCAAGAGCTGAATTTTGTTAAAAGTATTATTTATAATCATAAGCCCAACATAATCTAGATTTATATCTATCTTATAGCTAGTTTTTGAACTTTATCGAGGGTGGATTTTATGCGTTCGAACGTCTCAGAATAAAGAGACACGAACGCCGAAGGAAATTATATGGTCTTGTAACGTTCACCGGCACACACCGTAAAAACACATATCTTCCGAGTAATTCGGTATTAAAAATCTAACTATGTTTGAGTATTATTTGGATCCAAGGATGCATATGCGATTAATAAAAAGTTACATCTAGTCGATCCGTGATTTTCAACGTGACGTCGCCATCATTTCCAAAGTTACATGTACTTTTTGTTATCGTTTACAGTACATTAATTAAATATCTAATAAATATAATAACCATGGTTTACAATGTTTAAACGTTAACTAATTACATGCATACATAAATATAATTACTTCCTACGCTACGCGACGATATCCTACATACACATTTCTATGTACAATTGTTGTAGTACTTTTTTATTTTTCTTATTTTAATAAAATTTCTGCTGTAACACGTATATAACAAAATATTTTCGTTAAAACTTTCATATTTAACAAATAAAACTCTAAAACATTGTTCGTTAAGAACACTTATTTAAAATAGCGAAATTTTTTCTAGTATAAATCTCACAAATTCTAACAATTCCAAATTAATTTTTCTCATATCAGGTAAGCGACACTTGCTAAGTGTATATGCGTTAATAAATATTTCAAATAGATTAAATTTCAGTCAAATTTTTAAGCGTAGATTACAATGAATCGATCATCTGTTAAAAAGGAAAACTTTTAGTAATACGAAATACATGACGGTTTTAGGAAAATGTATGTTACACTGGAATTTCCCAGATGTTATTTCAATGCAAAAAATCGTACTCTTATGACTAGAGTTATAATGTTTAGTATCAACATAATTAAATAATATTGTTCCTTAACTCTTTTTCAATTACGGTAAATTATTAATTACTCGCGAGCAATCGTGAACTTTCCTCCTTTTTGGCATCATTATCGGTGATTTCTTCGTTAACAAAATGTATTCACAATATAATTAATAAATATATATATGTATTTATTTATTTATCCAATTTCATAAGGAAAATACTTGTTTTTCTGGAATTGAGCTCTGTTTAATCCTTGAACATTAAAGAAATCTCGATAAATGATAATTCCATAATATTTTCATCAATTGAAATTTAGCGTCTACGAAAAGAGTTAAAAGGAATCAAGTAAGTTTGTTACACTAAATGAATAGTAATTCGTAACGTTGAGTCCGTTTCTCTTAACCTGATATTTTCTTGTCTGTTACGATAAAACCGTGACGTTAGCATTAGGAACTAGATTGAAGTTTAATTAAAAATCAAACTCCTTCGAAAGTGTACGCACGTCTCGACAGCATCTATGATACATGGATAATAAACTAAATTTGTAATAATTTTAGTTTAAAAGTATTCAAATATTCCCGATTGTTTTTGTAAAATGTAACGAGAACTGGTGATCTAAAGCAAAAGATACCTTCGCCGTTAGTTACAAGAATTATTTAACAAATTTCCCATTTGCATTCGATTCCACCGCGTATGAAAATGTTTTTTTTTTTTTTTTTAAATAATTTTGCGATGAAATTTCTGAAGCGAAACGACGACAGGTGAACTCTTTTTACTCGTACGATCTCTGTCGGAATAAACTGCTGATCTCCTCGATCGTCTTGTTTTTCGTTTCGGGTACTTTCTTGTAAATGAAGCAGATGAAAAATGCTTGAAGAGCGGCGAAAATAATGAATACATAAGCACCCAGTGCCTCTTGCAATGGTAGAAATCCTATACTGACGATGAAATTGGCTGTCCAATTGACCGCGATAGCGACAGACGTTGCCGCGGGTCTCGCGGACTGATTGAACAATTCGGAAACCAAAAACCAGGGAATACTTCCTGGACCAGTCGCGAATAGAGCCACGAACATGACCACCAATAGGATCGAGAAGTAGGCTGCCGCGCTAGACGAAGCCTGTAACAAAAACAGACGCGATAAGTTCACATGATACAATCGTGCCATCGATAGAAGTTACGGAATACTTACAGCGAATGCAAGGCAGATCGTGAGTAAGACGGTGGCGATAAACAAACCGGAAAATCCAACTAAGAGCAACTGTTTCCTTCCAGCCTTCTCGACGAGTATCAAAGAAACAAAGGTCATAAGAACGTTCACCGTTCCGACGATCATCGTCGCGATCTGAGCCGCGAATTTATCCAACTGCGCCATCATGAAGATCTTGGTCGAGAAGAACATAACGGCATTAATACCGGATAGTTGTTGCGCGAACATCACCATGAGCGCGATTATCAATGGAATCCTAAGAGCAGAATTCACAAATAGTTCTTTCAGCGTAACCTTTGGCACAAGTTTCATCGACTCGTATTCCGCCCTCATTTGTTCCATCTCGTCGTGAACTTCGATCGTGCCGCGCAGCCAAGTCAAACCTTTAACAACAAACAATCGTCTCGTTACCGATAAACGTATCGCTCCAATAATAGAATAGACGATTTGGTCACTCGAGTCAACCAGTTGGGGTAGGGCAACGAATGACAACATAGCTTCGCGATACAAAATGCCAATTACATACTACCCGGGCTTCTCGAGATTTACGTAGTCCAAGGTCGCAAAAGAAGTAATTAATAAATGATTCATAACGTACCTCTCTGAGCTTCCATATCCTTTCCTTTGGTGACCAATAAATACTTTGGACTCTCGGGGCATAATGGAAGCGTAGCTACTTGGAAAATGGCAGGAACGATCGTTAGACATAAAAGAAGCGGCCAATATTCGTCTGTGCCCAATATTTGCTCCAATCCAAGAACCTGCGATACCAGAATGGACATGGTGATAACCAATTGGTAGACCGTACCAACAGCTCCTCGGAGGTGAATGGGTGATATCTCAGCCAAGTACATCGGTGCTAAACCAGCATTCAATCCAGCGTTGATACCGATTATAAATCTTCCGATAACTATCATTTCGTAGCTTTTGGCTGCCTTCGCGGAACCCTCGAAGATGACCGTGAGAAGGACCAGGATGTTGTTTAGTAACAAACCACCCTTTCGACCGAAACGATCGGCCACCCAACCCACCAGAGAACCGCCGATCATACCACCCACGCAGAATATTGATACTGCTATCGCCCATATTATCGTCACTTCGGATTGTTGCGTTGGACGACCGGTTCGATTTTCTTTCAGTTCGCTGATCCAGTTCTCGATAAGCTACAACACACCACGAGAACCGAATTGTACGAAATTTTTCAATTGGACCAATCGTAAGTTGCGAGAAGAAAAAGAAGAAGAAGAAGAAGATGGATAGTTTCGTACGCGAATATTAATCATTCTACGATTCTTTGTCACCTCATTGGCAAAGTAAAGAAGGCGAATAAGTGACTTCCGCGCGATTCAAACGGCGCTTAAACGCTCGTGTACGTATTGAATAGTCTCTTCGTTACTTCAAAGAAATAAACGGAAGCTATTTTTCGAACAAAACGACAGTCTAAATGGAATGAATAAATTCTATACGAAAATCAGAGACAACAATCGACAATGAAGAGTCCCTAGCGTTTGAATGCTTTTCATCTTTTGGCACTTGGAATTTTTATCGAATACACGACGTTACGAAGCTAATCAAGAGATGCGTAAAACGTTGAAAAAAGTATTCCGTTAATTCATGCAATCGAGGTAACGACCGAACGCGTTCGTAATTAAAGTAGGCATGCATAGATCGTGAAAAGTTTGAGAAAAGTGCCGGCAGCGCGTCTCGAGAAATACCTGCTGAGGAGCATTAACGACACCGGTATTGTACCCATGCTGAAACGATGATCCAAGCGCAGCAGCCGCGATGGCAAACGCTAACCGTCCGTTTAGACCCTGCAACAAAAATAATCAGTTGTTAATCGTACCGAGTAGCGATAAAATCAAACGTATATTATCGTAAGAGTTATCGACTCTTTGAGAACATGGAATAAGATTTCTCTTCCTTTCCCTTCCCGAAGCCAATATTTCACGAAAACGTTAGGAAGACTTATCCTTTAACGTGTAGCTACATCGTACCAAAGACCTGTATTGCGCTTACCGATATCTTGAAGCAAGGTAGCTCGCACACGATCGTTTTTAGCGTCATTGAAAAATTCCAACAGATTCACCGAGCCGAATAGAATCCCAGCTACCGACTGACTACCGAATGCTCGCACGTAGACGTTTATGCAAAATATCAGACTTTGGTGTTTTGAAACACGTGTCAAAGCTACTCCGCGGGTCGGTACTCTCGCCACGCATTTTTATACCGCTCCCTGCCCTCGGCACACAAGCGTGTTGGACAACCGATACAACACTCGTACATCAGCGAGCAGAATAGCAGGCAGTCTCAACTTACATACTTACAAAGGCTTACTAACCAGTGTCTCTCAAATCATTCCTCTCTCCATATCGTACTATACCATACTATACTATACTATACACTGTACACTTGTCAGCAAATGTAAATGAATCGAAGCCACATCGCGACGAGCGTTATCGTTACAATCTACCTGCTATTCCAATTCAAGCCTGTGAAAATTTCGTGACGCGTCGTCCATTTATTTTGTCGAAAATTAATATCCTACCGTAAGAACGCAAGCGGAGAACATCCGCGAGACCTCTAATAAAACTTTGAATGTCACGCAACATTTTACTTTTCATGAATACGCATATTACGAAACGTATCGAAAACAACTCTCGTTTTCACGTGGGAGCAATGCCACAACTGGCTACCACCGCTTCGCTCGAGACGGATCTTTAACCGATTTACTGCTGTTCGGAATCTAGCCAAAATTCTATCGCGAAGAGTGCAGAAATGTAGAATCGAAAACGTCGGAGAACTTTTTGCACGGCGGGAATAAAAAGTTACGACCAGCGTGTTTTGCTAGCAAAATGAAATTCAAGTCTTTCGCATACTCGTATAAAAACATCTTTACGAATCGCGTTACACGTGTCACGCCTTGGACTTGATCACGCTTCCATTTTTTAATAGTACGCGAAGCATCGATCTCCACTTTATAAATAGATCTTTTTCCCCCCCGAGTACTTCTCCATTACGTTTAATACGATTAAGAAGAATTTTAGGTACTCTGAACGTTCGAGTTCTTTCAAGTTCTTCTTTGATATCTTCGCTACGGAAAATCTCTCAATTAGTATCAAATATCACAGGAAACGTACTCAAGACTAATACAAGAATAAACTTTCCCGTTATCGTTTCTCGTTACAACACCGATTACCAACATCGTCGTCACCGATCTCTGATTCATTAAATACTTTATCGCGACCAAAATATCGCCACAGTACTCTGATTCAACAAAATCCATCCAACGAAGCTTAATGTCAAGAAAATGACACCACCGGTCACGAAAACGTAAGAAATTGCTTTGTAAGCATGTGGCGTGCGATATCGTAATCGGGCGGAATATCATTCAGGTGCAAATGCGAAACTATTTTTCTTTAAAAGCACAGTTAATTTCTTAAAGTAACAAGAGTAATCAACAATGGTGGTAACAACAAAATTTTCTCCCGACTGTGTGACGTCAAAATGATAATTCCGAGAGAAGCTCATTACGACTCGTGAAACAGCAGCAATTTCCCACTCTTGGAACATTTGGTTGCGATTGGTCGCGACAGAGGTGTGTTCGATCGCGAGCAACTCCGATTGGTTCGCGACGCCGAGCCTCTCCTAACGAGCCTCGTGGCAACTTTAGGTGTCCTAATTATAGCATCGATACCACACGAACGTGAAGATTTTGGTTAAAGTTTCTATTCGAAATAATCTGTATCGATTAATTGACGACAATTTCGTAATTGTTTACTTGCGATTCCAACTACGAGGATTTTCGTAAAATAACGATTAGACGTACCGAATTTCAATTTTCTACCCGGTACCTCTAACCTTTCCTAATAAAATTCTTCATTTTCTTATGTCTTCGTGCATCCAATTGATTTCTGTTTATGCATATCTCGTCTATACAATATTAAAAGTATCGCGTATTTGCATTATTTATTATCTCCTGACATCCCCCGTACGATACGAAGAATATAAATTACTGGCTGCATTCGATACAATGAATATGCATCACAAAGTACAAATGCAGTTCACAAATCGGATGTTAGCACTTTAATTTAAACAAGTAAGGATCGAGTAAGTTACGTTAGCTTACAGCTAGCTTGACATTTATCGACGAAATAATTCCTTTCGTTTTTCGATTATTTTCAGCAATATTCTTAACGGTATGTTTTCATAACAGCAAAGCTTATGAAAAAAACACGAAACTCTATCGATGTACATGCATAAATGTACACGAATAGTTTTGTTACGTTAATCCACGATACTCTAATTATTGTAGCGTGGTAAACAAATAAGCATAATCTGTCGAAATCGCGTATCGTTTGACTGACACAACCTTGGACAAACATAGCGATGTAACATAGTTTCAGGTTAATGTCATCTTCCGCGTACTTTCCTTTCACTTTGAACGACGGTAAGGAATTTCGCTAGCAACAGTTTGCGAAACGATGACAAACATAAAACTGCAACACCTTTCACTCGCATCGCAATCTTCGTCGTCGTTTTAACAAATCCTCCGTTAAAAGTGTTCGCGAAGCGAAACGTCATTCCTTCGATCGCTAATGAAAGCGTGATTACCAGAAATTTCGGAGAATCGATTAGCCGGCGAATACAAAGTTTTCCGCGATTGAGAAATTCACGACGATTAGCTTTCGAACGTTAACGATGTTCGTACGCTACTCGCAGTCGCTAAAAATAAATAGAAGAACCGTCTTTAAAGAAAAATTCTTTATTCTCGTACGTGAAGTTAGGCAGAAACGATCGACGCTTTCGAGTACGGAGAGGTAGCAATGGTCGGTTGTGAACTACAATTGAAAAATTATCTAGCATCGATTCGATGGAGAGAGACCGATCGGAATCGGATTCGTATATTATATAGAAAAATGTTTACCTGTAACCAGTCCATGGCCGATCGGTAACGTATCGTTCGAGTTTAACAGGTCACTTGTTCGAAGAACGTTTCGTATCACTTTCGAGTTCAAACGGAAAGGAATCGAGAAAAAGAAGAGACCAACGATCGGAATTGTTCCGTGTCACGGTCGCGTTTGGAAGCTACTGAGACAACATTCGTGCAAGCGGGACGGAACCGATTTTCAAAACCAGTCGTATATCCCTCTCCTCTCTGCCTACTCCGCGCTACTCGCTCCAGTTTGCTAGGCTCTTCAACGAATCTCATTGGTCGACAGAAGATACCGACCTACACCTCTCACCAATCCTGCATTTCTCTCGACAAAACTCAAGAAAAGGAATTCGTGTAAGGGACCGTTCACCTAGAATTATGTCAGCACTGTTCGTCTACCTGCCTTTCGATTGCGTTATATTTCTCTTCGTCCCTCCCCCCTTTTTTTTATTGTTTTTTTTTTATCCCGAAAGGTATATTTTCACACGCACACAACTTTCTGATTAACCCGCCGTTTACGATACAAGGTAACTAAAATCTAACGATATTTACACCCGAAACCAAGTATGTAAAATATGCGACACGCATCGTATCGACGTATCTCGATTACCTTATCCTTATCCTTCCGCTTGTCTTACGGAGTATTTATCCACTTCTCGATTTCATCGATCTTAAACCGAAGTTTCGCTACACGAGTTTATATTTCAACCGCCACACATTAAGAGGATACGTTTGGTGAGGTCGCTTAGAACGATACGTTTCGAATTTCAATGCGCAACACCTACTGTTTTCTAACGCGGTTCATCGAAGGAATGTTTAATCTAACATTCGCACGCTGCAAGCCGAGGTAGTTTACGCGTCCTTCGTTCGATTTAAAATCACGTAGTCGCGCTCGGAGAAAGCTGTGTCGGAAATTTCACCTGGTAGCGGTAGCAACGAACTTGATATCATTTAAAAATAAGAGAAAATACGGAACAGCTGCGTTCTAAGATGCAGAGATAAAAGATGTTGTAGCTTCCAGAGAATCAAATTGTTTATAAATGTATCGATCGATCGATTGCTCCGAACCCGTTTCTTCGATATTACGAGCTGGTCCCGCCTCGAATGAGAATACAAAACCGGACGTAGCCTGTTAGTGACGGTACTCAGGTCGCGTGCACTAATTTTACAATTAAGAATATTGAGGTAGAGTGCTTGTCGCTTGTAAAGGACGCATTATCTTATTCCTCGGGATCGTAGTTAGCGTAACCGATACTCAGGCTATACGATTAATGGTTACGGAGTTGCAGTTTGAAACGAGATCAAAAGATATGCTTAAAATTAAGAAGCGTGGTATGTCTTAGCGGCAGGAAGTTTTCGATGTAATTCAAACACAATCGAACGATTTTTTTTTTTTTTTTTTTTTATTTTTTTTGGAAACTGCAACCGAATTTAAATTTCGACGAAATAACAGGATACGGATAGAACGAAAAATGCGTTGCGGAGAGGATACAGCAGCGATATTTTTATCGCCAGACTTTCGACATCACTAAAACGTGAACTTTACACAAGATTAGATTTCTTTCGCTTCGTACAAGCTTGGAGTTTCGGATACGCTCGTTACACGAATATGAGAGAACGACGGTTCAAATATAATTGCGATGATCGTATTTAATAAATAAAATGTAAAAGTGATAGAAAACGCTATACTAACCCGCCGCTTATCCTCCGTAATAGACTGCGTGCGAAAAATGAAACGATTAAAGAGCCATGGTAAATAAATCTGATTCGACGATATTCGTAGATATATTTCGAAAATATTTCGTTACCTTATCCGCCACAGGTGGAGCAGTTGGAGTTGCGATCTGTTCTTCAATTTCATTTTTTGTCTAAAGTGAAATTGTTAGTCAGGCATTTGGAGACACAAGTAGATTTCGTTAATTTCTTTATCGTACGATACCTGGTTTATTTCTGTTGCCATGGTAAGGCTGCTTGAAAGAAATCATGAATTACGTATGCTTTCCTCGTTATCGTATCGTGATATTTAATGTCGCTTTAATGGTGAAACAACGGAGCAAAGTCTGGTCCTAAGATGAAGTTACATCTACAGATTTAAAGTTATTTTGTGACGACTGAAGACTGATTAGAAAGGATATCAAAACTACGGTGTTACTTTGCGTCAAGCGAAAGGAACAGAGAGAGAGACGAACAATAATTCATTCTTTCGAAATGAAACGAATTTTTATTTCTCGATTCTGGTATCTTTTTAATTCTCTGACAAAAAGGTAACTACATCGCTTTACGCTAGACAAAATTCAAATCGATTCATGTATACTATATCGCAATTATATGCAGAAATTTCTATTTGCCGTGACGATAATTAAAAAGGTCACCGAGAGGTTATTGGCGAGACAACGAGTTCCCTGATTTCGCATGTATAGAAATTTTATATAAACAATCTCCGTCTCAATCGATATAAAGAAAATAATATCGTTCAGAGAGGTCGTAACCCTCGATAATTAAATGTGTCGTTGCGAACTGAAATAGATAAGATAAATTATTAACGAAGCGATCGTTAATAGCCTCGTTTGCTCTTTTCTCTTTTTCTTTGAGACATTCGATGGAATTCTTAAAAAAGTCTTAGTCTTGCTATGATGGAAAATTAATTGGTAAATATACTACATAAATATTCGAATAATCTCGCTATCAGCCCTGACTCTAACCGCTCTAATAATCGTCTATGTTTACCTCTTCTGACTATTGACTCCATCAGCTGTTTTACGTTAATACCATTATGCGAATCGTGTGTTCTCGATTGCGATAACAGTTCAAATCGACATTCACGCGAAACGTGTAATTTATTTGACGAATCTTACGACCAGAAGAAGCTAACCGACTCGCCGTGTCAATGAAAAGCATTAGACAAGCGAAGAAGCAAAGTACTTACCGTCGATGACGTAGCCGAAGGAAACGTGGGCTCGACTATTCCAAGAGTTCGCCGTTCGATCCTCGTGTCCTTCTTATACCCGATACCTTCTGGGTAAACGAACACCCGGTCGAGAACTCACTGTATTTTCGAGCGCAAGCGCGAAAATTTGCCGGCCCTTACATTACACCTTTCATTGCAATCCTGTATCTACGATTACTTCATCTCGAGGATACCGCGAATCAATTTTCGATGCGCGCAAACGAATGACGATGCAGCTGACGAAACGAACTCGCTTAACCGCTGTTCCCGACATTCATTTACTTCCAGTTGTCAAAAATACAACACATCTCTCCAACCAATTCGCTGCTATTTCACTGAAATGTTATTAAAATCGTTTCTGTACGTTCGATTGATTATTTTCTTTTTAACCGAACGTTTAATAGCACGGACCTTTACACATTGACGTACAACTTTTTTTTTATTCGTCGAAAAGTACTTAACCCCAAATGTTATCCATTCCAAATATTGTGTAATATTCTCTTACATTTACGGCGATTCTAAGGTCATACCCACGCTCATGGTTCTCGAATTTCACAAGATCAAAGTTTTACGTAATACATTTCCTAAAGATATTCCTTTTACTGGAATCGATTCAGACACGAGAGCTCTTGTACGCAATCACGAAATTTTTTTCTACGTTACTACTTGGTATTACGACATTTCGCGAGATGCTTATACATTTTTTGCTTACATCGCGACAGTGCCAAATAATATCATTTGAGAAATAATAAAGTTATCCGCGTAAGGTACGAGGCATACTGGCTTCTAGTTTTAACTCTTTTTGTCGAGCCTGCGCCTCCACAGATTCTTATTTGGGACAACCTTTACCAGTAGATCGATATCGTATGAACTTACACGTACCGACTCCCGCGCATTTTTCGGTCGAAAACAAAACAAAGCTGGAACTGTATACACGCCGCGCCGTGGTGTTCTAACCTCTTTTCAAACGTACAAATAAATAACTGAGATCGCCGGGAAACTCAGCCGAGAATTTAGCTTGACTGTTCCGTTGCTCGGTCTATTTAGATAAAAAAAACCCGGAAAGACACTCGAACGATTACTAAAACGCACTAGCTATCTTATCTAAAGTAGAAACGGATACCGTTCTAACGCGAACACCGGCCGATGGCTTTACGTACGCTCGATGCAACCTATCCTATGCGACGTCATTGCACGATAGATGGCGAGCCCCCAACAATCATTCCATCTCTCTTTCTCTACGTCCATTACTGCACACTTCTCTTTTAATGTTACAAGTTAAACGCTATGAGTGCGCATAATCCATTACCACTACAACTACTCGATTGAACCGCGAGAAATAAAGATTATGATATATATATTTTTTGTCTATCTGATACCGATGCATAGACTAATTATTCTAATATATTCTCTTATTTTCCGTTAGATTCTTTCGTGCATCATTCATTCGAGAGCTTACGCAATTTGATTACGATTCAAACAAAAAAATATGTATCGATCGTTATGAAATATTTTCGTCTATTTTATCTATTATCTTCGCGAAGCAAATGCATGTAAGGAATTCAAAGTCATTTCTTTTAACATGTTGATGTAAAACAATTATTTGCAATTCAAATTGCGTTTCATTACTTTAAACCAGTGGCATTCAACGAATCTGAAGTTTAATAATATTCAACCCTGAACTATAATTTATGAACGCGTACCGTGATAATAAAGTCAAATATATAAATGAAATATACATAGACGCCAAGGGAGAAGCAAAACAACCAACGTTTGAATCAGTTTTGATTAAATTTAAGAAATCGCGTTAGAACGCATCATTTATTGCTGGCGTATCATTGTATCGTAATTAATTCTTGCGAATTAATAGCAGAGAATAATTAATAGCTTGTAAATAAACGACACTTTTTAATCGTTACAGCGAATTAAAGATTTATATAACCTGTAATCTTGATACAGTGCAATAGTAAGGATAATGACGATGCGTTCGTGTCTACTTAATACTTGGATAAATAAAACCACGATAGTAAAGTAACTTTCTTACGAACTAAGTATATTTGCCCAAGAATGTGTACATGCAATACTTTAGCTTTATTCTATCGTAATTTCAATGTACGATTGCGTCAGACAACATTAAACCTCGATGAACAGAAAAACACCGACAGCTGACGTGCCTCATGCACACCCACTGAATCGACCAATCGCGTGCTAGGTTACCAAGTGTTCTCAAATACATACTTGCGTACACATTATCTAACAAGTATCATAGAAAAAAGGGAGTATTTGTAGCAAAACGAATAATATTCAAAATTAAATAAAGAACTAACGTGTATTCCGAAATGAAAAACCATCGTAACGACGATAAATCTGATTAATTTGATCGCGCAAATACGGTATGAGAAGCACTGTTTGGGTCAATAAGACTGTCCTCAACCTTGTATAGAAGTACGCGTGTACTTACGTCGATCTGAGAGTCGAACGAAAGGGAAAATCCACCTGTTGACGATCACGCGAGATGTTAAATTCTCTGATCTAACCTATAATTATTATAATTTAAATAAATGTTTAATCATGAAAATACTTTATACGAATGCTATTATTTACTCGAACAATGTGTATTTCAAATTGTTACTATATGTATAATATCTGCTTCAACGACACATGAATATTCTATTCGAAATGTGGACGTCACTTATTGTCATCATCAGAATTGATTACCGCCTATTTCAGATTTGACGCTGTATTTTTAATGTTCGTATACCGAAAGGCAAACGTCAAGAAAGGTATCTTACGATAAAAGTATAATGTACATACATATGTACGTACACACACACACATGCCGCGATTTTTCTCTAGTTAAAATACAATTTTAATATTACATTCACGTATTTCGAAATGTGTAATCGTACGGCACTGGTACCGTATACAGTCTATTTTGCAAGCGATAAGTATCGTTTAATTATCCGATAGGTACTAAGGGCATATTAATTGAATGCTTAGAATTCTATTAACTAGGGTCAAATGCGTATCTACGTGCAGTAGTTGAGAACACGTCTTGCGTCATTCGAAGAAACTACAGATCATCCGATTAAGAAAACATTACCGAAGACAACGATATTCACTGTAAACTCCGACGAATCGAACAGTGATCCATGATAGGCAAGGTCATAAATTACCACTCGAAGGAAATCCGCCAATGTTTCACTTTTAATTATTCCTACAAATCCTACATTCCATAAATCCAGTGATTGGATAAAACGTTTCTCGCACTCGGTTTTTGTAGACAGCAGTTATATTTGTTAATTCGATCATATTATAAAAATACACATGTACAAACTAGCACTGTTTGTGGTATACTACTTTTCGATATATTTATTGTTGTACTACGTTGCACCGGTACTTGTTGTATATGCGTCATGTGTCTGCAGCTAACTTTGGATATAATATAGTTTCGACAATTTTCTAAAAATAAAGTATTTTCTATTTTCCTGTCATATTTGTTTCTCTCGAATCTCTCGTCGATTCGATGTAATCGTTTCACTTTCCGATTATACAGTTCGTTATCTAGTAATGCTTCAAGTACCGTTTTTAGTACGCCTGTTTTGAAGATTATGTCAAAATTTTGCGATATAACTAATCAAATATTGTATTGTACGTTTACGTCCATTCGCATCTCCTAATAAACAAGTTGCGTTTAGAATAGAGGTTATTAAACGTGTTACGAGGATTGAAAAAACAATTCCGTGAGAAAGCGTGTTTAGATATTTGGATTGAAATCGATCGAGTGACGCAGGAAAACACGATGCACTTACTTTTCGAGCTGAAACGGGTATAGTAGTTTCTCTAGTATAAATTGGGACATCCAGATCACTGACACTGCTACTGATACTGGGTGCTCTGGAATCGGATCGACCACTGAGAGGGACAGAAAGATGCGTTGGCCTGAGTGGATGAGATTCCGTGATGAAACCCTCTCCAAAGTCCTCGTCATCTCGATCCATCTGTTACGGTAACATCAAACACAATAAACTCCTTTCTTCGTTAACGGAATTATACGCTCGGTATCAGAAATTAAAGCGAAATAGAGATTTGATGGTTAGCACAGTGCACCTCTATCCTGGTCGATGCAAATCGTACGTGCTTACATACATAGAAACAATGAAAGTTCAGATATTACATTTTTTATGTGAACTCTGAATGATATGCTCAACGACAACAATAACAATTGTCAATTGCGCGTCGTAGATATTGCATGTAAAATTAGCACGAGAATGTGACAATAGTACGCTTTCCCTATCAATTATTTGGCAGACGATCAAGGCTAGTAACTTGATGACACACTCCCCGCTCTCATCGAAAACTTCATCTTACGATCATTCAAGAAAATTGACAGAAAACAGACTGCCGTTTGTTTCACCTCCATTACGAATATTAACCCGATTATAATGTAGGTAGGTGTGTATCGCGTATCTTATTGCGAAAACAAATCGACGAATGAAATTTTACTTGAAATCGAAGTCAACCGAATTGGATGTTTAATTTTTAATTTGAAATTACAAACTAACTTCCATAAAACAATTCTTACATTAAAATCATACTATGCCATAGTATGTCTGATTGAATTGTCATTCGACAATTTTTCTGGGAAAGCTAAAAGAAAAAATATTCTTCTCATCCAAATTTGTTCCATTTATCGTTAGTATGAAATATCGGTTGACTCGTGCCAATAATACCAACCGCGAATAATCAGGACACGTTCCATTGACGTCAACGAGGGGCCTAAAAGTTACTATAAAAAAGCATGACTTTTTTTGTTAATTACCTCGTGGTCAGGCGAAGTAGAAGCGTTAGAAAGAAGAAAGAGAAGAGTTCGGTAACGGGCGTTATCTTAATAAGGGAATCCGCACCAAGTTGGGCCGGCCGATTGCGAAAGAAGACGTGTCGAACGTATTACCGTTAAGTTCGTATGATGAAAACACGAGATTACAAGAGGAAAGAAAAAAAAATCCAAGATCGAAAAACACCCGTACAGCCGAGGTGTGCTCTTGAGACTGAGCTAGAGGACGCATCTCGTCGCGACGTCGCCGTTGTCGTCGCCGTCGGCAAGACGTAGCCGTCGGCCTCCGGCTGGATTTAATTTTAACGCGTACGTCGTTAGACGAGCCTCCGAGTTTCCTCTAACAACGAACACAAATACGTTAATGCAACCACCCTTCTCCCTCCGTTCGACTTCTTCTCTCTAGTATGTGTCCGTACCAATTGATTCCTGCTAAACTTCGCAATTGATTTCACTTAACCCGACGATGCATCCTACCGGCAACTTATAACGATCGGACTAGTAACGATTGAAATATCATTCAAACGCATTCGAAATTTACTTGTACTTTTTTTTATTTACACTTGCCGAAATCGTTCATGTTCGGAACTACTAATGAGTTAACCTCATACTATCTCAGATGATATGTATATACACACGTATACACTGTATATACACTCGTTAGAAGCTTTTACAATAAATCATCGCTTGTTGTATGGCAAGATACAGGATACCCTATATATTCATTACAATGGCTACAATAGTTGAAATAATATTATAAAGTTTCATAGTTTCCGCAATTACGTTAATACTTGTGGTTTCCTATCATACGGGAACGTTGCTTATCTCTTTATATCCAAGTACATTTCTTCCTATCTTAAATTATAAATTTACAAGTTGCGGAATAGAGATTCTTACTACTAATTGGTAAATCGTTGGAAAAAGTTGGTTATATTGAAAATATACTCGTTAATGTACAAACAATTTGCAGAGAAACTGCTTTACAGTAAAATACATGCATACGTATTTTACTTCAAATATCTGTACTTCGGAATAAAATTGAATTTTTGTTTGAATGTTAAAAAGATTTTTACAATGTTTGCATTTAATTTTGCTGATTTGATAATTTGTTAAAATTGACGAAATTCTTATTCTTATTTTACGTTATGTTATTAGTTTTTAATTAACCAGAATGGATGCCATCAATTACGCCATCTGATTGCAATCTTAGGTATCGTTCACGTAAACATACTTTCTAAAGATTCGTAAATCATACTATCGAAGAATTACGCTACATAAATCATGTTATGCTAAAAATACATAAAAATCCGTTATAAATTTATAAAAATATTTGTTTGAATTGATTCTCTGGACATACATTTTTTACAATAAAGAATGGTGGTACTGACGCATATTTTAGGTTATGCGAAAAAGGTAAATATATCATTAATAAATTCCATCTCGATAAAAGATTAACGATAAGAGAGCAAACAGAATACAGGTGGTTAATGAGAATAAACTTTAATTTAATAGTTACCAAGGAAATTTAAGCGTCGGGGATTGTTGGACAGTTTACGCATTCATGTTAAAGGAGGTTCTGGAGGTTCTGGTCTCCCTCGTTACGGTGGTATGGGTGGTAAAGGAGGAGATGTCTATGTTGTTTCAGACGAGAAATTAACTTTAGAAAAGGTTAAGTCTAAAATAACGGATGTAAAGTTGAAAGCAGAATCAGGAAATCCGAGTACCTATAGAGGTATTATCGGCACACCTGGAAAAGATCTCAATATAAATGTTCCAGTTGGTATTACCGTTTATGATGAAAATCATGCTAAGCTCGGTAATATATGTAACCATATATTAAATATAAATAATATATATAATATCGCGAATAACGGTTGATTGTAATATATTTCTATACACGTATATGTATGAAAATCTAGGCGAGCTAAATTTAAAAGGTGAAAAAGTGTTGGTTGCGAAAGGAGGCATAGGGGGATGCGAAAATACAGGTTACTGTGGACTTAAAGGTGAAAATCGACGTATACTTCTCGATCTTAAATTAATTGCCGATATCGGTCTAGTTGGCTTTCCTAATGCAGGGAAGAGTACATTTTTAAATGCAGTTTCAAAAGCAAAACCAAAAATTGCTGACTATCCGTGTAAGTTTTAGTTGCAATCTACATATATTCTCTGGTAAATAGACGTACGTTTTTTTATTTATACGTTCGTTTTCAGTCACGACCATAAAACCACAAGTCGGTATTATAAAGTTTTCAGATTATAGGGAAATGTCCATCGCCGATTTGCCAGGCATAATCGAAGGTGCACACGCTAATAAAGGAATGGGTTATCAATTTTTAAAACATATAGAAAGAACAAAATTATTATTATTTATTGTAGATATTCAAGGATTCCAACTTTCTGTAAAAGATAAACACAGATCTTGTTTAGAAACTATACTTTTGTTAAACAAAGAGATCGAACTTTATAAGCCGGATTTATTAGAAAGACCTGCGATGATTATAATAAATAAAATGGATACGGAAGGTGCAAGTGAAATTTATGATAAAATAGGACCAAAATTAAATAAATTATCGGAAGTCGTTACAGAATTTGACGAAATTATACAGCCGGAAAAGGTTATACAATTCGACGATATTTTGACGACATCATTGATTTCAAACAATAAGATCGAAATACAGAAAATTAAAGAAAAAATGCGAGATATCATCGATAAATACGAAGAACAAACAGTTTTCCCCGATAATACCAATTCGACTGATGATCAGTTATTTGAAAAGTTGAAGCGGCAATCACAACGATATACACCTGTATTTGTATAAAAATAAATGTGAAATATAAAAATTATTTTATTTATTTACTTGCTTACAGGAACAACAAAGATAAATAAAAATAACTCAAATGTTCTTGTTAAATTGTTCAAATAAGATTTTTCTTTATTTTTACCCATTTGCATTTCAAATTCGCCCTCTCTACTTTTTCTGTCCAATCTTCTCCTAACGGAGCCCTGCTTTGTATGCACAATTTTTCAATTTCATCTGGATCTCTAATAACACCTCTATTTGTAACCCATCTTTCTATTCCATTCCACGCAATCATTACTCCATTATCTGTACACAATTTAGGTGGCGTTCTTACGAAACGATAACCAAATTCTGCGCTTACGATACTTAACGCATTTGCTAAAAAATTATTGCAAGCGACCCCCCCAGATACAACCTGAATAATGACATAGCATCGAGTTAATATATAAGTCTTAACGATTTACCGATTTGTACTACCATTAAACATACCAGGGTCTGTTTGTCTTTGGGAAACAACGACATTTTATCGATAAATTCCATTGCTCGTTGAGTTCTTTGACAAATATGTGTTACAACAGCTAACTGAAATGCTGCACACAAATTATATACATCAGGGATTAGCATATCTGCACCTACATTATGTTTTTTCTCTTCTCGTTCGATATATCTTATACAAGCACTCAACAATCCAGCAAAACTAAAATTGCAATTGTAATACTTTGTCATACTAGATTCGAATAGAAATTGATTGACATTCGATGCTTTACGCGATGCAGTTTCTATTGCTAATCCTCCATTTAATGTACTAAATTCGGGAATATTCCTTAATTTGAGTCTTCGTGCAATCTAAGGATGCAAGTTTGTAATTCAGAATTAAATTATGTAATATGATTAATATGTTTGCTGTCAAGACTGCATATAATATAGCAGATAAACTTACTTTATCAAATATTTCTCCAGGTGTGTTATTTATACTAGTGCCAAGTAAATAAAATTTATCTACATTTTCGACAATTGTAAGTAAACAATGACCTCCAGAAACTAATAAAACAAGATAAGGAAAATCAACCTAGATGTGAAATGAAATATATTATTCTATACATTTTTTTAGCAATAATTTCATGTTAAATGTTGATATCACTTAACGAACTTTTTCACTAGCTCGTACTGTTAAAGCATGAGCTTCCATATGATGTATAGGTATAAACGGTTTCTTTCCAATTTGTGCTAAATATTTTCCAAACCTCATTCCAACATCAAGCGACATAGGAAGACCAGGTTTTACAGTCGTAGCCACTGCATCGATATCTTTTAATTTTATATTTGCAACTCTCAATGCATTTTCACAGATTCTGGTAATATTGGCTGCATGCATTTTTCGTGCAAACGAAGGAATTATTCCTCCATAACTAAAAAACATTAAACAATCATTACAAATTATTTAAAAAATTTAGAAGTAAAATAAATTACTGAGAATTATTAGAATTACTTTAAATGGATACGATGTTGAGAATTAATAGCTTCACCTAGTATAATACCTGTACTATCAACTATTCCACAACCTGTCTCATCACAGCTAGATTCTATGCCCAAAACTATAGCTGGTCTATCGTGGAAAAGATTTCGTAATAAATTCAAGTCATGTTTTTGTGAGTACAATAGTGTGTTACAATACAAGAAATGCTTCGATAAAGATTTGTGAAATAACAATCGCACATTCCACACCATGTCTTTTATTTATATTTTAAACATTTCACATTATTATATGTATACAAAAATATGTTTTTTTGGTATATTTCTTTATATTAGACCATAATAACATTAGTATTCATAGCTGTAAATAATTGCAAAAATTGGTATATAAATAAATATTTCGATAAATTTCACTTTTATATCGTATTACGGATACGCACGTGTAGCATATCTGCATACGTGTTTACATAGATATAATAATTAGATTCAGACTCGAAGTAGCTTCGAGAATTAAATACATAAGATCGATGTATCGAACTAGCTATCGATGTGACCACGCAAAGTTGCTGATAGTTCGTAGCTGCTCGTGGCTGCTCGTGGCTGCTCGTAACTGCTCGTAACTGCTCGTAACTCGTAGCATCATGGACACAGAACACAGAGCTAACACAGAGTGAGCCAACTGCAGCTTTTCACCTGTTTTCATCTCAAGCACGAGTATCGGCAAGTGAACATATAATGTCGGAACAGTAAGAGATTTCTCTTCTTTTATTATGGGAAATGAATGTTTTTCTATAATTCTGATGTTCGATATAGTACGACATATTTATTTTCTATTATAACGCGTTTCTGATTCTTGGTACAATATAAACTTTAATCATCTTAATAAGAATCGAGGTTAGACTTGCCATCGCTTCTGTGAATGATGTACATTGTGTTTCAACAAGCGTCATTCACTGAATTCCTTGTTTCCTTAGCTTATTTATTTCTTGCAATTGTTCGTTGTAACATTTATTCTCTGTAAAATGTTTATAAAATATGTTTGACATGTAAATATCATCTTTATTTGTGTTGTGTATGTGTTTGTGTGTAACTATGTCAATAATGTCCAAAGTAGACATTTTTCTGTATAATGTGGTAATAATTTAATATTGTTTACACAAAGGAACTAATAATAAAAGTATAAAACATATGAATTCGTAAAACCTGAGAATTGTTCGTAAATTGATATTGTATTAAATATTGAGAAGTGATTTTACATGTTGTTGGAATATTAATGTTCAGCCTTTAGCTATTAAAAATGAAATTTTTAATAAAATTACAAAACACCTGTAAATAAAATAAATTGCCATGACTTCTACCATTTGAGCATCTTAATAATTATTTTTCCAGCGATGATACTTTATTGGATGAAGATTTAGGAGACGAAGAATATGATTTGGGCAATGACGAGGAAGAGGCTCTTTTAGCAGATGATTATGAACTGGAGAGGGTGAGCATATTGCTGGACCATTATTTTGTTATTAAATGAGAATTAGCTTATCACTATATGCCATAACATTCGGTATGATATTATTTTATGTTAGAATTTAATAATAAACTCGTCAAAAATTTCAAGACTGAATGAAAAGATAAATATTTAATCCATTTATTGATATAAAATGGTGTATAAGTAATAGATTGTTACCACATTAATTAAAGTGTACATTTCTAGAACATTTAATATTAATCTGACTTTGTTTTAGATCTATTAAAATAACAATGAATTATTTAAATAAATGGATTAAAATTAGTATAATTTATATTCATGTTCTCTATATGTAATATCTTTCAGCGTGCAAGGTGGTAATTCAACAATATCAATTTTATTTGTTTACCCCTGTTTGGTTAATTGTGTGTTGTATAGCTGTAATTGATGAATCTAAAATCATAACTTCATATAGCGAAGAATGATATTGTTATTAAAGATAATTATTATTTCATTTTGTATACACATGATCTTTTTGAATGTGATATTTACTTATTAAAGCGTTCGATTTACAATATTATTAACAATGAAAAAGAATTATATAATGGATAATTAATATCAATTGATAAAGGTATATCAATAATTTTCATAATTTTGCAAGATGACAAAAATCTTTTATCGATTTTGTTAGTTCATGTGTTATGTTTGCTCTAATAGATAATATATGAAATTAAAAATAACTGCGTGATCGTCGGTGAACATTTTTGTGTAGGCAAAAAAGTGTTATGTTGTATAGAAGTTTCGAATTATAACCTATAAAATTTGTTGTGAAAATCAATTTTACCATAGCAAACGAAGTATGAAAGTATAATGCGAAAATAAGATATGAAATATATAGGATAAGAAATACCAATTGATCAAAATTGCTGCAGGGAAAATGAAAGATATGGAATTATAAATTATTTCTTATATTTGTTTTACATTACTTTATTATTTGCTAAATTATATTTCATTTACATAACAGATGTAAACATAGTACTTCTATTAATTATGATTAACATACTACAGATTCATAAGTACATAACACTTATATATGTACTTTTTATTTAAAATTTTGTATGTATACATATTAGGTACCAATCGAGTTTTATATATCAGTGGGTATACAAAATTTTAGTTTTTTTTTTTAGATTATATCACTTATCTACTTAAAATTGTTTGAATAAATGCTTCGTCACATATTTCCTTTTCCCTGCCTTTTGCAAAGGACATTTTAATTATTAGCCATTGTAAGCAGAATCAGTGTTAATTGTAGTTGAAACAATAATATTACAAAATTTTGTTAAAGTGTTACACTATTTCAACAACTTGCAGATAGTGGTATTATTAATTTCTGTGATTTACAATGTATTTGAATATTATAATTGTTTCAAATTGTTCCCCGATATACAAATCTTTAGCGTAAAGAATGTTTTAATCAAAGTTTCTACATACAAAATATATATAAACAGTTTGCAGATTTTTGCAGATTAAGTTTTGAATACGTATTTTTAAACTGTAACCTTAAATTTAAATGAAAATGTTAGTATTCAATCTATAGTATTTATTTTTGTCAATTGTTTAATTAAGGAAAAATCATTTTACAAAGTTTCTAGTAAACTGAAAGTAGAATATATGTCAAATAAAAATATGTGCAAATATGGATTGTTCAAAGCAGTTGATATATATCGTGAATACTTTCATTAAAACATTCATCTATTTAAAAATATGTGAAATTTTTCTGTAATGATAAATTGGTATTGTAAGAAGGATCAATATTGTTTTTGTTTCCAAGAGAATTGTATAAATTTTCTTAGTATTTAAGATCTTGTACACATTTTCACAGAAAACAGCAGTATGGAATATTTCAAGATTTTCTTTGATAGTAGATTCGTGTATATTAAGGAAAAAGTTGTAAATGTGGAAAAGTATAGGTCGTATAAATAGCATACCAATTGAATGCAATATATCGCATTGTTATATATCATACTGCTGTAATTTGAAGTTGTAATACATTGTACAGTATGTTTATAATGATTCTAAATATCCATAAATGTAAGTTATGCTGTCATTGAAGAAAATAGTACTTCATCATCCTAATTAAGTATTCATAATATTACATAGTATATTACAAATGATTAACTGCATATGTATATCTACATTTCATATTCAGTTGCATGAACTACAATCAGATTTATAAACTTTGTTATTAGACTTAGCGAATGGTACTCGAGAAAAGGAAAAAAAAAGAAAAAAAAATAATAATAATACGAAAATTCAGGATTGCGCTATCAAAAGTCATACAATATCATCGTTTTAATCATAAAGAAATCGTCTTTTGTGCATTTATACATATATGTATATATATACATACATATATGTATATATATACATACACTACTTTATCTACCAATCAATATGTTAATTAAGAGTAGATTGTAACGACAACGGCTAAATACCATATTTTCATTACAAATATTTGGCAATTTAATTCCCTGAGCAGCAGAATAGCTATAAGGGAGAAGAGGAAACAGATGATGTACTGGACTTAGGAGTTACCGACGCTCTCGACGACTTAGATGGCGAAGATGAAAATATAGAATTTAGTAGGAGCAAGGCCAATAGAAGTAATGACAATGATTATTACGAAGACGGAGATCATATAGAGGTTCAGTCAAAGTATTACAACCAAGATGAAATTCATGAATACCAAAGCGAACAAGCACGTCAGCACGATGAACGCTCTGCAAGCGATAGTGTTAGTACTTCTAGTAATATCGGGAAAGGAGATTTACGAGAGAAGTTGCAGAAAAATGCAAAAGTCTACGCTGGGACTGGACAAGGATTGGAAGATGACGAATGCGAAGAGGCCAAGGAAAGGAGGAATAGATTCCAAAATGAGAGAACCATAGTTTCTCCAAAAATGAATAACAATATACCAGATACTTTGGAGAATGTAGTAACATCTGAACCATCGAAATTAGTATCCAGAGGCCGAGGAAGAGGTCGAAGCACAAGAGGAAGCCGCGGAGGAAGATTTAATACGCAGAATTCGGGAAATTTTAATCCAAGGTATTTTAACGATTCGCCTTTTAACTTTGCCTTTTTAATTACTGACACAAAAGTCAGTTTCCCCACAGAATTTCTGGTAACATTTATATAACGTTACGTGTTACATGTTAGATTCAGCAATGCGCGCAACTTGAACTTTGATAATCAACCACCAGCATGCAGACCACCGCTACTCGAAGCTAGGCCGCCGTTTCTTCTTGGAGTACCAAACAATGTCCAAAATCAACAGATAATTTATCAACAATCAAATTCTCAAGTACAACCTTATCAACATTATTCTCCGAATGGCTCGCTCCAAGGTCCTACACACTTTGCAGATAACAGACCGCAATTCAATCCTAATCAATTTCAAGGTCAAGCGGGTCCTCGAGTAATCAGATCATGGTTAGATTACGGTCCTCGAATGATTGGACCATGGTTGGCAGGATCGTTACAAGGACCGCCGTACAATCATCCATCGAATCAGCCACCATACGTTCAAAATCAACCAGGTCCTTTTCAAAGTTCAGGCGTGGTCATGCAGGATAACCAAACACGACTAATGCAGAATAATCAAGGTCCCTTGTTACAAGGAAATCTTGGAGGATCACTGGTTGGAAATCTTAATCCATTAGTACCTGGAACTCCGGCACCGTTGTTACAGGGAAACCAGACGTTACCGCTGCAAGCCTTTCCGCGACAACCTTCTTCCCAAGGACCATCCATTAATCATCCTAATGTACAAATAGCCAATCAGTCAATCTCTGAGAATAGACCATCTTTCCAAGAGACTCAGTTCGAAAATCGATCCGTTTACGATTCAAGGTCCGGCTATAACGATCAAGTACCTACCAGCCAATTTAATACTAATACGTTACCGGTACCGCAACAGTCCTCTTCAAATGTACCCAATGTACCTTTACCTCCAGGGCACAAGATTTTGATCAATCCTCACTTTCGAGGTGCCGTTCAATCGACGAACGATGGTAAGTATACATCAAAATTCTCTAATTTTCATGTAATATAGTAATTTGTTATACATTTGTTTTTATGTATTATAAGCAGCAAGACTTGTGTGGGATTCTGCTCAACAGACACCTTTGTCGTCTCAGATTCCTAGTAATCAGTTTCCACAAGTATCTTCTTATCAAAACCAAAGTTCGTATAATCAAACCCAGCAAGGACCACCGCATTACCAACAGAATTATCAACAAAATAAGAGCGATGTATGTATACTGAAATACTTTTAGGGAAACGTATATGTATATATCTCCGTAGAGTATGACTTGTGAACTGTAAATAATGTTGCATAGGACCCTTACGCGTACTTTTCTGACGTGTGGCAAGAAAATAAGCCACAGAAAAGTCAGAGTGAGTCTCCAAGTAAACACTATCCTACGGAAAGTAATTACTCTCGGGAGAGTAATTACGAATGCGGTCCTAAATATAAGTCGGATCAATGGGATCAGAAAGACAGTTACCAGGAGGTGAATTAAATATTAATTACAAAAAATTGTTATACTTTCGAAGAATTATACATTTATTATACAACAATAATGTATATTAGGATCATCGAGGAGTTCACCAGAATCAATATCGCGATAGAGATGTGTCATCCAAAACCAGAAGTGACCATCTCCCGAAAAGTAGAACCCTATCCTCAAATGCATATCGCGAGAGTTACGATCTAAATCATGCACAGAAATCTCCCAGTAACAGACCTGTGAATACTTCGATAAGAGCTAGGTTGCCACAAAAACGAGCCTCTGACTCAATAGACAGACCTCTACGTGACTTGAGTCCGAAGCGAATGAAACCTAGCAATAGAAATCTTCAAGAAGTACGAACAGTGGATAGTTTAAACAGTGCAAATAGCGAAAAGAAGGTATATTCCTTTAAATATTTTGTGTTTTAAATGTTATGCATTTTCTAAATACTATACTTCAGGATGAAGAGAACGATCCAGAAATGCAAGAATACAGAAAAAAAATGGAAGAACAGAAACGGCTCAGGGAAAAAATTTTGCGGGAAAAAGAAAATAGACGAAAAATGGCTGCCATGGAAAAGCAAAATGAAGAAACTAAAAACGATAATAATACGTATACATGTATGTATAATCATATTTTTTTAAAACTTATAACATTTTTCTATGTATACATATATGTATGTAAATGTATTTTTAGCTAGCGAAAATGCACAGGATACAAAGCCCGTGTCCGTATTGATGGGAGTCGTAAAAGATGTTTCCACGAACAAAAGTCATATCGCTATTGGCAGAGGACGTGGTCGCCCTATTAATACACAAGCCACAGAGGTATAACACTAATATTTTTTCAACTATTCGTCATACACGAAATTTGGAATAGGTACAATTTTGTTATAACTTAGCAAAACATTGTATATGGCGAACAATTTTTGTTTCCATATGTTTAGAAAATTATAATTTATACTTGCCATACGAAACAAATAAAATGTGTAAATTGTGCTTATACCTATTAAAATTTGATTTGTTTATATTATATCAAAATGGTATGTATTCACTGTCTGAATACATTGTACATAAATATTGATTTCTTTATAATTTTATATATTTATATGTATATATAAATATCTATTCATCGACATGATGCATCGTTGCATTTGCTGCACATTAATAAGAAATCATTGTTAAATATTTATCGCTACTAGAATGGCAATACGTAAAGTATGAACAGAATATGAATGTATATATTATATATACATCTATTAGACTTTACTGTATATTTTTTACTTATGTTCCAATAAAATATATTTTTTAAATACTTTTTGTTCCTTTTCATTTTCTCCAAACTTTCTATTACTTTGTGTAACGATTATAAATATTTCATTTAACGATATTCTCGAATCAAAATGTTTTATCGTTCGATATTTAGATAGACACGTCAACCAATATTGAAATACTAATATTTTTTAATTGCTCTAACATAATACGGTACAGTTATTTTATAAACTGAAGTATTTCGATTACTTTTGTTGTAGGCTGCAGAGAAACCGACGTGTGTGCGTATTGTCAGAACAATACAAACTGTACAATCCAACGATGCTGTAGATTCTACGAAAGACAGTAACTCTGGACACATCATTGCCCAGACCAGTGAGAATGCAAAAATTTTGAATGCTCAATCTGGAACGCGAAGGATTGTAATTCAAAAGTCGTTGTCAAATACGCAGAAGATTGCCACCAGCATACAGAAAACGGTATCGAATTTGCAAAAAGGTCAGCTGATAGTACAAAATAAAACACAAAATTTGACGCAAAACCTAACTCAGACAGTGGAACAGAATCAGTCGGACGCACTGAAAAAATTGACAGCTGTTGGACAGAAGATCGGTGGTAATTTACAAAGAATCGTTAAACAGAAGCCAGCTGGACGTCTGCAGAAAACTGTGATTAACGTACAAGAATTAACAAATGCTAATACGCAAAAGGTTGTCATCAATACGCAGGGTAATCAAAGAGTTGCCCTTCAAAAAACACAAACTCAACAAAGAAAGTTACCGGAAATAAAGACAAACATCGTGAAAATAGAGAATTTAGCAGCAAGTACGTCCGAGGCACAAATTAGACGTATGTGTCAAGGCATCGGGACACTTGAGGTGACTATTTTTGCATGAAAATGTTTAAGGTCTTATTATGTACTGCAAGTTTGTAATGCTTTCTTTATTTTGATACGGTACTTTTCTTTTCAAACTTGTAGCTTCAGCGTTTTTTAAGTTTTTTTTTTTTTGAAAGAACAATATATCAGTTTATTTTCTACTAATATTTTCGATATTTTTATTTTGAGAATAAAATTATTTGTATCCTCTACAATTATTTCGTTGTATGCCAAATGTTTGATCTAATTTTTTTTAAATATTTTTCTGACAAAATTTATGTAATTGTTATTTTCTTACGATATAGTTTGTCAATCATTTCAAACGCTTATAACAACTTACGTCTTTTATTAACTATAAATTTCTGACTTGAGCATACGTACTTATACGGCATTTACTCGAACTAATGTCGTAAGGTGATATTACGTTTACCCTATACTTCATTATTTTCGCAAGAGACAAGAATGATTACATTTATTTACTAATTGCTGTATAACAATTGCTGCACAATTGATTGTTATGGTTTTACTAAACTTTTGTAATTATTTTGTGATAGTTTTTTTTCTTTAATAAACAACGTACTTCTTAGTTTAATAATTATTTGTTCGTATTATTCGTGTTATAGAGCATACAAATGGGCGAGCGTAGCGCAACGATTGTGTTTAAGACGCAGTCTGCTGCCATGGTGTTTCACAAGAAATACCAGCGTAAAATGCTAGACCTTTCGCTGATAACTGTTCGCCTTATACCGCAATCAAGCGGCGCTAAGACCACTGCTACAATTGTGAAAGTTTCTTAAGTGAAATATTTAGATTATCTATTCTAGTATATTTCAACCAAAAAGAATACATAGTATATTCACATTTATGTTTACAAGTAAAAATACTTGATTTAAGCGAAGCAGCCTGCATATAATTGAACATGCATTTCATATTTTACATACTCTTTATTTAGAATATATAATAATACAAATATTAGGGAAAAAAAATATTTTTGGCTGCAAATGAATTGTATAATATAACTTTACTAATGAAGGTAAAATATCTTAACAATTTAATTTGTACATATATCAAATGTAATGTATATTTCATATAGAAATATACCATAGTAGATCTAATAACATGCTGTGCATTTAAGGGCTACAATTTACCGTGTAGCATACTAAGCTGATGAATTTATAATTTTAAATGCTGATACACAAACGTGTTATTAAATAAAATATAAATCACACTTACAATCGGTAGATGTATCCTATTTTAAATTAAAACCATCAGGATTGAAGGCGATTTGCGCGCGCGCGCGCGTGTGTGTGTGTGTGTGAATGCGTGCGTGCGATATGTGTTATAACGTCCATTTTGATTATTGTATTATACAGGTACATAATGGTACGTAATTTCAAGTAGCTAGAGTAAACGATGAATTTTTGTATTTTTTGTATTTGTTACAATTCTAGAATCACATTCTTCAAAAATATCGTGCTAAACATCGACATTGGAGATACTAAACACACTTTATTTGTCCCAGTATTGACTTCTCGTATCGTAATACATCGGCAATTTGTACATTCGACAATTTTTAACGTTTTTATTTCATTTTTGTCATTGTATTCGTGCTTAAGTAAAGCAATAACTATAAATTAAATGTCATTTTACTTCATTTAACATTAACACACGAACAGAGACAAGTAAAATTTTTATTTAAATAAAAATGTTATATATCGAATAAAAAATAGTAAATTTGTATCTATTATTCGTCGTATAAAAATGATTCAAGTTATCTTTATTCTACAAATAACGAATAAATACATTTATTCGACGAATGGTCTATCATCCGCTTCGATTTAGTCGAAGTTTTTATAGAGCTTTCGAATAAATTCCTCTGTTTCTCTTCCTTTCTTTTTCTATGCCTAAGTACCTAGACGATCACTAAAAGTGAGTGTCTGTAAGTGCCATCTATATTCGATGTATAAAAGATTAATCATTTTTCCTTGCACACCACCACCTTACGTTTGGTATCCATCGGTATCCATCAAGATATCAAAGATATCTCTACCAATCTCTTCGTGAATACGATTAATGTTTAATATATTACTCTGTCCGTTGCACGTTGTGTATTGGAAAATGAATAATATTTTTTACTTGATTTTAAGTGTTACTTTTACTGAAGTTTCAAACAATTGTTTGAGTTTTTAATTTCGATGAAATTTTCATTACTCAAGACACTTGAGTTCGAACTTCGAAATCACTTTACGAAAACCTGCGAAAGTCTCGTGTGGTGTGACGACCTCGTGGACTTCTTATCTACATATTTACGTTATTTACATCTTGTTACATCCTAGATTCGTAACAAGTGTGAATTGGTTCGTGTTATCGTTGATATTTTTTTATCAGTGGACATCAATTAAAAGTTACGACTGAAAAATTCTTGGTGCAATTTTTCATTCATTGTGCAACACTACCAACACTAGTTTCATTCTTGCGTTATCTCCTGTGCAGTTTACATTTTCAGTTCCTCGTACACTTTAGTTACAGAACGATTTTTGGAAGCATATGCTACAAAAGACGACTGTTAGTTAAAATAACGAATATATCGAAGAGAAGCAAGTTAACCATATTTTTGGTGTATTAGACGGGTAAAGAGTTACTACATAATAGAAGTGTGTTTTTGTTCGCGACGTATACGTGGAAAATAATACTCAAAGTTACGTGGTAAGTTGATGAAATTATGGCCACATGGGATGGTTCTTACTCTGGACCTGATGATCAAAATTACTACTTGTACTCTGATCAAAACGCTGCCGGTCCTGCAACAGGAAACTGGACGTTTCTTTCTGACAATTTAAGTAACGATTATTTACAAACTAATCGTGAATTCTATATACAAAACGATTCTGTGTTTGAGCAAAATTGTTCAAATACTTTCTATCGTCCGAATACAAATTTTGTGCCAAATCTGTCATCTACAACTAATAATTATCAAGAACATTCAACAAACGCCATAAATAATTCTCAAATTTCGAATAATTTCGAATATTTGTCAACGGTTGTTAAGCCTGAACAATGTTTCGTACCTTCCGATTGTTGGAGCAATAATTATAATTTCAAAACAACTAAAAGTAAAAGGAATTTTGCGAAAGGAATTAAAGAAACTACGTCTAATCTAACACACCAGTCAAATTTACATGCTACAGCAGAAGAGTTTATACCGAATCACTTTAAACCAGATGATGGGAATGTTCCTTGTTCTATTATTGATGCAAATTCTTATATCAAGGATACAAAACTTGCTCTTAGAACATCAGATAAACATTCCGTTGGTGATATAAATAAGTATGAAAGAAAGTATGATAATAAAAGAAATGGAAATTATAGACCCAAAGAAGGACAAGATCAGTTTTACAAAAGGAATGCATATAAAAATTCTTATCAACAACAAGGTAGGATTTCTCATAAATTTCAAGGTAATAAATATTTTACCAATAAACATTATTCGGACAAATCGCAAATAGGTGTAAAAGACATTGGGGCAAATTTGCCAGGTAGAAGTACGATAAATGGTATTAGCAATAATAAAGAAGCTTTTCCAGAAAATTTAGATGAGGAAGAACCTTCTTCAAGTATGGATATAAATTTACATAGAAATAAAAAACTATTTCACGAGGACATTAATAAAGGAAATGTTGTTACCAAAGGTGACAATGCTCAACCAAATGGAACAAAACAGACTAATAATAGAGCTAAGGAATCTACCTATTATAATTCTGGTCCAATACAATCGCAAAGTCACCATAGGAATACTAGGAAATATCCATACAATATTAAACACAATAGAGAGGAGCATACTTACAAAGATAAGAGACATAATTATCTGGGGCATAACATGATCTGGGAAAACTGTAACAAAGAAGATAAATCTGGAGTAAAGGAAGATGAATACGAGTTTAGACAATCTTCCAATGAGGAAACTAGAAATGGAATAAAGGAAATCAAAGAAAAAGGATATAATTATCAAGGATATACTGGATTTAAGGAATACCCCAAAGGAGAAAAAGCAGAAGTGTTCAGAGAGAAAGATAGGAGTAAGAGTTATACATTTGAAAATAAAGAAAAGGGAAATGAAAATTGGCGAACTAAAAGGGAAATTAATGAAAAGAATGGTATGCAAAGACGAGGACAGAATAAAAAGTCTCCAGTTGGTATGCATATGATTTGAATTAGGTTAATTATATTATCTCTCTACAATAATGATAATATAATTTTATTATTTTACTATTTAGATGACGACGCGAGTCAAAGAGAGAGATTGACGGATCAACTAAATAAGGGACAACTGGAATGCTTAGTGTGTTGTGAATATACGAAACAAAATGATTATATTTGGTCTTGTTCTAACTGCTATCATGTTTTACATTTGAAATGTATTAAAAAATGGGCAAAATCATCCCAAGCAGGTAAATAGAAATATCAATATTTTATATATATATTATAATCAAACAATTGTCTGCATCTTTTTAGAAAATGGCTGGAGGTGTCCAGCGTGTCAAAATGTAAGCCTAACGATACCCGAAGAATATATTTGCTTTTGCGGCAAGACGAAAATACCCGAATGGAATCGTAGAGATGCCGCGCATTCTTGCGGCGAAGTTTGCGGTAGAATATTATCGAAAAATAGTTGTCCTCATAAGTGCACTCTTCTCTGTCACCCAGGCTCTTGTCCACAGTGCATAGCGATGGTAACAAGATGCTGTGGCTGTGGTAAAACATCGCAAACGGTACAGTGCAGCACGCATAAGTTATTGTTGTGCGATTCTATATGTGGGAAAGATTTAAATTGCAGTAGGCACAAATGCGAAAGAAAGTGTCATCACGGAGAATGCGTAAACTGTGATAAGATGATCGAACAAAGTATGATTATATTACAGTATAACGATAAATTTGTATTTAACTCTAACGCAGTTGCGATGAGGATCATACGACTCTTTATAAATTTGATTTCAGAATGTCACTGCGGTAAAAATAAGAGGGAAATAACATGCCAGAAGGATGTGTCTCTCGTGTACTCTTGCGAAACTGTTTGCGGTAAATTATTAGAGTGCGGTAATCATACGTGTACAAAGTTATGTCACGCAGATGCTTGCGAATCTTGTTCTTTAACCCCAGAAAAGATTACAACTTGTTGTTGTGGACAAACGCCGTTAACAGAAAAAAGACAATCGTGTTTAGATCCAATTCCAGTTTGTGATAAAATTTGTTCGAAAAATCTAAAATGTGGTCAGCCTAGTGAGTACTTTGAAGCCTAGATGCAATATATATTTTGTTATGAAATAAACTGAAAATAAAAAAGAAATTAAACATTTGTTGCAGATAATCCTCACACGTGTAAAGCAAAATGTCATCAAGGAGATTGTCCTGTTTGCGATTTGACTACCGATGTGAAATGCCGTTGCGGAAATATGGACAGAGAGTTAGCTTGTAAAGATTTAATATCGAAAGCTGATGATGCTCGATGCGAAAAAAGATGCACAAAAAGAAGATCTTGCGGCAAGCATAAATGTAATCAACTATGCTGCATAGAAGTAGAACACATTTGTCCCTTGGTGTGCTCTAAAACTTTAAGTTGCGGTAGACATAAATGCGAACAAAGTTGTCATAAAGGTATTGTATTATTTTATCAAGTATAGAATTTAGCGTTATATAGGACGTTATATATAATTCATTACATTAATATAGGACGATGTCAACCTTGTTGGCGTAGTAGTTTTGATGAATTATACTGTGAATGCGGTGCTGCTGTGATATATCCTCCGGTTCCCTGTGGTACGAGGCGACCTGCTTGCGACAAACCTTGTTCGCGTCAACATTCTTGTGGACATGAAGTATTGCACAATTGTCACAGCGAACCAACGTGTCCTCCTTGCACTGTACTTACGCAGAGATGGTGTCACGGCAAACACGAACTACGAAAAGCTGTGGCGTGTTACGTTAATGAAATCTCATGTGGTTTGCCATGTAACAAACCTATTTCGTGTGGTCGGCATAAATGCATTACACTTTGTCATCCTGGACCGTGCGAAAAACCAGGACAACAGTGTTCTCAACCGTGCACTACTCCAAGAGAAATGTGTGGGCATATTTGTGCTGCCCCTTGTCACGAGGGTAAATGTCCGGAGACACCTTGCAAAGAAATGGTGAAGGTAACATGTCAGTGTGGACATAGAACTATGTCTCGTGTTTGCGCAGAAAATTCTAAAGAATACCAAAGGATAGCAAGCAGTATCTTAGCTAGTAAAATGGCTGATATGCAACTGGGCCATTCCGTTAACTTGGAAGAAGTTTTTGGTCAAGGAGCAAAGAAACAGAATCAATTGAAAACTCTCGAATGTAATGACGAATGTAAAATAATAGAACGGAATAGAAGATTAGCATTGGGTTTGCAAATTGTCAATCCGGATTTGAGCGGAAAGTTAATGCCTAGATATAGCGACTTTATGAAACAGTGGGCGAAGAAGGATCCACATTTTTGTCAAATGGTTCACGAAAAGTTAACGGAATTAGTTCAGTTAGCAAAGATTTCGAAGCAAAAATCACGTAGCTATTCCTTCGATAGTATGAATAAAGATAAACGTCATTTTGTTCACGAGTCCTGTGAACATTTTGGTTGCGAAAGTCAAGCGTACGATCAGGAGCCTAAAAGAAATGTTGTGGCTACCGCTGTAAAAGATAAGGTAATATTTATTTTTAATAACGACAAATCATATTTTTTTTTTTATATACATTATATTTAAATAATTTCATTACAGTGCTGGTTGCCCAGTTATAGTTTATTAGAAATTGTTCAACGAGAAAATGGTCAGAGAAAAGTTCCAGGTCCAATGCTGAATACTTCGAAATCCGATGGACCCGTAAAGTACGTATCTAAATAATTCGACGATACTTTTCACGAAAAAGCAGGCCTTTTATATTACTACATGTTTAAAAATTGTTAATTTTTTAGAACAATTTTATCACTGCCTACAAAAAAGAACCAAAAAGCAGGAACACAGTCGAAAACAAAGATACCAGAACCGGAAATAGATTACTTCGATTATCAAGGTTAGGATTATTATTTGTATATCATGTACAGTGTAATGTGAATGGTACAGTTAATATCATAATTGGAGAGATCGTGTCGCTAAGTACAAGTAATTGATTAAACGTTTTAATAAGTCTTAATTGTAAAATATGAACGCTTGTGCAATACTGTATGCAAGTTTAAATCATTCTTGAAATACCAATGTATTAAAATTGTGAAATTAGAAAATAACAAACACGAAAAATGGTAATCTTTAGAATTTGTTCATCTTAACCTGATGGTATAATTTATTTATTTAATGCAAACAAATACTTTTTTATTTAATTAACATTTCTCAATTATAGTTCGACTGTAAAAATGAGGTTATTAACGATAATGCACAATATCGTAATCATGACTCTTTATTGCTTAAACACCTTTGTTTTGACATCCATCCATTTCCTACTGCTACTATATGGTATACTGTTGCTTCTATCAAAATTATTTTTTGAAAATAAATATTGTTCACAATGAAATGAAAAAAAAAAAACTTCGTAGAAACTACTACTACTTTTACTTAGGCTATTAACAAAAGATATTGGTTAAAAATGCTATCTAACAGAACTAAGTATATATAAATTTTATTTCATTATATTATAATTTAAAATTTCATTTTTATATTATTTATACTTTAATTGTGACATACTTTTATATTTAGGTATGTAATCATATGTTTTTGGTATATTACATGACCTTTTTTCGGAGTAACTTATAAGATAGTATATTTTTGTAAGTTGTTTCGGATTCTATTATCACATAATAGTTTTATTGAACTTTGCGAGAATAGTACAGGTATTTCTTATAACAATTTAATCTTTGTCAATAAAAATAGTGATTTATTATGCACCATCATCTCGGACAGTATTAACTCAAACGATATCATTTGTTATTGTACATTAAATTTGTATATAAATATTCATTTATATCGATACGTTCATAAGACGAATCCACATGGATCGATCTTTATAAACATTTAATGTAGTTAACATAAATATTTGGCACATTAAACACTGATGACATATCGTTATATACTAAGATCTACGATAGTCTCTAAACAGATAGTCAGTGAGACCTTTCATGCTTGTGTAAGTATAATTAGTCTTTTGTCACAATACTAATTAAATTCAATATAAAAGTCACTTATAATTATATAAATATAAAAGATTGGAAAATTCACATTTAAGTTTACTTTAATAATATAAGAGAATATGAAACAGTTCACTTTGAGAATCACAAAAACCGTGAAGTTAAATAATGTAAAATTATAGGTTTGATGATAGTTGGCTTATGAACCATGATTGTTTACATGTTTCACTATCTTGCAATATTTTCTTAGGATTCATTAATAATAATGACCTTGATACATTGTATGTGTTTTTGACATATTCTATTTAATAAAAGTACATAATATCAAAATACATTGTAAAATAATGTTGCAACTCTTACTTTTTATGAATAATTGTAGGAAGTAGTTAAAACTGTCTTTTTTTTTCTTTTTGGAAGTGCTGGGCACAAATGGCTTAAGGATCTATTTCAATAAAGGATCAATAAAAATGTATTAGAAAAATCTACAAAAGTCTGCAGAAGAAAGAATAGAATAGTATAACTTTTTGCAATAATAAATAATTCACGTTTACCAGTCTCTTGTCTCGTAAGGTAATATATTGTTCAACACTTACATAAGCGTAAAAGGATCTCCTACTCTAGACAAATAAATTGTGTATCACATGTAGAATCACAACACTGTTACAATTTGCATTTGCTGATAAGTTGATTATACATCAGTTATAAAGAATTTCAGTTAAACATTTAATAGTAGGGCACTTCAATCTTGAACTGGTATTATTACTACTAATTATCAATTGGTGCAGTAGATGTAAAGTAAAAACTTCTTAAAAGTGATTTATTTACTACTATAATGTTCCTCTTATGTACAGATTTCAGAGAATTTTTTTTTTTATTAGGAAATAGTAGTTTTTCTTTTCTTTTCTTTAAAGTTTCATACTATTACAATACGAAATAAATTTTATCTTTGAACCTCGAAAAATGACTGAAATAATACTCTTTGAAAAAGTAGTTTTCTAATTTGAAGAAGAAAAATAGTTTTTAATGAAAATATCTTCAGAAGAAGAACATCTTTAGTGTAAAGCGTTTTTAAAAATTTTTTATATGTATATAGTTTTTATACATATATAAGATGCTATTTGGAACACACGTTCTCTTCTTTGGAACAACGTACTCATCTATTGCTATATTCTTTTAAATAACATTTTATTAAATTTGTTATTTTCATTTTATCAATAAAATTACTATATTATGATTCTTTTATCATTTTTGAACGATTGTAAATATAAAGGAAAAAATATTGTTACGTTTCGCGGTACATTCGATTTCTCGGCAGAAAGAAAAACCGTTTGTGCTTCTTGCTTTTTCTTTAAAATATCGTCGGGTAAATGAGATTTCATTATTCCACTTTGAGATGTACAAAAATATGAATAATCGTAAAAGAATACTACTAATATACTCTCGCGAGTTTTTAAATATAAACGCAAGATATAAATATTTAAAAATATTTGCTTTAGCTTTTCATTGATATTTGACTTAAAAATATATTGCTTTTATATGTAAGGATTATTACCTCGTTTCACATGTACATTATAATTAGGGTAACCACCTAGATATTGGTGTCGTGGACTCGCTGATGGTTGTTTAGTAATGTTTGCCATTGCCCAACCCATTATCAGTTCTATACCTCTGCACAGAGTTTGATAAACAAACCAGGGCCATGGTATCGGGTACTGTACGATGGCTGGTTGTGTACCATACTTTACACTCTCAGCTAGAAGTCCTAAAAAAATGAAAACAAAAGTTGTCCTATTCAAATGTTTTACATTAAAAATATTCATCTAAGTAATTGTCCCCGCCACTATTATCGTTTATTCTATATTGTATTCTACATTGAATTACCATATGGTCCAAAAATACGAGCAACATCTGTGATACATAAAATGATTCCTAAAATTGCAGTTGCATACGTGACATTCAATACGTGGCGGATTTGTGATCTTCTAACCGCTGCAGTGTTTGCTTCTAATATATGTAGAGGTGTGTCAGATTTAGTTCTATTTACGTATGCAATGTGATTCAATATTGAATGGAGTGTGAAGTCGCTGCTCTAAAAAAAAAAAAAAATGTTTAAATATACAAATTAATGTATAAAAAGAAATGAATAGAGTAATGAATTAACTAAAAGTACCGTGATTTTTCCATCGGATGCAGTATTTTCGGGAAGCAAATTGGTCTCAACAGTTATATCTTCGGTGTCTTCCTTCTCTTTTTCGTTTTTCCACGATAAATTTTTCTTTCGTATTTTTCCATCGTCATCTTTATCTTTATTCGTTTCCGTCATTAGAGCTGCCTTTTCACTGCAGTCAGGCTGATCCGAATCAGATTCGGATTTCTCTCGTATCTGAATTTTTTCAGAAACTATACTGCGACCATGAGTAGGACTTCTACTCAAAGTTCTAATACTTATATCGCTACTACGTCGACTTAGATCTAACGGCTTAATCTGACAGAGTTCAGAATTACGCCGAAAAGAAACGTCCGAGCTTCTACGTAATTCGGATCTAGGAATAAGACCGCTAATGTCTGAATTACGTCTTGAGCCTGAAAGGGTAATTAAAGAGAAGTAAGCTCTGGAAATCGGACAATGTTTTATTTATACTACATTCGTCTACCTGCAGGGCTTAAATCCACAACTCTAGGTAGCCTGTGATGTTGATTTGTAGGTAACATTCGTCTAGGTGTTCTGTTTCCGAAGTCGCTGTTCCTCTTCAGCTTAGCAGCAAATTGAGAACTTCTATTTTTCTCGTGAGAAAAATCAGAGCATCGTCTCAAGTCCTTAATGCTTCCTACAGGAGTGACATTTTCAGAATGTCTTCTGGACATTCTATCCGGAGATCGCTGTCTAATGATATCAGGCGAGTGTTTTGGACTAAAATCAGAGTTACGCCGGCAGTCTGGCGTAGAACCATTCTCTTCGTTAGTGAATCTGACGCTGCACTCTGAGTTTCTACGAGAACATCTAGATGCATCGCTACTCCGTCTGCTCCCTATGGAACTTCTGCGACTTGGACTTGATACCGTTATTATAGGTAGATTAGCGGCCGACGGTGTAGGTGTAGGAGGTCTAACGTATACTTCCGGTACCGTTGATACAGGAGCTGTACACTCAGTTTGAGACACTGGATTTTTACAAGGGGACTTGGATTCTTTCTGAGACTGTTCTTCGTTTCTGAATGTTTTGGTAAGTCGATCTACGATATTAATAGCAATTTTAGAATTCTGACTTTCATCTTTGGGCTCTTCAATTTTCTTACCTTTAGAATTTTGTTCGGAATCAATTGTAAAAGTTGGAGGTTCCGTTTCTTGTGTATCTTTAATTTTTGAACTAAGCAACGTAGGTACCAAGGCAGCGGTAACCGACGATGCTAAGTTGTTGTAAGGTGCTAACATAGCTAGTTGCATGATACCTAAACAACAATATTAAATGATTTATTTAACGATATCGATGGAAATAATTATTTATAAAAGTTGGAATGAAAATACAAACCTTTCTGATGCGTGTTAGAATTGTCTCTCATTAACATACTACTTGGCACAGTTTGTAATAAATGAATTATTTTATATCCTGCATGTAGGAATGTTGAATATAAAAGAATACTCCAGACGAGGAATACTGTTTGGACCACGTACTTTACCATATAACAATTGTGAGAAGTAAGAGCGATATCACTGGCGATAATGAAAAAAAAGTGGCCTGTTATAATTAAACTTAGACAAGATTCCTTTTGTATTTTTTCTGGTCCAAACTTGAGCTAAAAAAATTATTAAATTATAAATTAAACAATTTCTGCGTAATGTCCACGAGGTTTATATCATTAAAATTACCTGAGTTAAATGAAGAAAAGCCAATTGTATAAGACTAAAGGCAGATGTTATACAGGGAAATCCAATATCCCATACTATAGATCCGATCACTTTGGGCATGATGTCTTTAAGATTATATGGATCTATACAGAGGCAAGTTGCTCTTGACACTCCAAGTATACATAAGAACATATTGATTGTCGACATAAAAGGCCGGTTTGATATAAGAGACCTGAAAAAGAACATCAAGTTTTCATACATTTATCATACTCATTGTGCATGGTGTATTTTCTATATATACCTTAAATGTAGAATAGATAAAAATGTGTAAAATGCAAGTACACAGAAGAGGCACGCAAAACCATATGTATGTAAAAGAAAAATCCATTTCAATTCTTGATTTACTGAAATCAATGATGGAGCAACGACTAATAACTTGTCTAAAACTGAGGACGTCGATGAATTTGAGACACAGTTTTCTCCTGGTATCGATGTTGATGGTGTTACATTCATGCCTATCGATAAAGCAAAAATAATTAAACAACATTAGCTTTTGAAAAGTGAAATGTGCTTAAATTTTGTGTTGCTTGAGAAAAGGAAAATAAAATGAAAAAATTGACACTTATTTATTTTAAATTATGTATATTTTCAAATGGCAATAGAATAATATTATATAAATTATTGAATAAAGTACTGATAGCATAATGAAAAACTGACCATGAAAAACTGTCCAATTAGTCAGCCTATCCATAATCTCTGGATTGATGTCCACAGCACATCACTAATTCTTATCCTGATTGACTGAAAATTATGAAGATAGAAAATCGAATTTTCATCAATCGCGAGCGAGAAAGTTATCGTTATCGCAAGAACGTACTTTGAAATGTGGCACCAGCAACAGGCTTTGCCTATAGTGTTGCCGAAGCGGACTCGCACCGCATCCCTTCTCCAATTCGCGGATACCCTTGGTCTCGTCTCTTTCTCTCACCCTCTTGTTAGAAATATTGATTTTACACAAAGTGGTTTGGAGGGAGAGTTCAGACCATCCTAAGCTTTACGCTTGTCGATTGTTTATCTTTAGAATTTAAATAGAGCACTACTAAAAATATATCAAATTAATCTTGTTTCACTGTTTATTATTACCTTGTTATATACTCGTACGCGTACCACCTTACCATTTAAAATTCTTAACTCTATATTTTTAAAACGTATTTCTTTTTTTAACCCGGAATTTTTTTTTCTTTTTCTTCTTTTGTATACAAGACAAATATTTCTTTGACTGCGTACAAGAACTCTGTACCAATGTCATTCGAAAATCATATCATATAAAAGGTAATTGTGATATGTGATTTCTTTGTAATGAATGATCAGCAATGGTACAAACCAACTCTATATTTAGATTCAAATCAATTACCTTTCCGTCATTTTCTGTGATACTCGTCGCGCACCAATAAACGAACTTTTCTGATTTCAATAAAACGCAAGCTACCCCAATGTTACAACTAAATATGTATATCAAAATAAATAGATCTTAATTTTTGTAAATCTTTAAGGATTTAACACAAATTGGAAAACGATAGTATAAATAAACCATTCTTTATTGAAACGCGATATTTACATTCTATTGTTTGTACATGTAATTTATTTTTAAATCATATGTTTCATAAATCATTGTAATTATACAGCTCTTAATAACTAATCAATGAAGTTGACATGCTCTAACCGCGATTAATTGTAAAAGAATGAATATAGGACTCAACACTTCTGAATATTCCAAAGTGCTTTGTCCTGTTAGCTTCTTACATAGGAGATATTTGAAAACAAATATTAAAAGTAACGATATAAGACTCCACAACGCTCTTAGAATGGCGACTTTGATCATTCCTTCCATGTGCATCCTTATGAAAATAATTGCACAAAAATAAGTGTTCAAACCATCCGCGACAAAAAGTGGTGAAAATACTATCCACCATCCCGCGTTTCCTACGAAATAATTATCGTCTAACTTCAGTGCTAGTAACAATGTAAACATTGTCAATGAAACTAAATTTATACATATCTCAAAGATTGTTAAACCTAGCCAGTGTACTAGCTCGTTTAAAGAAAATATCATTTTAGGAGAAATAATGAATTTGATACAGTTATCGAATTACTATCACTTTTTATGCTTCATATCTTAATTTTCATATTTTAATCTTGATATTTGAGACCACCTATTGAAAATTTTCGAAATACACGGATGTGTACAGCTGAATTACTTCTATTAATTGTTTCATACTCCATGCTATCACGAAGAGGTTCAAAGTCATCTGTAATAAACATGTAATAATATTATCGTGCATGCTTCAATGTAACATCCATATTTAAAAATTATTATCATGTACCAATGATAGATATAGTAGAAGTCTTGATATCTAATTCCATTCCACCATAATGAATTTCTTTTAATTGCAGAGCTAAATTGCAAGCTCTATATACAGCAGCACCAAGACCATGTATAATCACTTCGGAGTTACCACTGCTAAGAAGTTTTTCACATTTCTTTAATTGTGCCTAATGGAAAGAAAAAGGAAAGATTAATGTAAATGAAAAAAATAAACAACATGCAAATATACCTTTTCTATCCAATTGCTATTCTACCAAGTTTTATGTATAACACAAAGTCATAAATACAAATATAATTAGATAAATTAATCTTAAATTAAACTATTTGTAAGCTTACAGATTTCTATAAGCTCATATTGTAAAATCATTGAACAAATCATACGATAAAACTAAGTTTTACTATTCGATACTATTGACAATGACAAAAGACAAGGTTATATCACGTGACAAATATTACCTTAAAATTGGTTTTATTAGTTACAAATATGTCTTTGTTCCGTTTTCCCGGTAAATTGAAGGGTTGCCTCCTTCTTATAGTATAATCGGAGAGCACTAACTTGTTACGTTTCGCCTTAGGTACATTCTTCTCATTCGAAAAATTTTGATTAGACTCGGAGCACTCGTGTACATCGGCCATTCTGACAATTTCTATATACGATTTTCTGTTGATTTTTTACGTATAAAAAGCTGTTTCTATTGGCGGAGATCTGTCTCTAAACATATAGATAGACCAATTGAATTTAACGCTAAACGTTAAATCGTAAACCTAATTATTGAATCGGTTAACAACAACGAAGCATAACCTCGAAAATGAAAAGCATCGATTGATGGGCGTTTTAACGACGATTTAGTGCATTCTACCGGAAACAGGCAAGATTACTTAGCCCCGTTGAAAAATAAAGAATTCGAACGCAATGAAGGAACCCGAAGTGGACCCGAAGAATATTATTAAAAGCAGAGAATTGCTTTATAGGCTTATGATCAGGTACTTATTTCCGTTTCTTAACAAGCATGTTAATTAATCTTCTCTAGTCATCAGGTATAATGGAAACGATTATTTACATACAATTTTGTTTAGATGCAAATTAAAGCATATCAATGACATATAATGAATATTTCAGCCAATTATTTTATGATGGACATCAGACATTGGCAGTGCAACTATCGAATATAATTCAGGCAGAACCTCCGTGTCCTCCGTCTGATCGTTTGCTTCACTTAATGTTGATCGGATTAGTCCATGAACCTGATCGTTCTAAAAAGGATACGGGTAACTTATCTACGTTTCCTTCGACGTTTGATAACACTTTGGGGCCTGGTTTAGACTTAGAATTCGAGACAGAAGCTCAAACTCAAGCTCCAGAGCCGGCGCAATACGAAACTGCCTATGTTACTTCTCACAAGGGAAATTGTAGAGCGGGAGCATTTTCCGCGGATGGTCAGTTAATAGCGACCGGATCGGTGGACGCGTCGATTAAAATTTTGGATGTCGATAGAATGTTGGCAAAGTCTGCTCCGGATGAAATGGCACCCGGAGATCAAACGGGTGGTCATCCGGTTATAAGAACGTTGTACGATCATTTAGAAGAAGTGACGTGTTTGGAGTTTCATCCAAGGGATCCTATCCTTGTATCCGGTAGCAGGGATTTTTCCATTAAGCTATTCGATTTTAGCAAGGCTAGCGTGAAAAAGGCATTTAGGACAATTACAGACGCGGATCAAATACGATGTTTATCGTTTCATCCGACCGGTGATTTTTTAGTCGTCGGAACTAATCATCCAGTCGTAAGACTGTACGATGTTAATACAGCGCAGTGCTTCGTCTGTAGTATACCGAGCCATCAACATACCGCTGGAATAACGAGTATCAAATATTCTCCGGATGCAAAAACTTACGCATCAGCTGGGAAAGACGGGAGTATCAAATTATGGGATGGCGTATCGAATCGTTGTATAAACACTTTCGTAAAAGCGCACGATGGATACGAAGTATGTTCGGTAACGTTCACGAGAAATGGAAAGGTTCGTAATAATGAATAAATGTTTTATACTTGCTACGTAATAAATCCAAACATATTTTTTAATATCAGAATTATGTAAACTTTATAATTGTGAATTTCAGTATTTACTGTCGTCGGGAAAAGATTCTTTAATAAAATTATGGGAATTATCTACTAGCAGATGTTTAATAGCGTATACAGGTGCTGGAACTACAGGTAAAAAGTCAAATTCGAAGTATACTAGGAATACAAATTCCCTACTAAATTAAATTCGTTATATTATACGTTACGTTTAATGTAATTAATTGCTACCTTTCAATAGGGAAACAAGAACACAAAGCGCAAGCTATTTTTAATCATACAGAAGATTATGTAATGTTTCCCGATGAAGCTACAACATCGTTATGTGCTTGGAATTCTCGAAATGCATCTAGGAAACAGTTATTGTCATTGGGACACAATGGTCCCGTAAGACTGATAGTTCATTCACCGACTGCTCCAGCATTCTTGACGTGTAGTGATGATTTCAGAGCAAGATTTTGGTTTAGAAGAATGCCGACTCATTAGATCGGCATTGCGATTTCTAGAGGACAGATATTCGTCTCAAAGTTAATAATTCAATGATTTTATATTACGTGTGGATTTACATAAGATTACCGGACAAACATATATTCTATACGAAAAATTCAAAGGAACAGACATATATAACGATGTGTGAACAACTGTACAAAAAACTGTCGTACAACGTACAACGTTCTTCGATTGTCGCATAGTTAACTACTGTGCCCCGAAGCGACAAAAGTTTACTTTGATAGTTTATGTTAAACTGGCATACGATCTAGTTCTAAATCATTGTACATAACCGCTTCTCCTTATCATTGAAGTAAAAAGAACGACAATGTCGTTTTCTTTTGATACCAATCTACGTTAATGTCAATGTTACTAATACTTGAAACGATGCCTTTGACGAATAGTCGATCGTAATTTTTCCGTAGGAAGGTAGGTAAGGAATATAAAAAGGAAGCTAAGGTGGAGACACATAAAGATCATTTCTTGATATGGTGTTGGTAAAGTCTAAAAAGAACTTGCGATCGAATGTGTTTTGTGTTTCGTTTTTATTTTTTAAGCGCATTTTTTGTTTCAAACAGAAACTCAAAGCCTGAGAAATGTTAGTTTAGCGTAGTAAGAAATCTGATCGTGATAAGGTAGGGATGAGAGAGTCAGGTACGAGGAGGTATATAACTCGAAGAAAAATCGAATGATAGAATTGAAAATGTTTCCGATTCCCTTATGCGTTGCGTCGCTACGTGTCGAATTACACGATTAATCGCGAGGCGGCGCTCTGAACTCCCGCTTTACGTTTGACGATATGTCACGTGACCCACGCTAACCGCCATCTTTGCTTATCGTATAAACAGTGCGACCGGGCTCAGCACAAATTCTTGTCGAGAAGTCGCGGTTTTTCCAGTGTTTTTGAGTGATTCGATAGCAAGGAAATGTCCGAGATAAAGGCGGAGAGCAAGAACGATAACAACATCGAGGATGCGTCGAAGGTAAGCGGACGGAAGCGCGAGAAACATCTTCATCAAGCCGAGTTTTCATGCTGAGGCGGCGTGTGCTCCCCTCGAATACACGGAGACGCTCGGTTCTCTCGAAAATTCGATACGATAACGCGTGTTACGACGAAGGAACGTTACCCGGAGAGTGATTACGCGAGATACGAACTCGCACGATCATAGAAAAAGGCTGCCTTATTTCGCGTGGCTACAGACTCCGTAATTTTTCAAAGCTGCGCCGTTTGTCCTTCATTAGCAAAGATGGTGGATGTTTTTTATTTGTGACTCCCGTAACGAGGAGAGTCGCTAGTCAGTGGCGATAGGACTGTATTAAAAAGTCAGAAAACGGGTTTCGATGCCTGGATTACGTGCCACGCGTTTTCTACGAAAAAGTGATCCTGATGGGAGCATCCTTCGAGAATACGACGCTAGAAATACATATCGACTTGCCAAAATGGCGGGAAACTTAAACAAACTTAGCGCGTACCCCGGGTAGTTCAACGGTCCTTGATAATCTTATCGCGCGGGTAATTATCGTCGCGTTTCGATGTTTTTTCTCTTCTAGTGCGACGTAATCCTTTAAACGATCACGTTTCAATTTCACGTTATCTATGACGCTTCTTCTATGCGAATTACGATCAAGTGACTCCGATGAGTTTTCCGTTGGTGCTAAACGTCGAATGAAATGCAACGATGAAATATTTTCAGGACCATTCCGGGGAAGAGAAACCAACTCCAACGAAAAACAAACGAGGTGGTACGAAAAGACTTTCCACACTCGAAAGGACAGCTCAGGAAGGGGAACAACTTATAAAGGTATGTTTCGTTTTTTAATTCGATTAATTAAGCATATTCAGTTCATTGAACATTCGAAAACGTTCTAAAGTTCAAGATCTCGAGGCTTAGCCCTTTGCCAGGTTGTTTCCCTCCATTTATTCTCCCTGTTGACTCTAGCTGCCTACGTGAGCAGAAGGGTGTCAGGAGTGGGGATACGATGGAAGGGAGTAGGAACGAAGGGGAATCTCTTAAGTCTTTGGAGGGGAGAATTTACTACCAATACGCTTGTGACCGCCAATTACGAATCCATAGCTATCTATACATTCTGGATCGGCTGACATTTTTTTTATTAATATATGAATTAAATTCAACTTACGAATATCCTTTTATACCGATATAAGGAACAAAAAAAGATTATTATCAATTAATTTTCAATTAAACGATGCAAAGTAAATTATTTTATTGACAATTCGATGTCACTTTTAATTGCAGGACTTAAATGCATCCGTTGGAGAAATGGAAGGGAGGAGACGTACGCGTAGTTCAGCACGAGGCCTTAGTTCGTCCACACCTGTGCCATCTCCACCTAAAAAAGAGAAAAGAGAAACATCGACAAAGAGTACCGGTCGTGGACGCGGGCGTCCTAAACGGCAAGAGAAAAACAATGAGAACAATACGGATGAGGAAGCAGCAAACAATAAGAGTGAAAAGCATTCCGAGGAGGAATCTATGAAAATGGATGTGGACGAGAATAAGGAGGAAACGGAAAAGAACGCAGACAGCGACGATAAAAGTACCGCGAAAGCGGAAAGTAAAGAAACCGTCGAAAAGACACTGGAATCTAACTTTAAGGAGGAGAAAGTATCAGAAGAATCGGAAGATTTTGCGGACGAAACTAAGAGTACTAGTGCCAATGAAGAAAAAAAGGAGGAAGATATAAAGGATAGCTCGGATTCGAGTCAAGATGCAACAGACACAACGGCAGAAGCACCGCCCTCATCTTCAACGGAGTCTCAAAACCCGTCAAATACCACTACTACCGAAGAAAACAAGGAATAACCTTCTTTTGCCTGTTTACCAGCTTCATGTAAGCAATATTTTTTTTTGTTTACAATTGTTTCTTTAATTCTTTATCCGGCTTAGTTAGATCTTCGTAGAACGATTTAAATGGAAAGGAGTGAGAAAACTTATATTTTCTACTTTTAAATATAAATTCGTTAAAATCCAACAAGAGTATGTTTAATATCATATGTACTTGCACGGTTCGTTCGTAAACGTCTTTACGTTTACGATCTATATAATATTTGGTTGTTGTCAAAGAGTTTCGAAAGTTTACGATTTATTACACGCATTCTCATTCTTTTCTAACAATGTACAACTATACATACCGTTTAAAATATCTTTTGTAAATTTTGATAAAGTTCGATAATGTCATTGCATCGTTGAGGAACATTTAATCGGGAAAAGCGTTGTTGATGAAACGTAGTTATAGTTTCTTTAGAAAGTAAAAATTTTGTATAAAATATTCATTTTACTGTAGCAGGTACCAGGGGCGGCGCACACATTGGGGTTACAAATCCAGTCCCCTCGTCTATTTTAACAAATTGACACCTTCTTGCCAATCGTTATGCTAATCAGCGCACGCGAGTTTTATCTTACCCTTTTTAATTCGAAGACGATGCACGAAGATGCGTTTATAGTACACGTTCGTTATCGATGGAAATGCATACTTATCGAGTGAATTCGATGGTGCCGAGCGTACCATAAAGTAGTTGATTTAATTCAGTTTTACTCTGATTAAGTAAAATTACTCGTTGCACTGGTTAGTTGACGATAGCAAAGCGAGGTGTAGAGCATACGTTGTTCATGTACAATGATAATATTATTGTAAAATATATTTAATATGGACTTATATAGAGACAAGTTGTTTTCAAATCAGAACTGAGGCCGGAGTCTAATAAAAACAGTCTTTGATTCAGATCTGATATGGAAGTAGCTGAAATTAATTCGTACATAGCAAATTACTGTAATACCTTATCTTATATAAATAATGACTGAATGAAATGGAATATATGAGAATTATGGTGAAACGATTTCTCTTTTTCATGGAATGCAGAAATAAAATTTCTGAAAAACGCGTCGTAGCGTAATATCTATTGTTTCCTTCCTTGCATAATGTTACTAATATACACCGAATTATCATTTTTTTAACTATTTAGTTCTATTCGATACGTTGTAACTAACACTTTAACGAAATGTGTTTCGTTTCTATCTTTCGAACAAAAAATTATTGTAAGATAGACGTGTGTATATGTACTTTTCGCTATAGAATTTCGCGACACGTTAACGTTCTGTGATCTGTAAATCTATCTATTAAGCATCTCTTTTGTTCGTAAATGGTCCAATATTAAATATGTTGATATTATTGTGTATTTGAACGGTTGTAAGTGTACAGATAGATTATATAATTCAATGCACTATGATTAAAGATTTACATTTCTTAAGGAGGAACAGAAATGGAATGATAAATCTGATCGTCGAAGAACTCGAATGTTCAGACGTGTGCAATCGAGAGAAGCAATGTGTTTCGGTTACACTAGTATGACTTTTAGTCTACATAAACGAAAAGCAACTCCGAGATTCAACATTCTTTGAAAATATTTAAAATTTACTTTGTCGAATTGTATGCCCGATAAATTGTTTATTTACTTGGAATGTCTCTGAGATTTTAGCCGAATCATACAAACTTCCGACAATTATTGTATCCTAGAAAGATAGATGGGATTTGCCATTCCATGTATTTTCTTTTTCTTATCGGTAATATGACGAGACGAAGCGTCCGCTTCGATGAGAGATTAAAATCAAATGCGATACGCGTGTACATAGTTAAGGTTAAGCTTCGTGTGTGGCAATTGATCTTATCTCCAACGGTAGCACGAAGGATCGTAACGTGTTGCGTGCAAGCGTGAGCACTGTCTTATATAAGATATACATATATATTGAAGTATAGTCTCAAACGTGTTTTCCCTTATTCAATCAAAAAATGACGTTTTACGACATTTTATTAATTACAGATTTATCCCCTTTCTAGGTAAATGAATGGTAAACATATTTTATCTACACATAAGTAAATAGAAGAGTAGTATGTATGGAAGAAAATAAGCCTATAAGGTTCGATATTAGAATTTTTATGATGTATTTACAATTTCAAGTGTATTCAATTAATTCTTGTAACAGGCTAAAGTGTTTTTCTTAGATTAAGGCGAATGCTTTACTTCTCGTTACAAGTTCGAATATTGAAATTTTGTTTTTCTCTCTTTTTTTTTTTTATTAAAAAAGTCTATATAATCATCGATAAGGATTCGTCCGATCTAAACAACGTACTTGTTTTGTTTTCTTTGTATCGTTCGACGATCTTGTATGTCGTTATGGCTTGCAACAGTTGACTCTACTGAATTTATTTTCTCATTACCATGCGATATACAACATTTAAATATATTTTTGCGTTAAGTATGTACGAGTATTCGATAACTAGAATTTTAACGTAGATCTCGCAGATATCTAGGAATTAAAAAAATATAAAAGATCGCAATTATCGTGGATATATGTGTAAAATTCTAAATCGTTTGATTAACTTGGCGAAATTGAAATAAGTATGAATTAATAGGCATTACTTCGGCGTTACGAAAATGGTAAGTTTTAAATGTACGCGGTTTTTAATACGTAGGTTACGTCTTATTAGTTAAATAATCGCTAAGAGAATACGGAATGGTTGTGGGAAAAACTGGAATGGAAAGCGAATGTTAATACATTTTGTGCGACAAAAATTATATTTTGAACGACTTGAAAAATATTAGCGACAAATGTAAAAGGCAATAGATTTTTATACGGTACACATTGGTTTGCTAAAGTTCATAATGGCATTTCTTTATAACATTTTTACTAGAATTGCAACGTGTCGTTTCTCGTCCCCTTTGAGGTGGGAAGGAAAAGTATATGCGTTATTGATACAACGGAAAAAACGTTATCGCGGTAAGAAATAAAAAGAATTCTCCATAGAGTTGTTATTAATATCTCAAGTTGATCATTTTTATAAACAGTTATTTAACAAGTTATTTGATTCTGCATTAGTATACCATGTATATTAATATCTTGCAGAGGTGAGGAGATTAATTTTTCAGCCTAAGGTGGCGTCATCTAGCGACGAAGCGTCCAAGTTTGCAGAGAAAATAGTTCCCGCTGTTAGTGCCAGATGTCGCCACTAACATTTATGGTCCTCGCCATCTAGTAGTGAAAAGATCGAACTAATTTTAGAAGTTTGTCAGCGCCTCTATCGGGAAAACGCCCAAGTTTGTCGCCTTTTAGTTCTTTCTCGCAACGCTAGATGGCGACACCATCGCCATCGAACAAATGGCGAGAGGGAATTAATCGGGCGAGAAACTTGGACGTTTTCCCGATAGAGGCGCTGACCAAACTCCTAAAATTAGTTCCATCATTTCACCACTAGATGGCGACGACCATAAATGTTAGTGGCGGCATCTAGTACCAACAGCGGGAACCACTCTCACTACAAACTTGGGCGGTTTACCATCGATGGCGCCACTAATGCAAAACATTAAAGGTTCTGATCCAAGCTTCCAAAATTATTTCGTTCTCCATCGTTGCACCATGTACTTTAAGGATTTTCAACTATTTTTAACTACATCAACAAATTGTTTAAACATTCATCTGTTCGTATTCGGGTTTGTAAGATCTGACTGCGAACCTATAATCACTATTTCCAATGACCGCGTTTATTGTTGTTTTGAATATACAAAAAATGTCGAAAGACGGACGCTACTTTACGTTTCGAATGGAAATTTAATCATAATCGTCATCCTCGCTGGGTTTCTCTTGGGGTTAGTAGTAAGTCGGGGCAATAAAAGAGGACCGTTTCCAAACACGGGCACGGGCAGTCAGTCGTTCCCGATAATTAAACGTCAAGTTGCTCGCGGCACAGGAAGAGATGACACGGACAACAGTTTCGATCGATCGAAAGTTTACATCACAGTCACCTTTGTTACTCTTTGCTCGAAATGATCGAATACTCTTGTAGCTCTGAATAATACACATTTGATCCATAGGAAAGACGAGAGAAAGGGAGGGAAAAGTACGTAGTCGCGCGTGTTTTGATTTTCGTCGATGACCTTCGCGTTGATATCGTGATCACGATCGTCCGACGCGACGGCGGGAGGAAGAGTGCGGAGTTCCTGCTATATAGGATTTCAAAATATTTATTTCTTGGTATTATAATTACAATGCTCTTACATTTACGGAGTGCCGATGGTTACGCGTACTAATGCGATCGCATATGTCATTACCGAGTGTTAATTGCATCGCAACGGAATGCCAGCCGCAAAACCGCCGGGAACGCGTGCGAATACAACGCTCGTTGCAGGGGATTCCTTTCACGCTAGATCGATATTCACCGTTCCATTTCCATCTCTCGATAATGTTCGTGGTTTTCCTGATAACGGCTGTCGCCTTTATCCCCTCGAAAAGCGTAATTAGCGTTTCTCTGTCGCGGCGTCGCATCGTTTCATCGTGGCGTTCGGTGACGCATACAAAATACAAAGGTTGCGATATTAGCGATGATATGTTGACGCAACGTATGTCCGTGGAATCAAACATTTTGACTCCTCCGTTCGTTCAGCGAAACGGCTTTCCTTTTCTGTTTTTGTTTCTGGTTTCGTGATTCGTACCGCGACTGGGAAAGCTGCTAATCGAAAGTAAGTCGTCGGTATCGTTTAGCCGTGTATCGTTTGTCCTTCCAAGCCCGAAACACGTCGATCTAGACCGGATCCGGTGCAGGCGCGAGCAACTGCATACTGCTACTCGACTGGGCGATCTGTAAAACCAACCATTTTCTAGTCGAGCTATTTAACGCGTTTTCCCGCTTACCACACCGACCCGCGACGTCGTTCCGTTCGTTCGTTTCTGGCCGTTCGAGCGAAATCTATCGCGAACGCGATACCCGCTTCGTCAGGATAACGGATCGTGCGTAGTCGATGCGATAATATCGTTCAAGTATGGATATTAAACGGGAAGTTGCAGGTTATTTCAGCGTAGCTCGAGGCTGTTGTACTTTTAGGAGTTCTCGGGTTGCGACAACAAAGCGTACAAGCATGTTCGAGAAGCTGGTACGTCTCGTAGACGTCTCGTTTTCCGAATCAAACGATAACAGTCGACTAGGTCGCTCCTATCGCAACCGAGAAGACGTTGCGATAGACGCGGGAAACCTGTCGCGAGTTTTCTCGATTCGATAAAAGAGGATAAGCGGCGAGTATTCGCTACAGAATAACAATTCGATTCCATGCGTCCGAGCTTCGAAGATTAGAATGTGGAAGATTTACCTGCTGCTTCGGCTGCCTGTAAGATTTCCTAGCGTAGACCTTTAAAACTCTGCAGTTGCACGCGACGGACAACGCCACGGCCAGTCCCTGTTCCAACGAGGCGTGCAAAGAAAATGGATAACAGAACAAAGAGATCACGTCGATTACCGAACGTCTTAGACGAAAGTTGTGCGTGTTAGTTTCGTTGATCTTTTAAATAACGTTACGAAATTGTCCGTGGAATAAGCAATATCGAAATCGTTTCGAGTAACAGATTCGCGTGACGATTATCAAGCGCGTTGCGTCTGGATTGACGTCTCTCCTCGTTTCTCGCTTTGTCGCGTAAAAATGTCGTTACCACGCCGACGCAGGATCCTGTTCGTTGTGAAAATTTTACAGTTTTCTCTTGACGAGTACTCCTTGGGGGTTATTGGCGTTCTCGGTCCGGGAACTGGCTCTCTCAACCATGAGTTTCGAGCAAAAGCATCCGCTTCGTTTCGTATGAATAATTCGCTGCCGTTATGGTACAGATATTTCGTACTTGCCAAGAGAGTCTGCCCTCAGGCTCGCGCGTTCCAATTTCCAAGCATCTTGCTCCGACGTTTAAAACTATCGTTTCCGACTATTCGCGCTTCTAATGCAATCTTCACGGACAACCAGTTTCCGAACAGCGAGTATTCGAGTCTTCTCTCTTCGAGAACCCTACCGATCGCGTCGTCTGCTTACGATACTCGATTCGAAGGAACAACGGACGAGTTGTTCCTCGTAAAGACGAAATAAGAACGGGGACGCGATGCTGTAGGAAAAGAATAATCGAGCGAAGGGAATCGAATAATCGATTGGAACAAGTACAAGGAGAAAGGTCCTGCGTCCCGGTCTATCTCGCGAGACGGAAAATCTTTTTTCGTCGAGGATGCTGGAAGCTCTTCTGCGTCGCGGACGAAGCTCCTGAGGTTGCTGTTTACGACTTGTCCCGACTCCGATGTCACGCTGGAAACTTTCGCAGTCGAGTTTTCGCGACGAAAAGGAGTTCTTGCACCAACAGTTTATCGCTCGCTTCAGTTTTCGAAGATTCGATAGGGTTTCGTTGCTGGTACGTAACTATGTATCGCATCCTAGGATCGCGTAGCCGGACCGGAGAGAAAGCTCTCGGACGAGTTACGTTTTCGAATGATATTTTCTGAAAGCTAGTTACACCACGCGAAAGCCATACGTAAAGAAGGGATAGCTTGGCAAACGAGGTTTCGCGAAAAAAAGTGTTATCTCGGAGTTGTGCCAACTTTAAACGAAACTCGAAACACGTTGTTTCCGGTATGTTATTTCATGTAGATTTAACCTGTTAATAATAAAGACGTACGTGTATTCTTTCAAAGTTGAAATTGACTTCGAAACTAACAGCGGAGCGGAAAACTCGTTATCCGTTCGGTATTCTTAATTTCCGACGTTCGTGGTTCGGCTCGCGGAACAAGGCGCGCGACAACAAGTCCGATTTTCCTTTAGATACGATCGACTTTTTCGGTACGTAACCGAATGAAATTTGCCTCGTCGTTAGCTTTCAAAGTGTAGCGTTCGAGCCTGGCACTGACGCAAGGTACAAGATGAAAAACTATTTCTCTTAAGGTTGTTTCTCACCTGCAGGGAATGACCGGTGCAGAACACGGCCCAGAGAAAAGGAACTTTCCATATTCTGGACGCGACTCCGCAGCCAGCCACTACGCCTACTATCATGCTGATTTTCAAAAATAGTATCAATTGCAGGGATCTTCTTCTCTTCATTTTCTCGCGCTGCTTAATCTCCAGCTGCATGCTGCACGTGTACCTGAGCCGATTCGGCGGAAAAAAGAAAGTTTGTTGCACCAGTCGAGAACCATTTATTTTCTCCTGTTTAATTTTGCGGTAGTTGTGCGTTTCACTCGTTAAAATCAATGACGCGCAAATACCTATTATCGACGACATCATACCTGGACACGATCGCAGCTTTGACTAGATAGTAGCCGGCGATTAGAAGCAGCAGGGCGACAGGTAAACCGTAAGCGTAAATTGTTGCCTTCGTACCCAGAAACCTACGGCGAACAAATAACGATATCGTAATACTATTCGAAACTGTTCGAGCTTCCGAACTCTTATCGCGTTTATCAACGACGGCACGATTTACCATAAAAATTCGATGGCCGTGGAACGGATAGACGGATAGACTAGGGTAGTTGTTATCGTATCGACGTTTCGGAGATTCTAATAAAAGATAAGGAAAGATGGAGCGACGCGACGGAAAGGAAAGTTAACTTTTGTCTTGAAATTTCTGGAGCCACGAGGCCAAGGGAAGTGGAACGCGAAAAAAGAGAGAAGAGAATTCGGCTCGGTTGAAAGTATTGGCCGCCATCGGGAAGGATATACGAGACTTTCCGGCTGGAGGATAATCTCGTCCATATTTTCGATAATATCCCATTTTTCAACGATATTACCTTGTTCGTGCAGCCATGCTCTTAGTATATATAGCATACGTTATCCGCTTGTTTAAAAGACTTTTCCGGCCGCATCTACGAACCCAATTCGAAAGGATACCATAAGGAAATCTTCTTTTTCTCGAGGAAACAAGACAAGTTCTCTTAGAGAACAGATCGATCGTTATATTCGCGGCCTAATTTAATGTTACGTAGCCACGATAGTGTCGTGCGTTCCACTCCGCTCTAAACGTACACGAAAATTGCAACACGGATACGAGAGGTCTGCGCTCTTCGTTTTCTCTTAAAAATGAACGAAAAGCTAGAGTTCAATTTCGATTCGGCTTCGAGCGGCCAATTCGATTCCGATATCTCTTTTCGCGTGTTCGCCGTTACCGTTACCGATGCTATATTTTACGCCGAAAAATGCGATTTAATTTCGCGCAAAGTGAAAAATAAACAGAAGGAGAAAAAATGCGTTACCAGCAATTGAAGGGCGTAAGGTCCGCGATGTCCCAAATGTCTTTAGCTTCGCGTATCTGTAGAATCGTGGCGCCTCCGAGGTTGAGGAACGGCGCACCCCAAGCGAAGACGCTGTACTTGAGGTAGGTCGGTGGGTCGTCGCGACGCGGGATCGAGGCAACCGTAGCGTAAAGGTGATGACACATTGCAGCCAGCCAACATACCACTGTCATTCGAAGGTACTGGAGACTCAGTCCCAGAGAGATACACAGTTCCGAGTCCTGCGAGCATGCATGTATACGATATTTTCATTTTCTTTTCATTTTCTATGCCACCTTTAAAACGTAACGAGTAGGCTCGGGTAATCGTCACGATTATAAAGTATAATCGGAGAAGAAAAAGATCTGGCGTTTCGAGGGGACAGTTCTCGGCAAATATCCCGTCGGATACAAGCGATGCGAAGAAGACGTATCCCGAAAGAGAGTCCTTCGAAAGAGTAGATCCTTTTGAAAGGTCGAATGGGAGCGAAGCAGAATAGCGGAAAGCTGCAGTAGCTCGAACCTTTCGGTACGTGACTCGAGACTAAGTCCGGGATTATCCTCGTTGCTGACATCGACTGCGAGTATCGAGGAAATGAATCGGATCCGAATCGATACCGCGAATTCGATGCGGTTCCGATAACATGACCAAGATATTTTCACATCGAGAGAGAGAGAGAGAGGGGGGGGGGCAACCGAGTCAAGACAGTTTCATTTTACCGTAGAAGATTACGCGAAAATATACGAGCATATCGAGAAGGGAAATCGAAAGCAAAAGAATCGTATTTTGACCGTGAAAAGTGTTCGTCTGAAAGTTTCAACGGTTCGATTCCATTATACGGCTCGTAAATTCGCGAAGCGTTATCTCGTTAACATTGCGCGATCTTCGACGTCATTTTTCCCTTTAACCGTATCGCGAAACAGCGACGATTTTCGATACTTGTGTACCACTCGGTCGACGTTTATCCCCGCGTATTTACAACGCAATCAGACCTGTAAATGCGCCAACGAAACGAGAACCGAACGATCGTCGTTTCCCTGTGAAATGGTTAGAATGCGGTTGGTAAGAGGATTTCGAGATGTAAATTGGATCGTCAGGGTTCTCTCGAGGACTCGTAAAAGTGGCGAGTATCTAGGTACATGCATCGAAGGTACTGCTATTTTTCATCGAAACGATCTTCTCGCGATCAATTTTCACCGACTCGAGCGTTAAAGCCGAGACTTTTATCCGCGCGAGCGATACGCATTACTAATTTTACGAGCGGTAAGCTTTTAATGACGAAAGAAACGATAGAGCCGTCAAAGAATCGTTCCTTTCGAGGGTATCGATTTGAAATTCAATGCAATTAAGGGTAACGAGAGGCGGAGAGCATCGATCATACGAATCGTAAATAGTTGCCTTTCGCTCGGTCGATCCAACGATCCGGCCTTCTCATGCAAATTATTACAATTTAAAACGATTCCGTTTTCATCTTCCTGTACGTCTAATTTGACCGTCGCGCTCGCCAAGACTAGGGCGGAGAAATAATTTCGGTTTCCAAGGTTTTTAATTTTCTTTAAGTTCGGCGGGTGTATCGCCTCGAGACATAATCGATGCTCCCACAACGACGTTGCCGCGTATTTCTGGAAACTTCATCTTTCGGAACAAGCTCCGAGTTTTGAGACGAACAACAGCGAAGCTTCCCCTTTCGTCGTTTATCCCCTAACTTTTTGCGCGTGGTATTCAATTTTGCGATATCGGAACGCCCCGTAATCGTTCGTGTTCGCTAATTCACCGACGAACCCGGATCGAGTCGCGATTAAGTCAAGCCGATCGAAGGCTTTGTTCGTTTTAGCAGTTTGGTCACGATGCGCTTGCAGTTTCGACAAATAACGCACGGTTTGTTCGAATCCCGTTAATGCCGTGGATCGTGATTGGGACGTTTAAGTGGATTAGTTCGTTTGGCGAGCATCGAATAAAGTTATGCGACTGTAGCGTGGTAATGACGATAACTCGGTCCGCGTGCTACCTGGAGCGACGAAACACGCGAATATCGAGGTTGAAATCTTTTTCGAAACTTTCATCGACGTTCTGGCCCGCAAGGTTAAATCGTAGAATCGTAAATGGCAGAAATCCCTAGCTTTTAGGTAGATCTAGAGGAACGCTCGCGTGAAAATCGGCATACGAAAAAGTTACATCGTTTACTCCGCTGATTAGCCTGCGAAAACACACGGGAGATGATAACCATTTCGAGAGTTTTTATAGGAAGGGAGATGGCGAAGGCTGGTCCGTGTATTCGCAACAACTTTAAGCAAATATTGTTTGTAAAGCAAGTTTCGCGTCGGTCGGTTCGCTTCGTAAATAATGCATGTTTTCCGACCCAAGTTTTCAGCTCTCCTTAGACGACTCCCACGGATTATATCCCCGTTGCGGGGTCTTCGGTTTTACAAACGATTCGTCCGTGGGCTCCACGCGATCGATGATATTTTACGATGCTTTCTTTCTCGCTTCTCTTCGTTGAAAACCACGTTCAACGACTAACGCGCGATTTGACTCGCAACGAGAGCCAACTCGGTTAAAAACATTTCTTTTACAAAGAACGATCGTCCGGTAACGTGGAATCTGCGTCGCGCGTCGAGTCGTCCGATGATTTACCGCAGTGCGTCGAGGGTAAGTTCGTTTTACAGCTTTTTCGCGAACAATATCGGACAAGTTTGTCACAGAGCGAACTCGGCCGTTGAAAAGGTTATTTTAAACGGTGAGTTTCTTCGTGTTGAGAAGCGTGCTGCATTGCAGGTGCCCGGAGTTCGGCGAGCAGCTTCGTTCTCAATTTTCTTCTCGACGAGAACAACGAGAATTCGATCGACATTGGTCAGAGTTTCCACGGGGATGTTACATTCCTTCGAGATTAGCCCAACGATCCAACATTTTCCTGCAACTTTTCGATTTGTACCAAATTCGATGAAATGACATTTATACGATACGTCGCGCGACCGCGATAGTAACTTTTTTCAATGTTTCGCGGCTGGTGTAGAATTACACGCGCAACGTCGGCGAATCCGTTTCGTTAATTCATGGAAACGACTGCTTGTCGTTCGTCAATTATTTCGCTGGAATCGAGTGTAGTTAATTCCCTTTAATTACAGTCACCCCTCTTCAGATTTCATACGAGCGAGTCACGCGATTCACTTTGCGAGGAATAATTAATGTTTTCCGTTTTCTCTCTTTCCGTTTCAGTGTTCGCGTTTGCGTGCGTCGCTTTATTTACAGTTGTCACCGACTAACAAATTCTACCGTAAAATGTTTCCGTAATTAAATTCTCGTAATCGATTTCCATCGCGGTTCTTCTCTCGAGATAGAGGCAAAATTCGTTACGTTGGTTATTAAATTACGTACTTCCAGCGTCTAAAGACTGCGCGAAGATTCGATCGAGGTAATTCCGATGCTCCTGTTGCTCGTAGAAATAACATCGGGAACGTTCGAGATAAACCTACTTTGATTAATTTTTTGTTCCTTCGAATAGACATGCAACCGTTCGAATCGCAATTCTCGGTAATTTCCGTGTTTGCCTCGGACAAAATTCAGCGGGTTACGTGGTGTCGCGTTAATTTCGAGTCGGATTCGGATCAGCTTTTGGTTGGAAATTTCTTTGTTGGTGGATTCGTTTGCTGCGCGTTCAACTTGGAAAATGAACATTTTTGTGAAACCGCTCGGAGCGAAACGGAAGGTCGCTCCAACGGAAAATAACCCTTTCTCGAGTATCGAACGCACGGTGGAAAATATTTGTCGAGCTGTAGAGGTACGCATTTCGCTCGACCGTTTCGTGTCGGGGCCACGTCCACAAGACGAGATCATTAAATTCCTTAGAGACGCGCTAAGTGCTCTCCGACGTCACGACGTGGCGTGCACATGGTCGTGGAAAGTTTGCTCTACGCGTAGCGAGGCTCGTAAACGGGAGACAGTATTCTTTTCTTTGCCATAAAACAAACCACGCGTCGTAAAACACGTTCGTACGATCGAAATATTTGCGTTTTTTCAAATGTCACGAATCGTTCGATCGCTATTTAATTTCAACTAATCGTAACTTTCAGATGGAACGAAAGCTAGCTCGAATCGCGAACCTTTTCTAAATGGTATCAAGGGATGATATACGGATATTGTGTTTCAACGCTTACCGCGGAAGACACAGGGTAAGTCCGGGAGAATCCTCCGTATTACGAGTAAAACCAAGTTTGTAACCACCAAAGGTTCTGCTCCGTATTTTGAGAGATACGCGAGGGATACGCTCGGAAACCAAGCGTGACGAGCTCGAGGCTCCAACGATCAAGGAAGAATCGTATAGGAAATTCTCTTTCGTCGGTGCGATCGTATGCTAGACGGGATTAAAGTGAAAGCCGAAATGAAATGAGAATCGGTCGGGTAGCCTGGTACGACGATTTCTTTCGAGCTACCACTCGGCCCAGAGTTACGTACCAACGAGTTTTCATCCTGCTCTGTTTTTCTATTGCTTGCTACATCGATGCTTCCAAGTAGGCGAGAGGGATGGTTTTTTTCGCGACAGAAGCTAGGTTCGATACGGACGTTAACGGTGAAGCGTATCGGTAAAACCTCGAGTTTCCCGGGAGAGATAAACGTTATTTGTCGGGGTCTGGTGTATACAGAGCGGAGTAATTAGGAGCGAATGGAGAAAAGGTTCGAGGGAAAACGAAAGAGAACTGTAGACGCGTCGCGTCGGAGAGAAATATACACGCTTCGAAAGGTCTGACGGGTTTCGTGGTGCGTCGACGAGATACTCGGTTCCGCACCCTTTGCGACACACGCGCGCACGCACACACGGCTACCCTAATGACGGTGGGATATATTTTTTCAAGCCAGATAAAGAGAGAAGCGTGCCAGTTGTTTCTGACAGAATCAGCTTGTCCTTTGCGCTGTCGTTTTCACCGCGACTACTGGAAGCCAGCGCGCGACGAATAGAATTCCCTTGGCTTTTGTTGGGCTCCGGCGTCGCGACGATTCCATCTACGCACGCTCGCGAAACTCCGAATCCGCTTGAAATTTTCCCACGTCATCCCCGCGAGAGGACAACTTGCTTTCCGGCGTCTTCTTTTTGCCCTATCTAAAAAAGAGCTTCCAAGCTTTCACGCTTTTTGCGATCGATAAATCTACCCTAATTAACCCGCATTTTCCGCGCGAAACCTTGGAACCGAGTTCTTAAAAACTCAACAGGATAAGGATACTCTCTCGTCTCGAATCCCGATTAATAAATGGTTAACAGGTGCTCGAATCCCGAAGACTCGATCAAAGAGATTTTAAGTAAAACAGAGATGGAACTAAGAATGAAAAATGTATACGGTGTAAAGAATCAAAAATAATAAATAAATCAATCAATTTTTCCGTTTTCCTTCAAATAGGATTTTCGAGTAGGTAAAAGCTATCGAAACTTACCTGAACGCCACCCACTCCAACGATGAAGAGCAGTTGAACCATGAAGAGGGCCGACAAGAGATTCATAAGGGTCGTTCCTGCCAGGCTCCGCAAGTCCGAAAACAGACTGGAACATAACGAGAATTCCGACTTTCGGCCACAGAAAACATCAACCGAGAAAGAAGTAGAAAATTCGCGTTGCAGCGTAACCGTTTTATGCAGATAAAACGACTCCCCCGCGTGTAATTCGTCGAGTGTGAATAATTCATAAATCAAACAAGATAATCGAGCTTGGTCAAGGTGAAACTGTTCCCGTTGCGTTTTCTGTTTGTTTCTCCAGTACGACGCGATCGTGGCAGACGGCCAATACGGTACTTTACGTATTTTACGAAAGACCGGTTTCCCCACATCGGTGGTAAAGCTACGTATACGCGAGGCAAACGAACAAATCGGAACGTCTGGTTCGACCGATCGATGGTTAACGACCAATGTTACTTATTCAAATTTCGACCAAAACGAACGCATCGTCAGCGATATGGAATTCGTTCGAGTTTCGTTCAACGAGCAAGGTTGTCGTGGAACGACATTTCGCACAGGCGGAACTATTTTTTATTCCAATAACGGCAACGCGTTTGTTGGAAGAGTGGATCACACGTTCGTCCGCAAGCAGCGATCCGTACACGTTCTTTATTAAAATTCCTTCGATACGGAAGTCATATCCTGCGTGGAATTCGAATTGGTAGCAGACTTGTCGATATTCCTAGCGACTGCCGTACGTAGCCGGATTTCGCGATCAGACCGTGCTCGAAATAACGTACCGGAAAGAAAACTGCCAGAGGATCGACTTGGCGGGGAAATTTACTATTCGCCAGACAAACTGGATGCTCTCTGCGGCGTTCGGAGAGCACCGTTGCACCTTCACTTTTATTCGCGAGATATACGGAACGTATATCTCGCGTACCGAACTCGACACATCTAGATTTCTTTCTGTGGGGAATACCGAAAAATAAAGTGTACAAAGAAACAAGTACCAACTATGCGTTACGACATGCAACAGCGAGTGATTGCAGGCTTGCGAGTCAATCGATCGTAAAAATCTGCGTGGGCGAGACGAAATGTTTACGAGAACTTTGAAGGTGCCTCGATCGTCGTTGCAAAAAATATCAAAGTTTGAGACAGCGTTTACGCTCGCGGGAACCTTTAAATTTCGTCCCGTTCGAGAGGTTGACCCCCCTAAAAGTCCATCGGCGATTTCTCGTTCGACTCGTGAATAATTCATTCGACCAAAGTTTCCGTGGTAGTTCCGTCACTGAGTAAAGGAACGACCCGCGAGACCCTGGAAAAGGATTATCTCGCAGCTTCTTTTGTTTGTCCTTTCGAGATAAATTCTAAAAAAGGACTGGAACGAAAGTGGTCGAACAAAAAATTTCTCGAGCAATCGCACGGCTATCGATCGTAAGAGAAACGGAGGACGGTATCGGACGAGCCGTCGCTGCCGTTGCTTTCGACTCGTTTACTTGAAATAATTGCAACGAAATTCTTCTTTCTTTGCTCTTGAAAAGTTCAGAGAAATCTCTTCGAGTCGTCCCAATTGAAAAACGAATACTACGTTAATTCCAAGAGTGCGTAAAGACGTGTCGCGGTGATTAAGCTCCCGGTCGACGTTGGTAAGACCTATCGACCACCGTCTTGAGCGTCGATCGAGCAACGCTCCGTCTCTGAATTTCGTTTCTTCTACCACCCAGACTATTCATCTAGACGACAAGCTTTTTAACCGTCCCTCGAGCCTCGAAATGTCGCTGGCGAAAAAGAGCCAGACGAAGATCGATCGATCGTTGAAGATTTATGAATCGCGTCTTCCCGAGGACCTTTGAAACTCGAACCGAAGCGACCAATCGCGATACTTATGGAGTACGCCCCCTTCCAGGGATCCTCGATAGCCACTCTACCGCTTTCACTCTCGATTTATTGTTTCCTGTCCATTGTTGCGCAATTTTTTGTTAATCGAAAGCTGCGTGCGGGCTAAAATCTCGATAAACCGAGACCAAGGACGAAGCGTGTCTCACCGAATCGTTCTCGGAACTTCCATTGCTCGATCCTCTGAAATAAGATTATTTTTTGTAGTCAGGAAATGCAAGCTCGACAAAACGAACCGACGATCGCGGCGTTAAACTAGAAAACTTACTTGGGCTCTTGTGAACCGTGAAAATTGTGAACCGTGAAAATTGTGAATCGCGTGGCAGGAAATGTCGCTTTCAATGGAAGCGCCGCTGCGATAACGATTTAAGTTCGCGCAAGTCGTTTTTCAATAAAGTGCATTTCCCTGCATCCATAAATCTTTTCACGCCGCGACGTTTAATTCGATTTCCACCCAGTTTATAGCTATTCGATGAAGAATTGAAGCCGCTGTTCGCAGGATTTTTTTGGTAGCGTGATCAATATATAATACAACCGTACCTAACGTTTAAGCTTTGCCTAGTAAGATTACTTTTCAGTGGAAGTGAACGTAACCACCGTTGCGAACTGCGTCGCGATCGTTATTCCTCGCGTAAAGGAGTACGCTCGGGAAAAGGCTTGCAGACAAACGATACCGGTGCTCCGATGGGAGAATAAACCAGAGTGGATAAAAGATTTGCGAATCTTTTGTTGCGTATCGTATACAAACGCTCTCAGAGGAAGCTCTCGCCGACAACGGTAGATTCGTTCGCGTTGAAAACTCTTCCGTTGAAATACCGTGTGTTTAAATCTATACGTACGTCGCGCTCTCGAATCCCGCGGATCGACGCGATTTCTCAAGGTTGCGTTATCGTTGCAAAAGTGTCGTCGACCTTTCGAGTACCGCCGTAACAACAAATAATTACGTTACGAGGACTACGCGAAGGACTTCACAAGTTTGAAATGTTGTTGGAGTTTCCAAATGTTACCGCGCTTCGTCTGCGAGTATTTTTCGTTTGTATTTCGCGTTCAGGTTCGTTAGCGAAAATTCTGGAGGGTTCTTTGAAATTTCATCCCATTGAAACGGCGACCAGAAAGAATGGAAGGGCTGTTTGCGATACGTATAAGCTTGGAGCGCGCAACGTTATTGTCGCGTTTCAAAAGGGTATTAATTTCGCTGTCTCGTTAACACCGCTTCCGGAGCGATAAGCAAACTCTTTGGCGAAACGATAGTCGCTCGAGGCCGTGGGCACCGGAGTTGAAAAGAAAATGTACGACGAAGAAAAACTGGCATTTTTCGCGAAAGAATATATCCGTGAAAAGCCGACTGCAATTACGATTTCTTGAAAATCTGGGCCACGACGCCGACGCGACCGTTCTTTATCAAGACGGAAGAGTCGTCGTTCGTTCGGACAATCCAGTCGCGTTCGATGCTGTTCTACCTTTCAGTTCGCATCCATACATTCATCGAGGATACCTTTCACGGTGATTAACACCAACAAAAAGAATTCGACGAGTGGGAAACTAATTAATTTGTTCAATTAAGGCTTCCATCGGTTGTGTTGCTTTCGTTAAAGGACAATTGAAACCAATTGCGACACAACGTTTACGGGACAGAAATAATATCGGAGCGATAGAGGAATACCACGAACTTATTGTTAGCGCGCGGTCTCGATAGCGATTGTTAATAAAATCGATCTACGTAGAAGCGAAGAAACGAGAACGATAGCGGCATTCCTCCAAGATCGCGGTTTTCTCTTATATTTTTCTGCGTTCGATTCCTTCTTCGGCGGATATTGCAAGTCCACGGTTGGATAGCCATCGAGGTTGAAAATGTTCGACGTACGTCGAAACGGACAGCTTTTCGAGCAAGGCACAGCTTACTCCCGGCCCATAAAAACCCACACCGATCGAAAACTCGTCGAGTTATTCTTTATCGCGGTATTAAATTCGTCGAAAATCCGATTCCTATCGGCACCGAAAACATTCCCGTATTTCCTTCGGACGTATCGAGTATGAAATTCCGAACGATATCATCGAAATCCTCTATATTTTATACGATCAAACATTTTTTCCCGGATAAACAGTTCTCTTTCGCTCGGTAACTTTGTTGATGTAGGAGTCTAAACGAAAAATAAATCTCTTCTTTAAGTTGTCCGCCGCGCGCGCGGTCTTCAAATTTCGATTTAAAATTCGCGTCATTTTTTGCGATTGCGAGTCAAATTCCAAGTTGCCCTATTTTTAAGAAAAGTATCGTTGCGTAGCTAACGAATAACAGGTGGTTATCCTTCAGGAAGAGAAATTAACGAGTTATCCTAACAGCGTTCCAACGTCGAACAACTCCGTCGTACTCGATCGGCCGTGCTAATCGGTGAAACGTTTGCCAGATAGCCTCCCGGACGCCGACGGCGACGCGAGTACAAACGGAACTGCGTGTCTCGAACTTAAAAGCTTCTCGGAAAGTTGAAGCACGTTGGTTGCTTGGTCTGTGCACGAACGCAGTTGCAATTCCTTACAGCCAGGAACGACGGTAGATCGCACCAGCTAGACGATCGAGATCGAGCTACATCATTCTCGGGCAATATTGCGAGGCTCGTTGCGCTAACGACCCTTTCGTTCCACGAAATTGCCAATAATCGGACGGTCTCACTGGGAGAGTCAGTTTCCTTCGTCGATGAAAGAAAACCATCCTTTGGATCATCGATGATTCAAGATTTCGGAAATAGCTAGCTCTTCCAGATATTCACCGTTTGCTATACGTCCGAATAGAACTCGGAATTACATTTGCACATTTGTTGGAATACTGCGGATGACAGACAACGACGAGGAAATTGCGAGCATTTATTTGTATCGCAGGATAAGAGCCAGTCGCGAATGACCCATATTGTTCCGATTCGCGTAACAATCGAGGAACGTTTTACGAATGGAATTCATTTTTTCGTGGATTTTTTTTTCGCGGTATCCGAACTTCGAAACGGATAATTCGGCGATAATGCCGAAAGGTAATTTGTTTAGGGATCGTCGAACCGTCGCGTCGGCGTCGCGCGAACGACGAAAGTCTGCGATAGAGGAAGGATCTACGATTAATTAGGTCAGGAACCAGTCGGCTTAACAATTCACCCGAATGGGGCCAGATATCGAGTGCTTTCGAGAGAGCATACCAGTAAAATCTTAGGGGAAGTTCCGATCGATCGAGGATAGTCGTTCGTAATCGCGTTTTCGCATACATGCCTACCTAACGCATACGGACGGGCGCAACACTTGTATTCTTTAAACGTTTACAACAACGAATTTTCGAAATTTTCATTCGTCGAATGTATACGAACGAAAATTATTCCAGCGAGTACCATCGCTCGCGTTTTCACCGTTCGTTCTCTGCAACGACTCTCGTAAAACTTTTATACGACGTCAGACTCACACGGGCAAAGGGAGGAAACCAAGGAGCGAAGACACGTATGGATAGCCTCTCCGAAAACAAGTTACGAGTGTTTTTACGGAACCGTGTAAAACCGTGTAAAGAATTCCAGGGAAAAAAGAAAATTGCGCGACGCTCATGGAATTTCGAAGCTATCATGAACCGATTAATTTTCTTCCAAGCTTGTTTCATGTTAATTTCTGCAAAGAAGAAGCGCGTTTTCGCATGTGGCTAGGTAATCGTTAAACGGAGTTAAAATATGCCAGCCTAAAAAGCACCCAAGTCGGGCGTAGACTTTTAACGAGGGAATTTTGTGAAAAATGAAATCCGTGCTCGGCGGAGAGCGTGTCGTAAATACCCACTTAGCCGTACGACCATGTTCTTCCGCTCTCGTTAATGACCGAGAAACTTTAGCCAAGTTACCATTCCGACCTGCTACCGAGGAACGGATACGGAACCCCGAGTGGCCTCTTTCGAAATTTGCATCTTGCATCGAATTCGATACGCGCAATCGCGGAAATTATTGCTAACCTTGGACGGCTCCGATGCGATGCTATCCTTCGATTTACGGTTCCGGATCGTGGTAGTTCTTGGTCGAATCCATTCGTCGAAATTGTGCTTCGTCGAGCGTGCTTCGCCGCGAGATGGCAACTTTTTTCATATACGCGGCGACGGGAACAAAATTTCCAACCGAAAGCCGTAATATCTCTCGAGAACTTATGAAAGCTCCAGTTTCGCGTACGAGAGAACAACGGATGGGCAAAAGTACAAAAACGTAATTAAAATACCATTGTCCCTTTCGGTTGGCCGGAATAATAAGTTCGAATCGACGACAGTCAACTGAAACACCGTTCCACACATCTCGAACGATAATAGCGATATGGATTTATCAAACTCTGGTATTCGTACCGATAGCAAACGAAAAATAAAAAGGAAATAAAAGCGACGAAAAACACGGAAAATTTCAGCGTAAACCGTGCATAAAAGGCAATATTTAGCGACGATGAAAACACACGGTTATTAAATATAACACTGTATCGAAATTTTGTTCGTTCGAATGGATATTTTCGCGTTTGCCGTTGGAGCGATCACGATGGAGTATAAAATGTTACGATTAATGCCTACGACAAAGGCGAACAAATAGAGGATTACACGTAGCGTTCCGTAGAGTGTGACGGAATCGTATGAAATTTACGTTAAATCTGCTTGCGTAAAATGTTTCGCGAAAGACGCGTATCCGATCGTTGGAGACGAGTCCGATGGACGTTTCTTGATATTCCGCGCATCTAACGAGGTCGAAGGTAAAGTTGAAAATTATGCAGAATTGCTAGGACCAGGCTCTACGGATTTACGAGAACCCTGCAGCGGATCGTGCCCTGGATTTCGAAAATGTTCTCGACGAGGTCTGCCATCCGCTTCTGACCCGACTTCACGGGTATGCACGTCAAGGAGAAAACCACGCGAAACTTTAGTTCCCGTGATGTTTATCGTGCGCGCGTACCATCGATGGAAAACGAGAATAACGTATCGTTGACCTTTGATCGTATAGCGTACTCTCTTTTCGGTTGTCAATATTTACTATGCCACAGTACCCCGGGCGTTGTTCGGTTGGTTTCTTTTTCCCAGAATCCAGGACGAAGCGATTTTCGATGTAAAATTACGGTTTCTCGAATCGATGCTTCTCGTTGAAAATGAAACTTGGAAATTGTGCGGCGTGATAGATATAATAGTGAACCGCCGGATGTACCAAGTTACCGACAGGAACTCGCAGACACGAGACAGGCGCAGGACATTATGCAGATTAAACGAGAGACAAGCGGCCGAGTGTCAGAGAAATCGATGTACCTAGATATGTACGTACTCGGTCGATGTAAATGCAAACGAATATCGTTTATCGGCAGCCGTGTCCTCGAATCAGGTGGCCATGTTCCGATCGTTCCGACCTAAGCTAAACGCGACAATTTCGATGGGAAATCCAACGAAAGTAAATCTTACGTACAATTGCCCAAAATATGGAAGATGATCGATTCGAAGACTACGGAAATTGTTAAAGGAATTTATTTGGTACGCGTATCGATTATACGTATTATCCAGGCCTCTCTCTGTTTTCATTCGATTCGAGTAACTAAACAACCGCGACGCGGCCGTGTTTATTTCGCTTCATCGATGCATTTTCAAGGATCGAGCGGCGTGAAATTCATGAAAACGGAAAGCTTTTGGATCAAATCCAGTAAAAGTCGCAACATTTCGCGTCGGATGCGATAAAAGGGCTTAAGAGGCGCGAAAGAGAAAAAGCCAAGGAAACTACACCGAGGTGCCTCGAGGCATTTCGAATCATTTTGTTACGAGTGTCACGGTTACGGCATAAGGTTGGCTAGAGCGCAATCTTATATGCCATTTCGAATATGCGATGCCGCTCTCGTGCCGTACATTTTCGCTCGTATGCCGGTATGCAGCCAATTTTCGCGGTGAAATTCTAAAGCTCGTCGTCGAGAAACGTACCCGTTCGCAGACATACGATAATGGACTCTTAAGTCGTGGCAATAAACGAAACGAGCGAAAATACTTTGTTACGTTCGAAGACTCGCGAGCGTAAAGCGAGCTATTAACCAGCGAATATTCGCGGTAAGTTGACGCCATCGTCGACGTCGGAAACTTCGAAAAGCTTCGACGTTGTTACATTTCAAAGGAGACCGTCACCGGAAAAATATTTCGAAAGGGAATCCGATATCGTCGCCATACTCGCCGAGGTAGTCCTTCAAAGGACGTTATCATCCAAGTATCGACGCGCAAGAGCTAATTCGATCGCGAGACACTTTACGAGCCGTACAAAGTGTCCCCATAATGCCACGGCACCATCTACGCCCGGTGGCGATTCTTCCAGGGCAAACGAACGAACGCTCGATCGTCGGCTAGCAGGTCAAACTATTCGAGTTTAATCGAGCCAAATAATCGATCGATTTGTCGTCTGATCGCGATAAATGCCTGCGAGGAATCGAGTCTGACGTGACAATGGTAACGACCTACAAGTGATTAAGAACCACTGGTATACGTACATAAGGGATGCGTCAGAGCGAGCGAGCTTTCCGTCAGTACCTCATAGTAGAGGAGGTTTGGAGCGACAAGGGAGTCTGATAAAGAGAACGTGGAAGTCGAATCTATGGCAAGTCGATGATCGCTGGTTGTTCCGTTCTCCTACGGGAAATCAAAGTCGCCAAAAGTCTCGACGATCTCCCGCGGATCCCAACTTATAATGTCTCTTTAGCGACTTATTTTTCGTTTCACCGACCCAACACCAGTTCCGCTTCTACGAACAATAACGCGATTTGATCGCGAAACCGACTGTCAACGTTCCTTCGGGAGCTCTTTACGAGCGACACCACCGGTTGTCCCGCTTTCGCCGCGTTTGCCCGATCCATCAACCCTCTGACAGCTTATCGAGCGACGTCGAAATTCCATTTTTTTTCCTATCCCACTCCCTGCTTTTCCTTTTCGATTTGCGCCGCGCAGCGTTTCACCTCTCGAATCGAGCACGACGTTTCTGTTTCTCGTCTTCCCTCTTTCTTCGTTTCTACTCGAAACACGACAAAATGTTTCGTACGCGAGGTTACGTTCAAGTCGAGCACCGTCTAATACAGGGAGAATGGAAGGCAGCCGAGAACAAAGCTGTCTAGATAGCGCGTTACGTTCCGCGCAATTTCTCCGAGCGATATTAAAATGATGTCTAATATTCTAGACGGCTGGATATTAAGAGGACGACGACGGTGAATTTTGAAGGAAGACCGAAACAGGATAGGAAAAGGGCTCGTAAGCCGCTTATGGGTAGGTGGTGGGTGACGCCGCGCCGTCGGAACGAACCAGCTAGTCGTTTTTGAAGGTTATCAACGCTTTTGAATTTCATAAAATTCGTGAAAAAATGGTGCAAAAATTATCGCGGTTGTTTCGTACGGCGGGGTTATTTGGTAAACCTCTGACACCGAGAAATTGTCTTCCGCGAGCGTACGAACCTGTCTCGAATCCGTTTATTCGAACGATGTCTGTTATGCGGCGAGTCTTTCGGAAACTCTTGGAAATTTCAGCCGAGTTGGCATTTGATGCGACGGAACGCGTCAAACGTAATCAAACGCGGCCGCGAACCACGAAATTCCGGTGTCGCGAGAAGCGTGTCAGCTCGACGATACATACCCGCCGACTAACGAAAGCAAACCGCGTTAGATTAATTTGTTCGCTAATCCCGAGTACTCGATAAACCGATCGGAGCTTCCTTGATACGCGTTAATAAGTCTATTCGGCGAAATAAAATACAAGCGTAAAGATGACAGTATCGCGGAACACGCGTTCGCTTATTCGCTCGCTCGCTCGATCGATCGATACTTTCAATGTTACTCATCGACGACTGCTTTTAACCATTTTCGCGTGAAATTTTCGACTCGATCCCCTCTCCACACGGATGGTTTTCCGAGTCGAGATACGATCAGGCGACCCATAAATGCGTCAACGCGAGGGGGAAAACAATAACAAGAAGGCAAAGTGGATTTCGAGTCGACGACAGGAGAACTCTCCGTTTCATTGGAAGAACGAGCGACGCGTAGGGACAGTTTGCGAATGGCAAACGAACGAGGACTCGAGCGACAGACACCCTTCTTCTTGTAGAAAAGTCAACCAAAAAGATGGAAACATTCTTCGTAGGAACACTGCGGCAAATATCTTTGGGTTCTCCGGTACTTTATATATCCTGAAAAGGATCACTTGTCGGATATAACTCTGCTTATCGTACCATTTTTCTTCGGATGCTCGCGAGAGATTTTGATCGAAGCGGGTTTCTGTTGAAGATGGAACAGTTTTATCGAGTATAAAAATAACAACAGAAACAAAAGGAAATAATCCATCTTCCATGAAATGCAACAATCGTTCTTTGTCGCCAACGAGTAACCAACCTCTTTTATCGTCCGTCATAAATATCGATAGAACGGACCCGCGATCCGTCGAAATAACGTGTCTCGCGTAAAACGTAAGTTTGTCCAGCGGATAAGAAAAATCCAAACGTGTCAACGGAACGATCTACCAAAGACCCGGATTTCGCTCGAGCAAAACCGGGATTAGATCCGAGATTTGGCGCAGGTACATCCGAGTTGTTCGAGCCAAGAAACTTCCTGAATAAAGGATTCCGTTTACTTAACGAGAAGTACAGCGGTGAGGTACTTATCGTACGTGGTAAGTTTTGTTAGCAAGTATTTAACGTACATACAGCCTCTCCGCAAGCGTAACGAAGAGCGTTCGTGTTGCGTACGGCTGATAAAAATAATTACAACGTTAATATTCGAGAGGAAACTCGTCGAGCGAATATTGGGTCCTTAAAGATTCAATCTCCACGGTTTCGAGAAAATCGTTAGGATACCGCGCGCATGATTGAACGGAGCTAGCTCTTTCCGGTAAGCCTCTTACTTTATTCGGGAACAAAAATCGCGACGTCGGCGTCGCCGTCGCGGCAACGGGCAAAGATAGCCGAGAACCACGATTTTTCCTCTCGAGGTTTTTAAAGCCATTACTCTCTTCTTTACTTGGCGCGGCTTCGCACGGAAGCAAGGAAAGTGCACCGAGACCCAACGACCACCAAGAGAATTAGGGTTTTAAGAAAAGAAAGAACGAAAGGCCGCATCCAAGAACGGTGATTCAAAGGAACTTTTCGGACAGCTCTGTTATTGCTCTTCGCTCTTCGAGTACGGCCGCGCGAGATTGGCTTTTAACCTCGCGACGCCGACGGGGCTAACTCGCACGTTTTGTTTCGATGCGAGATGGTAGGTAGCTAGAACCGCAGAGCCAATTTTCTCTCGTGCTACCACCGCGGTTAGCGATGGATCTTGAGATCGGGAATACGTAACGGACCAATTCCACCGAATCGAGATTATGACGTTCCGAGGTACCGTTTCAATTTTTGTGAAACGGTAAACCGATATCGTCGTGTCCTCCCGAAAGCAATTTAAGCAACTCGATTAAAGGAACCGAAACTTTAGTCAGAAATCCGCCGATGCGGGATTCATTTGCGACCTATCCGCAAATTCCTGGAGATTTCTCTGATTGTCGGCAGCGAATGTCTCCTTTGGGGGCGAGCTGACCTATGCGAAACGAGCACCGTTAAATTAGTTAACTTAAGTCGAGATAGAAGTTCTCGGTGAATTATACGGCATGCGTATTTCGAGTTTCCGGTGCGCTATCATTACGCGAAAACAGACTCTCGACCTTGTCTTCCGTGCGAATGTAATTACCCGTTTCGAGTAAATACTCGGTAAAAATAACAAAGTCGAAGATCGCCAAATAAATGTCGACATCCGTAACGTAGTCTTTTCGCGGTCTTAAACGCGACTAGAAATAATATCGAGAACGTCAAACTAAAACGCACACCGAGAGCATAACTTATTGTATCCAATTAAAACGCAAACGCATTTCGCGTTCATAATTCTAAGTAGCTCGCGCTGTCTCTAAAGCGATTCACCGCTGAAATTCTCCGCCTCTCGTCTCGGAGGTATGTACAACGGAGTCGCGGAGTTATCATTCCCTTTTCGCTCTCGGTCGCGTTTCTCTGCCGCGAGCGCAAGGTAAGACGCGTCGAGAAACTCTACGGTTGAAACTGAAATTTACCTTGTCCCCGTTACGCTCGCTGAGAAAAAAGAAATGAACGCCATAATTCCTAATCTTTGCCTTACGATAATATCGTACAATCCCGCAGCTTCGTAACACGGACATTCTCGTTTCCCGATGAGGGATTCGTTACATTTCTCGCTTCTCGAAGAAACAGGGTTGAACGACTGTCCGTTTTAGCCGTAGCGATATATTCGACTCGGCCAGTAAAGATTCGTTTTATTGTAAGCTTGCCAGTTGTCCGTTGATTCGATTCGGTGATTTTCTCGCCTGGTCTTCCACCAACGTCGACAGCTTGCGTCGAGAAACTCCTCTCGAGGCAAGGAATAGTAATTAACAGGACATAGCTGGCAAATGTGTACCTAATCGTCTATTCGCGTGCAGGCAACCATCGCTCGACTTCCTTTACGGATATCGAGATGATCGATCCCGCGATGAATTCGTGCCACGATAGATCCTAGTATTTGCTCGGAGTGTTATCGTTTCGAGCATAGCTTACAGGATGTTCATTTTGCCGTGGCGTTATACTCGTATCAGACTCCGGTAAACGTACTTATCGTTAGATCAAAGAAATTGAATTTTCCGAAAGTCAAGCGACCGATATCTATCGGATGTAACGGGAACGTAACGACATTGGCCGGACCATAGGACGTCACAGCGACTTTAACCTGGTTAAGGATAACGGGAAAATCAAGTTAAACGACCCTCACATTATTTACCCCTTCGCAGCCAGCTGGCACGCTGCAGAATGCACTTAATTGCCGGCCACTCTCTCGTTTCGCTCTATCGTGGATATCGTTGAACGTAATTTCTTTATTCGACATAATGCGATTCGCTCGATACCGCGCTAGGTTGCGCGAGCCAACGCGTTCGATAGCTGAAGATACTTCCAATTAAAGTATCGGTTCCCAACGAACCGCGTACAACGCTAACTCGAAGGGTCGGTACGCTAGTCCGGAACCATTTTGCGCGCAACTTATTCAAAATAAATGGCGGTCCGGCGAAAACTCGAGCAGTAAGTTCGCCTAGGCGAATTAAAAGGAAACAGCTACCTAAACAAAGAGAAGAAAAGCAACGCTGGCGATTCCGAGGATGAAGGACGTAACCGAGACGACTTCTTTTTACACCACTCCTTCGCGGACCACGTTCCAGATTTCCATGACATTTGCAGCGTGATAAAGTACACTCTTGACTCGGCCTCTCTTTTTGTTCTCGTGTCAAGTTTTTCAGGTAACACACCGGAACGCTTTTTCTTCGGGTTTTATAATAATCCAACCGACGCGACCCACATCCTACGCGAGTCTTGTCTCCGACACGCTCGACTAATTGAAACGTAATCCTAAGGCAATCCAGACTTGATCCCCGCTTACCGTAAACCTGCGCCGAGTATTTTTTTATCGTTTGGAGAAAATTGACGTTCGCGTACGTGCGGGTTAATCTTTCGATCGACGAGCCGCGCTTTCCATTTTTCTTCGAAAAGATCGCGCTTACCGACGCACGAAATATTAATTAATCGTCCCGTTCCAGATTAACGAGGATCTCGAGCGACCGTATCGGTGCGTATGTGATTTTTGCATCTTGGCTCGGTTCGGCTCGACGTGAGCAAACAGAAGAGAATGAACGTTCTCTCGCGTTGAATGTGGCAACCGAACGGACGATCGAGGGGATTGCAGCCGGTCACGCGGAATAATGTGCCGGTATGAATTATGTGGCCGCTCGGTTGGAAATTTGGCGGATTATCAGCCTTGTCCGTCCAATCGCGATTATGCACGGGAGGAAGCGTGAGTAATAGGAATCGAATGACATCGACTGTAAATTAACGTTGCTTTAATACACCCGACACCCCTGGACAGCGGACAGCCATCATCTGCGACGACCTCTAATCCGACCGATGCTACGCGACGTGTCTCTCTCGATTAACGCCGACATTTTTCATTACGAAATACCCCGTGTACCGTGCAACGAACATTTTAGCGCGTAAACGTGACAATCCGTATACGAAATAAAGTGCATACGTTCTGATGTACACGGGATCCGGAGAGGTTAACTTGGAGCAACGCGTACGGTTATAACCCGATCGCGTTCCTCTCGAGCTCAAACTTTCCCCGAGACACTTTGCGAACGATAAGAAGTTTCGTCAGTTTCCGGAAATTTCAGCCGAGCGCTTGATCGTGCCGTTAGTTAATTATATTATTCGTGATAGATTGCCGTAGACGCGCGGAAATTTACCATCTATGTATATCCATTACTCACGCCTCTCTTTGCGTTCAAATTGGCGAGCAACGGAGTAACCGTCTCGCGTTTGTTCCGATGTTCGATTTATTCCACGCGAAAACCACGATAAAATTTACACGTGAAATTCGTATGACCCCGAACGTATTTAAAGTATTCATTTTTGTTCGACTGCTCGAGAACGATCGCGTTATTGGAATCGCGACGATAAATAACTGAGTTCCATGTTTCTCAATTCTCAATTTTTCACATTTAATACGGTAAAACATTTGCCTCTGTCGATTGCTCCCCTCGTTACGTGCCACTTGCGTGTGCGTGTGCGTGCGCGTGCCTGTGTAGCGTGTACCTTTCTCGTCACGCGTTACACTCGGAATTGTTCGCCGCTAATTGCGATTGATACGTTACGATCACTCTGAATCTGCTCACCTAAACAATCGCGAATCGATTGCGATAACGCGGCTCACCGCGAATCGATCCGACGTTTAGCGAAGCGTCTCGAATCGGAAATATCAACTCTGTTCCACCTAACTTGTGACACCGTATTTTATTTTACTCTGCAAGCAGATTTATGATAACGTTTCAATTTCTCAAATTTCTTGTACACCGATGGCGATCGCTTATACTTGAAAAGAAAAGAGATCGGTGTTATTTCTAAAAGGACTCGAAATTTATAGAACGCGAGAAACGATGGATCCAAGTAGGAACTCAAACAGAGGAAAGATGGTTTTATTATCGTAGCCATCCGTAAATGAATTAAGAACGAACTCGATGTATGTACTTAGATATGTACCTAGATAACAACCGTACACACGCGTCCTCTTTCGTTTTCCAACAGTTGAACCTCTCCTTAGACGTATCGATTACGCGCCGAAAATCATAGTGTTCGCGATAATCGAGGTCTCGTAGAATTTCTATTTCAACCCAGGTAGCCTGAGAATAACGATGGTCAGCGTCGGGCCAGAAAAGCGAATGCCGCGCGCTTTTCCATTTCCCTCCAATTTCCGGCGTAGAGTACATAAAGTTTCAATCCGTTTCTATATCCTTATCGCGGAGTACCGGCGAGACTCTGTAACTCTGTATTCGAAGAAAGCTGAATCGCCTAATCCCGCCTTCTCTACTCTAGATATAATCGGTGTTGAATCATAGATGTCCGATAGCGAACGGTGGGAAACAAAAATAGATAAAGTGGAACGTAATGCAATCGATGAAATTTCGATACATCGAATTTAATTGGAAATTAAAGCGGTGAACGTTGGATCGATGCCCTATCCGAGCCTCAGTTTTCCCTTTCCAAAGGCTGAATGTTAGATATTAAATTCCATACGATCCGATAGGTTCGGCGATCCATTTCGAGAGACAAGAAATTCCAGGTCCGATAGCGATGTGCGATTTAGCCGTTTAGCGCGGTTCGCCAAATTGCGTGCAATCGATTCGTACAGGTTATTTAACGAATTTTCGTTAGACGTACGTGGATCGACGACGAAACTCAGGTAAATAGAAACGAACGAGAGCGATCGCACCGAACAAGATCGATTGCCGTCGAACGTTGGACCAGCAATTAACCGGCCATTCGTCGAGCCTGGTCGGTTCGGTTTGCGTGTATAAATACGAGCCAATTGATAGGAAAAGGAGAATATCGAGTGTTTTATCCGCGAACCTTAAAACTGTTTCGAACGAATATCCATCTCTCTCCGTTCCGTTCCGTTCCGTTCCGTTCCGTTCCGTCCCGCTCCGTCTGCGCGATAGTTTATTACGGAACGTAATTGACTTGTCTCGACTTACCTGTAGGTAATGAAGGCGAAGACTAGCGCAACGAGGGATAAGCTTCCGCCCAGAACGACGATGAGACTCAAAACGCCATCCTGATCGAACGAGCTTGCGATTCCCGTTGGAACTCCGTTAACGAGATCGCCGTTCGATCGAGGGAATCCGTGGATCGCTCCCGTGTAAAGTGTCTCCATTTCTTCGTTACACTCGCATCTACGATCACAAGCGAACTCTATAAATATAATCGTCGTAAAACCGTTTCGTTTGAATCGTCCAACAAATAATTATCACCATTTCTATTTCGTCGCGCGATCGAGAAAATTGCACGAGAACCAGGTCGTAGAAATCAAACGTCTTTATTCGATTATTCGGATTCTAACTCACTGATATAATCTACCCACGCGACACGGGGAGCTTTGATTTATGGTTTCTATGGAAAGCGAAGGGTTCGCGAAACGCCAATTAAGATTTACGAGCCTGGATATTATATGTTATCGCGTCCGTAAATCGTTACTCGTGTTACATTTGACGCGCGAATGCCGGACAATTATCGGAGTCGCGAGTCGACAGATATTTATTACGTTTGTTTATTTCGCTTTCAGTTCGTTTTCAATAATATTATACAGGGTGTCCCAAAAATGTTGAAGGTCCTTAAAAGGGGTGGTTCGGGAGGTGATTTGAAACAACTTTTTCCTTTGCAAAAATGTCGGATGAGGCTTCGTTAAGTAGATATTAATATAAAAACCCCGACCAATCAGAGCGCGCGGTTACCGTTGGAGCGGCCGCGGTAGCGAAGGCTACGCGCTGAGCGGTCGCGTCAATATCCTTCGATGCACGTCGAGTCACTTGTTCGCGTACGAGAGCGGCTACCTAGCGCGTAGCCTTCGCAATCGCGGTTGCTCCAACAGTATACGCGCGCTCTGATTGGTCAGTGTTTTCCGTTAATATCTCCTCAACGAAACCTCGGACAACAATTTCGCCAAGGAAAAAGTCGTTTCAAATCATCCCCTGAACCACCCTTTTCAAGGACCTCCGACATTTATGGGACACCCTGTATTACGTTTATATACACGCTATTCCGTACGTGTCATTTAGCAGTCTATATAGTAATTGTCCGATAATCGAACGTAAAATAGCTTGAAATCAAACGAGAACGAGATTAATATTCTTTTCGCCGTGGCAGAGAAAATTCCATTTGCAACCGAGTCTTGCGTATCACGGGAAGGTCAAATTGAAACAGGCCAGCTAATTTCCTGCAAAGAGTCGAATCAAAATGGCGCCTGACACTACCAACCGCAAACTGCGACCTCCCCCTACGAAATTTCCGACTAATGGGGTACATTCGTATCTTGTTATCGCGTAATCGCCATAAGCGGTAAGCAAATTCTACAGCTAATCGTGACGTCATTTACACGAGTAACCAAGAGGTAGACTTTACAATATTGACCGTCAACTTTGATTCGAAAAAATAAAAGAATCTTTTTTCGATCTCTAATGTTCCGCGAGTAATTATTCTTTGTGGTGGTAGCTATGCTATACGAGCCACTAGTCACGAGTTATACTCGACGACCGACCACCAACGGTTATTTTCTTTTTCGAAACATCGCGTCGCTAGCAAATGAGTCCAACGATCGACGAGCTGTGCCCTGTCGTATATTTTTCTATCTGGTTTTCCGCATGGATTCGGCACTCGTTAAATGTAGTGACCTTATCGCCTTGGTTTCCAGCTCGATTCACAAGAATGATCGTTGCCGTTTACAAATAAACTCCCGATGTCGATGCACACTCTTTTCGTTTTCGCCCCGTTAATGACTAATACTTGGCTAATACTCGGATCGTGATCATTTCAGGTTGTAAACTACGCCGCCCCAAGTTATTTTCGTTACGAATTAACTACAATCGAAATGGGAAACTATGGTACGTTTGCTGGTTACGCTTTGTTGGAATTTCAGCAAACGCACGATCGATTTGAAATATTTCGATCTCAATTACGTCTAATTTTGAAATTTCTGTTAACGGTTAAGTATATTCTCCGTTGGCGAGTACGTTGCCAGAAGCAGCCATCGCTACCTGTTATTATTTCTAATACGCAAAGCATTCCACTCGAAAAGAAACTTACGATTAAACAAATAACGATTAAAAGGCTTACCTTACGAAGCAGGGAACGTTGAATTTTCAAAAAATTAGCGGACAAAGTCACGCTAGAATAGCATAAACAGCGTATCACATCTTCTTTGGAACCACGTGTCGATGGACACGTGCTCAGGGTGGGCAAAGGCGATCGCGTATTCTTAAATCAAAAAATTAAATCGCGCCCTTGTAGAGAAAGTAGCAACCGTCCTCGTCGGTTCTTGTTTCTTGCATGCAACTCCACACCAACATTCTGTCGACAATGTGCTCGCCGTCGCCGTCGCCGTCGCCGTCGCCCACGAACTCTGACACTAGTCAGACTCGCGATCGATTTCCCTACCAAAACGACCGCGATGCACGATCGTTTTTGTTTATCCTTGGTAATCACGAGGCGACTACGACTGTTTCGCGATCATCGATCATCTTTTTTCGACCGATACGCGGTACGGTGAATAGACTGAAACCATGAAACGAGAAACGTTTATTCATCGAGGTAGAAACAGATATCGCTTAAAAAAAATACCGCATAACGAAAACAACAAGAACGATAACCACAATTTGGTTTGTTATTATTTCGGCCGATAGAATCAACGTACAACGCAACGTCGCGTGTATTTGTTTAAAATACGAGAAAGTTTCTATGAACAAAATTCACTCTATCCAATCTCGAATGATACGGAAATGTGTTAAAAATAATAATCGTACGTGAAGAAGCGATAAAGTCTAACGCGTGGTCAGCGACACTTTTGTCCGGCAAACAATGACGGAGAACAAACGATACATGCAAACCCGTGAAGCGACGACGCTGAACTGCGAGAAATGGAGAAATTCGTTCGCGCTCAAGTCCCCTGCGCATCTTGTACCGCGCATATACTCACGGAATTATCTACCGAGAGAAATAGATTCGAAGAAAAGAAATATATTTTGGGTTAGGTCTGATTAACGTAAACGTAAACAATCCGTGGAAATGAAAACGAGCAAATAAATAACAAGTATTGTTATTGTAAGAAACCTAAATAAAGAAATTCTGCGTAATGCTACGCGGTACGATTCGAATATGTTGCAATGGATGCTACACGACTACATCATACACGTGTGTAGAGAGACGTTACCATGATCGGAGCGTGTCTTTGCTATCGTAACGCCCTCCTCCAGATCGTTAAAAGGATGCACTTACAACTACTTCTTCCTACGTACGATATGTCGAAGAGCTGATACAAATCTTGTAAATAATTAAAAAACAAATCTTTGTTTATTACGCGTTTTGTACATACAGAATGTTAAAATCTTGTTCTTAGCTATAAAATACGTCCATTGGAATAAAACGCAACAGTCAACTGCAGATATTCACGCAACATTACAATTAAAAGTTACTACAACTTTAAATCTCCGTACGCTTGTACGTACAATAACCGAGCGAGTACTCAACACCGTCAACATGATTCGTCCACAGTGTCGCCGAATATAAAGTCCATAAAATTGTGGACATTCGAAATTCATAAAAGAACAACGAATTGTTTCGAATATTTTGTGACTTTTTTAAACACTTTGAAATCAATTGAAACTTCCGTAGTTGGCGCGTCGAGACACGCATACCTTTTTTGTCATTAAGTCGATTAATTTACAGCAATTTACATGTCTATCACAAGAGTTGTATAATTCATACAATTACTAATCCTCGAAAAAGAAGCTAGAACTCCATCTCGTGATATGTCTCCGCTATCCACCCAAGCAGATATTTAACTTTCTCTGCTGTTTCGTCCGTTGCCCTAAAGTCTGTTATAGCTTCCGTTAAGCACACCGATAAATGCTTCAAAGTAGGCTGCAAGCAAAACAAGCAAAGTACTTGTAGTTACGCATAAATAATTTCCGTAACTACTTTTAACGAAAGATATTTACCACGGGCCAGTACTGCCTAAATAAAGCCACGCATTGATCGCTAAGGCTGTCAATGTTTAAAATGTCCTTTTCTATTAACTTTTTAATAAATTTCCCGAGAAATAACCAAACCTCCTCTTTATCTGGTTGAGCTAGCAACATAATATTTCTTGGACTGAATATTCTGTGTATAGGAGAATCTAATTCCAAAGCTTTCCAACGACTCATCGCCCATATCTTTATGAATTTTTCTTCGATTTTCGGTGTGAGGAGATCGCTCCTGTAAGCAACTATAAACACAGCAAGTTTTCATCACGGCTTAACGTTAGACCAAGCAACGATGCATTATTGTATATCGGTAGACTTTTACCTAAAAATAAAGCAAAATCCACGCTGAGAGAGTACAAAACCTTCTCGGGGCCCATTACAAGATCAGCTCTTTCATTCAAAGTTTGATACAAATTATCTAGTATAGTCGACACCGACGATATCGTTAGAGATTTTCCAGTATTGTCAAGTATATTCCACATAAGTTCCTAACAAAAATTGCAATAAAATGAATTTTGATTTTAATCTATCTAAACAATTCGTGGAGTATATATTTACTCTCAAATCATCCGTGATGGTCGTTGGACTAACGGCATTCGGATTATGCTTCTTTTCTTGTATAGAATGCAATGGTGTATTGTTTTTCAAAAATCTATTCAACTCGAGTTCCATATCGTTTATGAACAACGACCCCCCCATTATATGGGATTGTATCCATTGATGTATGCGTTCTGTAGCCAATCTCGTCGCAATTTTAATGCACATATCTTTCACGGATGCTAAAGAGTCTTCCGCCAAAAGAGATTCTACGGATTTAGCCACACGCGCTTCGCATATCGTTGGTATAAACGTCTCGCATTGATCTTTCAATTCTTTAGACATATTTGTGGCAAAGATATTCATATCATTCGCCAGGGATGCCTGTAAGGATAACAATTAGAAACAACAAAAATTATCTAAATAACAAATATTACCTTGAAATCTGTAACATCGTTAAGTAATAGTTCTTCTACTTTTTCCGATTGCCTTTCGCTTTGTTTCTTTTTCAAAAGCTTTCTAAAAGTATTCAAATTCGATTCTCTAGAGGACATTAATAAAGTATTACATATATGCTTAACACAAGTCGAGGCGACTCGTTCAGATACAAAGTCAATGGTTTTCCTGGTAGATGCTGGTTGTCCGTGAAAAAATGCTTCTTCTAATTGCAACTATTAGAATATAAAAGTTGTAGTATTTCTTACGGAATATCTATAGTAAATTATAAATTTACCTCTAAATGCTTTACACCCGTACTTCTGGCAGACTTGAGTTGACTAGAAACTGGTGTAATATGTTTATTTGAACTGTAGTGATTCGTTTTCCCGTTAGAATTTGTTACGGATGCGTTTACGCCGACCACAGGACAGCATATACGCAATGTCCTTTCATTAATAATATCTAATTTGTCCAAACTGTATTTAGAAGATGTAACAGATGCTACTGGCTCCCCTAGTAAGGCATTCTTTTGCACATAATGTTTATCGAGCTGCTTAAGACTTTGCAATTCTCTAGCTTCATATGTCTTTTGCCAAGTGGGATACAAATCCTTTGGAAAATTTGGTAATTCGAATAACCAACCTAAAGTATGTTTTAAAAGAATTGCTGTTTGTCGAGAAATAGGACTTTCAGATGTTGTAAAATCAGAATGATTTACAACTTTATAAATATAATATAACAATTCCAAGATTTGTTTATAGTGTGGCAATCGAAGCGATACGGTATCCATCATAGCCAAATATTTTGCTATCCACGGTACAGTTAACGATAATTTTCCTAATGCTATCGCATTATGCAAACAAAGATGTAAATTTACTATCGGTAATACTTTGCTTCTTACTTCCACTTGAGTTGCTATTAACTCTTTAAAATTATTTGAATCTGACCTGTATGGTAAGGATACAACAAGACCTAATACTTTTGCAAGGAGTCGCAAACTGGATAAACAGATAGTAAAATTTTGTTGCGTTTGCTCGTCAACTGTTGTTTCTGTAATAAATAAATTACATTAATTTACCAACAACATATCCATGTATGTAACTTAAACTAATACTTTATACCACAAGATGCATTAGTACCTGAATCTTCTATTTCACTGCCACTAAATTGAGTATCATTCAATTCCATTATTTCATCAACCAAACAATTTTCTAAATGAACATAAAAAATTGGATTAAAAGCAACCAATACGAAATCCCTAAAAAATTCCTGAACTCCTGGGAAGGAAGGTCCAGTAATTTGATTTTTGGAAGGCTGTGGAGTTACTAATCGTTTCTGAAGCTGATTCAACTTTTTTGGATTTATATCCTTTAAAGCTTTTAAGAAACTTATACTTTCGTCATCTTCCACTTCTGCCTAAAAATAATAAGAACAAAATAAACTTAAAATGTAAATAGTTTATGGACAAATAATATAAATATTTAAACCAACCTGTTGTCTATTTTGTATACAGGAAATTAGAAGTTGAGATTTAAATAATCGTGCAAAATGATAATAATTTATGGCATCATTGTGCAACGTCAACATACTTCGTATTTTGCTTCCCAGAGCTATCTGAAATGTCCATCCTGGCACCGAATGATTTTCTTCCCATATTCTAAATATTTCATAAAATGAGTCTCTTTGATTTTTAAAAGTTTGAAAAGCAACTGTGGATGGGAAATTTTCACGATTGTCTGTGTCTATTTGAAAACACACATTTAATTCTCCCATTGTTTATGCTTAACTAAAAAAAAAAGTAAACAATTATCCAGCTATACTTAGAAGAAATATATTTTATATTTAAAAATCACTATTTTTTGCAAAAAATATGAACAAAGAATCAATAAAAGACAATCAAATCTAACGTTACTTAACACTATATATAAACACTTCGAAGATGTACTCGCTCATAAAGGTTTTTAAACATACTTATTCACTTAAAGTGTTAAATACATGACGTCGATGTCCCAGGTTTTAGAGGGTTTAAGGTTATGTTTACAATAACTTTTGGAATTAGTCGTGAATTCATTAAAAATTGTACGATATCGATACGCGCAATCGCGATCTTTTGATCAGAAGAAATTATTAAATATTATAAGGCTATATTTTATAATATGCATATATTAATGCCATAATATTTCATATTCTGATCATTCACGGCTCTTCCAACATGCCACTCTGACTCTGACAGCATCCATCTTGTGCGCTTGGAAATCTGATATATTCATCGAACGGTCGATAATTTATACCTCTAAAATTGACTATTTTTCTGAAAGATGATAGGGTATATCATTAATAAAACTAATTTATATATTTATAAAATATATATTTGCTTTCTCAATGTACAAAGAGAAACTTAATGTATTATATATTCAATACATCATTATTAAATGAAAAATAATTTTAGATATAATTTCATTCATTCGATCACATTCTTCGACCTTTCTCCTTTAAATGATTTAGAAAACTCAATTATCCCTGAGATCCAACAAGAGGATAACTAGCAGTAGTAGCAATACCACAATGATTCATCTTGTTCCTAGCCATTTTAATATATCCCTTATCACCCCATGTTTCTCCCCAACTGTTCTTCACCAACCAGTAGTCTTGACCATCTTCATCAGTTCCGTATCCCACCGCTAATACACCGTGATCCAAATCTTCCGAAGAGCATTCAGGTTCATAATAAACGCCTATAATTTATATAGAATTTATAATTTCTTTCTGTTTTAAATGTTTTTAAATTAATTAAAATAATATTACTATTAATAAGTTAACAAACCTTCAGAATAAAACTGGAAAGAACTATGCGACGCGTCAATGGCAACAGAAACTGGTCCTACAGTAGCAATTGCTGCTTTCAGTTTCTTTTCATTTCCTTGAGGAATGTCTGTGAAACCAACATCACCAGCACCGCTGTTCTTTGGGTTATATCTATAATTTAAAAAAGAATGAAACCCAATGTTCAAAATTATTTATTTAAAATAAGCATTTGAATGCAGTTTGCACCTGCATTTGTCATTTTCAGCTTCATATGGATACGTTATCTCTGTATCAACACCTCCATTGTCTTTAATATATTGGAAAGCTTGATCCATCATTCCTCCTTGACATCCATTATTACCATATTTACCAGAACAATCAATTAAGTTTTGTTCGCTCAAAGAAACTAGGACTCCGGTTCGCCGGAAATGTTGTCCTTCCAAAGCTCCGGTCTACAATTAAAACTTATCCTTAAAAATGAGAACGATACAATAACAAAAGAATGAATTTTGTTATCAGGCCTTACCGTAGAGAATGCCCAACACGAACCGCAATGACCTTGATCTTTAACTGGAGTAACAGCACCTTGTTCTCTCCAGTCTACTACCTCTGGTAACTCCACATTTGCTGGCTCGATAAATGTAGCACTTAGAGGTAGCCTTTCAAATCTCAATTGATGATTTATAGATTTATTGAAACCATTTAATGTATTTACAAATTCATGATGAAGCTAAAAAATAAAATAACAATAGGTATAAAATTAAAAACATAATACAATTGCACAAATTGGAGAAATATCGCTTACCATGTCACCATACTTGTTCATCTTTAGTTTATATGAGACTTTCTTCATTTCATAATTTCCATTATGCTTGGCAATTTTATGTTTGTTATCCAAGAATATCTTCATTCTGAACTTTTCTTCTATGTCAGATTTGTAAACTTTGTTATGTTCCATCTAGCAATTAATGAATTTACAAATAATTCATTAATTCAAATTTATATTACTTTTATAAATATTATTTAAACTGGTGGCATGCAACGTTAAGATAACAAATATAAAATAAGGAAATACGTGTTTAATATTCTATATGCTTTATCAGTGTAGAGAATGATAAAGGTCAAATGTAATCTGGCTGATATACTCTGCATAAACAAAAGTATCTATAAAGTATCTAAAAAATATTTACTTGTTCACAGTGACCAATTTGACTAAGAACACAAAACTTTAAATGCTTTATATAAAATAACTATGACACAGAATAAATACTAATATTATAAGTTATTGTATTATTAATCTTTGTAAAAATACGACTAATAAATACCTTAAAGGTTGTCCATTCTTCTTTGAACAATTCAAAGAAAGAGACAGCTTGTGTAGTGGCAAATACTGCCACAATTAAAAATAATAGTATCCTCATGATTTTTGTATATCTGGAAGAATGTAAACAAATAAATCTTCTTTAATTAGTCTTTTTAAACATTTAATCTTTTTATTGCGAATAATTTTGAAGTAAACCCGATTATTTTTATTGGGCTATATATACATATTTTTACGACACCTTAAACAAAAATCGAATTGTTTAAGAAGATACGACGAAAACGACAATGTTTTCGTTACGAATTGATTTCATTGAAAAAAATGTTTGAGATATTTGTTACCTAATAAGACATTAATGTAACATGAAATAGTAAAAAAGAATATTTTTCCAATTTTGTAATTAAAAATGGCGAAAAGCAGTAGTCGTTGCAAATTTACTCACAAAGCAAGCGGTGTTCTATTTTGATGGAAATGTTATTGTTTTTACAAGCGAACATTTCCTATATTATTTGACACAATTCTAAAATTGACGTTTGCCTTGACATGTCATATAAATCATGCGAACAAAGATGATACTCAATTTAAACTTTGCATCGCAGTTAATATTCCCGTAACCGTTATTCATCGTCAACAAAGAAACGTGGATCGGTCTGCTAGACTGGAATTCATCGCTTAATGTGGAATCCAAGGTCTATCTTTTTTTTATTTCTGATAAGCTTCAAACAAAACGCGATTATGTTACCTTGATTAACGAGAGTCACACGAACATTTTGAATGACGTGATTCTTTTCTTTCAAATGAAATAAAGTGTGCGATAAAAGCATGATGATCAAAGGTTATCAAGATTTATAATAAGGCAAAAGATCGAATAAAATTATGTCACGTAAAAAAAGAAATTGATCGTAAAGCCTATTTAGCTTTCTTGATACTTTTCTCGGTTGTGATTGGTAACGTAAAGAATCTTTGAACAACTTACCAAGTGCCGTACAGTTTGTTGCTGAAAAAGATTTCTAAAAAACGAATGAGGTTTTCAACGTTCCTTGCTTTGTGACACTTCGGTTCGTGGTTCGTGAAGATTCGAAGTTTCGGACTAACGAGAACTGGGAACGCTCTCTCTTCCCTATATCCTATACCCTCCCTTCTACTGTGTGATTCATCGTTGCTTGTACGACAGCGTCTCCCAACTTCCGTGTTTATGACTATCTACAGTCTACACACATCGAATAACTGAAAAACAAATGCGACGAACAAAACTTTTTTTTTCTGTATCTTTTTCTATGAAATTACAGTCGTCTTTCGTTAAACGAACCAGTCATTGCGAATACTGAAACGAATTTGTCAACACATCGATAGATACCTACAAATATATCGATCATGTGACTTTTATACATTATCATGTTTTTATTGTAAATTTAATCTAGATATTTTTCTTCTTTCGAAATCTAAAATAATAATGATATGCATAAATATCTATAATAATTTCTGATAGAATTTTATGTATTGGGAAGCACTGGATAAGAAGGATATCTTTATCTAGTCACGTTTGTTTCTATACATTTGCCCCTGGTACGTATTGTACTTTGTGTGATTCGATTTGTATACGATCCGTTACATCGTGTTGTCATGTGATTCTGATAAATGTTTTGCAACCCACATTTCAAATATCTGCGTATACACGTATTTAAATGATGCAGTTTGATCGTGATCAATGTCTACGCATTCGCATAACATTCTAATCTTTCGATTTTATTCTCTGGAATACTTTATTTAATTATAACAAACAGTTATAATACTATAAAGTAAAATTCATCCTTTATTTTTTGTTCGTTTGAAATGATTTACAACTCTAATGAATATACATATACATATGTACAAATATTTCATTAGATGATCAAATTTAAAAAAGAATGAATATCCGAATGTGTATTATACGTATGCATATATTATAAAATAAAAGGCACAGCGTTGTAGGAAGAAAATGATCCTTCTTCCTTCCCATAAACGACGAATATACAACAAATTTATTTTACATTTCTGATTTATCTCTTTGGAAGGGATTATATTTCGGATACACACATTCTTGGGTAGCCTGTATAAGCTTCGTACTTGTTACGTACACATTTGTGCTGATTTGTGCAGTGTGTTGATTTTACAAGCGAAAAATGGGTTCGAACAGAATAGAGTCTTTCGATGTCTCACGAAAAGCTCGAGAAGTAATAGAGTGGAGAAGTTTGAGAAGAAAACAATTACGTCAAGAATATTTAAAACAAATTCTTAATCCAATTAAACAGCAAACAGTTGTACGTATCAATGAACATTTAACCTTACTTACGTGACTTCGAAAGTTACCGAAAACATTATCTCAAAAAAAAATTATATTCAAAGTTATTGAAATTCACGTTTAATTGAAAAATTTACATTTAATTTACATTTAAATAACTTTTTATAGTCACGTGATTAATTTCAGAACACTTCGATGATTGAATAGAAAATAAAAATTATATAAGATTTCGTTTTAAACTATAGTTTATATGTACAGAATATTCTTATTTTAAATGTACAGATGGACGATGCAACAACAAGATTTGCTGTAATGAGAATCGCGCATGAATATCAAGCAAAGTTAACTGCTAGAAGCTTCTTTGTTGGTGTATGTGGATTAACTACATTGTTTGGGGCAATCATGTATGGTTTTGTCAAACTGAAGGTAAATTATCTAACTTTTAAGTACACAACTGAAAAAAAAACATGCAACATAAGAGTAAGTAATTACCTTTCTTATTATAGGAATCAGAAGAAAATGAATATCGTACTGGAAAAGTAAGTTATGCCAATAGAGAATTCAAATTTAAGTAATATCTTTTTTTATTTGATCACATACTTGTAATTGAAGGTCATGTAAATTAAAATTTCTGTCTACTTAGTAAAATAAACACTAATTATAATAACATGCATTCAAATATATATTTAGTTACGTTATTATTTTACAAATAAAAAAGGTCTAATAGGATAAATGGGAAAACAATTGTCATCATATATATCTTTCTTTATCTCGTATATTTGAAATTAAAATTTGAAAATGTGCTTACACCAAAGTTAATTTTTTTTAAACGAAGATTCATTACAATATTTTTACTTTTTTATTTTTGATTACCGATCTTCAAGTTGTTTGTCACGGGCAACAACTGCATCATCAAATTTAACCATGTATGTTGTTCCTTTATGCCAATGCGCTGTCACCTTTGCTGGCTGAAAATATAAATAGAAACTATTTTATTTCGCAAAATAATTGATAAAAATTTATGTATTCTTTTTCTAACCAAAATTCACAAAAGCTTCTCAATGAGGATTTGTACTTACAAAACCACAATCGCAAAGAATAGCTTCGACTACTCCAGCAATAAAAGAAGCACAGTTTAAACTTCCTTTGTCTTTTGGTACAGATATAAATTTATTTACTAATGCTTCCTTTTCTATGATATAGTAAGTGCGCTCATCGTCATTTGCATGTTCTAATTTATCAGCCTCGCGACCAAATAACGATTTCCATACTGTGCTCTTAATGAACAATAAAATATTCAATAACTTTATTTCACGTTTCCCACTTCTCTCTCGAACAACAAGGAGATCTGTTATTCTGTGGCCCACTTCTGCACCTATTTCTGCCAACCTAACCAATATATATAAAAAATACTCATTCTAAACAACAATGTTTCAATGATCTCGATCAATTACGTACTTGTTTTGTAATTCTGGTACGGTGTAAACTCGATTTTGACAGTACTGGACGAGTTCCGAAAATAAAAGCGCGAAACAACTCAGGCTAACCTCTCCTTTCCCTTTGCTCAATGACTTATCGAGTATGCTTGTTCGCATTCGAACCGCAGATATTGTTATCGTAGTCATTTCTACGCGCTAACCAACGGTATAAATTATTTTTTCTTTTACGTAAAATTTAACCAACGTATCGTGATAACTGAATCAATTACAACGTCGTTTTGACGTGTTTTTCTGATTCGCCATCTGATGGTATGACGAAGAATTACATGTACCTTGATTATAATTCAGATATAAAAGACTGAACAAATACGATACATATATTACTTTATTGTCGAACATTTTAAGAATCAAAATTACCTGTTATTTTTTTGTGTGTATTTATTTATTATTAACACTGTAATATTTCAAAACCTTTACCATAAGCACATACAACCGATCCACACCTAAAATGATATAACTTTATTAATGATTTTATTAAAATGCATATTTATTATATTAAATAAACGATAAACATACTTTGGAGTACACCATAAAGTCAAGCCGCTTGCATCGGTTACGTGTGTATAGATTTTCTTTAAAACTTTCACAGATAAAGTACTATTGCTGTAATGGTAATCATATATAATGATTTGCTGATCTAGCCCAACGCTAACAATTTTGTTTTCGTCGTGAAACTTTATTCCTGAGGAAATATTATTTAATTTATTTAAAATTAAGTAAATCCTTCTAACAAAAAATTATTAACGTTCGTAAATGTTGGAAATGCACCTGTAATTTGAGTATAATGCTCTGTTGAAGTATTCCACTTTGATAATAACAAAATGTTTAATTCTTTTTCATTCGCCAATGAACAAATTTTAAAACGAATAAGATTAAATAAATTATCATCACCACCAGTTGCCAGCAAATATTCATCTTTTTCAATCATTTTTATATCAAAGGAATTAATACCAGATTGATGCAAATTCAATTTTGCTTGAAATGCACTGGTACAGTTTTGAAATTCTTGATCTTCATTTTGCGTTACTTTCAATATTTTTGACACGGTATCGGTAAAATCAATGAAACGGCAGATTCCATCAGTTGACATCGTTAATGCGATTACTCTCTCTTTATACGTTAAAATACTTATTTTTGTTATGCAACGATCAACACATTTTGCATTTACTTTCAATGAAATATATCTTGTGTCGATATCATACAAAAATATTCTATAAACATTTAAGTTGAAACTTGTATTGTATTAAATATTATACTATATAATACAACAAAATTTACCTCACAAACCCATCTGCACAAGCAACAAAAAGTAGTATGTAACCAATATTTTTGTTATTACAATAGATGGCAATGTCCATGTATCGAGTCTCAGGTTGCATAATGTAAGACTGACTACTTTCTTGCCACTGTTTCTTGCGAAGTCGATCAGATCCGTATAACATATGAGACGTAATGTCATGACAGGAAATACCTTGTAAAACATTCTCACTCTCATTTAAATCGATCTCCCAAACTTTTATTTGCGCTCTTCCACCCCCCGAAAAAACAAGATGTTTATTGCACGAGGAATTAGATTGCAAGTTCAAGGAAGCTATTGATTTTATGCTGGAAATGTGACCATTAAAAATACCTAACGTTTCAAAACTGAAATCATTTTTTATTGGTTTACTTGAAATACTTGTAACACGGAGAGTACCATCTTCTCCTCCGGATAAAAAAATATTACTGTGATCAATTTTTAATATGGGATTAACGCAATATACTTCTTTCGTGTGAAAGCCATTCTGAAAATTTAAAGATTAACTTTTTATTAAACTATATCAATTAATATAAATATACATATAAATTACTTACTAATAAAACGGGTGATTTCATAGAACTTAATGAAAAGTCGGAAACATGTACTTGTTTATTGCGAATATAGAGGAATGTAATTAATTTATCTAGTAACATACAGTCCCATGATCTATGGCCTCCACCGCACGGAATTCTTGTTATAGTTCTACGATGGAACATGCTGTATATTATAAATTCCACCTAAAAATAATAGCAAAAAGAAATAAATACCGTGTATACAACAAATTAATAGTTTGTTGAAAATTTATATACCTCCTTAAAGCCGAGTATGAAGATATCATCAGGAGTTTTTAAACTACCACTAATCCAATCCATTGGCATCTTTTCTTTGTGTAATGTATGTAACAGTTTTTTATTTTCGTGTTTTTTAAATTCATACAATTTTAACATTCCGTCGCGGCCCGCTGATATTAATTTCGACCCTAAGACTATAAAATTCTGAATACCAATGTTTCCATGAACTTTGGTAAAAGTTTGAATGGGCTTATTGTCATTGTTAGCTATATTTGCCTGATCATGCAATTCAGATCTGTCATATACATGCATATTTCCTGCTCTATCTCCGCATACCAACAACTCTTCGTATATTATAGCTGCTGTTAACCAGCGTTCCCGACTCTGTGGTAACAGACATATAGATCGCATAATTATCGATCCTGCATAAAACAAAACCAACAAATATGAAAATGGTATAAAAAAATATAGTATACAATATATCTGTATTATATTTATATGCATACCTTCCATATCAAAACCAAATATCTTTAAAATTCCATTTAATCCACAAGCTATCACATTATTGTTTCGTAACCATTGTATAGAGAATATTTGGGAATCCATAATATTTTCTTCAAGAATCCGTTCTAATTTCGTATCGCTTACGGACTCTGTTTCTAAAAATATATTAAACAAGTTACTGAAGAATGAATATATTTTTGATAAATTCATAATTTTTTTTACCTTTGTATATTGTTACATATCCATCTTTTGATGCAAAACAAATATAACATCGGCATAAAGAAACTTCCATAACACAATATGTACTATATCGTTCTAGATACAATGATTGTATCAAATTACTGTGCAATCTATTGACAATAAAGAGATTTCCATCTTCGTTAAAAACCAAAAGTTTATCGTTATTTAAATAAGAAACATATTTTGGTAAACTAGTATGATTTGTAGGCAACAATACAGCTCTTTGAAAATAATTATCAACGAGAGACCAAGTATAAACTGCACCATCAGCTCCTCCAGTATAAACATTTTTATTGTCATCTGATATATCGATACTCCATATAGCTGCTCCATGATGAGCACAAATTTTATTAAGCAATTTACCATCCAATGACCAATTGCATATGAGAGAATCCTTAAATTATGAATGCACCAATAAATTAGATTGCAGTTCATATTTTATTTATTATATTACTTACCTCTCCTATTGTAATTAAAGTTTCATTTTTAATTACAGATCTCCATACTCTAGCAGTATGACCAAACATTGTTCGCATTAATTTTATTTTTGCTTCTTTCCAATTTACATCATCTTTATCTTTAGGTTCATCATAGTTTACTGTCCATAATCTGACTGTTCTATCATCAGATGTAGAACAAATTAATTTTGAAGTTGGATCATATATGACTGAAAAAATTACACCCTGAAAGAAGTTCAATGTATACAAATTTGTCAATTTAATTACAATTTATGTACAAAAAAATATAACTTCTAAGTAATAAAGAACTAACATTATGTCCTTGCAAACGATGTAAAATGGATCTTTTGGTATAAACAGAAGTATGATTTACTTCCCATATTAAAATTTCCTGAAAAACTGTCCCACTAAAAATGATCAAGTCTTGATTATTTTTTACTACAATCGATCCAGCATATCTATATACAATAGAGTTAAGCTTGCAGAACAAAATGCTTGAACATATTTAGATTTGAAGGATACAGAATACATTTTTCTTCGCACCATATATCTTTATAACACTCATTGAATGTATCTAATAAACATACATTGTTATGAGCCAATAAAACAGCTAAACAATTATACTCTTTATGTACGAACCAGTTTGTAGTAATTATCCAATCATTAAGATACTTTCTAATAGAACCTTCTTTGATTCTAAAATAAATGTCATATTCTTAATGTATAATTGAGCCAAGTATACCATACAACATTTGTTATAGCACGATATTTAATAAATTTACGTCAGTGCTTCGTGTTTCTTATAAATATTGTAGAAACAAAGAAAGTTAGCGCCAAAAACAGCCAAATTATTATTGGGTCCTTCAACAATTCCATGTATATTATACGGATAAAGACAATTTATTTTTTCTTCTAACTTGTGTGTATCACCGTCGAAAATATGTAACGTGGATCCTATACCTGTGTAAATGATGCAGTAAGTCATAAAAAAACTCTACAGGTACTTTTAAGATGTTAAAATGAAGAATCCTGCAGTTCATTCAATTTATTGTATAATAGAAAAAATTTATGTGTAATAAAAGAATTTTGTAATTGCTAACGTTTTTTTATGTATACAATGTATATCAAACTAACCTACGAAAATCAAATTATTTACACAGCGAATAGCAAGTACATCCGTACATAAAAGTTTCGAAATCATTTTATAAGATTTTTTTAAACTACGTGCCACGATTGAATGTACAATTCATTATTTTTAACAATCATCTTACGATTGACAAACAATTCGAAACAATGATCAAAGTATATATAATATTGTTTTTTCGCACTTGCGTATTGAAAACGATATTAGTTACAGTAACGTGTCTTATCAGTTATCACGTTATTCTTTTCAAACGCATGCGTAAAAAAGCAACTCATTTGGAAACACAGCGTCCACATTGTCATCTGACGTAACTATTGTCAAGTGCACGTGTAAATTATGACTCGTACAACATGATTAAAAATTATTTCACATAAAATTGAAAAATAAAACGCTTTTTATGTGTATTGAAGCAATTATAAGCTTGTTCAAAATTATTTGATTTTATTAATTATCAATCAAAATTTCGAATTATGAACAATGTTTCGTTCCTTGCGAGTTGCATCTTTTTAAAAATGTTGACAAACAATGTGATATAGCGTTAACATCAAATATTTTTAGAGATGATACAATGCCTAATTTATTATTTATTGAAGAGTATTAATGTAAGTGAGTAATTAAAACAGTTATTAGGAAAATTACTATATACTGGCAATAATGTGGGTATTTGGTTATGGTTCACTCGTATGGAAAGCGGATTTTCCATATGAGAAGACCCTGGTTGGTCACATCAAAGGATACGTTAGGAGATTTTATCAGAAAAGTACAGATCACAGAGGAATACCCAGTAGAGTATGTATTTCATTATTTTTCTCTTAAATCTGTAGTTTATAAATATTGTATTTTTTAGCCTGGTCGTGTTGTCACATTGCTTTCTTCTGAGAATTCTGACGACGAAGTGTGGGGTATCGCTTATAAAATATCATCTCACGATATAAATAAAGTTGTGAAACACTTAGACTACAGAGAAAGAGGTGGTTATGAAAGAAAATGTGTTCTCTTTTATCCGTCTTACTCGATAGAAAATATTGGATCGCATCTATTAGCAAATAGTGCTTCCCAGGACAATCTTGAAAACGCAAAATTGTTGCCAACAACTGTGAATGACATGCCATTTTACATTACAATTTACATAGGTGGGGAAGATAATCCAAATTATGCAGGTGTAGAAGACATATCTACAATAGCAAAACAAATACTTGTATCTCATGGTCCTAGTGGAGCTAATACAGAATATTTGTATAAATTAGCCTCTGCAATGCGAATAATTGCACCAGGTGTATACGACAACCATTTATTTACCTTGGAATCAGCTGTAAAAGCATTAGAAGAGGAACAGAAAACAAACATGAAATTGGATCAAAATTTATGTAAGAATAAAGATAGATAAGGCATCTTTGTATTTGATATACAACAAAATAGACAAGTTATTTGGAATATTTATACAGCTAGATGTAAAGGAGAGATTTTTACAGTACGAAATGTGATACTTGTACTAATGTAATTTAAACGAAAATATTTAAAAGTAACGGTTTCTTTTAAATATTTTTTAATTTATGTACAAAAATAAATGTATATAAACTAATATCCAAACAAATGTATCTATTCATAATTTAGGTATCTTTATTTAATATTAGAATCTGAATTTATATATTATAACATTTTCACTGTGAACCGACCAATGATCCTTTGTGACAAATTACGTGTACTATACGTATATAATATAATTGACTGAAGTTAGTTTACGAACTATATTTAGATTTAAACGATCGTATTTGTATTAACGAGAACACATCGTAATTCGGTCTCGACTGTAGAAAATCATCAGTCTTACATAACTTCCATATCCGAAGCTTAAAATCCCTGTAATATTAATAAAATTGAAAATATTACAACCAGCGCATTGATATCGATACCTATGCCTTCTGTTAAATTTAAGGTTATCAAATCATACTTTAATTCACGTAATTAAGTGCGTGAGATTAAGCGCAAAATTATTCAAATGTTATGTTTGAAAAGATAGAAATAATGCATAACAACGATAAATTGATACATTTTCTTTGAAGTGTTTACATTCACGAAGGGACTACTTTGTTACGCACGAGCGTGCGTTGACGCGTAATGATCAGCTGAACGTACCGAAGTCCGCCATTTCTTATTGTTAGAACAACTGTCAAACCAAGTGGTTCGTACGCGGCCCTGTTTCCTATCTATACTGACGAATACGATAAAAAAAGCCAAGATTGGGTGATCCATTGACGTGAAAGCGTTTCGGACGCGTCCGGGTAAATGTTTTATTAGAATTTTATTATAGTTTAGTGCCTGTTTACCGAGTACGTTCGAACTTGGAATGTCTAACTGATACAAAATGGTGGTAAAACGCAATTCTTTGCTAGTTGACATAATATTGTTTATTAACACAAATTTCAACGTTGCAAGATAAATTTAAATTACGTTTATCTTCGTTTCATTAATACTGTAGTATATTTAACAAATGTTGTTGCTTTTATCCTAATCTACATTTTGTATGGAACGAACAATTGCCGTGAAACTTGCGTCATTCTTTTCCTTTGTAAACAATAACACGATAATATACAAGATGAGATACTATTTTCCATTATAATCTTATTCAAGTCATGCATTTACATTGAATGCAACGCTTACGATTGTTAACCAGGCTAACGTAAGATGTAATGGGGATTTAAACAAACAAAAGTGAAGTTCATTCGGCATAAAAATAGATTAAAATTGATGAATCATCCTTCTGAAATCGTATCGAAAGAAAGTTGAAATTGTATACAATTTTTCTTGTAATAGTAAGCACGTATACGAAATATTGATATTTATCGTGTATACCAAATGAATTTTTACAAAAGTATAATTTGTTGATAAAAGATTTTACGGTACAATAACTCCCAACTCTTCGCTGAGTTCGTGTGAATTCGTACGCGGTCGGAGTTCGAGTATTGTTCATCTGTGACGATTTACGAAGTAGACGCGATCTACAATCCACGGTATCAGTATTTATACGGGTACACTGGAGTATGCGTTTAGAGTGTATTTTGTTCTTCGCGAGAGCTTATTTCTCTTACGTAAAGAAAAAAAGTGTATACAGTTTTTCAAAGGTTCAACGGTCGTACAATAGAGTATCACTTGGAATAAGTTGTACGTATATACATACGCGAATTTACGATTTCACGTGAGTAAATCGTGTTTCAAATATTTCCCGCCAATAATTATCTTGAAAAAATTAGAATATAAACAGATCGCATAGTTTCGCTTATGTGTCGGTGTGTTTTTACTTTTATACACCTAATATAGTAGGATACAAATAAGTTTAATCGTACAACTAATCTTTTCAATATTGCACAACAAATTATTATTTACAATTTAATATTGTAGTTTTTCATAGATTTCGTACCATTTTGATATTTTCATAATCTATAATAGTATTTATATTCGATACGAGTAATATTTATATCACAAGGAAGAATATACATAAGAAGTTATTCCATATTTTGCATACTTCATTTCCGTAATTGTCATAATATGTATATTACAAACGAAAATTTAAAATTTGTAATCATATATCATGAATTTTCGATCTGATGAAGTAGTTGTTGATTGTTGAAAAATATTAAAATTATATCGTACGCGCGTAAATGAGACGAAAAATGTTGATATGAACATCTTGATAGTTTTTTTTTTATGTCAATTTGCTACTTCAAAGTAATGTTACGAAGGGAAAAAATTAAAACGTCGAAAGTTCCGGAAATTATTTTGAATGAATCATTTTTCTAGTACATTCTTTGAAACTTCTGGTGTCCATGATCATTATGGCATGATGCCTGCTGATACCCGTTTGACGGCGCGTGCATGATAACACGTGCGCAATAATCAGCAAGAATCAGTAGCAATCAGAAGATTCTAATTAAAATATAGAACAATAAATGTTGTTTATAGCGAATTTTTTACGTTTTAATATTTATAAAAAAAATGTAGTTTCTTGTGCTACCATCATAAAGTAGTCTGGTAAACAATATTCTATTAATCATAAACATAGAATAATATTATTTAGAATGAGATTGATTTATATAATTATGTTAATGACAATATTATTTTATTTTTATAGATACAAGGCTAGCCAGCTGCGCCATTCTTGTTGTGTGACACCCATATCACCAACCATACTACACATCTTCTGTGTTACATTATCATTTCATCGTTGCTGTAGTTAGTTGCTTGTCACACATTGCAGGAATGGACACATCGGGCTTGCCTGTACCGGATGCAATCCACCCATTACTCGAACAACTGCAAGAAGCTTTGGTTCTTGAAGTAAAATATCAACCTAACCTTCAATTACCTAGTATATCACAAGTAAGTATATAAATTGGATTGTATACTATATATCACATTGAAATGTACAAATAACATGTAGATATTTATAGGTGTTTATCTCACATACAAAATATCTCTCAATTTTTCAGAATGATGAAATAACAATCGGAGCTCGAGATGGATCAGCTCACGTTTTAAGATGTTTGAAAGTATGGTATGATTTACCATCAGATGTGTTTTTTATTGCCATCAATTTAATGGACCGTTTTTTAACAAAAATGAAAGCAAGACCAAAACATATGGCTTGTATCAGTGTATCCGCTTTTCATATTGCTGCTGTCCAGTTAGCACAGTCCTTGGATGCTGATCACTTAGTCTCTATTTCACAGTGCAAGTGCACAGGTGGTGATCTTAAACGTATGTCAGAAGTAATACAGAACAAATTAGAATGGGCACCTGGCACTCAACCTGTTACATCTTTGACTTTTCTTCGATTATTCAATGCAATGTTTCATGCAGTTGCATCTCAACTAGGATTGGGAGACATATATAACGGCATTGTTACGGTGAGAAAATTTCATTCGCTATATAGACATAGGTATTATTGAATAAGTTTGAATAATAATATGTATGATTACAGGAATCCGAGCTTTTTCTTAGGTTAGAAATGGTTGCTTGTGATGGAAATTGTGCAAGTTTAAGGCCATCGGAAGTGGCACTCGTTCTACTTTGCACATACTTAGATAGTGCAGTTAATCGGCTGGATACTAATGTAGATTCTACCATATCTACAACCGCTATTCCTAGTTCCTCTATCATCAATACATCTGTAGCACCAAGACCACAGATGCTAAGCCTGTTAGAATTTGCTGTGGAACTTCAGAAAATATGTAAGGTAATATTAGAATGATCCGATAATCGTCAAGTATTTACATTACGCTATTAAAACCACAGTAATATTTATTTTATACGTTTGTTTTATAGATTCCAGATACAAGTTTTTTCTCTGCACATGATGCTGTAGGTGCTATATTGAGCAAATACAATGCTCAAGAGCAAACTCCTCATAAACAAAGACTGATATGGAGATTGTCCTCTCGTACGGCGCGCCTTTTACGTCCGACTGATAAATTCATTTCTGTATTACCTGTTATCGCCGAACATGCTCCAGTTCCTTCGCCAAGTAAAATTAGGTATATTTTTGTCATAATCTGTTATATCTATTTATACACAATTTTTTAACTGCTTAAGAATTATTTTTTTTTTTACCTTTACTATTAAATATGTACCTTCTTTGTTTATAGAAAAAATCGTAAATTTGGTCGACGTCATGGGAACAAGAGACGTTAAGTGGCAGTATCGAGGCCTTAAAGTACGTTACTATTATAATAATTACAAATACAAATACGACTAACGAATAGGACGGAATGTGTTGGAACTAATTACTGTGTTATTTATCAGCTGCTGGATCCAGAAGTTCAATGTTTATCCGTCATATGGAGCAAGAACAGAAGTTTGACTTTAGTTTGAGGTTCGAAGTTTAAATAGAAAGTACAAATTTCGATGTATTTACGTCGTACGGAGAACTGTCTGATATCTCTTTTGTAGCACTTACATTTCATTGCATTATTCTAAATTCGTAAATGAAATCTATTCTATATATATATATGTATATGTATATACATATGTATATAATATATATATGTATATGTATATACATATATGTATAATATATATATGTATATATGTATATTAGATCTGTTAAAATAAACTTTTTTTTCTTAATTGTATCATACATTTTATAAGAAGAGACAAAGATTTCCGTTAATAAAGTTAATATTTTATAATCATTGCTATTATGCATAGTACACGAGTGATGTGAAAAAAGAAACGGAAAGAGATTGAAACAGCAAATCGTATTTTAGTAATATTAAATATGTGATACAGTGTCCATTATAATTCGTATGTTATATGGATAGAACATCACTATACGTACATTCGTACGTTCGAGAAACATGTTACAAATGTGAGGAAATTGACTATTACGCAAGTATAAATAAAAAATTTAAAATTATTTAAAAAATAAATTATAAAAATTAATAAAGCTTATTAGGATTATTAAAATGTTCAATCTTAATTCTTAAAATTTACCAACATTGAAATTACTGTTTAATGTTTTGTCGAGAAACAGTATTTAAATTATATATTGTTCAAGAAAGGAACATGGATGAATGTGAATAAGTTAGTTTCTATCGATGTTTTTATGGTATGTTAATCAAGTAAATGATGCAACGCATTTATATTGAACAATCTAAACTGATTAACCTTTTGCACTTTAATTGTGATTTTTTATAAAAAAAAATATATTTTCCTCCGATTGGTATTTTCCTAATTTTTTAAATATAGTTAATCCACATTTCATGAAAATTTCGGGACGATAGATAGCATTTGCTAGTAACCTAAATAATATTTGAAGTAATCGGCGAACGAGTTAAACGTATGTAAAGTTTGTATAAAGTTGTTGAGGAAAATTTGAGGAATAAGATGTTTATATGTACGCGCGCGTGTGTATGTATGCGTATGTGATCAATAAATACAATTAAGAGCGCAAAAGGTTAAGAATATAATCATAAATGCTTCAAACCTTCTTAAAAAAACAAAACAAATGTCAGCTGTGAAAGTATGATTATTACACGTAAAGTTAAATTAAGGTATCTAGTATTATGTAATTACTTATAAGAATAACATTTAAAAGCCACAATTTGTGATAGAATTTTTTACTATTGTAGTTTTCAAATGTGGCCATTATTATTACATGCGAATAGTCTAGCGAAATTGTCTAGAGCATTTAAGAATTAAATATTTGTCTATAACTATTTATTATCTATTTCTTCTTATATGTTAGATTTTGTGGTAATCTCATAGTGTTTAAAAACACAAGAAAATGAAACAAAAAATACTCTAATGTAACTATAACTAATTTATGTTGAGTAATAATTTCTAATTGTAAAAAACCGTAACAAAAACGATTGATTGTAAAAATATGAAGGTATTATGTTCTTACTTTATATGTATAAAAAATGCCTAATTTTTAAACCTAGAAGTATTATTGTTGCTTATTACTATAAAGTGATGATTGCCTTGAAAGAAAACTCAGTTTTCAATGTCTCTCTATACTTAACCAATTTATGCTAGTCATAAGTCGTATGCCTTAAATCTTTATTTCACTTTATCTTATAAAAGTATTGTTTAATATTACGTTACTAGAATAAATAGTAAAAAATAATTAAAATTACATATCTTAGGGTAATACTGGAACACCAAACTATCATCCAAAAATATATTTAGGCAGATTATAAGGCAAGAACATTATTGTAAAAAATAGCAAGTAAGAGACATTAATTCTCTTGAAATTTTCTTATTCGTACTTATTAACCAGTATTACATGAAATTCTTAACTTTTCCATAAATTTCATAAAATAAAAAATGTGAAAAGATAAAAATCTGCACGGGACAAAAAATACGGTTAATTTCATTACTTTTTTTATTATATAAACAATTTTTTCACAGAACGAGTTGTATTTATGTGCACAAACAATAAGACATTCGGAAACAGGATGTTGAATGTTCTATGGAACATTTAATCTTGAAATGTAATTATTATGTATATTGATCTCCATTTTCAAATTATACATATATCAAAATAAAATACTACAGTGTTATTTATTTTACACATAACGAATTTTTTACTGTATCAACTGAATATATGATTTCCATAGAACGATATAAAATCAAGGAATAGTTGAATTCTAGTTACACAAATAATATCTATTGTTATCTACATTTAAAAGAAAGGCTAAGTAAGAAATTACTTTTCACTTTTTATTCACACATAAATTACTATTATTTTGAATATGAAAATTGCATTCGTAACATACAGAATTTCTTTATAATAAACATGAAGAAGTATTTACATTGTGAATTATATTGTCGATATATTTGTTCTTTTCTATTTAATATTATTTTACTGTAAATAAATTTTATTTTTATGAATAGGATTATTTCCAAAGAACATTCAACATTTCTTGACTAGAACAGTGTTCTCCAAACTAGTTTTCTAGTTTACCAGTTGGTAGAATAAGACTGAACTGATAAGAGTATGAGTATCGTGTGTTGTGTGCAGTTGGTTGGTGTGTGATGCTCGCTTATTCGCGTCATTTGACGGTATTAAATTGTAGGAAAGGGTTACTTATGTCAACGCCGCAGAGTACGAATATGTCGTCTTTAGTACAAATTGACGGAAGCTTGGGCGAAGGGGTAAGTATTTTCTAAAATAATTTATTATTAACGTTTTCAATGCAAAGTTGTGAGAGTTTATTTATTTAATTGTATAGGGTGGCCAAGTATTGAGGATAGCACTTTCTATCAGTACACTATATAAAATCCCGATTAAAGTTGACAATATACGAGCAGGTCGTCCTAAGCCTGGTCTTGCTGCACAGCATTTAAAAGGTACACTTTTATAATGTAAATAACAGCCATATTTGTAATTGAATTAATTTCTAATCACACTACCGTGTATAGGTGTGGAATTATTGAAAGAAATGTGTAATGCAGAAGTTAAAGGAGCTCATATAGGATCAACATGTTTAGAATTTAAACCAAATCAATTAAATGCTGGTAAAAAACGTACATTCGTTGTAGACACAGGAACTGCTGGTTGCATTTGTTTATTAGCTCAAGTTGGATTGCCCTGTGCTCTTTTTTGTCCAGATATGGATACTATTACATTAATTCTTAAAGGTGGTACAAATGTTCCTATGGGACCACAAATAGAATATCTCACAGAGGTGTTCAAACCATTACTTAACAAATTTGGTGCTGATTTTGACTTCTCATGTGTAACAAGGTATTTATACATATGGTACAATATAAGTAATGTTACCTATGATAATGTTTATCATAATCTATAGATTATATCCTTCAGAGAGTATTAATTTTTTAATAATCAATGAAGGGGTTATTATCCAAAAGGAGGTGGAGAAGTACATTTGTACATAAAACCTGTACATTTTTTGAATGCTGTCACTTTACTTGATCCTGGAATTCCTTGCGATATAACAGGATGGGCAAGTGTTGCAGGTGTTGTGAGAATTGAGGTATGTATGTTTTTTTTTTTATAATACATCTTTAATGTTACATATCAAATTTATTCTAAACAGCAAATTGGTGTTTTTTTTTTTTTTATAGGAAGCACAGAGAATGGCAAATGATGCAAGATCAGTTTTAACAGAAGGCTTAAATAAAAATAATATTTGTATCCCACCTATCAAAATTAAGGCTTATAAAGAACATAGATCTGTGGCCATCGGCAATGGATCTAGCATTAAGTAATACATTTCAGTGTCTCAAGAAAGGTAAATTATATGAATTACGTTTAACGACCAATCATAATCTTTATTAGTATAGCGTGTACTACCGATAACGGATGTGTGTTTGGTGGTTCTGGTTTGGGTTCTGGACGTCGAGAACAAATACCACCAGCTATACAAGCCGCTAACGAAATTTTGGATACAATTTTAGCGGGATCTTGTGTTGACAAATATGCGCAAGATCAGGTATAACTTATCATAAAATAATTATTGATAATTTATGAATTCTATAATAATACTTTTACCGTTTGTGTATTTTAGTTAATAATTTTGATGGCCTTAGCACGAGGTATTTCTAAAATTAAACTTGGAAGCCAAAAACTTACATGTCACACCGAAACTGCTATAAAAGTGACAGAGATGATGCTACACAATCATGATCTTTATTTTAAGTTGCATGAAAGCAAAGATGTTGACAACAGTATCTCTTATACTTTAGAGTGCAAGGGTACTAGTTACCAAATTCAAGGTATAAGATAAATATAATATATAATAAATAATAAATAAAAACGAAATAAATTTAAAACATTAGTTTTTATTTATAAATTGGTACTTAAAAATTATTTTTCCATGTGAAACAGTCATTCTTGTTTTTGCCTAAAAAATGGTTCTATCGTTCGTGAAAATTCCGTTTCAAATGCTTCGTCCGAAAATCGACTTACGGATGCTCTAAAAAACAGTTATTTGATGTTCAAAATATTGTTTGTAAAATATTTGAAAAATGAAAGTATTTTCAATGTGAAATTAAGAGTACCTGGCAGCCATTTGAATAGCATTTTTGTCTTCTGGGTGCATATTTATAATATGCGCTATTATCGTTGCGTATTCTTCAGCTTCTTCAGCTAAAAATCCATTTTGTGATCCAGGCTGTGTCTCTATTATATCAGCTCTGTAATTATTAGCTAATGTATTACAGAAGTTTTATTTGTGTTTAATTGATAACGCGATTATAATAAGACTTTACTTTGGACCACCGGAAGAATGAGCCACTACAATTAATCCTGCTGCCATACATTCAACAACACTGATACCAAAATGCTCGTTCCACATTGTATGTAGTCCTATTGTTGCTCTTTGAAGTTCTGAGATAAGCTCCGAGTATGGTATGTTTAATTTGAATTCCACATTTTCATCTAATGCAAAGTGCTTCGATAAATCCTGCATATCTTTTACGCGTACTTCGTCATCTGCATTTCGACAAGAGCCAACAAGAATTAGTCGAATCTGAAAAGATTATCTAATATAAATCTTTTTATTTAGTATATTAAAATAAACTTTTATAAAACATACTTTCTCCCACGTTTCTTCTTTAACAATCGATCTAAGTTCATACATTATTCTCAACATTAACGGGTGATTTTTTTCTGGCCTAAATTGTGCAACCGATACTATACGAATTTTATCACATTTTTCATCATCGCTGAGAAGTGGTAGTTCCGTTAAGTGCTTCACATCGCACGGCGGATAAATCCTATGAGTTTTTAACGGACACTTCCAAATTGCGTTAATGTGTTCTTCGGTCCACGAGGAATTAACCATTATAATTTCTGCGCAACTGCCAACCCAACCATAGAGCTGAAAAGATTGTTATTAATCATAGCGTTGAACGATAATTATTTGTTAACTTTACTATACTTACAAATGCAAACAATTTATAGTAAACAATTTTGGCTGCCGACAAAAATGGGTTCCTAGCTATAACTCTTCTATTATTATGAGATACGACTCTTCTATAAATGTGTCTGAGCATATCTGTTGAAATTGTGGGATAATGAGTGTATGTTGCTACTCGACACCCACCGATATATCTAAATAATGGATATGTAAAGGCATAACCCATAGTATCAATGTAAATATCTAAAATAACATTTTATAAATACATTTTAAAGATGTATGTTAAATTTAATATGTAAAATATATATAAAAATGACACGAGTTTATACCTGGCACAAGACTGTTTAAAGCTTCTATACCCAACCAAATGGATCCTAAGCTTTGACCCAAAAGTGTAAAATAAGGGTACATAGAAGCTTCCACCCATTTACGTCTATGCAGGTACACAAATTCAATTTTGTGCTGGGTTTTAAAATTAAATACTTTCTCTGTTTTGCTAAGAATCTGTTCTGGGTCGGCATCTAGATCTCCGGTATAAACTACTATGTGTACATTGGAATATCTACAAATAACCATTTGTACTCTTAAAGGTGATAATATATTCTCAATTACTGTTTATTTAAAATCTTCATACCTGGCTTGTATGGCACTAATCACAGCCCAAAGTACTCTTTCGCCACCACCACCTGAATTACAATAAGGATGAAAGATGCCTACAACTATTTCCTTTCTCGATCTTTTTGCTCGTTTTTTAGAATACAGTTTTCTCGATATTATTAATAAAATAGGCAAAACGACTAATATACATAATGCTTCAAAAATAAGTACTACTGCCAACATGTTTAAAAATGAAATTGTATGCACTCTGAAAGAGTAAATGGTTGTTAAATGTATATACATTTTCTACATTAAATTTAATAACATATACGATTTTTAATTGATAAATATAAATCTTACATGAGTGGATTAAAATTCATGTTTCTGTCCTCGGGATGATTCAAAGTTGAAAAAGCTGTCTTTCACATTCGCGTGCTCCTTTTCAAATGTATACTGTAAAATTGTTGTAATTTATAGAAAATTATATCGACGATACAAATAGCACATACTAAACGTTTATTAGGATACAAGTAGCATATAAGTCTTTAATTTATTTACATCGTTTTTGTCACTATTACATCAGCAAAGGTAACAGCTGTGAATTTTTCTGATAAATTGTGTTCATAGCTGGTCCGTTAAAATTTGGTTTATGTTTACTTGGTTTACTGGTGGGAGAGCATAGTAAAAAAGTCACCGATTACTAAGCCGCTCAGTGAGCGGCAGTGGGTTTTAGTAAAGTATTATATAGATAACTATGAACTATTTTCACTACAAACTTGGACGTTTTGCCACCGATGCGCCACTGACGCAAAACTTTGAGGGTTCTGATCCAAGCTTCCTAAAATTAGTTTGCCCTCGACCGTTAGATGGCAAATACGATTTGTTGGTCCATGAAACGGTATATACTATGTACCAGCCTACCACAGTCCACCAGTAATCAGTGATTCAGTTCAGTGTCACATACAGTCACATACTTCACATGCTCACATCACGGATACGTACAGAAATCCATTGTCTTTCTATTGCTTTCGTTGACGTACACGTATTTCGTTGCTTTTCTAGTTCAGCTATTTTTGTTCGATCGCAAAACCTTTATTAAGTTGCGTGAAATTGACCAAATAGTAAGCGTAAGATAACGTTATTGTTGTGTTCATTCGTTTGACAATACCCGGCGAAGTTCTCGAAATAAGACAAGAAGAATCTTTAACCCAAGTTTTGCTTTGAAAAATCACCTCCTTCGATCACGATCTTTGTACATGTATTTGTTGTGTGATTAATTTGGAACAAAGTGAACCTCGATACTTGTTACCGTGATCAGTGAACGCGAAAGTCCTGCGAGTAATGTATCCTCTTTCAGTGTTGCATAGTGTGCACGAAACAGTGAATAGATCGAAACATAAATTCAATTTTTCACTTTGATGTAAACATTTGGCTCGATCTGTAAAATCTACAGGTATGTATTTCCACCCTTGCGTTTTCTCTCTGTCGTAATAATTACACGCATTTTATAGTAACGAGCAATAGCTTTGATTAATAATAAAATTGTTAAACAATTCCCGAATTTTCTTTATTACTTTTACTTTTCATACAACCCAATGTAGCTTCTAAATATTTATAAAAAACAAGGTAGTTAAATATTCTTGCGTTAACAACATATATCTGTCTAATATGGATTATTCTTTAGCAGGGAAAAAATGGACACAATTAATGCAAAGAAACACGTACAAGATGGATCTCAACCAGATAAAGTGATTGCAAGTATGTCGATATCTTTCAAACAGGTTTGATTAAAATCTTATCAAAAGTCATTGTCAGGTATTCAATTTTATTATTTATTTTTCAGGACACACAGATCGAGCAGGAATAGCAAGAGTAGATGCTACATATTCAAAAAATGGGTAAGCAATTTGCATATACTATCTTTATCCACATCAAGATCTATATTTTTTTGTTTATAAATCAAACTTTTTAATTTTGTAACTGATTTTAAACAACGTCTCTAATAACAGGTTACTTATTATTATCGCCTAGTTTTTTTTTCTTTTCTTCCGTCAATTATCCGCAACGGAGGTCGAACAATTTTCCTTCGAAATCGTTGTCTTTAATTGTTGTTATTAACTTATCGACAATTTGAACGCGCTCGAATTCAGTAGAACGCAATCAGTTAGCTTGAAAGTGGAAGAACTCAACAAGCACTTTTCTATTGTTGTAAAATTTATCCGAGCGATTTAACGCGTACCGTGTATGATACTTAAAGATCTACTCGATTTAGCGAATAGTATAAAACTCGATCGAATTACAAAGGTTGATTATCCCGTCGTTGTTTTGAAAATTGTACGGTGATGTTTGAAAGGAAGACAAAGGAGAATAAAGAAACGTTATCAGCCGATCAAATTACAAGAAACACGTTAACTCGGGGCTGAATTATTTTCTAATCAAACGAAGACCGGATCGATTTTCGAAATTTGATCTTCGTCGCTTACTCTCTCGAGTCAAGGGAATCGTACAGAGAACACGCTATATTCGCGTTTACTTCCAGTGGAACCGCGTCTTTGCCGTGCCGTATTCAAGCGAAATCGTGTGTTTTAACGTGGCGTTTTTTAATTATAACTATAACTTCTCCGGTGCGTTTTTCGGTTCGCGATGCAGAAACTTTTGTCTACGTGGAAATATAAGTTACTGAGTTCTTCTCAGAATGTTTGGTAAGTTAGAAAAAGATATACGTTAAAAAAACTCGAGTAACGTAATTCGTAGATAAATAATTAATATAAAAGATTTAAGGGTGATATCATTCGATCGTTCCAGTTAGGAATTTTGAATTTAGCGTAGACGTGGATAGAGTTCCGAGCCGCATATGCTTGGAAATTGCACGGCAGAAAAATCTGGTCGCGATATAATCGGAGCGGGCCTTTCTCTCGCCTACGTGGTACTCGACCAAATCGTGCTCTCGTTCTCAGTTGTATCTCTTCCCATCGAACCGCGCATTTCCGTGTAAGCCTGAACGTGTTTGGTTCGAGAGGAAAGAAATCATCGTTGATTCGCGATTCGGAGTAGTTGTTCGCAGCGACGCCGACGATTCTCTATACGTCGCGTCGCATCGATTGCATGTGCTACAGTGACACTCGAATCGCTCTTCAGGTTCAACAGGCTGTATTTCGCGATATCGCGAAACCATTATCTTTCGTCAAAAGCGAAAAGTCGGAATTACAGAAATAAAGGATAAGAGAAGAAAATGAAATAAACGTACCGAAAGTTCCGAGGAAGGTAGATACGTTTGATATTTCGTGCAGGTACAGATTTGCACGTGACCACTGTGCTTCGTCTGAATTTTCTGTATCGAGTTCTTGGATGGAATCATCGAATCGCTACCGTTCAACGACTGTCGATCAACGTCAATAAAATTCAATTAATCTACGCAGGCCCGCTTTTAACTACGTGCCATTTAATCACGGAAAGTGTCGTAGGTAGAAAGCGTAACATGTTTGTTTCCTTTCTAAATCTTCTTTCTTTCTCGGTTACCTATACGCGAGAGCATTCGAACTAAGCATCCGCGTCGCGTATCTACCTGCATCGTCATCGAGATAACAGAAATATGCAAATAGGATTTTCTTGCTCGATATCTCGTTTGTCGGCGATTTAAAAGGAACAGTTTTGCGAAAGGTATAGGTAGATTGTTTACAAGTTGAAAAAGAGAAGCTATGGTTGGTCCTAGATACACACACAGAGAGAGAGAGAGAGAGAGAGAGAGAGAGAGAGAGAGAGAGAGAGAGAGAGAGCGATAGCGTTCGAACAGGCTTGTTTTGAAATTTTCGAGCGAGTAGTCGAGCCTGCGGAGCGTTAAGCTGGTCGAAGAAGCTGACCCGCTAGAGTGTCGTGAGCAAAAAGATGCGAGCGAGCGCAGAGAGCGTATAGTTCGATAAACGAATAGAAGAGTTATCAGTCGGTCGGTGGTGTATCAAATCGAGTAGACCAGGCAATTGCGCGTTTAGTGTTAGCCACTCTCGCACGGCCGCAGGAATAATCACTTTGCCACTCGGAGGAACCTTGACGCGAACAAGACGAAGGATTCGACGAGCCTCCAAGCTTGCGTCGTCCCGTCGCGATCCTGATGATCTCCTCGATCAACGAAACAACAATTTTTTTCTGATAAAACCTGATCCTACTTTATCACGGCAAGCTCATAGGGATCAACGGTGTTCTACGTCGCGATCAACATCGACGCATTATATAATATACACATACATCTCTCATAGAAATATTTAACCGGAGTCTTTCTCGATAATACGTGACTATCGCCTATTTTTATCGACGGGTCGTGACACTTGTCGATATCTAGGCGATCATCGAGGATTCGTAATCGTTTAACAGCCTCGACATTTTTCCATCGATGCCGTGATCGAATTTTTGGTGCAATCGTGACCGAGCCACGTCGAAAAGGTTTTTCGTTCTCAAAGGACGTTCTTTTTGTTACTCGCAATGGACGAAGATAAGCAGCCTCTAATTGGAAAATCTGACGAGACGGTGAACGTTCTCTGGTAAGCTTCGAGCATCTTTCGTATCGAATTACCGTTCATCGTACGCTATCGTAGTAATTTTATCGTCAACGATATCTTTTCAACCCCCGTTCCACGCGGAACGAGTATTTCACTCGTTGTCTATGTAATCTCGACGCTGACGGTTCAAACGATTGCGCGTCGCTTATCTCTCTCTCGGTGAGACGACGGTGATTGACGATCTCCTCTTGTACTTTGTTATCAGCATTGTTTTTTTCATAATTAGCATTCGAAGAATTTTAAACTCCGGAGAAAAACATTCGTCGTATCTAGCGTTCTTGTTTTCTCTACGAGATATATCAGCTTGTTTTCAGGTGTTTTCAGGAAAAATTGCACTGTTTTAGCATTCAGCTGGTCGAGGAACTGACGTAGGCATCTAGAAACGAACGCGCTTCCACGATTACGCTTCGGTGTTTATCGATGGTGTGGTTTTCAAGCTTAACGTTCACCGATAACGAACAACTGTTTCTCTTTCTTTACGTCAAATTATCGATAAGCGATTGGCACTCGCTCGCGATTAACATATCTGCAGCGAACGTCTCTTGCGGATAATATGTGCGGTTCTCGATTGCGAATTTAAAAGGAAAACTGGAGCGAAATGTTTTGCGATAATCGCGCGCGCGCGCAAAAAAAATAAAAAAAAATAAAAACGAATAATGTTTCGAATAACGCAATTAAGTAGAAGATGCGAATTGTTTAGGGACGACGACGATGACGACGACTACGAAGGCACGACGACGCACACGGTTCGAGTTCCTCGGTCGCAGGAAATTAAAGATTTCTCGAATGCCATCTCCGAGGTGAAAATTAATATCGAAGGAATGAGATGTCAGAGCTGCGTGAAAAACATCGAAGGAACCGTAGGCAGTCGATCAGGGGTTGTAAGCATCGAGGTAGTATTGGAGGAGAAAATTGCTTCCATCGAGTACGAAGTGAACCAAGTTACACCCAACGAATTGGTCGAAGCTATAGAGGACATGGGGTTCGTAGCTTCTTTGCACGGGGACGAGAGTAGCTGTGCCAATAATAAACAAAACAGTCCTCCGTTGGAATCCACCCTTAGCACTTGTAGTATACACGTCGATGGAATGACTTGTATGTCTTGCGTGAATACCATTACAGGTGAGAATGAATAAAATCATCGTTAAATCAATAGAATGAAAAACTAAAGTATATTCGATAAAAAAAAAAAAAAATTGCGTGTTTCAGGACTTTTATCGGAGAAGTCGGAAATAAGCGAAGCGAACGTCAGCTTAGAGGACAAGGAAGCCAAAGTTTCGTACAGCAGCAAGGATATAACGGCTGAACAAATAGCCCGGTGCATCGAAGAAATGGGTTTCGATGCATTTGTCAAGGCAGTAAATGGCAAAGTTCTCGTGACAACGACAGACTCGGCGTCGAAAAGTAACGCAACGAACGGACAAGTTCAATTGCAATTGAACGGTGTCGGCGGTGGCGGTGGCGACGATGCGAAAGCTCAGAATCAAGTAGCAAAATGTTTTCTGCATATAACGGTGAGTATATGCATAGTATCCGCGGCCGGAAGCCCCGCGTAGCGTCAACTGTGCGCGTGAAAAAATGCATAACTTTGATTTTTGAAAATGATGTCACGTAATCGATCCACGTTCTCATTTTGACTCTGTACGTTGATCGAAGGGGATGACTTGCGCTTCCTGTGTTACTGCTATAGAAAAGCACTGTAAAAAGTTGTACGGCGTGAATAGTATATTGGTAGCACTGATGGCTGCCAAAGCAGAAGTCACGTTCGATCCAGAGAAAATAAGAGCGGCTGACATTGCCTCTAGTATATCCGAATTGGGCTTCCCTACCACATTGATCGAGGAACCTGGAACCGGGGAAGGAGAGATTGAATTAAAAGTGAGTTGTCCGTCGTACTTTAGCGACGTGGTTTCTAACTATGACTGCTTAGATTACAGGTATGACGTGCGCATCTTGTGTAAATAAAATAGAATCGACCGTAAAGAAACTGCCGGGTGTCCATTTAGCTGCGGTTGCACTAGCAACTCAGCGTGGTAAATTTAAATACGACGTGGAAAAAATTGGCATCAGAGACATCGTAGAAAGTATCAACAAGCTTGGTTTTACAGCGACCTTGTTTAGTAACAGGGATAAAGAAAATCGGGATTATTTGGATCAGAGGTAAGAATAATATTTGAGACGGGATAAAATTATACCAATTACGAAATGAAACTATGCTTTGTTCTGCAGAGAAGAAATAAACAAATGGCGAGCAGCGTTTTTAGTGTCTCTAATCTTTGGCATACCGTGCATGTTAGCCATGACATACTTTATGGTTGTCATGTCCATCGGTGGAAAGTCGCACGAGGACATGTGTTGTGTGATACCTGGTCTTTCTTGGGAGAACTTAATTCTTTTTATCTTTTCCACGCCTGTACAGGTAACTGTGGATAAAATTAATACTCTCCTATGAAAGTAATTGAAAATCAATTATTAATTTGGACGATATTCACAGTTTTTTGGCGGTTGGCATTTTTACGTTCAAGCTTACAAAGCTTTAAAACACGGTACAACCAATATGGATGTTTTAATTTCTATGACCACTACGATATCTTACTTGTATTCGGTAGCCGTGCTTACAGCGGCCATGGTAATGCAAGAGCGCGTTAGTCCTCAGACATTTTTCGACACGCCTCCGATGTTGCTTGTGTTCATCAGTTTGGGGAGGTGGTTGGAGCACGTTGCAAAGGTTGGAATGTTTCGTTGAGAATCGCATTTATAACGTTCCTGGTGGTGGTGTCGCGATAACGAATGAAATAATACGGAACGATTATTGTTTTCAGGGAAAAACGTCGGAAGCGTTGTCAAAGCTGTTGTCGTTAAAGGCAACGGATGCAGTTTTAGTCACCTTAGGTCCAAACAATGAAATATTATCCGAACGTTTAATCAGTATAGACCTGGTACAACGGGGAGATGTATTGAAGGTAGTGCAAGGTACCAAGGTTCCCGTCGACGGCAGAGTTCTCTCGGGACATTCGACTTGCGATGAGAGCCTAATAACTGGAGAAAGTATGCCGGTACCAAAGAAAAAAGGATCGGTCGTGATCGGTGGTTCGATAAATCAAAATGGCCCGCTACTGATTATCGCGACGCATACGGGAGAGCACACGACATTGGCACAAATTGTTCGATTAGTAGAAGAAGCGCAAACGAATAAAGCGCCTATTCAACATTTAGCTGATAAAATAGCGGGTTACTTCATTCCCCTTGTTATAGCAGTTTCTATAGTGACTTTGTTCGTTTGGATACTAGTGGGATATTTAAATATAAATCAATTGCCGATTTCGCACAACGATCAGATTAATACAAATGGCATGAATAGGGAAGAGATCATATTCCAGTACGCTTTTCGAAGCGCTCTCTCCGTATTAGCAATAGCCTGTCCATGTGCGTTGGGATTGGCTACGCCAACCGCTGTCATGGTTGGTACCGGAGTAGGCGCACTAAACGGTATTTTGATAAAAGGTGCCGAACCTCTAGAAAATGCGCATAAAGTTAAATGCGTTGTATTCGACAAGACGGGGACGATAACCCACGGTGTGCCAGTGGTGACAAAAATAGGTCTATTCGTAGATGAAAAAGTCTGCTCGTTAGCAAAATTTTTAGTTATTGTTTGTACAGCCGAAACGAATAGCGAGCATCCAATTGCATCCGGTGAGTTTTAAAAAATGCGTGCGTTAGTCCATTAACGATGTGTTGTGCACAGTTTTTAATAATTTATCGTTTATTTTTTCGTCTTTTTTTTCAAGCAATTGTTCGCTTCGTGAAGGAAACGATCAACTCCGAAGCAACCGGGAAATGTTCTAACTTTCAGGCGGTCGCTGGTTGTGGTCTCAAGTGCAAAGTTTCGCACATCTCGACTACTTTGGCAGATGCTTCGAAATCTGAAAAAATTATCAACTATGTGAATCAGGAAAAAAAATTGCCTTCCGGAACGTATACTTTGAACAACGTGCCGATTGACGTTGTGCCGTTAGGGAGCGCCAGTCAAGAAAGGCAGAATATAAATCTAGAATTATTACTGAGTCCCGATTCTCACGGTGACCAAACTAATACCGACGATGTATACGAAATATGCATCGGTAATAGGGAATGGATGCGAAGAAACGCTGTAACCACATCGCAAGAGGTAGAGGCGAGAATGGCTAGCGAGGAAGATTTAGGTCATACCGCGGTCTTGGCAGCAATAAATAATGTGTTAGTGGCTATGATCAGTGTGGCTGATACAGTCAAGCCGGAAGCCCACCTAGCAATTTATACTTTAAAGAAGATGGGTTTAGAAGTGATTCTTTTGACAGGAGATAATAGAAAGACTGCAGCCTCTATTGCTAGACAGGTAAGCAACTGTTCTAACGTTCTTTGTTGAAAATTAACAAAATAAATACCTTAATTATTATACGAAGATGTTATCGATTTGTGAATTATTGGAATAGGTTGGTATTACCAGAGTGTTCGCGGAGGTATTACCTTCGCACAAAGTGGCCAAAATTCAACGCTTACAAGACCAGGGTTTAAGAGTTGCAATGGTAGGAGATGGTGTCAATGACAGTCCTGCTCTTGCACAGTCGGATGTTGGTATCGCGATCTCTTCTGGTACAGATGTTGCCGTGGAAGCTGCCGATGTAGTTCTCATGCGGGTAAGTTACGAAAAATACCTATGCGCTTCACTCTTTTACAGCAACAATTTGTTTTAGAACGACCTTTTGGATGTGATCGCGTGTCTGGATCTATCTAGAAAAACAGTTCGTCGAATAAGACTGAATTTTTTATTCGCCAGTGTTTATAATCTGCTGGGTATTCCTATCGCCGCTGGAATATTCAGTTCTTTTGGATTCTTTTTACAACCTTGGATGTCATCGGCAGCGATGGCTCTAAGTTCGGTGTCTGTAGTTGGAAGCTCTTTACTATTAAAATTGTAAGAATCAGTGGGAGAATGGGTGGGTCTGGTTTACCAGTTAATGCAGTTAAGAAAAAAGTTACGAGATATTCTGGCATCTTTACAGATACCGTAAACCAACAAAAGCTACTCTAGAAACTCCGGAGTATATAACAGCTATGCACGCTCATTCCACGGCAAGAATGATCGATTTAGACACGATATCCCTTCATCGTGGTCTGGACGATTCTGTAATGCCGATTATGCACAGATCTGCATCAACGTTGTCCAGGTATGCTCAAACGAGTACTATGCTTTCAAAATATGTACGGAATTGTAATAACCCCACTGCTTGATGAAGTCACAATAATATTATTCTTATGGAAAAGCGTTGTTATCTCCTTAATTGTAACATACTAATATTCAGGTGTTAGCTTTATTTGATCTTTCGCGCCTATTCTTTATCATTTATGTTACGATACTGTATAATACTAACAAGAATATTAAAAATTATTAGGTCAACTAACCGAAAATTGTGCATAATACTACTAACTCAGTTGAATAAAATAGACTGTCAATTTAAAACTGATTTTATAAAAAAATATATTTGTGCATATAAAAGTTATAAATATTTCATATCTGATTTTTGCTTCCTTGTAATATAATGTAAAAATGAACAAAAATATTTTTAATCTTAATTGTATTAAATGTAAAATGGATAATGTAATGTCAAAGAAGAAATATTGATTAATGTCAATTACCATCGTATATTTATTTAAATTATTGTACAGAGAAATTTTATAAATAAATACTTGTACTTTTTCAATAGACAAATTATCTGCTAGACATGTGACCCGATCCTGGAGATTTGTTCATCCTTTGGTTTTTGGTTTGTATATATCTTTTTGCACGCTTTTGCAACCTTTATTTTCTCTAATACACATTTATGTTGATTTGCAACTTTTCGAAGATTCGTAGTAATCCAGAAATGTTTCAAGAATCATCGCAATAGTCTTCTTCTCTACACCAGTTTGACAAAATGTCTGCTTCAATTCGCTTCCAATAAATATTATCGATGTATATAGTTGACTGTGACTAATTTGCCTATCGAATTCATGTTAAATACGATATTTAGCAATATATGATAATATCCTGTACTGCTTCTCTTATTTATCTGGTATAAAAGTGTTTGAATTGTTAGATAATGGAATGATTGCTTGTTAACAGTACAGTATGTAGATTTATTACGTTTAATGTAAGAAAACGTGATATAATTGCATAATATTATAGATTAAAAATAAATTCGCTTAACAAGGTAATATATGTATCAATCTATATAGCGATGTTTCAGTATTTCTATAAATAGTTTAACAATTTCTTCGTATTAAAAAATTTAATTACAGGATATTCAGGAGATCTAAAGACGATGTAGAGGGTCGACTTCTCGGTGACGATGTAGACGAAATTGATTTAGTAACGGATTTCTCTGGCTATCGCAAAAACGTAAAGGACCATACAAACATAACTCCTTTATGACTTGTAAGATAATCTTTATTAAAATATTTCGCTCACTTATACATATTCTCCGCCAATGGTATTTGCTGATAATAATGGTATTTCTTATTAATAGATACCTTTCACTAATTTCAAAATTACATACAAATATATTTTATTTTCATCGTATAATTTTCGTAATATTACGAGGAGATCGAAGAAATCATTACAAAAAATAGTTACGGTGCTTTTATTGAATATTCGTAATTTGTAATATTTATCTTTTACATAAATTACATTATTAAATTACTTTTGTATATTTCACCATATGTTTTATACTTATGGCATTTTAAAGTTTATAGGGACCATGTTTTGATTCAAGTACATATAAAAGACTTATTTATATCTCTACAAGATATTTTTGAAATTTACCTAAAGAAAATATATGTACTTGTGCGTGCGTGTGTAGGTATATATATATACTTTGTGCCACGTTTTTAACGTAAAAATGTATGATAATGTATAGTAAATATTTTATATAATATATATGACAACTTTATTGTAAGCAATTAGGTATTACATCCTTATGAAAACTTAAGAAGATAAATATTTGTTACAAAAGTATTAAATTTAGCATAGACTTCATTTACTGATGTTATACAGTACTTTACATATATTAATCAATAATGGTATGAGGTAATAGATATGTATTAGAGTTTAGAAAATTATCTGATATATAGCATGAGTTTGAAGCGTAAGTATTAAAATTTTGTTGAATATTAATGCTACTGTTGCCTGCACTATACATCAAATTTTCATTATCTGTCAAAGGATACACATTTTTATGAATGTGTGAATCAAAAATACTTTGGTCTTTTAAATTATTTTTTGTACCATAGTACAATGACATGTTATTTGTTCCAGAAACACAATCCAAGTGTTCATTTTCCCATGATTGAAAGTTGTTACATTTATTTATTGAGACTGTACTATTGTTATTCCATTCGTTTAAGTAACAATTATTATAAATATTCAAATTCAATAAATTTTGATCTGTCTTTTCATATTGTGCATTAAAAATCAAATCTTTGTTTAAATATTTTAAACTCTGATGTTCTTCCATGTCAGAGATTTTATTATCATTTAAATTTGATTCAGACTGAATTTTGTAATATCCATCAGTTAGTATATTTTCACTATTACATGCGTGTATATTGCAATTTGTTGACATATAATTAAGATTATTGTGCATGCTTAAATTGTTCTCTGTATATGGTGTTTTACCATAAAGATAACTGTTTGCATCAATTACATTATTTGTATTATTCAACAGACTAGTAACTGGTGGTAAATTTGTATTAGTTCTATAATGTCCATCCAATTTATATTTCATGAATAACAGTTTTAATTCTTCTTGTGTAAGCGTTGGACATGTACTAGTTTGTTTTAAAATTTGGTTCAAATGTTCAATTTGATGCTTACATGTATCTTCTTTATTTTTTAAAAGCTTGTTTGAATCAGGTAATTTTTTAGGACTTTTCTGACGTTTTGTTGTATTTTTTTGCTTTATTGTTTGTTTAAAACTTGCCTTTTTATGATGCAGTGATACATTGTATCCTTGTTTTTTTCCCATATTCTGAAAATACATGATTTACATTATAATTTGTCATTGTAATCGGTACATTTATTAATGAAATTTTATTATATGTTATTAATATATCTTACTAAGCTTCTTCTTCTCGTCGTTACATTAGCGTCTTTGTCTATGTTAAGTTGTGCTACTAACTTTGATTCTTTCTTTTTATTCATATTTATACTTAGTAGTGAAAGTATTTAGAAATAATGAATTCTTTATTTTAGACTAACTACCAAAATATCGCAATTTACGAAGAAATTTTACATCGAACAATAAACGAATAAAATACGGAACGTAATACTATGCTTGTGTTAAACAAAAACCTTCGTCTCGAGAAACAACTTATTTTCTGTCATTTCGAATTTTAAGACCACACGAGGTGCACGACTATTCAATAGATAACCATCAGGCTAATATATGTAGGTATCTATGGTTTAAAGAGACCGCTGCGATCCCTTTATTCATTTATAGTGATAAATTATTTGATAAAAATAATTTCTCATGATGTATCGAAAATTATTATTGTTTTTTTTAGATTATTATAAATTCATTGAAATTATGATGTTTTATGCCACGCAGTTAGCTGAATTATACGTTTTCCGTGGAATTAGATCGGCGGATATAAGATCGGCCATCTATTAGTTTTTACTTTTTGATCTATATAGACGTTCGAGAACGAAAAAAAATATGTTCTAGGATTAAACAATTACGCTTTAAATATCGTGTGACGTCTGTAATGTGATCGAAGCTAAACCTTCTATTTATCCGAGATGTTGTGAAGTTTTGAGCAAATTCGGTTATTCGTAAACATTTAAAAAAATGTTTTAACTAAATTTTTAAAAAAGAATCCAGTTTTTTACAGAAGCGTGAAATAAACAAGTAAAAATACATAAACTTGAAAAAAATTCCTCTATTTTGTATAAAGGGTATGATGTGTATCTGCCAATTAGTATAAAACTTGCAATTTCAGTTTCTTTATTTAAAGTAGCAAAATCATTTATATAATACAAAAACTTAATATAAATACAGGATACAAGGAGATTTTATAAAATATTTTAGCTTTATTTGTAACAATTAAGGCACTTCTTTTGCTCTTCGTAATCATACCTGTAATTAAAGAAAAAGAATGAAATCTTGATACTTTCAGATGTAATAAATAATAAATATATATAGTAACTTACACAGGCAAGGAACAGTTTTGACAAAATAACTGCAAACAACTGACACATTCGAACAGACAAGAATTACATAATACTTGATCACAATAAGAACATTTGCAAAATGTGTTTTGATCTATCACCCGGTTGCATTCGCAAAGATCATACTTTGGATGAACATCCTTAAAAAAATATATAAACTAAAACTTCTTATTTTTATAGCATTATGAAGTTTTGATATGAAAAGCAACAAAATAAGCAAATACTTGGAATGGTGCATTTTTATGCATGGTGTTTCAAACAAAGTACATGCTATTATCAAAAAAGTAGACGACTTACTTTTATAACTTTATCCGTTTTCAATAATTCTAAATTACTATTCAGTACCATTTGTTTCGAATTACGTTCCTGTTTGATTCTGCAAGAGGACGATGCCTTTGACGAAAGTATATCGTCAAGATTCATATCCATCGATTCGTTTAACTTACGCGACAGCGATTTGACACCCTCTTTTAATAAATCCATTGTTCTGCCTGTACGAAAAACCAAGTTGCAATACAAAACGTTCGTATCGTTTATTATCATAACCTCTGTACCGTAAACAGTTTTCATTCGTTCTTCTCGGCAAACACCGTTGTCGACTTGTTTTTGACCTACGTGTACCTTTAGTTGAGGGGGTAAATCGTCTTCGAACATGCACGGACGTTTCGGCATTCTTTACAAGTACACTATTTACAAAGCTAACAGCTCGATTTTAAACAAACCTCCAACTTTTCGCGGAATTATCATTCGACGAGTTCAATACGATAACGTACGGTATTCATACGAATACATCAACATGATATATCAACATGGATATACATCATTCGTTGGAAAAAAAAACATCAAAGAAAAATTCATAAAAATGCTACGACATAAAGCCATATACATTGTTTATTTTGAGCTACGCGTTCGTTTACCTAGTAAATAGATTATCAATCCAAAGAATGGTATTTATAGTATTACGTTCAATATATGAATTATATGGGAAAGGTGTTTACATTCCAACCGGATTATTAAGTTTACAAGGAAATTAGTAATATTTGTTTATTATTAATGTTGCATTATTATTACTTTTATACATATTTGATATTGGCCATCAACAAATATGTTACAATTTTTATCTCCCCACTGCCCTCATCTTTATTCGTTTGCTTGAAAACTAACGATATATTTTATAATAATACAGAATAATTCATAGCCATTGCGTGACAGATTTCAATAGTAATCGTTAGTTCGATAACTGTACACTGTATTTGTAGCTTGCTTCACAAGTAAACTATACAAATGGCAATCGAATCATCGAAATAATTTGATAAAGTATAATTAAACGAAATGATCATGACTAGCAGCAATTAGTTGTCAAATATAATATTTATTCGAAGTTATTCGAAAAAAGATTTTTTCTTCAGTTATAGAATGATGCGTTTGAACAAAGATGCTAACATTTATGCTACGCGGATTAGGGTTTACAGGTCCGATTATGCTTTGTTTTTTTTTTCCTCGTAAAAAAATAGATCGATGCAAGTGCATTGAATTCTGCGCGAATCACCACACCCGCCAAAATAATCATCAAACTTTCACGAACGATTTACCGGGAATGCCATAATTAAGATTAGCAGACTTGGGTACTTTCGAAGTTAATCGTTATACCGTTTATTCGAAACATTTTTGTATGCGATTCAAGTGACAAAGAAACGAAATGGAATTTCAAATGGCATTATTACAAACAAACGACAAAAAATGTCATTTGAAATCATTTTTTCAAATTTTAATTTCAATTCGTCCAGATCTGCTTGTCAGTCGATTTCACGATCGAGCTTTGTTTAATTAACTTTTAAAGCTGCTCGGTGGGATTCGCTTGTCTTATGGTTACGTCGTTCGAGTGATATGTGATTTAAGAAAAGAAAAAAAAAAACAAAAAGTAACATTTAATTCATAAATTTATAGAGGAAAGTGCGTACAGGTCCGAAAAGTCCATGACGCTTATTCTTAGTGGAGTGGTGGGGATAGCGGACACACTTGGCAGCCATTTTGAACGCGCATGCGCGAGAGTACCCCACCGCAGCTCCGTGAAGTCGGCCGTAATGCCCATCGCCCACATTGCCCAAGTGACTCGCGTAGTGTTCGTTCGAATTCTTCTTCCGCTCGTCTACCTTTTCTAACATTCCGCGCGTTGTGAAATTTCTTCGTTTTAGTGATTTAAAATTAGTAACACCCGAATTGACGCAACCATTTTCTTATCGGAAGTGTTCTTTATTCACAAAATAAGCGACACGTGTTTGGTAACATTATCGTATTCGGCTGCACAGGGTAAGTGCCTAAATGAATGTTATAACAGTATAGACGCATGCACCGGTAACATCAATCGAGCAGAGCGTCGTTTCCTTTGCTCTCGAAATTTCACGTGGAAATCGATTAAACGAAAATTATAGAACAAATTTGTCGATCAATGCGAAAAACGCGAAAAGAAATTCCAACAACGTAGATTTGATTGCCTTTGCTTTTGCGTTACCAATATTTCTATCGAATGATATTGGAAGATGTGGCAAGGTATTTTGCAGTTTTCGTTGTGTGTAAACATTCGTACAATCGGTTTCCACTAGAAATTTGAGGCAAATCGAATTTGGCTCGGGCAAGTCGAGCGAAATGGTTTCGATAATTTTAATCAAAGCTTTGTGTATGTAACGTTATCATAGTACATATATACATACATATATGAGCACTATACATCTGGTGTTGCGTTATACACACTGATTCATTAAAAGCTGTCTAATAAAAATGTTTCTGTGTTATTCGTTGAATTTTAAAAACAAATGTTTGTATCGTTCGTATACCACAAAGTTATTGGAGCAAAATAAATGTCTTGTAATATATTTTTCTCGTAAAACGTTCAGATCTACGAGTTATATTTCAAATGACAGTTTCTTAATGAATCACGCTGTATACATATGGGCTCGATGCAAACTCGGTACAGCACATAGAGGGAGACAAACTCGTATAGGAGGCTCCACCCGTGTACAGGACTGGTATAATGAGAAATATTCTTTGGAGAAAAGAACATCTTCGGGCTCACAGCCGTTATTGTCAGTTGTCATGGACGTTACTAAATATTCGGTACATACAACGCGCAACTGGTAAATCGAATCGCTGTACGCCTGGGATCCTTTAATCAGAATATTGATTATGTATCTTTGATATGAACTGTTTCACTCGAGTGGACCGGGATCGTTATGATCGACCGAGCGTTCGGCCGGTAATGGTTTACATTATCATGCGCGCATTACCATTGGCGACGAGCATTCAATTTTCTTTCTTACAAGTTTCTAAACAATTTAGTCACGATAACGACTCGAAATATATTACGACTATTAGGCGGATACAAAAATGTTTGAAAATCTTGGAAGATATCATCGATAACGTCAACGAAGTCAAAACACTCGAAGGTTTTGAACGCGTCGAAACATTGAAATTTATCAAGAGTTTCGCGTATAATTCTCATACGCAGCGGTATCGAATTTCGAAATACCGTAAAGTGGTAAAACAATCGCGTTACTTGTTAACTCGTTCAAACGCTGTTGAAATGATTTATCGTCGAGCGATAAATGGGCAACTTTGAAGACGAATCGCGACGTTTACCGCCGTCTCTCGTGCACACAGATTATCGTTGAAGCTTATAGTGAAAGATTTCACACGAAACACATATAATCGATACTCGGAATCGCTCGCTCGTACGAGAAACGACTCGTGAGTCGTGGATCCCTCCCGTACATATCGATTTGGAAATCTTTGATCAAGGTACGAAGAAAAAGAAAAGAAAACCGCGATCGTAGGGTTTCCGTTGGTGGATCTACAAGTATCGATAATTCGGCGTTAAGAGGTCTTGTTAGATAAAAGTGTCTTCCCTTTTTCGAACAGCAATTGAACGCAATGACATATCGAGTAACGGTTGCGTGTCCAAGTTTCTTGATTATCAAGCTGAATTCGTCTACCAACTTTATCTGGTCGTTTACGAATACTTGTGCACCTTGTTTTCTGTTCGCACTATTCCTTATTGCTTTATTGCTTTGCGTTGGAAAACTTTGAAGTAATCTTAGAGATTATAATGTTTTGCCGGGTAATAAACTAAGAAACGCTAAGTAGTTCGCGTTTGCATCGGAATCCATTTAGATCGGCTAGGCAGTTCAACCCATTACCACCGGGTAACGAATGAAACAGTCAAACTAGAAGATCGGACGATCGAATCGTGACTTTACGGTGGTGAGTGCGGATGGTGGCGGTGATTCGAACGAAAGCGATAAATCTGTCGTTTGAAATAACGTAACGAAACGTAAACTAGAAGGGTGAAGCGTACAGTGTAACCTGTATACTTGGAAAAGGCATCTCGTATAGTTTTTTAATGTTCTGTTTTCGTGCTGTTCTATAAAAAAATAACAATTTGGTAAACATTCTAGTGTCGTACCCCGCGGCCAACGCGAATCACCGTTTCGATCACAGTGTCGCCTACTCGATACGGATTTTGCGTTGCTAAAGATAAGATTTTGAAGACGAAGCGGGTGATGTCGTTACGGAACGCGAGGTGTTTGCGGCTAATTGGAGCAGTTGGCGAGCTCGAGTAGTTGGCAGAGATTTTGTTGATTCGTGCACAGAATGCAGAAACAACGTTACCCAGGTGTAATTAGCCTCGTTTCGGGGAGAGAGACGCATCGGTGTTGCGCATCCGAGCGAGCATTGTTCTCGCGAACGGAATGGTTGATGGTCAACCGAAACGATATACGTGTATGTATGGACGCATTTGGGCAGCTTTCGAGCATCGAGTATCGCGTTCTCTTTGTCGTATCGATTACTTTGGATTTCGAGCGACAAGAGAGATCATCTTAGGATACCTGTCGGCGACTCGCTCAAAAGATCCAGCGGGAAAGCTTTCGCGATCTGTGTAGGTGTTCCTCTTATTATTACGGTCTAGGCTTTTCGGTACGATTTACTTTTGGTTATTTGGTGTTTGGTTATTGTGAGTCGCAACGGGAAAAATCGATTGAATCGATCGATGTTCGACGTAATAACGGTATTAAAATTGCACAACGTTTTAATTCCGCTAATCGGATTTCTTGAGCAAGGCTGCCGCGATGTACGCTCGAAAGCACAATTCGCCCGTGCGCGTGTCAGTGTACATAACAGAACGCCAACAAGTAAACGTGCGATAAATCAATCGATTGCAAATCGCCTTATAAATCGTATAAAAATGTCCTCTATCTGCCTAGCTTAATGCCTTACGGGTACGATGTGTCGGGGATCTGTATAATTTCTACGGTTCTACGCCTAGTCAAAGGGATATTCTCCAACTTTCTGCTCGCAGACTTGTTTTTGTTCGTCAGGTGAAGCACACACGTGCTCTCTGCACACGGAATCTTCCACAAACATTTTTCTCCCCTTCAACCGAATCGAGTTGAGAAAGTTTTCGGGAGATTGGCGAAAATATCGCGCAGATTTGACCGTTTGATATGCGACGTAACCTACACCTAAAGTAACGCTACGTCCACGGGGTAGAACGGAACGTGTATCGGAAAAGCGAACAAGCTTGTAATTCATCGTGTCTTAACGACGCGGGTTAGTACCCTGGTGCTGTTTATTATAGCTTTATCGGTGTAAAAAAGAAAAGAAGAAAGACCGAGTTTTGTAATAAACAAGAACGAGGCCGTGTTACTTGGGAACGACGAAAGAATGTTCGAATTGGTTGGTCAAGGAAGGTTCGGCTCTCCTCGATAGCTGATAGGTGGGGTGGTTTTGCGTCGGCACAGAGTCACCTGTCGCGTAAAAGCGAGTCGAAAAATAAATCGTTGACGCGCGAGGGGTAACAAGAATCGTCAATTGTCCGCAGAGCTGTACACGTGTGACATATGCGCGCGAGTCGAATCGTGCGCATAAATTATAATGGAAAAAAACGAGAGAAAGAAGATGATCCCGAGGTGTTTGACGCTCGAGGATCGTGATCCATTAACTCGAGTATTCATCGAAGTACTTAAAATTTATTTCTCCCCACCCTTAAATTCGCACGATATAAAATCCTAGCTTAGTATGGCCGGTAATTTTTCACTTTCGCACAGCAAACATGCGCACACACACACACACACACACACACACACACACACACACGCACACGCACACTCGCTTTCGTCCTCTTCGTCCTCTCGACTCTTTCCCCACTTCCATAATTATGTCGCATTTACTTACGTCGTACGAGTAGCTTTATGTTTATCCGCAATCGGTAAATAGATAACCGCAAGCTTACGCCTATTCTCAATTTATAAATTAGAGTTTTTGTGTAACGTATGTGTGTCGCATACAGCACTAAAGATTCGTTTCGATCGTTTAACGTTAAACTCGTTTCTTTTGTTACGTTCGTCATTTTCACGCCGACTTTTATCCGTTTCTCGCGCAACCAAGCAATAGCTTCCGGTCTCGCGATTCTCGCGTATCCCAAAGCCGTATGCGAAACGCAACGAACGATCTCTTTCTCTTCCTTTTTATTTCGCATGGAAAAAACGCCGTCCGTTCACCGATTACGACGCCTTGATATTTTCTACTTGCAAGCTTCTTAATGGAATGCTGTAGTACAAATACGAGATATCGTGTCCGTAAAAACGAGTAACTCTAATCGCTCATCGAGCCAGGCTTAACCATTTTCTTCTATCTAATTCGTTCGTATATACGTCGATCTCATTTCGTCGAGATGAGAAAACTCGACTCCACGCACGGGAACCGCGAACCACCGGATCCTCTTTGCCGTTTTCGATTCTCTCGGATAAGAAAAACGCAACGTAACCGATCGAAAAGAAGCAAACGTCGTTGCAACAATTCACGATAACATCCTCGAAAAATACTCAACTAAGAATACGTCTCCTCGACGAAACCAACAACTATCTCGACTAGAAAGCACAACCTCGTACGAACAAATCTTACCCTACAATTTTGATTCGTTCGTCCATAAAAAAAGTCTCGTTACTTGTCCTCGTAACCATCGTTTCCTTTTTTCTATACCCTGTGCTATACAACGAAATTACACGAGCAACGGAATCCTTGTCCATGAAGCTTTTACGACGAAAAGAATGATCCGAGTTCGTTTGTCGAGAACACCGTATTCGTCTCCCTCTCTTCCTGCTGTGTTGTTATTTGTTACGCGTTACGTGCATATTTAGGAACGTGTCCGATACGACGCACAGATATACCTAAAGCGAGAGCTACCCGGGTACCACCGGGACTTTGACATTATAATTTTTGATTCGAAGGAATATTTCGAGATCGAATTCTCTCGCCTACGTCTATCTAGCCGCAACAACATTAACCACTAACGCGTCGCGTCGCCTTGACTGCCGGTAAGATTCTTCGGATCGAAGTTGCTACAACGATAAACTTTCACAGATATTTGCGCGAAACGCGTTACACCGAATTACATCAACTTAAAAGGATGTTTTTCACTTGCGTCGAAACGATTCGCTCCTCGTCGAATGGTACTTTCGATGATTCTACTTTGGCGATTTTGTTTCGCGCGAGACGCTCGTCCCGATGAACGTTAGAAACGGTTAAAAAAAAAAAAAAAAAAATAGAAACGCTAGATGCTAGACAATTCCTACGAATACAACGGTTTTAACATTCCAGAGCTTAACTCGTTCGTTGTATGTACGCTGGATTCTGTCGACTCGTCGAGAGCGAACAGACTCGCGAAGATTCTTACGATCGGCAGGATTCGACTTTGTTTACATCTATAACGAGCCTTCGGTTAAAAATCGATGCTAATTCGCGTTTACAATGCGTTCGCCGTTCCACTAAGAAGCCGGGACAATTCTCGAGATATGTCTCTCTGTGTGTTTGTTTTCTGTGCGCTAGCATGCGCGGGTGTGTATGCGTGTGTGTGTGTGTGTCTTTTGTGTTTGTTATGCGTGTGTCGAGAATAACGTGTACGATAAGTATACTCTTTTATCGCTTATCTTGATATTCTACGCTTCGAAGTGCTAGATCCTATCCTTTCTCGCCAATTACACACTTTTCACCCTTTTTCTTCTACCTTTGTTCCTCTTTCAAGCAGACAAGAAGCCGTACGCGACGTTTGTAACTGAAACCTACTATTTATATGTGTACGGATGAGTGTATATATATATTTATTCATTTATTTACTTATTTATTTATTTATTTATTTATATATTAGTCTTTTGAAATGTTTTCCTCGTGCGTGCAAAAAATAAATCTCTCGACGCGATCGCTGCGTCGGGAGTGAATTTCTTTTATTTTCAACCCGTTTGTTCTCGTTAGTAGTGTCTTTTTTGTTCTTTCTCACCGTTACGCGTTTTACGAAAGTTACGATAACGTTATCTCATTTACGGATGTAGTAGCTGTAAACAAGAACTGGCTACGGCTTCGTCGTAACGCGTTTCGGTACGAGAGTCACCGAGAACAAGGTGGTAAATTTGATGATTCGCGACTCGAAAATTCGTTCGTTCCCCGAAGGTTCGACGTTTCGATTTCAACGAGGACCGCTTCGAAATAAAATTGAAATTCTCTGTCACGTAAACCTAATCACGCAGGATGAGAATGGAAAATATTGGTGGCCGAGTATCGAGAACTGCGCGCATTCTTTTAGCACTAAATACGCTAGAAAGTTCTATTTTTATTGCAAGGAGGGTGTAAAAATAGCGTCGCTGTAAACGTTAATCGCAGACGATACTTTGCTCGAGTTTCCATTCTCACTCCACGGTCGGGAAGCTGCGTTTATCAAAAATTCATGTTTCGTACGATTTAGTGGAACGTTGCTCGCGTTACTTGGCGGCCAACTGCTCGATTAAGGCGGATCGGAATCGAGTATGGCGTGTTCTCGCGTATATAAGGCATATCCGGCTCTTCGCTGTACGTAATAAAACATCGATTTTCCGACGTAAACGGAGAAAGGATTTTGTTTTTGCGTAATATAGGAGAACGTGCGTCGGAAACGTATGAGGGGAGAATAGGAGAGATCGTATACTGTATTATACATATATGTACGTTTATTATGCAACGTAACAGAAACTTTTTGCGATAAGCGTTTCTCGGGAATACTTTCGAAAGAGGTACACGGGTGAAATTTCTCTAATTCGGCGTATTCGATTCGTCCCATTTATTATTTATTTTCATTTTCTTTCGGTAATCGAGTTTTCCATCGATCGACGTTCGGATAATCGACGTTTTACGACGCATTTTCGATTTCTGAAGCGACGAGAAAATCGAGAAGACAGTTCGAGCCAATGAAACAGAATCGTTCGCGATGGAATCGATAGTTTTGAAACTTAACGCATATGCAACAAAGTCGTCTAAAGAATCGCGTAACGATGCAATTAATCCATACCTATAACAAACAGAACCCCCCTCGACGAAAAGCGGGAACAATTCTAAAGCTTTAATTTCCGGAGAGGTTAATTGATTAGAAAACTGGCGTCGGCGAGTTTCAACGTAAAATTTCGCGCGCTCATTCAACGAAAACCGAGAGAATTTCGTGAAAATCGTCGCGTTTGGTCGATAAGAACAATTACACTCGGTTTCAAAATTTTCAACGCCTGGTATAATCGATCTTATCCACCAACGAACGTTCATTACCTGTTCGTGGGATGTGTTTAAGACGCGAATAGAAAAATACGCAAACGTTGATCTCCATTTAACTTCTCCGGCCTCAACTGTCCTTTCGTCGTTTACATACTACGAGAACGAAATCGTTAATTGGTGGTACACAACAGGATAATACGTACCAAGTAAAACACTCTTACAACGACACGATCCGGTGTACACTGATATCAACGTCACTATTGCACTTCACATTCGCGTCAAGTTCGATTTCGCGAATCGAACGCGATTATCACTGGAAAACGAGACGCGAAAGGCGAACGATCCACGTTCCGGCACACGTTTATCTTGGTCGTCGTCGGTTTCTAGTCGAATATTTTGTGCACACGAGATGCGGCCGGAAATCGGAACCGAGATCTCTCCACGGTTCCCGAAAGCTATCTTCGCGAACGTTTCCCGCCGATTTTCTCACTCTTGCATCGCTAGAGACGAACCTCGACCCAAGCTCGTTCCACCTCGTCGTTCGTCTTCTCCGTTTCAAACTTAACCTTTCACTCCGCCGATCGTACAACTTGCTTCGCGTTCGGTTTCGGTTTCGACGGCGAAACGACTATGTCGATCGATCGATTCGCCGCGAAAGTTTGCTCGCTCTCGGCCGAAGCATCGTTTCAGGATTCTCCACGTTTCTTCGGCGTCGATCGTCACTGGATCGCGTTCGCCGCGTCAAATTCTAGATTCACCAGAATCTCTGGGCGCTGTCCCACAGGTTCTTCAGGCTGGATCGAAACTCGAAACGAAAGTTCTGGTAGTATCACGCTATGTTGTTGCCGCTCATCGTGGTCACGCATTTCTTCTCCGGAGTGTTTTGGCTCTCCGAGTTGCTGCGCACCGCCTTCGTCGGGCTTCCCGGTGTTGGCGTCACGTCACCTGGTAACGGGTTATTATTGTTCGTCGACGTGGAACTTCGACGGCCGTTCTCGCGTGTCGGCGACTTCACGTCGAATACGGACGTGTCGGACTCCATGTCGGAGTCGATCTGGAAACAGTACAAACAAACGTGAAACGTCGCGTAATTACCGAGACACAGGTATTGTAAGGTAACAGGAGAGTTTTCTAACTGTGTCGGTGATGGTTGCGGTGGCGGTGTTGCTCGAAAAAGCTGACTAAAGCTTTCTGTTTCTGGCAAGCCGCGACGAGGCGGATATCGTCAAAGTAAATTATATATAAATATCGAGAAATAATATAATCGGAATGATATGACCACGTGGTTGGTTATTAGGACGGTCATAAGGGGTGGTCGAACGTTGCGTAACTTCTTTCACCCTTTCGCGTAGGTACTTGGTTTCGAAAGAGATGGACGTTTCGAATAGAATAAAACAAGTATCGCAACGATACGATAACTAGGAGGAGGAAGATGATGCGCTACCTTGTTGAAACAGACTACCTGTCTGGTAGCTGGATGCGGGCTGACGAACAGTCGTTCGCTGGTGTCGCTGCCGCAACTGGAACTTTCGCTCATTTCCGTAGCAAACTTTCTCGAGGCTCGTGGACTCGGCGGTGCCGGTCTGCTCTGTCCTCCTAAGCTCAATCCTACGTTTCGCGAGCAGACCTGCGACTGAATGTGCTCGCAAACCCTCCTAAATCTTCGAATATTACCTGTGAAAAGTAAAACCAAGGTCAAGTATTCGACGAGGTTAATCAAAGGTTGTTCGGACGCACGACAGTGCGCGAAAGGAAAGCACGATAATTCTTCGAGTTGAAATTATACGCGCGCACACAAGTAGGAAAGACGTAAGGTTCCACTTGCCAAGGTAGCATCGATCTAGTTGCGCTTGGACGACTGCCAAATGCTAAACGCCACCACCTTGCGATCTACCGTTCTCCGTGGCTTGGTTTCGTGGGGGCTTTGTACCCTCTGCTCTTTATCTCTCGTTGTTTCGTCGAGCGAAAGCTCGACGATGCGCTGCGCGACGCTCGCGATTACGTTTCCGTCGACTCGCGAGGCACGATCGAAGTTTGAAAAACGTCGAGATCGAGTACGTTTCCTTCAGCAGACGGAATCGTTACGGTAGAATCGGGAACTTTTACTTACCGCTTAGCAGGGTAAAGGTAATGGCGAATAACGGTTCGCTCGGTTGTTTCGAAATGGCGCTGATTTCCACTTGAAAACGCACTTGTCTTTGGAACATCGCGGGTCCCGTGCTTCCTCGTTTGTATTCCACTTTGAAGGACATCGGCGAGATGACGCTGTGAGACAACTCCGCTATCTGTCGAGTGAAACTTGCTTTATTCGCGGAAAGTCGCGCGAAACGCCGCGATCGTTCGACACTCACCGATAAGAAAGCGTGAATCAAGTCGGCTTTGACGCTGGCCAATACCTTCCCCTTAACGAGAACGGTGAACGTTTCGTCTTTCTCCGTAGTCATCAGGCTGCCGAACCACGATTTCTTCGTAAGTTCCGGAGATGAATCCGGCGTGAGGTGTACCTGTGAACCGGAAACGGTGTTTCTAACGTTAGTTCGAAATGTATAGCGCGGAAAGGTTTCCACGTGGCTACTCGTTGCAGCGTTCCAACAGATTTAAACGTTAGCAGCGGTAGCGTTCGTATTCTCATTTTTTACGCTATTCTCTCTTTCCTGGGCTAATGCGAAATTCGCGCGTTTAACGGATACGTTCTGATCTTGCTTGCGAACACGTACCTCCTCGGTACTTGTGAGCAGTTTGCGGCGATGAAATCGAGGGCTACCCAGGAACGAATTCTTGATGGTGGTTAGCCTCGATCTCCAGTGATGGGCGCCGGAACCAGCTCCCGTGTGCGGTGATCCTGGCGGTGTAACACCGACCGCGACTACTGCGAAATTAATTGTCTCTGAATCGAGCCACGACCAGAATTCCGTTCCGTTCCGTATAGTTGCTATTGCGCGTACGTCTCTCGTAAACCGACGAAAATTTCTTACGTCGCCGATATCGTTAACGAATTTATCGTCGCTGTATCACGAATCGGTTGTTGTTTTTAACCGCCCTGTCTTTTGCGCCTAGCGAGACGAGAGTCGAGAAGTGTTTGAACGCGTCGCACTGTCCCGAACAAAGAGACATTTTTCCCCGTGTTTTTCAACGCTGTGTTCGTTTTTGAAATTCCTCGACTGAAAGATGAGAAAGAAAGCACAAAAAAAAAGTGGTAAAAAGAAAGAAGCGAGCGTTGCACGCAAAGACCTCCGAGGGCGGATGCACGCGCATTCAGCCGTATTAGTCTCGTCTCTTTAACAATGATTCGTGCGCGGGGATGTGCTCGTTACGCGGCGTTCCGCTCCGAGCACGGAGGTCAGTTGCATTTTTTAAAACCGTCCCAGCTGCCGGTAAGCCCTCGCAGCTAAGACAAAATGCCTACTCAGACATCGACGAGGGTCCCGATGACCGAAGCCTTTGTCTCGTCTCTACAAACGTTTTCAACGTTCGCAACGTTGCTCGAGAAATTGTCTCCGGAAAGTCGTAACGCGACTCGTTCGCGACGTTTAACCCCGTTTCGGAATTATGCTAGTCGACGTAAACTTTTGCGTCGTTGCGGGGCGAATCGAAGATACCGTCGCGGAATGTTGCTCGGAATGTTGCCGTTACGTAATCGTATCATCGGTCCGCAGGAATTTCAATATCGCGTTCGTATTTCCGTTATCGAGGTTATCGTATTCTCCCACGGGCGCACTTTGTACCCGATTTAACTCACCCTGTTGGACATCGTTTATTTCTATTCCCACGTTGGGCAATGTCGGAACCGGAGCTGCAACAGCCGGACTGGTCGTGTTTCCGTTGCCCGCAGTGGTCGTGATAGCCGACAGTCTGTGAGGGCTTCCCGTCTGACTTACGATCAGATGCGAGCTCGGAGGAGTCCTGTGAGGACTCAGGAGTCCTGCCACGGCGTTCGAGCCGTGCAACGGCGAACTGCCCGGCGTTGACGCGTGCGAATGGGACGCGTGCGTGTGGCATCCTGTGCTCGGCGATCGACGAGCGTGGTGTCTCGCGCTACGACCCAACATTTTCACCATTTTCACCATTTTAATAAATAGGATCGATGACACAGAGTCGAGCTCGATCGATCGGTTCGTCGGATCAGGAAAGAGAGGTTCGTCGCGGTTCGACGTAAGACAATTTTAATCGAGCGTATCATCGTCCGCGTACAACTCGCACGTGCCAAAGATTAGGGACGACCGAGAAAAAGAGTAGGAGAAGCACGTGCGATATCGTGCACGCGACACGGTCACGCGATTCGAAGCTTCGACGAAGAGCTTACCGTTAAATTGCGAGACGATTCCGATTCAGCGGGTCGCTTAAGAGAGCAGCGGTTGTCTTTAACGATAGGAACGAGATATCGAATCGATGGCATCGATGTCAACTCGTCGTTTGAAAAAAAATTGTTGGTTTCGTACTCACCTCGACTGTCTTCTAGGAGTCAAAGGTGAGCCGTGGCTAATTTCGCCGAGATTGAGGGCCGTGCTGCCGTTGACTCGGCACGTGTCGACTCGTTTCCTAGGAGGATCCGCTTCCAATTGTCCCGTAGATCCCCTGACGCCTCCTCTCATTACCTCCAGCTCGTCCTCGCACGCCGGTCTTCTTCGTTTCCTCTCGAGCAACAGAAAGTAAATCACCTTCTCCGTGTTGTGGCTGCATCGGGAAAACCAAGGTGTACGTAAAGGAAAAGTACATCGACGAGAAACGAATACTTTTGGATACTTTGTTAATCCTCGGAATCCTTTGTTGATCTTACTTTGGGCTGAGCAGTTCTTGGATAAGTTTGTCCCGCTCTTTGAAGCAGCCTAGGCTAGCGATCGCCTGCAACACGTCCGGATCGATTGCGTCCACGGACGGAATAACGTGGGTCTGCACAACGTCCATCATCGACAGTTCTAACTCTAACTCGCCCTTGCCCGCCGCTGTCACCCACACGTGCCTGTTTATCTCCGCCAGCTGGGGGAAATCGGTAATCGAGATTTATCGGCAGCCGGTCTCGGTGCGCGCAACGCGACCGCGCCGTTTCTCGCCTTACCGTTAATCTCTTATCCGGATCGACCTCGATCATTCCCTTGAGCAGATTCTGACACTCGGGCGGCACAAAGTGCGGAATGTAGAACACACCGCGCTTCACTTTCTCCAGCAGCTTTCTCAAATTGTCGTCGTCGAAGGGCAACGCGCCTACCAGAAGCGCGTAAAGTATCACCCCGCACGACCATACGTCCGCCTTCCTGCCGTCGTATTTCTCACCCTGCGAACGCGCAATCGTTCCGTATTTTTCTCCCCTTCACCCCTTTAATTAAATTCTCGAACGAGGGTTTGGCTAACGGCGAAGCACGAATATCGGTTTCGCTCGTTTCCTTTGCGACGCGCGCGCGAAAGAAAGCGCGAATTTGAAAACGCTACGATTACTTTCGCTCGTCGAGATTGCCAAAGGTGAAAAATTAAACATCGTTTCTTACTCGAATAACTTCGGGGCAGGCGTAATGAGGAGATCCGCAGCTGGTCTCCAACATGGAACCCGCGGGTTGCAACGACGCCATTCCGAAATCCGCGATCTTAATGTTGTTCTTCTCGTCTAGCAGCAAGTTTTCAGGCTTCAAATCTCTATGACTGGAATGCAGAAAACGCAATACGATTATGCACCGCGAGGACCGTTTCGGCCGCGACGAACGACTAGCCTAGTCGCGGAACGAAGGGTGAACTAATTTCGATGTCTGATCGATCGAAGCCGATGTTTCGCGGTGTCCCTCCCGTGAAATTAGCTCCGTATATCTGTATTTATTCGATTGGGGTAGGTTTTCCCTGATGGCCAACTAAGCGCCCGACAACAACCCCTCGTTTACATGCATCTCTCTCTCTCTCTCTCTCTCTCTCTCTCTCTCTCTCTCTCTCTATCTCTAATTTACAACAGGCTACTCACCATATACTATGACTATGGCAAAAATCTAACGCGGAAATTATTTGTCGAAAAAATCTTCTCGCTTCCTTTGGCGTTAGTCTACTCTTTTTCACTAAATAGTCGAACAGTTCCCCGCCCGATACGTGTTCCAGAACAAGATATCTGAAAGAAAAAAGTACAATTTCAGTGGTCGTAAACATCCGTGTTCTTCCAACCGTGAATAGGGCCCGCGAGTAAAACGCTTTTGTCTAGCGCGTGGTTTTCGCTGCTCTTTTTCCTTTTATATTTTTAACGGCTCGACAAACGCCACTCTTCGAACCGACGAATTAAACGTTCAGCGACTCGTCAGAGCCGCGAAAAATTTCCGTGTTGCTTTCTTTCTCGGGTACTCACAAATATTTCTTGTTCTCGTATACGTCCGAAAGGCCAAGCACGTGAGGATGATCGATTAATTTCATAATCGCGATCTCTCTCTCTACCTTCATCAGCACGGATTCCGACAGCTTTTCCCTGTTGATGATTTTTATCGCCACCTTCTTGCCCAACACGCAGTGGACCCCAAGTTTCACTAATCCTGAAGCAAACAATCAAACATTTTGTACATTTTTTTTATCTCGTCTTTTCGACTTTCACCGTTCCATCGACGCCACGGAGAAAGTTTCGCTAGCCGACTCGAACTAAAGACGATAGAGGAAATGGACGCGTTACGCGGGATGGGACATACATATTTGACCTATCGAAGATCCTTTTCGAGGTCTGAGTCACTCCTCGGGGACATCGGGATGTGTGTACATATGCAGCTACTTCGACGAGCAAACACACTGGTTTTATCCGAGTGGTATCAAGTTGCTTCCACTTGGCAAATCGCGGAAAGTTTCCAAGTAAGGACTACAGCGTCGCGTGGAGACCTTGTCGATGTAACGCGCGACTACTCGAACCTAATTTTGTCGATTTGCTGCGAGCGAAATCCGCGGAGCTTCCACGCGAGTTACCTAAATATTCCTAGCCGCGATAAACACGGTCCGAACTGGGACGCGCGAGTTCCCCGTAGAAAGCACTGGATTCCAAAATATTCATATTCGCGGCATAATATAGGACTAGGTCGCGTTTGTTGTACCGCGTATGTAACATAGAGTGTCGCGTCGTGTCGTATCGCAATCGTTGCCATCGTAGAACGCGGTTCGTGACCATGATCCGGTAACGCGATAATCGTGGTTAAATGCCAATTTTTTCGTTTACGACCTCCGCGTTTCCGCGTTCTATCTCGTCGACTTTTAACGACGGAGAATGCATTCGAGCGAAAACACGGAATTTCGAGGAGAAAGGAGAAACAGAAAACGCTATGAAATTTTGCCCATCTCTGGTTTTCGGTCGCAACGAAAGGTAAAGAAACGTGGACTGGGAGTTCGCAACGGACCGTGAACTCGGCAGGACAAGCTCGAAACGTTTTGACTCCGGAACCCTCAATTACCGCTGTTTCTCCGTGTATTTACCTACTCGAGATATCAAACGAGCACGCGAACTGGTTTACAGGGCGCATAATTAATTCGCGAGTGCGCTCTCGTTCGTAAAATCACTTTTCGTTCCGGAGATATTTTGATATTAAATACTCGTTAGGAGAGTCGAGTGGCTCGCGTCGAGGGCACGCTCCCGTGCTTAATTTTTGCTTTTCGAAATACTCCGACTCGTGCTCGAACTCGTGGCCGAAAGTGTCTACGAGTGTTGCGCGATTACGCGAAGAAAGGGTTACAGAGAAAACGTGTAATTTCCTTCGTTCGGTTTCGTTGTCGTAAAAACGTTACAATTTGAAAAAAAAAAAAAAAAAAAAAAAGAAGAAAATTGTTCGTCGACGAACAATCGATAAATCGATAGTATGGGAAGCGAGAAACGAATAGACGCGACGCGTTTTCAAAGTTGAGATTTATCGAGCCGTTGCGGGGTGATTCGTAACGGCGCGTCGCGGCGAGGAAAATGATAAAATACGACGAAGCGGATAGGAGGGAACAGCGAAGAAAGCAGAATGTATAGGAGCGACTAAATTGGCTTAAACCGACTCCGAAGACCGGAACGACGCGATGTCTTTATCCGTTTAAAAACGTCCGTTGCCGACTCTTCCTTTCCTTTGTTCTCTAAGTAGATAACCGAACAAAAATAAAAGTGAATGCTAAAAGAATCGGAGCTCGTTGCGCCGGCGATGGCGCAGAAGAATCGAGCGCCCTTCGTCGATTAATTAATCGAATGCCCTTTCCGCGAGGCGGCTTTTACGATTTTCCCGGCGATTACAATTCCTCTTCCAATTTATTGAGCATTTCATAACGCTCCAGACGGTTCTCCTTTGTCCCTGGTATACACACCGTGCGTTCGTTACGACGACGCTCCACCCTGCTAGATCGGAATTTCGCATCGAATTAAACGCGATCAGATTTAGTGAAAATAAACGTACCATCGCGCGAGACCATTTTTTTTTCCGCCTATAATTAACCGCAGACAAAGGCGAACAAAATTTTCATTCGTGTAACGAATTAATGAGAAACAACTTGAGAGTTGTCGTCGATTATTAGAAGCTTTGGACCATCTCGATCGTTGCGAGGAATTTCGACAACGACGGACCGAACGAAAATTTCGCCAAGAGTATCGCGACTGGCCCCGTTGCGCGTTTCCCGTCCGATCGCCGGACAGAAATTGCATCAACGCCACTACGAAACGTTAATTCCCTCGCGGATATCAATTTTTCGCCAGCTTGTATTTCGACCGTTTTGTCACGGAGTCAACCCCAACTTTTGACATATCTCGTCGCCGTTCCATCGCCATTTAGCAGTTCTCGTATCCGTTGCTGTTTCGCGTAAGCGAGCACTCGATGTACCGGAGCGCATGTAGGTAATCATTCCTACTACGATATAGAGCAGAGAAGCCCTGTTTGCGTTTTACGATGAGTCGTTCGCCACGGGCGATCCTACATCTGTCAAGGTGCTCCTTCAAACTAATTCGACGAATCTATGTCAAACCATCGATCATCCTCGCTCGTTACCCCACGGTTCAATTTTTCTTTTCTCTAGCTCGCGAACGACGCTGGGAATACGCGTATCGCCCACGAGGTCGACAAAATACACCCATCCACGATCGGTCCTCCGGTCGTTTCTTCGAATAGCATAACATTTTCGCGCGACATCGTCGAAGTAATACCAAGCCGACGTAATACTCGAGCTTGCTGTTCCGTTCGGTCGATGACCCGCGTCGATATGCAAATGTATTCACCGAAATCCCTTTTTTCGTCGTGAATCGGACCGCAGCGTCAGCGAAATCGAATTATACGTCTGGATATTTCGTGGATTGCACGCTCCATCGAATTCTCGCGCGTTCGACAAACGACGGAATCTGTACGTACATCTGTCGGGAAATCATTTCGAACCGTGGAAAAAATGTATAGCGTAATGGAAATAACGTAGAAGCAAGTTTTCCGCGTTGCATCGGGTGTACTCGCATACTTTGCTTCGATGCGACGAATCGAAAATGAAAATGGACAAGATTTCAAGGATTTTTGGCAACCAAAGTAGGTTGAATAGTCTCCATGGGAACGACTCTGGTTCCTGGCAAAGGGTACAGCCGAAAAAGGGGGTCAAATGTTCGATAAAAATTCGATAGCTCGTCGAAAAAAAATACACACGATACGACCAAGTTACGAGTCATGATTTCTTCTACAAAGATCAAGTATCCGAAAAGCGTTGAATGTTCCAATACAATTTGAGGATATACGAAGAAAATATTTCGGAGACGTCAGCTTATACAACGATATTATCACTGCCGAGAGGTCGATCGTATCGAACTGTCACGCCCTACGAACTACCTTATGCATTCTTCGAACGCTTCGGCAAGAAGAAAAGGTATTATACGAGCGTCTACCGGAACCGACGCGAAAGAAGATAAACGTCGCATAGTTGCTCGTCTAGTTGGTTTACACGTTGGACTTGGTTATCGTGTCGCGAGAGTCGACGATTGTCTCTGGACGCTTTGTTCGAGCGAGTCGAGTTCACGGGAACGGTCGCAGTCTTAAAGCATGGAAAACTATGCAGCGTGCACGCGACTAATGAAAGGCTCATTCTCTACCGGGGAACGTGTTTCTGGTCGCTTTGGGGGCAACGGAAACCGGTGAAGCGGCGAGTCGAAGCGGAGGGCGGTTCGCTCCGTTTCGCGGTTCTTTTCACTCGGCCGGGACACCTTGTTTCGACTCGCGTACAAAAATTATGCATCCTCTTGCGCAGTTCTGCGTCCGCTGTGCTTCGCTTGGCATGCTATCAAAGGATATCTGGACGATTTTTCAGACATATCGAAGATCAAACGATACGTAACGGAGTTTCGTTGCGTGGATCGTGCAGCAGTTGGAACGGAAATAGATTTATCGTCACCGAAAACGATTTAATCGTTGCAAACAGCAAGTGTTGCACGGAATGCGCCACGAGTATGACAACGACGTCGCAACTAACGATAAGTTTAGCATTGGAAATTATTTCTGAAAATGATATCGCGCGTAGAAAGTCGTATCAATCGTAGGACGATTAAAACGTTTCGGCAGACGTTGTAAGCGGTACGAAGGGTGTTCGGGTCCATCGGCGATAGCGAGAGACGACTATATCGTTAAATCGTAAAGAAAAATCTGGAGCACGCACCGGTTTGCCCCTTTCCCAAGGTTTTCTCGAGCCGATAAGGGCCGACATACTGATGGGTCGTCTCCTGGGTGTTGGACCCGACGGGGCTCTCCTTGCCCTGCATCGTCGCCGAGCCACTTTCTTCCTGGTCCGCCAGGTTGCTAGATTATCCTATAAAAACACGCTTCCTTGGCTTCCTTCCGTCTTTCGCCTTCCGCCTTTCGCCCTCCAGCCACCCCCACCCAGCCCGAGGTTCTTGCTCGGTCGTTTCTTTCAGCTATTTCCACGGGTCTCGTATCCGGTCCGTCCGGTTCCTCGGTTTCTCGTTCGGTTCCGTCCGACGCGATCACTTCACCAAAGTGACTCGTTCTCCGTTCGCGACGCGAATCCCGTGCGTTCGCGGCATGACGATCACTCGCGCGATCGCGAGGCGACCGGATCACCGAGTCGTCGAAGGGAAGGAAGATCCTCGTTCCCTTCGACGTGGACGAATACGAATACGGTGTAGGAGTCCACTAGGAAACTCGGCCTTCGCTCGGGTGTCGCACATGCACGCACTGTGTCACTGACACGACCGGTCCTTGATTTTCTGCGGCTGCCTCTTGCGGATCCTTTTCATGGTGGTCGCGCGATGGTCCGCGTTCGCCGCATGGGAGGAGGCGACGAGAAGGAAGCGACGTGATCGCGAGGGAATTGGCCTCGATGGAACAAGGACCGCGAGGAGGAGTCCGGATCTGGAATCGGTTCGATCACGAGGTGACGAGGACGGCAGCGATTCGAGTAGCATGGGGTGGGCTCACGTGAATTTGGCGGGCGCCCAACCACCATCGAATCCGAGGAAAACTAAGCTCCTCGTAGGAGTAGTCGCGTTCGGCGCCATTGCGATTGCGACTCCTCGGGCACCCTCTATTCCGTGACTTCCACTTGGACTTTTCGATCGACGATTCACCACGCTCGGTTCCTGAAACGCTGCAGTATACTCTCCTACCAGTGCACCCTCGCGCGCTCGTTCACCCTCCAGACGCTTCGACACGTCTCTTCGGTACCACTCCAGCGTAGCACCGGTCAATTTTCGATGTTGTTTCGCGGTTTCTTATCGAATCTCGCGCGATTCGATGCCCTTAAAGCGTGTACTCGCGACCTCCAGCTTCCGCTACGGAGGAAAATACGAACCTCGAAGCTCGTCGACTGGCCTTCGCTCCGCTGCTTACCTCCACCCTACGCACTCGCACTCATGCACTACCACCGATATGTCACTACATCAGCCAGAACACCTAGACCGATGTCCCTTGGTTAACCGGAGACTCTCGACAGGGATTCTTTTCGATGGTTCGAATCGAGGACCGTTTCAACGCGGATTCTCCTCTATTTCCTCGATTACGCTGATTTATCCCCCCCGTTTAGTTGGCTCGTTTCGTCAAAGATTCAGCCCTGTCTTTCGCGGATGACGGAGCTGACGACGAACCGCGGCGCTCCCAGTTCGATTACGTGTTACACGAGAGTCTACAGAGGGGGTAGCTTGCGCGCGCACTTCCACACCCGCCACCACCTACAACCTACACCCCTAGCTCGCCCCACTGGCTGAACCGGTGGTAAGTAGCGATCGCTACGAGCCTCGCCGAACCTCCGTTCGGACCAGTCGATCTTTTCGAATCGTTCGAACGCGCACGAAATTCGACAAACCAGCCAACGAACGAATATCGATCGTGCCAAACATACTTTGCCATGGTCGAGAGAAAATTTGTCGATACTGGTTCGAACGAGCCCGAGCAATCGAACCCATCGCTGAAAGCAAGGGAGTCGGAAAAGGGAGACTCGACTCTCTCGGTTTATCGTACGTAGCACGGGGTTAGGTCGGTGTGTTCTCGTCGGTACCAGGATGGCTGCTCGTGGTTCGTGTCTAAGGTGAAAAAGGACCGTGAGCTTTCCGAAAGATTTCCAATCCTTCGCGTCGCGAAGCTGGTTGCCAACGATAGCTCGCGCGCGCGCGAAATAGAGACAGAGAGAGAGATCGACGCGCAAAATCTAGCAGCAAATTATTCCAAACGTTTGTATTCGCCGAGCGTTCATTTTTTTTTCGTTTTTCAAACAATCGGTTCGTAACGCGTAACTATCAACGGTACGTTCGAAAACTTGCACTCGAACGAGCGAATCGATCAGCTCGTATTCGTCGCGGTGCAAAGACCCCGGCTAGATTCATCTAAAAGTTCTGTCAACAGATGCAGGCGCAAAGTAGCGCGCGGGCTGTGAACGCTGCGAGAGGTCGCTTTCGTTGAAACTTTGCCGTAACGAACGAAAGAAGGTTGAAAGGTTCGCTAAACACTCATTTTTACGTGCAAACGCAACCCTTGTCGCACCCGGAAATTACTTCACCTTCGCCTGAAAAGACAGTTGCAGACCTTTAAACTACATTTTCCGCGTGGAGTTCCTGCCACGGCACGCACTCGAGATGCCTTTGCGTTCTCATTTTAAAAACCAAGCTTTTTCGAGTAGGGCTTTCGCGAAGGGTATCCGATCGAACCGAACTCCAACCTTACATCGACCTAATAAATTATTCGCGACGTAATCAGACAAGTTAAGTCAGTCGGTTTGGCCGGTCGGATACTGATTAATCATTCAACGGATTAATTATTGACCGAAGAGACAGACCATCGTCATTCCTGCCCTTCTCTAGTCAAATTCCTAGGTGACGCGGGTTCCTCTGTACTTATCATCTACGGGACTCCCTCTTGATCGTTCGAAATAATCGCGTCGAGAAAGAACGAGACGTTCGCGGTCGTGGAACATCGAACCTCGTGTGACGGGAATCAATTAAGACAGACGTAGATAGATAGGTTGATGGATGGCTAGATAAAGAGAGAGACAGAGAGAGAGAGAAAAAGAGAAGAATGCAGAGCCGAGAAGAGGAGCATTTAACGGAGGCACTTTTTTTCGATGAGACGTGCGTATAAATATGCAAGGAAAATTACCCTGAGCGTTATGGCGCGAGGTACGAGCGAGGACACCTCGCGTAGAGGGGTACGAATGCAATATAGATCGAGCCTGGAGGGACGGAGAGGACGAAAGGCAGACGAAAAGAGAGAGGCGACAGTCGGATGGCACAAAGAGGAGGGTGCAGGCCGAGGATCGATAGGTATATAGAGGCAGATAGGAACACAGGAAGCGTCTGACACCGGAAAGCTCCTAGGGGATGGCTTCTTACGAGCTAGTTCTGATCGAATGACGACCCAACTTTTTTTTCGACCCTCCTGTTGATATTTTTAAATCTTTCTTCTGTGCCTGCGGCGATCTCGCTTCCTATTTTTATCGATCGTTGATAAATTCGCCATCGCGAATTTTATCTTACTTTTACGCGATCGTAAAAGTTTACTTCATAACGCTCGTATCGTATACACGCGACGAAATAAACGCGGATTGAACTCGCGCGAAAATGGTAAACCGAAAAACCGCATTTTCGATTCACAGGAAACGAAGATCGATCGATCGTTATTAGCGAGAAACAGCGCAGGAAATTTGTCGATGCACGTGCATCCGTGGCACAGGACACAGGAGTGCTCGGTTAATTGTACGTAAATTAACGGTCTTCGCGTTTGATCTTTCGCGCGTTGCTCGAGGGTGACGGGAATGCGAGAGAACGGTAAACAACGACCGGAGTTCCCTTTATCCGTCCTACGTTAACGACGGTTCGAGTTAACCGACTCCCGACGACGCGATTTTCACGTTCCTCGCGCGTGGCTGACACAAGGTTCGAACCAAACTAATAGGAGACTTCCCATTGAATTTAGACGCGGCCGATTAATCGACTTTCAAACATGTAATATTTTTTCTTCGGCGCGTAAATTGTGACACATCGAGGCGAGATACTCGGCCGAAAAGCCGCGAGCCACGGAACGCTTCGGTCATTAAATCTCCGGGGTTTAAAGGTCGATGCACCGTACGCATAGACCGTACTCGCACCCCTACACATGGATCGAGTACATTCATTGCTGGCAGGAGGTGGTGTTCGACTAGCACCGGTGTTTACATTATTCCGAGAGATTCGCTCATTGAAATCGCTGTCCAGCGGTAGGTATTCGTTCGCGTCTGGTTGAGCGTTGTATGGTAACGCGTTTGCTCGCTATATCCTGCATCGCGAGTCAAGCTGCAGCGCTGCGTTTCCCGTTAACGTCAAAGCTTTCGCTCTTCGTTCGGGACGCTCTTTGAAGGATCCTTCATCGCCCTTCTCTCCTCTAACCGGAGTTTCGGGACGACGGCGATGTAATAACGTCAAGTGGCTCGACGTTGCTTTACGAGCGAACAATTGAAATCATTTTCTCTCTGCAGAGTGTTTTGTTTGTCTCGATCTACGCCAGTAATATTTCTACCGTGTCTACATCGGCTAGACGACCCTTCCAAATGATATTTTTTCCGAGAAAAAAAGCTTGCCTTCGAAGAAAGTGTTTTTCTACGATACGAGTTTAACCTTTTCGCGAAGAGCCGACCCTGTTCGTAGTCGCTGCACAATCCGAGGAACACGGTGTGCATCTCTGCGAGTTTCATCGGGGTCGGAGCGATTTTACCCTCAAGCGTGCACGCGCTCGTCTATTCGAGTGCAAGCGACGCAACGTGTTGCACCAGGAGGGAAACGTCGGGCTCGGCGTCGGAGCCGGTCCACTCGTACGCTGCGCTTCGCTTTATGCAGCACGATGCCAGTTGCGCGGTGGAACGAGTAAACAGAGTTCGAGGTTGGCACTTCGCCTGAGCCTATTCATTGCACCGCAGACGACACACGCCCGCCCCCCCCCCCCTCCCCCGGCCGCCGCCGCCGAGCTTCCTGTGGAAAACTCTCGGAGACCGGAAACCAGAAACCGAATGCAGTCCGAAGGATCCAGCGGAATCGCGAGTCCCGCAATCGAATTTCTATAACGATTCGAAAAGTCGGATGGCGCGAACTTGTTGTCCCGGCGACTATTAAACGATCCTAGAACGAGATGTCTTAGCGAAGGCAATTTGATCCGCGGCCAAGGGAGACCAAATTTTAGGGGTTTCGAACTTTTTTCATTTGAACGTTGCATGGCGTATCGCGTAAGAGCAGTTGCGGCTGTATTTTATGACTCAGACCGTCCAAGTTCATGCGAAAGTTTTTAAGTGGGGGTGGTAATACGTAAAAGGGAGGCGTGAAGTGTTAACACAGGCCGGAACAGCACCAGACACTCGACGCACCCTTCTTCGTCCTTATCCTCCGGCTACCTTCCTTTTGCATCTTTCCTTTCTTTTCTGCCTTCGTTTTCTTTAACCTCTTTGACGGTTCGTTCTTATCGGCATTTTTTTTTTTTTTTTTGCTTATCCATCCGTTTCTCCCTGATCACCGCTGTTCCGCGTTCCTTAATATCCCGTTACCTTACATTTTCCCTAATATTTCTTTTTCCGGGGCAAACGACGTTTTTATCAAAGGTCGGCGCGGCGGCGCCTTCTTCTCCATCTCCGGAGAATTTTTCCCGACGAAAGTCGAGGGTCTAGACGTCTGCGAAAATATTGTGTCATATCGTTCGAAGCGATCCGAGGTTTTAAACGAGCAAATTTGCGGAAAAGTTGCGACGAGAGTTGGAATCGAATGTCCATCGGCATTCGCAACGGACGACCACGGACTGTCGTGGTCGAGTTACGGATGTATGCGGTCGAATGAAATATACAAGGATGACACGAAGCTGACGTTCGAACGTGGTACAGTCCACGTCTGCGCCATAGTTTGATTTATGTAGTTGTAAATGCGATCTCTATTAAATGTGTATTCCGTACATGGACCCCGGAGCATGGTAAATCACGAGGGTCTGCTAGGATACTCCCGTGGGGCACGATACAACCACGGTTCCTTTTGAGTACAAAGTTCGACACGGTACACGGTATCGCTGCGACGAGTTTATAAATAAATTACCACCGTTAGAATCATTTAGGATAAAGGATTTAGGGCTACGAATGGAAATTATTTGTCGTTAACGACGACAAACTTGCAGTATCTTTCGAGGTAGACAATTACGCGATTAACCCTCGTTTCGCGATAACTCGATGATTAAAGGCGTGCGAGCGTAACAAGTCGCGAACGCACGGAAGAAAAACACGAGCACTCGAGATGAAAGTAATTTAGTACGTTCTACATTCCGGTATCTCGCATCCGCGGCTCCCGAAACCACCCTTCTTCTTTTTCTCCCTCGTTCCGTCCGTTTTGCGCGCTCGCATCGCGCCTCTCGCCAAGAAAGAAACACGTCGAGTGGCTGGAACCCGCGGAGGAATCGCAAAATTACCGTCGCGATATTTTCTACGATAACCGTTCGTTTAATGGCCGCGCGATAGAAAGAATTTGAGAAACCCTGCCGCTCGACGAGTTCTCGGCCTCGTTTACGCAAAGATCGGAACCGCGGGAACCGGTGAACGAGAGCTCGGCTTTCATTGGAATCCTGGTCCGTCCGTTGGTTGATTCATTCGAGGATGTCAAGGGGTAAGGAGAGTTTTCGAGGACCGAATCGGCTGGCGCAGCGTCGCGTCGCGTCGAGTCGTTGACGAGCCACCGAAGAACGGGAACGGGAACGAACGAGAGGAAACGAGAAAGGGTAACGAAAAAGGGAAGGCAAGGGAGAAGAGAAGAGCGGGTTCTCGGGCGATAGCTCTAACACGAATGCAGGAGACCTCGGGGAAATCCTAATATTTTAACCACTGGCGAGGAATGAAAGGACCCGGGTGAGCATGAAAAGGGAAAAAGGGGTGCGCGAATCATCCCTGCGTACCCTTAAACCCTACTAGATGGGGTGGAACCTGCAAGGTGGGTGGAACTGTATACCCGTTGCGGTACCCCGAGGGAAGTACTTGCAATTAACGCGGTAAGACTCGGCTCTTGCACGAGGTAGTATACCCTTCTTACCGCACCCTTCGTCCTGGTTCTTTCCCTCTTCGTTTCTCCTCGAATCCTCGGTCGTCGTCTTTGTATACCTTTCTCCTCTCGTCGCCTATCCTGCCGGCGCGGCCGGTTTCTCGACGTCCATCTCTCTCTCGGACCGTCCCCTGCGAGCCCTTCGAGAACCCTCGTAGGGGATGCCAGAATTACTGTGTTCGGTTATTTGTCAGGGATACGCGTAATCGCGCGCACGCGTGTTGCCTTGCCACTCTCGTGAAAATCTACGGCGTTAGTCTCCGTGTACTTACCTAGTCGTTCGCGTCTGTATGCACAAGTACACACGTCGCCCTGGAAATACGGTACGCCGATCCCTTGGCTTCTTTAGCACACCTTCCTATCTGAAATTTTCGCTCCAATCCGGTGTGCGATAGAAATCTTTCCTTCTACTACTCGACTACTGATTTCGTTCTTACGAAACACAATCCGCATTTGCCATACAAACGAATCGACTCGTTTAGCCTCCCACGTGTACGCCAGCGAATGCGATTAATGTAAATTAGCGTAACCGTAGATGTAGGCGATTAGCATCCTTCTGAGCTACGTAAAAACTAACTACCCAGGATCCTCGATCGATACGGTTCACGATTTTGTTCGGTTGGTTACGCGATACGTCGGACCGGGGCGATTGATTTTTCGTTTACGTCCAACGCGTGGCTGTGCGTCACGCGACTAATAACTCGAGGGTCCGTCAAAGGCTGGCACGAAAGCCGTTTACTCAACGGATAACGTAAAATTGACGAAAAATTCGATGAAAAGAATGTGAAAGAAAGGGAATCGAATATTTCGTCTTTCGTCTCTCGAATAAAAAAAAAATTAGGCCCGAGGATTTCCAGCGACGCGACGAACCGTTCATTAATCACACAGTTGTCGGTGGAACAGTAGCACGAAAACGGTAGCTCGAGCGAACGCAGAGGGAGAATAGAAGATTTCCCCCGTATTACGGAAATGCGGCTTAGTCACCGGGGGTTGTCCATTGTGCTCGACTGAGTGCACATTCGTGTAAAATCCGTGAGGAATGGTTGTACGGACCGTCTAGATAGCTCGTGCGGCGTTCCCGATAGATTTCAGAAGTGCGCGTCACGTAAATATCGCCTCGATTTGGTTCTCCCACGCCGCGGCGCTCGCATAGAAATAAGTATTCTCGAATCTATAAATCGTGCATCGCAATTACCATCCTCGATCCGCTAACCAGTTACCAGATTCGCCTGCGTGTTACTTCCGCGCGAATTCTCGGTGAAACTCGGTGCGCTGGTTCCGTTATCGAATAAATCGCCCTACTCGTAAAAAGAGTTAATATCGTCGTTGTTCTCGTTCAATTTGTCGATAGTTCGTAGATACGTATCGGGGGACAATGTTGATTCACGTATCGCTTCCTCGATACATCTCGAGCGTTCATTGATAGAGGGAATACGCGAGAAAATAGTTGGCGGAATAGGCCTGCCGAATGGTACTCCGATGCCTCGTATTTCTACGATATTTCTTTCGCTCGTCCAGCTCGATTACTCGTTCCGCAGGAAAATGCCGATCGTGATGTACCGGTCCGAGAGGGTTCGGTGAAGTATCATCGTCGATAAAGGTCAAACCACTGGCCCGCCGCGCCGCACGGCAAATCAATCCTATCGGCCTTCCTACCAGAGCTGTTTCCGCTTCGAGTCGATCAACCGCGTCTCGATTACGCGTTGCGTGTATCGCGAGAAGAAACGAAGGAACGCGTACCGATCAATTGAGAGATATAGTTTTTTTTTTTTTTTTTTTTATTCGCACCGAAGCTTTTCTTGTCTTCGCGTAACACGCGTTTCTTTGACGCGTGCTTCGCGTGTTTGGTTCAAATTGAAAGGTTCGCGTTGCACGTTTGTTCTACATTGGCGTAGCATCGTTTTTCGTGACGTCGCAGTTTTACAAACCATTTGCGTGGTTGTTTCAGACGTGCCTGTCATGTACACTCTGCCGATCCGTTACCGACACTCCAAAGGGCGGGGATGAGGGTCGACGGAATAATTTCGCCCCGTGTATCTCGTCCGATAGGAGAACACAGCCTGACAGGTCGAAACGGCGAGATTATACGTAGCAAGAGTCGGATGTGTCGCTGCTCGTTCCTACGATACGAACGAGTCCGAGGCATCGTCGTTGTAATTTTCCGCTCGCTTTCTTCGAGGTAAAGAGTAAAATTGAATTCGTTGACGTAAACAACGAACATCTTCGGCTATAGAATCTCGGTAAATCGCGTATCGCAGAGAGTACACTTAAGAGACTCTAATAATTCAAGAAACCCTCTGTAAATACGAACAACGTGGCTGGCAATTCGCACTATTGTACGCCTAAGTTGCTTGGAAGTTTGCAGCGGTGAGAATACGGAATACTCGTCGGTGGTTGGCGGCATTGTTCTACGCGCGTATTGTTCTGTGCAATTTTCCATCGACTTTCGAATAAAGTAGTCGCGAAGTAGCTCGGCCTGGCGTGAAAAGTAATGCCTTGTGAGCGGGAAGTCGTAGAAAAAAAAAAGAAAAAAAAAAAGAAAGAAAAGCACCGATGACAGATGTTTACAAACGTCCCGCGGCTGTAGAGGATTTCCGAGAATTCGATTATTTCTTTCGAGTTACTCTTGCTTCTATTTATTACTACGCTAGATCGCTACATCATTGCTACACTAGAGCGAGTACTTGGAGAGTTTTTAAGAATTGTTTGATATCCGTTCGAGGTATGTCCCGAAATCTGCGAGTCTGTCGCTAACAACAGCGAATAGAGAGCCGAATAGAAGCCCACAGTCGTTCGTTCCTCCTCCAATCTCTGAATCCTTTCACTTTTTAACCCAGATTCAGCATTGTTAGGGCCGACAGGCTGTTCCTGTCACGCCCGCCGACCACCGAACCAACCGTAATTAACGCTATATCGTCTAGTTCTTTTCTCTCGCGGCTTTCTTTCGCGGTTCCACGCGTGGGAAGAGGTTTCGAATCCGCGGAGATCTGTCCGTTCGGTCCATCCGAGGTAGCGTGGCAAAATCGTGCGAGTCGAGAATGCTCTTCGGAGGCATTCTTCCCAGCTGCCAATGATAAGTACCGGTAGAGTTGCTTCCACAACCTGCCATTTATTTCCGAGATAACTTACGAGATACTCGAGAGAAAATTAAGATACTCGCGACCAAGTTTTCATACGGTGAAACGACGTTGCGTAAATGGGACCGAGTTCCGGCCGATCAGGAACGATGCCGAGAGAAAAGGATGAAAATCGCGCGCGTTGAAGGTGCGAAACGGCAGGTACGCCGAGATTTTTCCGTGTGTCACGCGAGAGCCTCGAGGTTCGCTTTGGTTGTGTTTCTTGGTCGTTAGTCAGGAATCCGCGAGGCGGATCGCGAGCTGACGAACACGAGGAATGATTAATATAAATCCTTGACGCTCCTTTGCGATTCTTCGAGCACGCCTTCGCTCTCGCTCGGCTACCTGTCTCCTCGGCCTCGTCGGTGTGTCGTGGGCGTGCCTTCGTGTTGGTCGCATGATTCACCTTGGTTCCTTTTTTTTTTTTTTTTTTTTTACAAGACATTTTGGAAATATAGCTCGTGGATTACAGCCTATTCTATCAAGTTTCTAACGACCGAGCGCGAAGACGCTTCAGTGGTTTCTCGATTCGCGCGTGTTTACGAATGCCTGATCATAAAATGCGAAGTAAAATTCTACGTATCATTAAACGATGGGAATAATCACGGTTACCGGTACTACCGTTGACACCCGTGACGTACCTATTTTCTCAAAGAGTCATTTAATCGCGATGCGTTTCTTCCTTATTAATTCAGAAATAAAAAAAAAAAAAAAAAAAAGGGAACCTTCCGGTCTTCCAGTTCGCGAAATCGCCCTGAAAATCCGAAGGTGTACAGCCGTCAGGGAGCGGCTATTCTGTTATTTATCCGCAGCTTTCCCCACTCGTGGCAAGTGTTTTCACCTCTTTAGTCTTTGCTCCGTGTAGTGCCGGTCCAAACATCGTCAAGGCAAGAGCACCGCCGCGACTTTGTTCCGCGACGATCGACTACGTTCGCCCCGTGAAAAAGGAAATCCGTCTGTTCGCCAAGCATGTCGCCAGTTTCGAAACTTATCTTCGCTCTTTTTCTTATGACGTTCGCGATGACTTACGCGAAACCGACGATATATAAAAGAAATCAGGACAACGTGTTCGAACCAGGTGAGTTTTTATTTCGTTTCTCTCGTTCAACGATCCGCGTTCATTTTTTTTTTTTTTTTTACATTTACGTTAACGTGTTCTCTTCGGTCCGCGACGTCACTCGTTCTTTCGTGATTCTAACGCGACGATGTTCCAAAGCCGACTCGCGAGCCGAACCACCTGGTAACGACGTTGCTTCTCGACGAAACTCTAACCGATTCCCGTAACGAAGCTTTCGTTTCGCGAAAGCACTCGTTGATTCTCACGAAAAAAACTTTCGTATAGACGAGTAGCGAAAGATAACGAGCTGGTCGGGGCGGTTTGAAAATAAAATCGAAAGTCTCGGTTTCTCTTTCGCCGATCTTGACGGAGATCGAGGTCTTGGTCGCGCGTGGATCATCGCGGAAAAACTTTCACCTTAATTATTGCCACTGCAAACTACCGCATCGCGTATTCCGTTGTACGTCTTCTCTCTGTTGTCGGAGGATATTTTCCGAGCAACACTTTAAACTGTTTCGAAACTGTTGGACGCGCGACGTCTTTGTCGATTCGTACAAATCCCCTGTCCGGTGGTACCACCTGTCGCGCCGCACCCCGTATAAATGCGTGTTAATCGTCGAGTTTTACTGTACGCCCGGGACATCGCGTAACGGATTGCACGTGCATCGTGCAGTTTCCTAGCGAAAATCGATCGTTAGTGCGGCTGCGATCGCGCTTTACCAAATAAAGCGCGATCTCGAAAAGCCGAAATTTCCTCGAGGCAACGTTTGACAGGTGGGAATAACGGAACGATGACGTCAGTCGACGTCCCGCGTGGGCTTCGATTACAGCGAGGCCGTGATCCGATCGTATTCGCGATGGAACAGCACCTAAACCCCGCATATTTACCTTGTGTCTGCTATGTCCTACTTTTCTACGATAAATACGTAAATGATCGTCTAGAAAACTAAAGTGCTCGCTTGAAGTTTCGATATCCTTATTCGTATTCTCTCTTTGGCGTTCCAAATTAAAACACACCCCTAACGTCATTAATAATAGTACTCGATTATCGGGTTGTTACGAAAATTGAGTTATCGGGTCATTACTATAATCGAGTTATCGGGTCGTTAACGGCATCGAGTTATTATCGGCTTCTTAATAAGACAGAGACGTTCGATTATTTATCAGCGGTAAGGTTAAAATTCTAACGAGGAATAAAAATGTTCCTAATTTCCTAAGATCAAAGTTATCCCGACAGTCGCGTTACACGTGGCCCGCGAAACGATAAGAAAAACTTCGCGGGCCGCCCTTCGCCGTCGTTGCAAAGCCGAGCAAGAGGAGGAAACGTAGAAAAAGAGAAAACGAGAGACCGGTGATTGCAGCAAAGTGTGTTGTTGTTGCACAAAGTGTAATCGCGTCACGCGAGCATGCGATTCGAAAGGATTTGCATACTCTACGCTACGATAGGGGAACTCGTGTACATCTAACAGATAGGCGTGTCAATTCTTACGAGCGTCCTTGTCGCTTTAAAACCTACCGCCTGTAAAACATTGTCGAAAATATTCTGGACAGCTTTAATATCTCTCTCGATATGCGAAGAGAATTTGTCTCCCGAATAATTGTAATCGGTTCCGTACCTGGAAAGTACATTCCGGGCATGGTACGATAATTACTCCAAGTAAATATCAACTCGATAGCCGAGTGTGACATTCCAGTCGACGGAATAGTTGCGCGAATGAAAACCTCTCGCCAGGTTTACCATACGCACGCTTTGACCTTTCAATCTTGCCGCGCCAATTCCGATTACCATAACTTTTGCACAGAATATTTAGTTCGTCGTATATAAAACGTTTTCTATTTATTTTGAATTTGTAACACGATTTAAAAGTTACATCGGAGTGCATTTTCGGCGCCGACTATAGACCGAACCAACATTTAAAAAGCGTGTTCCGATCACGACGATGAAATCGTGGAATCCCGACGATCGGACGCCGCGGATTTGATTGAGATTTCGCGACGGTAGCGAGACACGAGATTTTCATTCGGCTGCCAACAACCCGTTGAGAGCCAATAATTAAACAACCGACCGATGTCGAGGCGGACGCCAGCAGACGCCTTGTATAATGAATCGATATTCGATTAAGAGCGATAAGCAAATATTCCCTATCGAGTCTGGCGCGGGTGAACGTTTAATGGATCGCGATATCGTCTCGCTTCGAGTCGTTTTTTACTTTCGCTGGTGTGTATGAATCGCACCTTCGCGTATATGCGCGCGCGAAGCATCGTGCACGGTTACATTGCTGTACGATGCTTGAATTTTTCTTTACCGCAATCGAATCGAGAAATCTTACGCAGAAGCATGTGTTTTTTTCTTTCGCGTTCAAGTCTACTTACCCTGTAACGCGTGGCCACTGAACGAAGCGTTAATCATCCGACAAGAAAAATATAGTTAAAATTGTATACATATAGCAAGATTTTGTTCTTCTTTTTCCAGTGATGGTGCCGGTCTCTTCCACGGTAATTCCTCTTACCATGTACAAAGGAGAGTACGACTCGAGATTTATATCGAAGAATAAAAAGGCTCAGTCGTTGAAGCCAGAGGATGGAGCGAAATTGATAACGAGTGAGCGAAACGAAAAACGTTCATCTCGAATACCATGCGTACGAATTAAATGTTAACGTAAATATTGTTTTTTGCAGTGAAGAAAAGTCAAGAGAAGAAAACGTAAGATCATCGACGTATACCAGCCGACCTCCTCCGATTACATCGTGATGTCGACGGAGCGATTTCGATTTGTTGGCGTCGTGCTGCAATGTACGAGAGCATTAGCATAGAGTATAACCTGACTTTAGGATCTTTGTAAATTCGAGAATTATGCGTTTCACAGGGTTACGGAAACTTGACGCCAAAAAATAATTTACCTCTCTTACTTGATTAACTTTAGTCGATCGTTTTTGTCGGTATGAATTTATTGACAACTGTAAGGCTGCGAACACACCGGAGGCAAATTACTAGTCCGCGCGAGTCTACTTCGATCAGCGCCAAGTCGGAGCTCGAATTTACCTTTACCGTGATCGTGGCCTTAACGCGTAGAATACAATCAAACGTTACAATGTTAAACTCTAATCAAGGTAGAAATGGGATTTGTTAAGTTTTTATATTTAATATGAAATATAAAGTATCATTTGTCACAATGTGTTTACACGTAAGGAGTACTAGGACAAACGTGATGGATATTTCAAACAAGAAATACGGAATGCCGAAGTAGAAATAATGACTTGTCGTACAACGCTAGAATTAAAACGAATCGTTTATTTACCTATCTATCGTTATGATATTTCCATGGCTTCCTCCTCTGAAACAAAAAACAACCGATATAGTTATATAAAATTGCGATTAATCTTACGAACGTATAAATTTACTTACGCGTTTCGTTAAACATAAAATCGTCCTGATATTCTTTCAAAAACTGTGTAGACCTATTTTCATCGAGAAACAGGGAATAGACGCGTTTCACATCATCGATATTGACCTTAAAAAAAAATGTATATATATATTAAACGAATTGCATAGAATTTATCGTTCCGCAACGGTGAAAAATAATGGTGTAAGTATAACGGTAGAATCGCGTGATATTTACTTCGGTACTCTTTCTTCGTCGGCAAACGAGAGATGCAGTTGTAATTAATTGAATCGCATATCTCAACGACGTTTCCAACGCGATTCTTGTAAGTACCGTTAAAGCATCGTCCGCCATTTCACAGTCCTCTTCTTCGCACCTAATTTTCAAAATTTCTTTCAATTCCTTTTCCTGATACGGACTCGTTGGGACGATGATCATACGATCCAGCAAGTCGATAGGAATACCATGAGGACTTTTATAGTTTGTTCCTCTGATCCTTGTGATACCTGTTCAATTCAGGAATTACGTTTCGCGTTAATCGAAGTAAACCGTTAGAAGACGTACACATCTTAGGTTATTATATACATATACCTCTGTTTGTAGCCATAATCACGACTGGTGCCATTTCATTCTCGAGTGCTCGATTTAAGAATGAAAAACATTCGATATCCAGCATGTGAACCTCGTCGATAAACAGAACTCCGGGAACGATTTCCGCCTTGCCTTCCTCCCGCCATTCGGCGACCTTCGCGTTTATTTGTTCTCGTACTTCTGACTTGATTTCTCCCGTGTCACCGGAGAATAATGCCAAGAATCCATGAGTTCTACTATTTATAACGTCGACTTCGTGCAACGTTACTGTGTGAACTACTTCTTTGCGTTTCTGCAATTCACCCTCGGGACATTGTACGAAGCGAGTCTGCGAACCGGTTGCATCGTAATCGCGAGCTCTGGTAAACGAGCGTCCCAGCCTGTTAATTTTACCCGTAGCTTTGTCGATAGTTATCACGTCACCTGCTTGCACCTTGAACGTACAAATAGTTTATCAAATCGATAAACGATATTTCGAACTAGATACCGGTCGATTATCTTTACTAACTTTCTCCTTCATCAAGCTGTCGATCATTTTATTTCCCAAGTCGTAAATCGTTTCCATTTCTGTCGTCTTCAGTGTCAATTTACCAACTTTAGCACCAACTCCTGTAGCTGGTCTATCCACTTGGATTTCGACAACCTCTCCCTCTATAATTTCCGTTTCTTCTTTGATTCTGACCCCGATAGATTTTCTGATAGCCTGAGTCAAAGCTTCCGTTTTGCTCATTTCCAATGAATATATTTCAGAACCTGCCATTGAGGTAAACGGAGTATCCAAACCTAAAGCTTGAGCCATTGCCATGGCAATGGCAGTCTTTCCAGTGCCGGGTTGACCTGCTAGCAATACAGCACGCCCCGCTATCTTACCATCTTTAATCATTTCTAAGACGATACCAGCAGCACGACGTGCTGTAGGCTGACCAACCATGCCCTGCGAAACCTAAGAATTGTATTTAATTAATAAAAGTATTTCAGAAAGTAAATAAACTAAACGAGTAGTATTATATGATATATAAATGTATTACATGGCGAGGTTCCAAGCTATCATCCAAGCCTAAACCTCTGATATGAGAATGAGCACCAATTCTTTCTATTCTAGTAATTTCTCTGACTTCTTGAACTTTTGCAGCAGCAACGGCCTAAAACAATAATGCGATAATGATAATATAACCTTAAAAAAAATTTACATTTTATGTATGCTACAAAGCAAATATAAAAATCGATCAAACACTTAGTTACCATGGCAATACACATTGCCTGCACCATAAAAAAAGATATAATATATTGTGCGCGCCATGTGAATACTATTTTCCTATGTAAAATATCGTACAATGGTCCTATACATTTATTTAAAAATATACATTCTACGCGTATAGGTTAGCCGGTACATACGAAACAGACAAAAAATAAATGCGATACCATTGATAATGTCATTGTTGACTATAACCTTAAAATATAGTAATAGTTGGTATTTTTATTTTCATAAATTAATATTTACCGCCATGTTTTCTCTATGTGTTTACGCTTGAGATGTTAACGAAATCACCACAATTATACCAAAGTATACTGAGCAACTGAGCTGAGCGCTAGGCTGGAATGCCAAAATCCCGGATATTCTCCGCGTTTCCACAACACGCTGCGACACGCGCAGATTGTGCGGAGACTACTGCACAGCCCGTTTGCGCATACGACAAAGAAAGAAAGATGTTCCGTCCTTGTAGAATTCGGGTCGTTCTAATATACGATTGTACGGTCACGCTGGGTATCATTCTGGGAGCACTACAAGGCATAAACTGAGAAGCAGGAACACACCACACGACGCATTGTGATCCAGGGCAGCAACCATGGAACCAGGCAAACATCATTTCCCGCAGCGTCTCCTCGGATTCCATCTACTTACCTACCTTCATTATCTCTGGCATATCCTTTTAATTCCCTTTATGTCCAGGCACATTACTCTTTAATTTTTCTTCAATTCCTGACACATTTCCCTTTAATTTCCCTTCATTTACTGAAACTTTTCCCTTTAATTTCCCTTCAATTCCTGGCACATTTCTCTTTAATTTCCCTCCATCTCCTGTCACATTTCCCGTTAATGCCCTTCCCTTCCTGGTACATTCCCGTCATGTCTTCTCGTACAAGTTAAAGAATTGCAAATAGAACATCTCAAAAGTTCAACAAAGTTGCAACGCGCAGAAGTACAATAAAATGGCAACTCAGATGTTCGGCAATATGCTACCAAATCGGAAAATCGGCTTCGCTCTGAACATCTGAGCTGCCACTTTGTTAAATTTTGCTAGCTCAAAATATCACAACAATGTGCAAATTGAGAATTCGGGCAACTTTAAGGGAAGGATATCAAGAAATAAAAGGAAATATAAGAGGAAATATGGAAAATTAGAGGGGACAGGAAATTAGAGGAAATGAAAGGGAAATGTGAGAAGAAATGAGGGGAAATTAGAGGAAAATGTGCCAGGAGATGAAGGGAAATTTTAGGGAAATGTCGCAGTGAATGACGGGAAACGTAGCAGAAAAGTATTGTATACATACATGTACATATATATATATGTAAATATATTATATGAATAAAGCACGGTTTATTGACACTTCTAAATATTTCATACTTCTTATTTACCAATGCTCGTTAAACTTTATCAATAAGTACCTGCATGTCCGTCATGGAGCAACTATTCGTATCGCCATCTCGCGGCTAAAAGAACGAACTAATTTTGGAAGCTTGGATCAGAACCCTCAGCATTTTGCAGTAGTGGCGCCATCGGTGGGAGAAGACCCAAGTTTGTCGTTGATTAGTAGTTCCCTCTCGCAACGCTAGATGGCGCCATTTACTTACCGAAGATGCTGTCGCCATCTAGCACTAATATCGGGAACCATTTTCACTACATACTTGGACGTTTTCCCACCGACGGCGCCACTAGTCCAAAATGCTAAGGGTTCTAATCCAAGCTTCTAATACTAGTTCGTTCTTTTGACCGCGAGATTGACGATACCATTTATTGGTCCATACAATATTCAACATTACACGAAATATTCTAAAAGTATTATTTTAAACGAATTTGTCGTAAGCATAAATAAAAAATATACCACCCTATCTAACGTTTATGTACACTGGCAGTAGTAGAATTTAGGTAGTTAAATGGATGATGTTTAATACTTGTTATTAATTGTAAGAAAATTTGCCGACTATGGCACGCAAGTATTTGTCGGAAGAAAAGACGGAGATGTTGATCATGAGCCAACAAGAAGCGGTTTCGTATTCCCGAAGAGATATCTCGTGCCATCTGTAGTTGCGAAAGAAATCCAAGTAATGCGTTTATCAGCGAACTGACGAGGACTCGTCCGTCGGGTTCAAAGTAGGCAGAGTATCTGATTCGAGGTCCCGTCAAACCCTGTGACCTTTCGTAGTTTGTGGTGAACTTCATGTGCGCTTGACCGTGGAACTTGCTTGGTTTGTCCACCCACTTACATCTCGCCGCTACGCTTACCTCTCGTGAAACATTATTTCGAGCGAAAGTGAGTATTCTCTGTGCCTGAAAACTTCTGCTCGTCCCGCGTTTTCGTCGAGTACTTGGAGTAAGTTTTCTTATTTTGTCCTTGATCGTCGCATAGTTCAACAGATCCAGTAATAAAAATGACAATACTTTGTACTGTCAGTGACCTCTGATAAACCTCTGAACGCAACATGCTCTCGAAGACTATGATATTCTCTCACCGAACTTGAATGGATCTCGTGGCCGTAAATTAACGTGCAACGAATTACAATCGGACCAATCTTGATATTTATCTCGAAACGACCTAATCCCTATTATCGTAACAACTCAAAGGTGTAATAATACGTCCTCGATTACCGTAATTGTAGCCGAACTGTTTGTTATTCGTATCTTCGCTTGTTTCAACGTTCGTGTATTTTATTGTTATTACGATTTTAAAGGGACTTAACTTAAGTGTATCGAAAAACTAACGTTACTTGCGCGAGAAGGAAACTTACGACTTTTAAAAGCGATTTACGGTAGATGTATTTTTTATTAGCATTGCAAAATTGTACACTTTCCAAGTTATTTTTCTATTTTTAAATTGAACGTTTCCGAAAACAAGCTGTACGTGCATCGCGAATATTTTAATATTATTTTAGTATTATTGTCAATAAATAATTATGCAGAAAATATTGAAGTAAATTATTTTCTCGTCCATTCATAAATATAGTAACAATTAATAATATTCAATGTGTTATTTGTACAAAATCGCGAAGAGTTTTGTCTGTATTCTTATTTCCAAGAAATAGTAGTTAATGTAAATATTCGCGCATTTACATGTATATCATACAAATATAGATCAAAGAGGGGTCAACAAAATGTCAAGAGAACGTGCATCAAGGAGATTTTACCGTGTAGACAGCAGCAATGATCTGCTGGAATTTATGGATCGTGGATATACAGCACAACACGAGAACCGATGGACTTTTGAAGTTGCATGGGAGGCTGCTAACAAAGGTATACAAAATCTAACAAATCAAAAAATATTATAACTCTCCCAATTTTGGTGTGTTTAGTTGGCGGTATATATACCGTAATAAGATCCAAAGCTTATGTCTCAACTGAAGAAATGGGAGATCAGTATTGTCTTATTGGCCCATATAAAGAAACTTCTGCCCGTACAGAAGTTGAAGAAGGAGATTTCCCACGTAATAGTCCACTGCATTTAGCTGTTCAAGTACTACGTGATCAAGGATTCAAAGTAAGTCTAGACATAAAAATTTCATATTTATAAAAAAAAAAAAAAAAAAAAGAGAGAGACAGAAGAAAGAATAAAATAAATTGTAAATGTATCATTCAAAATACTGTCCCTGCAGACAGAACAAGTTCACAGTTGCTAAATGCGTTTATTGTATGTCAAAAATAATTATTTGGCTAGAGTCCAGTTGCAGTCAAAATTAATTCAAGGGCAATTGCCCCTGAATGCGGATCGCGTATACGATTAGTTCTTGTTTTGTCCGACTCTCCGTGAAATCGGTAAAAAATAATATCGGGAAATTTATGCGATCATAAAATAAGAAATGTTATCGAGGTGGTAACAGGAACATGGCTGGTGGATGGAAATCCGCAAATAATACTCTTCGATATTGGGAGCGCGGCATGGAAGTTAGACGAGTACAAGCAGGAATTATGGAACACCTGTCATCTTGGTATTCCTCATCTTGACATAGAGGCGAACGATGCAGTTATCCTTGGATATCTCGTTTGTCAATTTATTTCTGAATTCAGGTGAATTTTGTACTTTTAGAAAACATAGAGTCTTCTCGTTGTATCTTCTCGCTCGCTAAGTAAGAATTTTTAAATTTTAGAAAAGCTGCCGAAGGATATTCCGATGTTCCACCTCGTGTAGTTATCCAGTGTCACGAGTGGCAAGCGGGTGTCGGCTTAATCGCTTTAAGAACTAGACACGTGGACGTTGCTACAGTTTTCACTACGCATGCTACGCTTCTTGGAAGATATCTTTGCGCAGGAAAGACTGATTTTTATAATAATTTGGATCAGGTAACGTATCGATGTCACTGACTACATATAAAGTACAGTTTTCCCGTCGAGCGTTATCCGAAGATATATCACTTTGATGTATTTGCGTAGTTCAATGTTGACGAGGAGGCAGGAAAACGGCAAATTTACCACAGATATTGTATGGAACGTGCAGCTTCACACTTAGCGCATGTGTTTACAACTGTTTCGGACATAACTGGTTTCGAAGCCGAACATTTACTGAAACGAAAACCCGACATAATCACGCCGAACGGGCTCAACGTGAAGAAATTCGCGGCATTGCACGAATTCCAAAATTTGCATGCCGTTAGCAAAGAGAAAATACACGAGTTTGTTAGAGGTCATTTTTACGGGTGCGTAATACCATTAACGCGATTACAGTTGTTTTATTTGATATAAGAATTTGTACACGTATGTCTATGTCTATAGTCATTACGATTTTGATCTGGATAAGACTTTGTACTTCTTCATTGCTGGACGTTACGAGTTTGGAAATAAGGGCGCCGACATCTTCATCGAAGCTTTGGCCAGATTAAATCATTATTTAAAGACGTCTAGACCGGACATGACTGTAGTTGCTTTTCTCATTTTTCCAGCACGAACCAATAATTTTAACGTAGAGTCATTACGAGGTCATGCTGTAAGTCGAAGAATACGTTTAGATCCGAAGAGAACGCGATGACGTTTCATGTCTGATTTAATTCTTACGTTAAAGGTCACTAAATCGTTGAGAGACACCATCAACGACATACAACAGAAAATTGGAAAACGCATGTACGAATTATGTTTGTCCGGTCGTATGCCCGACGCTCAAGATCTTTTGCAAAAGGACGACACTATTAAAATCAAACGGTAATACCTTTATTACCGATTATTCTTTGTCGTTTATGTAAATTAGAATACAAGAAATGTTGATTGTAACTTCTTTTCTCGGCAAAGTTGTTTATATGCTCTACAAAGAAATGGTTTACCGCCGGTTACCACGCACAACGTAGTAGACGATTGGAATGACCCGGTACTGAACGCTATCAGAAGATGTAATCTTTTTAATACTGTTAACGATCGCGTGAAGGTATAGTCTACATAATTTGGCTAGTTTTAGTTTTGTGATGTTTCCTAGATAACGTCTCTTTACAATCGTAGATAGTTTTTCATCCAGAGTTTCTGTCGTCGACGAATCCACTATTCGGGCTCGATTACGAAGAGTTTGTTAGAGGGTGTCACTTGGGAGTGTTCCCATCCTATTACGAACCTTGGGGATACACGCCCGCGGAATGCACAGTCATGGGTATTCCTAGTATCACTACCAATCTATCCGGATTCGGTTGCTTCATGCAAGAGCATATAGCTGACCCGATGAGTTATGGTATTTACATTGTGGACAGGCGATTCATAGGCTTGGAAAATACAGTTCAGCAACTTGCTCAATACATGTTCGATTTTGCACGACTTAGTCGTCGACAGCGTATCATTCAAAGAAATCGCACGGAACGCCTCAGCGATCTTCTTGATTGGAGAAATCTTGGAATCGTAAGTATATCAAATGCGCCACTTTTGGCTTCCTCTTATTATTTTTCATTAGTTTCCAATCCAAATAATTTTTTATCGTAATGTTTTGTACAGTATTACCGTCAAGCCAGAATAAAAGCGTTGATAAAAGTTTATCCAGAACTGGCCTCGGAATATGCCGAAGGTGGTGTAGGTCGTTTCAGTTATCCAAGACCCATCAGCGAACCCCCATCGCCTTCTTCTTCGCGGCACACCACTCCAGCCGCTTCGGTTCACGGTTCCGACGACGAAGATGAAGACGAAGACGAAGTTGACGATGAAAAAGAGGTTAATTGATTTCTTTATTTACGTCTTAATTTAAATATTCATTTCACAGTTTGAATTACCTTTAAAAATGGAAAACTATCCTTTGTTACAGCTAGAAGAGCTGCGCCAGTCGAACGGAAGATAAAAGGCTGAATAGAATGCGATGAATTGATATGTACACTAGCGGATTTTTGAGACTTTGCGATGGTAGTGCCAAATATTTTGCTTATGCGTACCTTCACGAACAGTTGCTCCATCGCATTCTTTTATTATTTAATTGTTCCACACATTACTCTCTGTCACTTCCATACTATGCATTCGCGTAAAGCTCAAACATGACAAAACATCAATATGTAGAACAGTATTTACACGACACGCAAAATCATTACCAACAACAGTCTTCCATCGATCAAACTCCCGTGTAATATTCCATACATCAAATGATATTGTTATATTTTGAAAACTATATTTCATGTTATGCATATACACATATGTAGTGAGTGGAATGTGTTCCTATTGTATAGACGCGGTTATATTTTTATGAGAATTAGTATATGAATAAAAGTTTCATAACATTTTTGATCATCAAATGACCTTTATGCGTTGTGAAATGGATTTCTTTGTATGCAACTGAAACAGTTTTTGCAGAGCCAAGTAACCATCGGTGACTTCAGTTTGTAAGAATTGTTATATTATTAATCATTAACATAATATACAAAACAAAGTGCTAAAAAGTTACAATTCTCTTAAGGCGAAATTATTACGTTTGGCGTTCACGATTACCAAATTGTCTTGTTTCCTGCGAAATTCAAAATAAATATATACATAATTAAGTAAACGAATAACACATTACATAACAATACGTCGTAATATAACAAGTACAACAATATACAAATCCACTAATAATCTTTGCGACTGATTAAAAGTATCTTAATAATGTTTTCGATGATTATTACACTGATTGTGAGGGGGAGAGAAAGTGAGACAGAGGGAGGGAGATGAAATTTTGGAATGGTTCATTACCACGCGAAGCTTAGGTAAATATAAGGAGATGTATGAGACGAGATTCGATATTCTTTTCACCTTTCACATTTAACGTTGATTCTACGATTTACATGTCAACATTAACAATGTACATTACAAAAATCCTAACCTTGAACACAAGATATTCTAGTCTTTAGAGCATGCAACGATATTTTAAACACTATCAACACTTTTACTGTCGAAGTCGAGAGTCGACTTAAATTTTGTAAAACAGTTTTCGAAAATAATAAGCGGTACTTGTAAATTTTCGACATAGTTGTTGCTGTAAATACCATCAAAAGAAAATTTGGGCGACGGCAAAAGTGTTGATCCGTGTCATTCAGGAATTCAATTACCTCCGTAAAAAATGTTTTATTCCGAAAGAAGTACTATTACCTCCGAAAAGAAGAACGAAACATAAACGCTTCCGATGAAATCATTGTATATAAAAAAAAGAAATGATTTTTGGAAAGCATTCAATTAGCGGCCGGCATCGGGTCGGTTCACCTAGTAGAAGCCTATAAATTATGTAATCGACGCGAAACAGTTTTGATGGTTAGATTCTCGTAAGCGAAAGACTAAAGATATGTTACGCGTTCGTTAAAAGATTAACGATACGCTAAAGATGCAATCAAAACGTCTCATGATGAGAGTACACGTAAACGACGATCAATCGTCATAACCTAAATGGCACGTTTTATACATTACATACAATCAGAAATAACTTTACAATGTGGATGACAAGAAATTAACTATGATGGTTAAATGAAAAAAAAAAAAAAACGAATCGAGCGTACTGTTATAAACGTTAAAATTCGTTAATAATAATACGTGTTCGTAATACTTTGATTCTTCGATGCAATTCCTTTCTTCGAAACATCTGTACAGCTCGAAGCGTTCAGCTTTCGAACCCAGCGTAACGATTCAACGAAAGTTTACAACGCTTTGGAACTTGTGTCTTTTGTCTCGTGACGTTATTTACGGTGTAAAAATATTTGTAATCCCTATGACAAAATATGCAGTCGCTATGTAGCACAGCTTCCGTCGGGTATCGACCGTGGACTTCAATTTAAATCAATCCGTCGACAAAAAATCAATTCCTCGCATCTACTGTTTATCGATTTTCGTACAGTATTCAATTCAACGGTCAGGAATTATATTTTACCGAGTGTTTCTGTCAAGTAAAATTTATAGGAGTCGATATAGTTTCATACATCGATTCGAAAATATATTAAATCACATATTCGATCCCTAACCCCGATGCGTCGGGTAGATCTACGAAGCCCTTTTTTCTTTCCTTCTTTCACCTAAATGTGCCAACTAATAGTTAGATATTCTATTCCTTTCGTACTGGCAAGTTTACATCGCTTACTGCATACTTTTATTATAGTTTCGTCCAAGTTTTTTAAACATCGGGGGAAGGAAGAAAGGCTGACTCCTTTTAGACCGTAGGTACAGACAACCTTTGGTTATACAACGAGAAGACTAATATTATGATATAATATCGCGCACGAGTTGATAAATATTACGTATGTATATATATATATATATATGTGTATATATACACAGCCGCGAGCACGCACACACACACACACATATACACTATATACTCGTTTGAAAACTAATCTAAGAGTCTTTAGTTAATTGGCATTTCACGGCATATGGCCTCAAGATACGAGTTCCACACGGTCGATGTCTCATGTTCTTTTTCTTTTCGTTTCGGTGGAGCAGAGATTGCGAAACACAGCAATCGAGGTGTCGAATAATTTCCGACTGACTCGTTTGAATTTTCGCGTATTTCGTGGACCTTGCACGAAATTGCTGATAAATATTCACTAACTTTGGCTAAAAACATCATCCGATGCACGTAACATGCGACATATACGACTACTATTTATCTGAATTCGGTTTTCCAATATTTTCAGATGCTTTCCAATTGTAAAGAATCGATTTGATCCTGAAAAATCACTTGTTTGGTTAACTTTAAATTTGAAAGTTTGGATGTCGATATCGATTCTCGAATAGTTTTTTTCTTTTTTCTAGTAAATTGCAGATTCTCTTTAACGATTTTTCAGATAAAATTCATCGTGCGGTTCGTACGTACGCTTTCCTCCTTTCTGCCCTGCGTATTCGCGAAATGACGTCTAATGGCAGGATCGCTAAGAAAGGTTCGAGATACATACGTTAATAACAGAAAGCGAAGATGCAAACTCTCAATGTAGCGAGACGATCCACAGAGAGCGAGAAAAGCGTAAGTTCTGGCGGTATCGCAGCTGAACTTCCAGATCGTTCGTCAGGGAACTCGCGGATGGACGGATTTTACGTGTGACTCGACTGAGTTCCCTCCATCCTCTGCTGCATCATTGTAAGCAGCAGTTCGGAGTACTGTTGCATCATATTGACCACCTTACCCTGATCCTGACCGGCGAGTAGCTCTTGAAACGTGGCGGTCGCTTCGTTGACGACCACGTTCTCGTTGCTCGTCACCGATCCGTCGTTATGGGCCTGGCCACTGGCAACGACCAGTCGTAGAGTGCGCATCGTCTCGTTTACAGACGACTGGAGGCCGCGCAGCATCGTGTCCCTGTCGATGCTCGTTCCCTCGTCCTCCTTGTCTATCGTTAAACGTTTGTACAGCTGTACAACGTTGTCCGCGGTTCGCGTCAAATCGTCTGCGATTGTATTGCACAGCTGAGTCGACACTATGAAAAGAAGACGATGTTTCAGAGTGTTGGACGTTAAACGATGCTATGCTGGAAACGCGTTGTCGATTATGATAAGGTTCTCGCGTTGAAATGAAAGGGAGTGAGACCGTGACAGGCGGAACGCTTACGCTTTCGACAACGCGATATACACCGTAAGCAGATGCTACAAGGATCAAAGAAATGTAGCAACCGCTTCGCCAAATGGAGGAAAGGCGGATGAAATCGTGCAGCGTGCAGGTTTTATAGACTCTAAAATCCGTAATGAGACCATGCTATTGTGGTCGAAATCTAGAGACTCGGGTAGTGAGTGATCTAACGATGAGGGAACTAGTTTCTCCGGATCTATGCGATGATCTAATTAGATGCAGTTTCACGACTGCCACTCTATGCGATTACGTTATGGCTGACGTTTGTTCGAATGGTTTTTCGCTTTGTCCATAGCATGATCACTTACAAATTTTTAATACACTCAAAGACTTATTATTTTCACAGGACAGCATTCTCAATAGGTGTCTTTAGTTTACCTAAAGTTTTATCCGTGCCTACTGTAAGAGTAAAATTTTCATTAGACAACAATGGTTTACGCGATCGAACGGTAAGCAAATATTCGTTAATAAATATTCTTTTTCTCGTAATCTTGCATGCTTACACTTTGAAAAACGATAAACGATGATCATGAATCGTGACAAACGAAACGAACGAAAAGAGAAATAGGGAAGATAGTTACACTCGGCACTAGCTACATCGATGGCACGATCGGTATCTTTGACTGGCAGTTCTTGAGGACTGGGATCCAACTGATTTCGATTGGCTGCCGATATCCTGCTGCTCGCATTTTGTCCTATCGTACCGTTTCCATTGCGACCGTTCGCGATGACCGTCGTTGAGCCCGATCTTCTCACCGTTGTACCGGGTAAACTCAAGCTACAAAACCAGGAGTACAACGATAAATGATGTCGTTGAACGTCGTCCAGATCGAAAGAATGAAAATTTCCAAACTTACGTTGCAACGGAATGGTCGATACTGATGCTTCGAGGTCTCGGAGGAAGCGCTGGCTTTCCACCGTTTCCATTCGAGGACGTGTCCTCCGAACTCGAATCTTCTTGATTACCCACTTGACTTAGATTTACTGAAAGAGTTACAAGGAGACGTTAACGAAAGGAAAAGAACATTTTTTGGCGAAACGCGACACAGTACGACGATTACCACTCGAGTACGCTCCCTGCATGCCTCTACGTCTGAGAACAGAGGGCAAATTGCTGTTGGAAGAGGAACTCGTCTTTATTTGATGATTAATTTTATTTTGCGAGCTGATCGTTGGCCTCATAAGTCCGCTGATTCTGTTACTGCCGGTTTGGTTGTTCCATCCTCTTCCGTTTCCCACTCCGACATCCGATTCGGAATCGCTCTGCAAGGTAAGGTAGCCGTCGTCGATCAGATGGAAAATTACTTTTCGATCGCTTCGCGTAACAAAAGCGGTTTTCCGAGAACTGTACCTGATTCAAAACACCGACGCTACTGCTTCTCGTCATATGTGAAGAATGATTCTTCGCTGAAGCATGACGAGATTGGTTTCCGCTATTCGCGCTTCCTAATCCACTTCTCGCCGAAGCGTTCGTGTTCTTATTACCTACTTTTCCTGAAACTGTTACCAATCGTTACCAAAAATTCCACCTCTCGCGAAACTTTCATCTACGTTCACGTGTAAATTGCATTTCTACGAAGAGGTTCGTTCCATAAAATCAATGCGCAAAAAATAATGAACATTCGTTATAATATACAAAGATAAGAAATATACGTAAAATAACTATTCGATGTCTCGAACGTCGTAAGAATATCGATGACCGGATGTCGGTCTCCGTTCCGACGTAACGAACTTTGCGAACGAACGTATTCAAAATATCATCGATGCATCGAAAGACCTTTCGAAACATCGAAATTTTCATCGATACTTGTAACAAATATTACGTTAGTGGAGGGTCGTTCCAAAATTCTTTTAACAGGAGATCTAATTCTGTTCGGTAAGAAAGTGAAAAATGTTTGTCAATGATTTCTAGACGATTGGAAAAACCTTCGTAAACGTGGGACACAATGAAAGGGTACCTTGTATCGGGCCATGCAGTAACCTATTTGGCGGGCTGACGGAAAGATCACTCAGCGAGCAGGCACGTCGCATGCCACCCCGCTCTTCTTCGCTGTCAAAAACTTTTGACGAGATTCGCCCCCCACTACTGCCAACTGTCGACAACAACACGCACACACATGCACTAAGCTACTGTTCTTTCGTATTATGTCAATTTGTTTGGGTTTTCTCGTGACATTTTTCTTTTACAATTATTTATGTACATTTTGCGATTTACAGTATATAGCTTTTGATAGCATAAGAACGAAGTGGGCTTTTTTCTCTATCATGCATATTGCGGAAGCAATATATATATATATATATATATAGAATAATAAATATAAGCCGCGAGATTCGAACTGTTTTCTTTTTTTGCATATTCTTTTAAAAATTACGAAATATATTCGATCGTCTTCGAACCCAGAATTTCGTGAAAAAATGTCTAACGCAAAAACGGTCTAGGGAGGAAGCGGGATCGAACTACATAGTAAGGATAAAACATGCCATGTCGATCCACGAGTCATGCTAAACGTAAAAAAAAAATTTTTGAAAACGTACGTATCCTTATCGACGAAAGCATTCAAACTGAAAAGTACAACTGCAGCCGTCTTGAAATAAAACGATCAACTGATAACTTTCTAGGCGAACGATGATAAACGTCCAATGGGTACCTCAACGATAACTATACGTGGTAATACATTCGCAATAAATAATACAGGAGGAAACATAATTTTTGTGAATCGTGCTGCTAGAGAAGTGTCGTACACCCGTATATACAATTTCGACTGTATCGTCGCAACATAAAACGGTACGTACACCGAACAGTCTCGTAACTCTAGTTTCTCGATGCATTCGACTATTTGAGAGTGCCTTTTACGATAGCTTTTCGCGAGATGCGCCTTTCATTGCAGGATCCAGAGCGTAACTTTGCGAGACACGGACGATCGTGCAGCGAAAAGCCTGGCTTGTTTCTCGATGTTAACGATTCGCGAGATTGCTCGAAATAAAAACATCTATAGTCATCGGGCCGTTTCAGACGCTGAATTTACCATCATACCATCAAGGACCGAAACGTTTTAACGAAGACGTTCACACGCTAGAGGAAAGTACGACGAATGACTATAAATGTATGTTTTCGCTACGCAACGCGAAGAGCCTCGACTGTACACCGAGCGACAAACTAGAGTAGAGAACATTCGTCTCTTCCCTTGTTTCTCAAGTACCTGTGTAAAGATGCTTAGATGGGAGTATGGCCTGATTAATGGTGGGCAAGGTTTTCGTCCACTTCATGTGACTTTGGCATCGCGAAGCTGGAGGCCACATTCTTTTTGGGGAATTCGTGCAGCTCGACGCGGACGTCGAGGAGCCGCTCTCCAACATCGATCTATCCATCGCGGATGTGTCCGCGAAATCGCTGTCGTCTCCGCCAGAGTGGAACCTTATGTCGCGTTTCATCCCGAATCTGCCGTCTCGCTCTGCCTCTAACTTCGCGAAATTCTCGGCTTCCTGGCAGTGCGTCAGTCGCATGCACTTCTCCTTCATGAAGTACTGCTCGCGTCTGACCAGGTTTTCGAATTCCTTGGAAAGCAACTTGACGGTCCCTTCGATGGCTCGAGTGATTCTGAGATCCACGTCCAGATTGTCGATGGGTTCGTTCGCCGATCGCGAATCCGGATCGTTCTGCATTCCGACTGACTGGGATTCGCGGGGCGCGCAGCCAGCCTCCAACGAGTCGTACGTTTCTTGCGTGTCTTTCGTCGGGATCTGATTTTCAAAACAGCAGACGTGGGAAGAGGAGTCTCTTTGGCCCTCGGTCATGTCGCATCCTCGATGGGAGGAGTCGTCGGGATCGAAACCATAGTTGTCCATCGGTCCACCGGAATCGTACACGCTCATTTTGTCCGGTCGACGGGTTTGCAGGCTGTAGAATTTATTTTTCGCGTCTTTGTCGTTGTTGGACTGTAGCGAGTAGTTGGACGATTGTAAAAGCTGTTCGATTCTCTTCGAGCTGTGCAAGATCTCCGGTCTCTCGTGCTTCGCATCCTCGTCGTTTCTCCCTGGTCTCGAATTCACGCGTGACTTACTCGCGTAGTCGTCGGGTTCGGGAGATTTTAAACGAGTAGACTGAGGCGTGGGCTCCACGTTATACTTATTCCACGCGGGACGCGCTCTGTTCCTCATGCTCTGCGTCCGAGCAGAATTTCGTTTCGGTTTCGGTGGCTTGTGAGCCACGAAATCATTTAGTATCAGCATCGACTGTGGCTCCTTGGACACTTTCAAGCTGTTGCTTCGCGACATCGTGTCCGATTTGGTTCCGATTCTCATCTCGACGTTCGCGTCGTTCCTATCGTTGAAATTGAATTCGTAGTAGATGCAGGTTGCGGGCTGCGCGCCATCTTCCGGATAGCTGTTCTCGTTCGTCGTCTTGCTTATTCTCGTATCCTGAAGAGATTTCGATCTAAAGACCGCGCGACAAGTGGTCGCGTCGCTCGCGGAATGCTGAATCTCGTTCGACGGTTCAGCGACGTTGTTAGGATTGCCGCTGTACGTTTCCGAGTTTTGTCTCTTACGTTTATAGTGAGAGTCGAAGAGCATCTCGAGAGGCGCGGACTTGACCAGAGAATCGGAATCGTCCGTCAACACGCTCTCCGTGCTTCGATGATCCATGTTCTCCTGCAACGGGAACATCTGGTAATCGGACTCGTCCGTTAGGATGCTCTCCTGGCTTCGTCCGGCCTGTATTTTCCGACGGGACAAAAAGAAACTCGCGCTCGAATGCCGGTCGTTGTCGTAGTTGCCGTAATCCAAAATCTCGGCGCTTCCTTTCGAGAAAGACTCTACCGAGGCATCCGACAGAATGCTCTCCTGCGAACCGGTTAGTATTCGTTTCGGGAAGGTCTGATAGTTGGCGTATGGTCTGCGATTGTCCTGCTGATCGTCGACGCGGACGTTTATCTGGTAATCGCTGACACATCGTCGCGGTGGATTCTTGAAGTCGCCCTCCAACGAGTCGTCGCTGAAGTTTCCGTTTCCGTCGTCCCCGTCGTCTATGGTATCGTGGAAATTTTCGATGTTGCGTTCGTTCATGGCGGGAAGACTTTCGAACGACTTTGCTATGTTCTCCATGTCCTCTTCGTTGTCGTCCAATCCGATGAAGTAGCTACAGGATCTCCTCTTTTGCGCGAACCTAGCGAATCGACTCACGTTCTTTTTACACTGTTCCTTCAAGAGCTTTAGCTCCTCGCACACGGGCGACTCGGGCAACGACTGATTCGGTTTATTCAACGACAGCTTATACTTTTCAGTTTTTTTAAGAGTCAACGTTAACGGACGACCAAGAGACGTTGGTCTCGCCTTTTCGCTTATGCACGACGTGGTCTGACTTTTCGACAAGCGGTTCTCGGTCGGATTGTCTAGCTTAGGTAGCGCATTTCCCACACCCGACGCTTTGTTAACGAGTTGTTGAGATTTAAGTGGAGGTTTTGGGTTCGGTATAGGTTTGCAAGGATTAATCGGTTTCGAGTATTGAGTTTGCTGACCGAATTTGTTGTTACCTGTGTTTAGCCTGTTCGAACGATGATGCTTCTCCGGTATGTGGCTGCTCAAATCGGATATGCTTTGGCTGGTTTTTAACGACGACTTGTAGCCAACCTGTAACAAGAAACATACTTGGAGTCTGTTACAATATTCTACGTGTATTTTCGCGGACCGTTTTACTCGTTAAATCGGATATGCTTACGCTTTGCAATTTTCTCCTAGTCTCTTCTATTCTCCTTTGCAATTCCTCGCGCTTTTTCGCGACGTCCGCGTCGCCTCTCGCCTGTTTGGTTGCGTTCATCACCGCGACGTTGCGAACTTTGTGGTTGCTCGTGCTATCGCCGCCACCGCTAAGTCTGCAAACGCGTATCGTCGCGTCAGATACCGGGCTTTGCGACCAATTGAATCGTTTCGAGACGAACAACGATTACCTTCCGTGAAACTGGGAACTGATGCTGGTTGTTTTTTGACATCTGTTGGTAGGCTCTTCGGCACCGCTCAGAGATTCGAAGGCGTTCTTCAGATACTTTTCGCGATGACTTTGCTTTACCAGCTGATCGAAACCTTCCGAACTGGCCTCCGACAATATGGACAAAGGATTGCGTTCGGCGCTAGGGGTTGAAGCTCCTCCTTCCGAGTCCGAGTCGTCCTGGCTACCGGACGCAGTCAACTCGCTCGTACGGCCGCTCTCCCCGTTTCTAGGCTTCTTTTGCCGCCTCTGAGACCTACGGAACGTAACGTAACAACAAAGCTACCGCGAATGCGGTATGCTACACCGTCTAGTCGCTCGACGACGTACCTCCGAAGTTCCTCGACGTCCATCGCGTTCACGGTGAACTGATTCGACACCGTGTCTTCCGGAGCAGGATAGTACATCAGTCTATGATGAGACTTTTCGGAACCGGTTGTTCCGTTCTCCCCCTCGGAGTAATCCTCGACGTCGCCGTCGTGCTCCGTACTCTCGTGATCCTACGCGACAACAATCGTTTTAAAAGACGAACGACTTTTTCATTTCTTTTCGCTTCTACATTATTGTTATTTAAGCGTGAGTTTAACGTGTCCGATTTTTAGGGTTAATTGCAAGCGGAAAACATAAATAATTGGAAAAGCGATAATACGTATAAAGACGAGTGCGTCGATTGTTGGCATATTTCATGTATTATTCGTGTTTTTTCGTTCACTGTATATTACTGTTTGGCGATGCTTCGCTGCTGATGTCTCAGGCGTTAATGAGATGTACCTCAAATTTAAAGCTGCCGAGACTGCTATCGTCCGTATGGTGACGGCTCCTCGACAGACGTGTCAATTCCGTGATATTGCTACCCCTAGTTACGGTCACGTTACCACCGATCACCTATGCCATCGGGTGAAATAAAGTAGAATCAACGAAAAAAAAAAAAATAATCCCGAACGAATAACTTTGCTGCCAAAAAATAACGGTCAAAGAAACAGTGCGCGTCCTTGGTTTCGTAAGCGTACACAACAAAACACACATACAACACACGCACGGGGTGTACCAAGACAAAATTATCGTAATTATTTTGTTACTGGGAATCGATTAGTACCTGCTTCGTGTCGTCTGCTAGTTCTCTGTAACTATCTGGACAAGGTTGAAACACGGTCTCGTCCCCTTCCTAAAACCAGTTATCGCGCGTTATACTACCTTTATTAATAATTAAGAATGCCGTTGTTACGTTATTATTAATCGATTAGAAAGTGTACACTTATTCAGCGGTATCGAACGATTCGAAAACGAACCCTACCCTTTTGATGACGATCGTTTCCCTCCTGTAGTCGCTGCTACACTTGGTTTCGGTTCCGCTGTCGATCGAGCTGTCTTTGGATCCGCCACCACCGCCGCCTCCGTCGGAATCGATCGCTCCACGAGGCGGAGGGAACGGTATGATCTCGTCGCTGTCATAGACGGACTTGACGGTTATACCGTCTCCCTGTTGTACCCTTTGCGCCCATCTACCTTTAGGTAGATCAACGCCGACGGGTCTCGCATTCGTCCCGAGTATTCCAGTTTCGTCGGTGTTTACGGTGTTTATCTGCTTTTTCGCCCAGAGTGGCAATTGACCCACGCTAAACCTGTAATCCACGCTTGCGTTCGAAGGGGTAGGATTCGCGTTTGGATCCAGAAATTCCGGCGGTGGCGATCCGAAATTTTCGTTGTCCAACTGTACGTCGATTCCCGTGCCGTTCATTTGCGGTGGCCTTCTGTCGACAGATTCCAACGCGTTATATACGAACGGAACCGACGAGATACGAAGGTTCGAAGCAAGGATCGAAAAAAAAAAAAAAAAAAAAGGCGGACTACTTACTTTCCGGCTCGCATTGCTTGCTGAGCGAGACGAGCCTGCATGGTGACGACCATGTCGCGTGGAACGCGCCAGACGAAAATGCAGCCATCTCCACTGGCGGATACGAGGTTACGGCAGTCGGGGCTAAAACGCAGCCCGGTCACCAATTCCGAGTGACCGAGCATAGTGGCCATACATTCGCCGCTGTAGTAATCGTACACGCATAATGTTTTATCTGTACACGAGGTAGCTACGTAAATTCCCGATGCATCTGAAATGTAAACGCGTGAATCGCGCAAACGTTGAGAGGAGGAACGTACGGCTATGTGACAAAGTTAGCGAACAAAGTATCGAGCGAGGAAATCTTCTCTCACCTAGGACGACTTTGATGAGGGATCCGTCTTCGCTGACGGATCCTTTGAACGTTTTGCTGTGTTTGCCAGTGGACACGTTGTAAACTCTTATATTTCTATCTTGGCAGGCAGTTAGGACATGTTTTTGACCGGAATCGACTTCCATGTCGTACAAGGTAGTCTTTCCCTGAGCATTGTGACCCCTGGCGAACTGCGGCATTCCCCCTGGCGTCTAAGACAAGGAACGGTCAAACCAACGATCGTAGATAACAGAGACGAATCGAAGAATTAGCTCGCTCACCGATTGCAGCTGTCTAAAAATAATACTCTTGTCGGCACCGCAGGACACCATCTGTATCTGATTGGCCTGGCTGCTCTGATTAAAGAACCTGACCGCGGTAATGGAAGAACTGTGATCGTCGAGCGTCTGCAAGAAATTGTATCCCTGGTCGACGCTGAACACGTGGATCAGTCGGTCCCTGGAGGCGCTGGCCAACAGCCGCGGTGAGTCCTCGGAGTATCGCGAGAATTTCGAGTATTCGAGGCAGAGCACTTCCGCGTCGTGCGCCTCGATCAGGCACAGCTCTTCCAGGGAAGAGAGGTCGTGAATTCGAATATTGCCGGATCGATCCCCAGAGGCGAGATGCTTGCCATCCGGACCGATTCTGATCGATCTGACTCCGTTCCGACCGTCGTACGAGGCGTCGCTCTTCTCCGTGGATCCGGCGGCTGCCAGGTCCAAGTCCTTTAGGTACGTGAGCTCGGGATCTATGTACAGGACCTTGAGTAGCTCGTTGCTGTAAATGTTCCGTTTGTAGAGCGTGTCGGTAGGCGACACGTCCTTCTCGAGGTTCCAGACGCGAATGGTGTCGTCGCTGGAACAGGTGACGAAACTTCCCGGCGGCATGCTGCCGACGGAATCCGTCCCCGTAGGATACATCTCCACGCCCCAGATACACGCCGAGTGATAGAGGAACGAGTGCGACTTGCCGACCCGCCTGATATCCCGCACGTCCCACACGTAAATACTATGGTCGTTGTATACGCAAGTCAACTTGTTGTTTTGTTCGTCGAACGCCAGAGCGATAGCGTCCGGATACCTCGCGTTCCCCGGATGCTGAGACATGTGACTGCAATCGATCGTCCAAGCGTTAACAAATGCACGCGAGTCGAAAGAAAAGAGTAAGAAAACGGAAAAGCATCGTCCTCCTACCTAATGGACAATCCCTGAGCAACGTCCACGCCTAGGTAATGCGTCCTCGGTAACGTGGTAACGAATTGAAGAGAACTAGGACTAAAGCACCTCACGATACCTTCCGCGCACCCGATGAAAATGTATTTGTCTCCAACGGCCATGCAATTGGCGCTGGTCGTCTGAAAAGAGAGAGAGAGAGAGAGGTTTTTCGGTGGCGCGACGATATCGTAAAAACGTTTCCCAATCCCTCGCTACGTAACAACAACGGTTCGAGTACTAGCACAGGGAACGTCTGTAACGTCGAGTTTCTGGTAGCTGTACTCACGCGAAGCTCCACCCATTTGTCCAGAAGCCTTCTGTTATTAAATTCGCACAGTAGGCCCGTTTTGGTGATCGCGTACGTGGAATCTGCCATTTCCCCGCGACCGCACGCCACATCCACGAAATCGTTGTTTCTCTGCTCTCCTAATATGGCAGACCGACCCATCAAAGGCACGGGTTCCTTATACTGCGCAACAAAATTCCCTCGATCACCACCTTTTCTCGTAACCGTTACTCGGAAACGCGGGATACGCATTGACTCGAAAGCAAACAAACAATAAACAATTACCGAGTTAATTTCAAACGAAAGCGAGTAGATCGGTCGGATGGTAGGAGAAACAAAGGGAAAGAATAATCATCCAATTACCTTGGCACTGCGCGAGTACTCGAGATACCAAAACTTGACGTGTCTGTTGCCCACGGTAACAAAGTAATTGCCGTTTTCCGCGAAGCAGACGGCCTTCACTTTGCTCGAGACTTTGTTCGACGCCACCTTAACATTGTTCCTCCAATCCCAGACGTTGACGATCATATCGTGTTGAGAGCCCACGGACACCACGTACTTGTTGCTCGGTGAAAATGCCTTGAGAAGAGGAAATCGTCAAACTAGGCGACTAGGTGGAAAGAATCGAGTCGAGAAAACTGTTGGTGAATTAGGAATATACCTATCGTAAGAACGGATATTTCGGAGAAAGATCGTCGTGCTCGAGGAATCCAGGGAACGCAGAAAAGGCGATAAAAGGGATACCGTTGTCCGTTCGGTGAGAACGCGATTTCGTATTCACGCGGGTCGGTCTTGTCGTCGGCGTCGAGACGCCTTGTAACCGAACCGCGCGGACGTGGACGCGCGCGTGACGCGAATGCCGACGCTGGTAATTCCTCGGTAAAACGCATTCACTCTGCGAGCAAGTTTGCTTTCGTTGGTGGAACCGATTACCCTCGAATCGGATCGTTTATCGCGCTCGTTTTCCACGTTTCGAGACGGAACGCAAATAATTTTCTCTTTCGAATACTCGACGATGCTCGCGACCAGTTCGGAGCTAACCGCGAAACGGTATTCGTTGCACGTTTTCCTTAAACAGAAAATTTCACGGCCACGAAAACGGCTTGAAATGACGCCTCTTCGTGAGCGTGTCGTGGAGATAAAAGTCGCGGACCTTAATTAACATGCGAAGCAATGGCGTAGTCGTTGTAAGCTCGTCACGGTCGTGCGAGTGCAATGGGCGCGGCTCTTTCTTTCCATTGTGAACATTCAGCACATACTCGCCCGCTCGCTTGTTCGTTCGTCGGAACGGAAAGCTTAAAAAGCTTTTGACGTTTTCGCGAGGAAGCAACGTCGCGGCCGGTCCCCGCGAACGCGGAAGGAAGTAGCAAATCCCTGGTCGACGTTCAACGATCTTTCAAATAAAATCCTCGTCGATCGAACGACGATCGTACGATTTACGTAAATGCTGCGTGTCGCTTTCGCGGCTCGAAGAGTCTCGTTGTTCGGGACAATTGGTTCGCGTTGTTTCAACGACGAAGAAGGACGGTATAATCGTGTTACTCACCACGCAGTTGATGCCGTACTTGTGCCCGGAAAATTCAGCGATCTGCACTGCATTGTACGGATCGGAGATGTCCCAGACACGAACGTTCGGCATGTGACCGCATTCGCCCGTCGCCAGCAGTCTACCATCGCCGGCGAGCGCCAGGGAGGTCACCGTTTTGCGACAACCGTTCAACACGTGGGCTTGAGTATTCTTGCGAGGGTTGAACAGGACCACGGTACAACTGCAACAACGGACAAGATTTTCCAGTTAATTCCAATAGTTTGTTCGACGAGTTTTTCGCGGTTAAGCTCGCGATAAAACGCGGCTTTCTCTTCGATGGTTTCACGGGGTCCCGTCCCGTCACGCCGCGCCGAGCGAGCACGATACCGAACGAGTCGCGACACCGTTTTGTAACGGACACCGATCGAGAATTCAACTATCGAGAAACGAGTCGAACGCTCGTACAAGATGAGATCGTAAATTAGCGTTTAAATCACCGTCAAAGCGCGGAATCGTGCTCCGCTGTTACTCGGCTGGTCGGAATTATCCACGAGGGTATCCTTAGGGTCGTGGACTATCGATCAAACTCTTTGTACCGTTGAAACTGTGGAAAGCGTCGATATCGGTGCGTTCGCCGATTTCTACGAACGCAGAGTACGAACTCGATACGTACGTATTCGATGCGAGAACGGTCGACCGTTCGAGTTCGCTCGAGCGCGATCTTGGCGAAAGAATAGAAATGGAGTAGCTGTGTAAGACAACGGTACGGTGAGAGATAGGATTATATCGTAACAGTACACAGGGAACGTTTCCTGCTCGTGGCGTGTAGCTGCGATTTGTTTTCAGCAACCTGCTAGCTTTGTCGCCTGGTTGCATCGCGTGAAAACGTTCAAGCCGCGCTCGACTATCCGAACAGGAATTAGTGACGCGCGTTTGAACGTCTTCGAGCACTCGTGCGGTTTTTGGTCGATTTGATAACGCACCGGGACTTTACCGCGCGCGGTTTCGAGCCAACGAGATCCAAGATTCGAGAGACGCGGTGTTTGCGGTAATGCGAAACGCGACTGGTGCGACACGTTGTTCATCGAGCCGATTTATCCGTCACTGTCTACCTAAACCGCAACGTGTCAATAAACTCGGTCCCACCGATCGCCGTTTCTTCTGCGTGCTACCATTTGTCCCGATGTTACGCTACCTAAATGCTGACATAACGCGACACTAGCCGCAACGGAGTTCGCTCGACTCGGAGGATGGGAAACACGTCGATTTGCCCAGACGGCGACGCAAGTTTCGCTAGAGTGTTATAAAGAGAAGCAAAGTCCGTGATTCAAGGATGTTTCTTGTTCCAAGTTCTCGCAGAAGTGTTCGCGATAACAAAGAGAGCATTCGTCGGATTGAAGTCATTGGGTGCATTCGGTGAATAATCGTTAATCCGTCAAAACGTTATACCGAGTTCCTTATCGCGGAGAGATGCAACGCGAGCGAGTAGGCCACGGAGAGAAACAGTTGCGAGCACGCGAATGATTCAGTGATTGGAAGGAAAAGGATCGCGGAACAAAGGATTCTCGTTGAGAATCGCGAACAATTTCGTTCGGAGATCGAAAAACCGTGGCCTCGTTCGTATCATCGAGCTATCCGACTGGTTCGCTTCCGGAGACTCGCGCTCGCGTCGACCGCCATTTACGTCCGCGTTTCCGGTCGCTTCGCTTTCGGTTCGCCAAAAGCAAGTATCCGGATAGCAGCGGAGGTTAAACACCTTCCTGCCGTGTCTGTGGCGTAACGGATCGACCAAGTCTTTCTCTTCCGAGTCGAGTATGTCGGCTAACCGTAACAATCTCTGCCAAACGTTGTTAATCTCGCGAACCATCACCGCTTCCTCGCGTTCGCCTGTAATTTCCTTCGAGATGTGGCGCGGTGTGGCGGACCTATTACGTTGCAAAAGAAAAAGATCCTCTTTAACGAAACGGAAGGGGGGGGTTTAAGAGAAACACTGGTGTCCGGAGAAAAGTAACATACTCGTTTCGAGAAAGGTAAGTACACGCGTAAGTTGTTCGCTGCTATGGCTCGCTCGAGTAGCGGTGCGCACGCGAGGGCTACTTTTGCTCGCATCGAAACACCGCACCGCGTGGGAGCGCGACTTCGAGAACGTCTCCAATTTAATTCGAATCCCCATACTAAATATAAAACGAGCACGAAAGGCGCGCGTGGAAACTGCGGAGAGATCGTGGCTCGACTCGTACTCGGCAATTTTCCCTCTTTCTTTTTCTGGAACAGTAAACTCGAACCAAACTAGAAAAACGACTCGCCAACGTTGTTGCAGAACTTTCCCGGTGCTGCTTTGGAACGTTCCTTTTCCTAGTTGTATTTTTTTTTTTCAACTCCTGCCCTCCTCGTCGAATCAAGCAAATTTGAAAAGACGAAGAAGGACGCGGAGCCGGTTGCTCGAAAGCGACGGAGGAACAAGGAGACTTCCGATCGAAGCGAAAAGCTCTATTCGGTGTGTAGCTTGGATCGGGTTGGAGCAACTCTGCTGTGATGGCGGCTTTAAGCCTTTTTGTCACGGGAACGAGCGAGACCTTTCTCGCGACGAGAAACTAAGAGAGGAGACCCGTCGTCGCCGACGCGACGAGGCCGTGCGAAGGAGGCACACTCACCGTACCTACGACCTACTGAAACTAGCACGCTGGCCACGAGCTACGGAATGGAATAGCGCTGAATCGAGTCGAGACACGCGACCGCACTCTGAATAGAAACGAAGACACACCTGGATAAACGCATGCTGCGATCGAAGCGTCCTACCCGACACTCGCGAGGCCAGAGTTTCTAACGTTCATTTCGAAGCGATAAACAACCGTTCGCCAGAGAAATTAATTGCTCGACGTTTCGTTACGCGAACACCCTATCGCAACGAACTCTGTTTCCAGTCTTCGATCACCTGTGATATTTAGATCTCGCGGTGTTTCGCAGCGTTGTCGAGCGCAGCAACGGTAAGGAAATATCGGTTTTACAGTTACGGTTTGTGGAAAATAACGTGTTAAAATACTCGGCAAGCGAAACACCTCCTGCGCTTTTCATTTCCAGCCGCTGCGCTGGACTCTGGCGCTAAGTTGCGTGCAAAAGAAACACGTAAGGTCGACCAAAGGTATAAAGGTCACTGGGTCGATTATCGAGCATGGAAACCGGTCTGCCGACAGCGTGTCCGATAAGTTGGTCGGTGGTACCCGGCTGATTTAGAACGGCCGATCGCGAGTTCCCGCGTCGATCTTTCCTATCTCGATGACAGCGACCGGTCACGAAACACGTTCCGTGACGAGTAACGCGCGTTTCGCGATAGAAAAGCAACATCCACGAATCCGTCTGCCATTTCGCGCATCAACGAACTTGAAACTCTGGACAGCGGATCGAACAGTTGTTCCTTTAGCTTCGCGGAACGGCATATCGACGGAATATAATTTCGTTTTCAAATGTCACGGCGCGCAGCAGCGTTTCTTGCGATTGCCGACGCGCAAGTAGAATTCCAGTAAAACTCTCGTTTTCTCGCTCATCTCGTACGAACGCGTAACACGTTTGTTCGCCAGCCGGAAAAGATTGTCCCCCTGTCGTTAATTCCAGCAGTGTATCGTTGGTACAAGAAGCGACACGGTGCAGCGAGCGGTCGACCGCGTCTCGTAATTGCTAATACGAAACTTTCTTCGTTTCGAGTGTTCTCGCGAGAACTTTCGTTGCCTTCGGCTTCGACGGCGTATAGCCGAGAAAACTGAGCTCCGGCGATAGGCGTTCCTGCTCGTTGTTCAACGAGTTTTCGAGCAATTATCCAGCGAATAAACGTAACAATACGAGTCGGAGAATAAAATGGTCGCGAATAAATTGGTAGCGGTCGAGCGATTCGCGTATGATTTTCGTGTAGGCGAAGGTGGATCGAGGAAAATGTTGATCTGGATACCCGTTCGCGGCCTTGAAGGAAAGTTCAATCTCGATTTTGGAACGCGCGGATGGGAAAACGCTCGAGCGAGCATCGCGTAATTAGCGTGAAATGAAACGCTCGGAGGTTTCCGTGAGCGATCGAATCGGTTGCGGCATATGACGTTCGAGCTTTCGTCGCAGCCTCGGAGGATTAAACGGTACTCTTGCTAGGTCTGATACGAAATTACTTTCAGGGTAATCCGCTTTTACTCCGAAGCAAAGTTTCCATACATGTACCAACGGTTGTACAATCTTTGCGCGAAATTTTCTCCGTCGATTAGCGAAGGATCGTCTCTCTCGATTAAACCGACAGAATCTGCAACCTCGATACTGGGAAACAGAGTACATCGAGAAACCGGGAAAGCGGAACTTTCCTCCTTCGTTCGTAACATCGCGGACGCAATGTCAAGTACTTTCTAACCTTGGAATCGCGCGCTCTCGACGCTGTTGGTGTCGTTTTAACGTACATGCTCGCGTCGCGATTGGACGTGTAATTGGATTATAGCTAATTATCCGCGGAAGAAAGCGAGAGTGCCTTTCGTTGGCAACGATGTCGCATCCGAATACGTTTCAAAGACTGGTCGCGATGTCGGTACAAGAATCTTCGATCGAGTCGCGCGTCGAAATAAAATAAAAGTGCGCGTAAACTCGCGCGAGCATCCGGTTGTACAGAGGACGAGTAGCTTGTTGAAACGTTCGGTCGACTGCCTCGCGCAAAGCCGTACAGGTTGTCTAAAATCCTATGGTCGGAACGAACTTCCGTAGTTCGTTGAACCGTAGGCGTGAGGTTTCGAACAAGCGATAATTAGCAAAGTCGCGATTAGTCGACTCGTGGCACCTGTAATTTGCGTACCAGCGCCAACGACGCGGCTTCTTTGCTTGTTGCCTATCCTTAATGCGTTTAACCGGAGTATTATCGCGTAACGGACGATTTCTCTCGAATTAGGAGGTCGCGGTTGCCAACGAATCTTTTCTCGCAGAACGACGAATCGAATCGAATCGAATCGAATCGGAACGAAACGGAACGGAACGAGGTAAAAATGTTCCCAAAAGCGATGACATAAGATTCGCTCGAGTAACAGCGCGAGCGATAATCGGACGCGTCGAGAAATGCAAAGCACGCAACTTCCACCTACTTTCGATCCTACAGAGTTTAATTCACGCACGCGTAAGCACGCGTACTCCCTGCTCGAGGAACGCGAGAAAGACGCAAAGAACGTAGCCATGGGAAGTCTCCAGAGATTGGCAGATCGATCGAGAGATTTAATTGTCACCGATACGCGAGTATCGGCAGAGAAGGATCTCGGACATGGAATCTTTTGGTCCATTCACCTCTCTCTTGACCCGATTTCCGACCGAGTATCGTACATAGTCGCTTGCATTCGACTTTGCCGCGTTGCCAAGGCGATGGCGAGCCGTTCGGCTCGGGCTTGTTCCAGACGGGAACCAAGTTGCCTACGATTCGCGAGATTTACCTCGCGAAAATCTAAAAATTTAGAAACGCAACGGGAACGCGGAAAGAAAGAATCGACGGTGACGCGGGCAAAACGCTTCTTTCGCTACGCAGCGTGCGATAAACCAACGTAATCTCTTCATCGCACTTTCGCCATTCTTTCATTCGCGCGACCAAGGAAGAAACAAACCGCGAGGAGTTTCTTTTGTGTTGTCCGCGTTTATCCGTGACCAAAGGAATCGCGCGTGCGTTTTTTTTTTTTCTCTGCTGTTCGCGCTAACGAACTCAAACTTTCTTTCGCGGTCGCGCTTTGTAAATGCACAGTCGGAAACATCCGATCCGTAGAATCCGGTGATCCGAGAAAGATCCAAAAAGAAGCTCTCGACGGTTATCGGTTCGCAGAGGTGATGTCGGTCAGGTGCGCGATCGAGGTAAGCATCTCGTCGTCGAGATATCGCGCTTCGATATCGCCGGCTGATCGCGATAATCCCGCTGTTCCGTGTGCCGCGTTTAATGCAGTCTCTTTAGCGTTTCTTCTCGCGGTCGTTCCCACGAATATCGGCCGGCCTTAAAGTCAGCAGATTTGTAACACGATTCGTGTCGTTAAACTCTCTGTCTCTAACCCTACCTCTATCTATCTATCTTTCTCCTCTCACATTGTTCTAATTACGGCTGAAGAGGTCTCGAACGTAACGCGCGAAGAACAAAATTGCACGTTTGACGCGCGATATTTAATCGCACTCGAATCCGTGAAAGTCGGAAGGGGACACTAGCGCGAAAGGTATGAATGGCGAAGCGTCATGGGATCCGCGATACGTCGAAGGAATCGATCAGAGAAAACGATGAGACCGGTCTTAAACTCACCCGGCAGGATAGGCGACCAGCTCGCTGGTCGCGTCGCAGTCCAGGGCTGCATTGCTCGACACGGTTACGCCGAGTACACGTTCCAGCTTTATCTGTAACAAATGGGAAGCAAAGTTACGGTACAATAATAATTTCGAGCGCGTTTAATGTCGCGACACGATCGAATTCGAAAGGGGCTATTCGAACAAAGGGTTTTATCGTTGGCGTAAACAGTTCGGTTACCGCACATACGTTCGCTGCTAGAAAGCGGCGCGCGGCGGTGTCTCGACCGAAACCATGAATGCAACTCGTAACGATCGGTGATTCGTAGCGACTTTCCTTCGAGGGACGATGAAAAGACACTTGCGCTCTCCCTGAAACTTTCATCGATCATTCGTTTGTAATTACGACCCACTGAGCCAATTCCTTGCAAATCGACGCAACGTCGGCGACGATCGACTCGCGAAAGCGAACGAGCTCTCGTTCGTTAGGCTTTGGCTTCGCGGCGACGCGGGCACGCCAAAGATCGAGACGAGTTTGGTAATCGAAACACCGAGGATACGATAGGAAAACGTTCAACGTTCATATCTCGTTAAAGTCGAGCGGCGTTGAAATCTGAAAACGGAGAAAACTCGAACGGTTTCCGTCGATTCGTAATTAGCCGTTCCATATTTTCTACAAATCTCGCGAACACGCAGGTTTTCCGGTGCAGTGGTTTCGTTCGATGCTGCCAACGTTACCGCGAATCTGCTTCTTCGAACATTACTTACTCGGAAACGGAACGAAACGGTTCTAAAGTAAACGACAAGCTCACCGCAATCGATGCAAACGATTAACCGCAATCGTTGCTCCATTAACAGACAGTAAATCGAAACGAGCGATCGCGTCATGGATGCTCGAGGCGATCGTTGCCGAGTCGTCGGCGAGTTCGTTGTAAAATCCTGCCATTTGTATCAGCGGAAGTTACGCGCGGATTGTATATGGTTCGCGGAGAATCGAGATCGGCGTAGGCAGAGACGAGAGCTATGCTCGCGTACCTTGATTGCGGCTTTCGTGCGACATTGGTCCGTTACGCGGTCGACTAGGTTGGATATCGCGTAGGCGTCTAAACGATATTATTTACAAAGACTCGCTGGGAAAAATCGTCCAAGATACCAGGAGTAAAACGGCATTACGAGTTCGAAACGAGATCTTGTTCGCGTAACGACCGAGCGTCGCGAGAAAGACGGAGAACGTTGAAAATGAGTAATTGCAAGGAGACAAATTTGTAACGAGCGGTCCTTGGAATCGGGACTCGATTACTCCGCGGACGATGCCGAGACTTTCTCTCCGATTAACTGCGGCTCCGAGCAGCGGCGCATTTGGGCTGCTAAATTGCTTAATTGTCCGTGATCGAGCTCGAAGAACAGGATAATTGGCGCGGAGTACAACAATGAGAAATCCGTCTAACGACGGAGACCTTGGAGGGAAAGTTGGCGAGCAAGGCCCAGAAGCAGGACACGCGTTTGCCAACAACGTGGCTCGCAATGAAAACCGACGGCAGGCGTTTCGAAAGAAAAACATGCCCCGCGTGGACGATCTACGATCGCTTTGAAACGACCGCGTTAATGGAATCGACCTACACCTATCGAGGCGCGCGAGATTCTTGTCGATGTTTGCGAGCACCGTCCGCCGTTGGTCCATGGAAATCGTAACGCACTGGATGTGGGCACGAGCGCGCGCGTGCCACGGATTTCTGTGTATGTACATCTATGGTCGTTGGACGAAAGGTTTCGCAACACGATCGGTATTGCCGGTGCAGTTTCGCGGAACACGCGCTGGAAAACGCACGGTGTGTCGTAAGGTGCGCGTGACCAGATGCCTTATGCACGGATGCCATAAAACGACCGCAACGTCGTCCAAGGATATACCGACGACCGATTCCTGCAAATTTCACGATACCGATGCCCGAACCTTTCGATTACGTAACTTCCTGCCAGCCGAACGTAGTGTAACATATACCGAGTACATCTCGCGCTGCCGATCATCAATCGAATAACAACTGTTTACTTCGAGACGAACCGGTTGCGGTTGCGACGCTTTTAGCGATGATTCAGTCAAACGTCCTCATCCACGTTAACGCGCGATAATCAATTTTTTGCACGTTTCCTTCTCCCTGGATACGCGCGTACCTATCGTTCGTATCGTATTCTAGACATCGCGGGTAACGAAAGTGGAACTCGTCGGCACTGTTGACGCGTCTTCTTAACGAGAGACAGAAAACGGTCGCGGTTGCCACCTGATGGATTTCCTTTTTGTCACGTTCCTCTACAACTTTCGTAAACCCATAAATGCACATTTTATATACGTACCGGATCGCGTTTTACTATACGGGCTTCGTTGCAGAGGAAGCAAAACCAGTTTCCTTTGTTTACGTGCCGAGCATGAGTTCACCAATCGTCCAGTGACGTTTTAAGAATCCTTGCAGCGGTACGATTTAGGAATTACGAACAGCCACGGAATAACGCGAGTTTACAAAAGTTTAGGAAACGCTGCTTCAAGAGACTTTGGACTATGGAAATATACGCGGCGGCGCGATTGCAGTTTGTTCGGAAAACACGGCGAGGACGCCAGGTCGGCCGTGCGAGAAATTTGTCATTGGCAACGGAATCGGGACCGGGTAATCGATAGGCGATCGAACGCGCGGAAATTGTCCAAGATGATGCAAAGAAGCGAGGACGGGACGACGAATCGAGAATCGCGCGCCGATTCCTGGCAACCAGGCTATCTATTACGCGGTGCACCGCGCTCGCTGGCCGAGATAATGAGAGACTCGAAGAACGTTTTGTCGGTCGATACAATGAAAAGAATGCAGAAATGCATGGTCCGTTGCAACAAGGCGGTCGCGTCGGTCGGTTAAAGTTACGTGGGCACGAGCCAAATACGGATGCTCGAAGCCTGCCTTTCGATGCTGCCGCGCCGCTCGCGCGTGTTCGCGAAAACGTCTACATCGTAATTAGAAAGAATCTCGCCATGGTTCGTACCATGGCTCTGCTTAAGAAAACGCGGCACCCGAAAATTATAATCGATGCGATGTAACGATTACATTTGAAAGCGTATTAGGTAAGAGGCGAGGGATCGTTCTTTCTTCTGGTCGATGTATTCCAGCGTTCCCGCAAAAAATTTCACTTGGAGAAACGTTCGAGAAAAGGGAGGAGTAACAGGTTGTACGCGTAGTGGGAAGAAAAAAGCAACACCGCGTACGAGACGTAATTTGCGAGACTAACGCAGGCGTCACGGTAGAGGAGCAGCAGCGGTAGTTGGTGCATCGCGATTCGCGATAGAGCCTGGGATGACGTAATGCACGGCCGATGGAAGACAAGGTCTCCTTCGGCATAATACGAAGGCTTACATAATACGTGGCAGGGTTCGTCGCGTCTGAATGAAGAGAGCCGCGGAACTTGCGATCGCGTCGATCTTGCGCGCAAATGTTACGCTTCAAGGGTAATACCCATCCTTGGCGGTGATAAACCTCGCGTGCTCTTGCGCGAATAAAGATGCCGCGAATAAAGAAGACCGACCAAAGCTACCCACCCAGTTTTCCAAGGCGTTTCTTTGCACTTGGATACCCACCGAAATACTAAACGAACGGACGCGTTCAAGAATAACAAGTTATTCTATCGGTTTCTTAAATCGTTCCGAGCTCCGAGTAAAACGTATTCTTACGGCGACGTTACAGGAAAACGCTTGCACGACCCTTTGCCAACGGACTATGCAAAACGGTACTCGTTGAAACCCATGCTTGATCGATATCAGCCGCGAACGGAATTTTTCACTGGCGCCCGCCAGGAATATTCCAGACTGTAAATCAGCCGAAAGTACGCGATGAATATCTTCGATCGACGAGCATCCTCGAAAAGCATCGCGAAACGGCATACGAGTATCGTGGGAGGAGATTCTCGATGGATAAAACTCGGTTCGCACCGTGTTTTAAATACCTACCTATAATTTGCCGACGACCTTACGTTTATTCGTAGCAAAAGATAGCGTTGCTCGGTTCAGCCGAGAGGTAGATACGTCGCGCGCGTGGACCAAGCTTAAAACGGCGAAGGCAGCAAAGGTCGGCGCTTGCATGGTGTTTTCGCGGTCGTATGCATGTACGCGTTCGCGTTACCATAGCAGATCGATCTAACGGGCTATTATGAGTTTCGTGCAAGACCGTTTTCCCGTCTCGGCGTGTAAGCCACACCCTGGTACAGTTATATCGCGTCGTCGAAGAATAAGAATAAGCGAGCGAGCGAGCGAGCTGTGTCTGCTAAACGCGAGTGGAAGCCGGTCGCTGCAAAGGTGCACCGGTTAACCAACGACAGACGCGTAAATTTGCGTGTGCATGAACGACAAGTACCGGTTCCTCGAGTTATCTCGCGATATCGATAAATTTGTAACGCATTTTTTCGCGTCGCATCTTGCTGTCGGAGGCCTACGAGCACGATATCGCGTTATTCTCGATGCTTCCCATAGGAATTAGCAGGTAGTCGATCGAGCACGATTCCTGTCCTCGTAAGCGGTCACTAGGTAACTATAATTAACTAAGAAAGTCGGAACTGTTACGATGAACTTTGCTACGCGTTTCCGATCGTTTTCACCGCGGTTACGGTCGTGAGAATGCCACGGTCGGGTTAATCACGACCGTCGTCGACCGACGTTTTCTACGAGACTCGATTTCCGTTGCTTTAATTGCATCCGATGTTTCCGATCATTTCGCGAGATAACGAACTGTACGAGCAACTTGGATCGAATATCTTTTCGATACGAGAATGGAAATTACCTCGATCGTTTGGAAGCGTTTTCGAAACTAACGCTTCCAAACACCGACACCTGCCCGTTCACGCTAACTATCGCTTTCGGAAACTCTCTCCGCGTATCCGAAATCTCGAAAGCATACGCAAAGTTCCATCTTCCAAAGGTTTCTACGCGGAATAACGAAATCGAGCGGAACGACGATAATAATGGCCGCGTCGCGAGACGTCGGTGTAATGGGTACAATTTACGCTAAGGAGCCTAATATGGAACGGTAATAGCGTTGACCGCGAGAAAACTGCGTAAGCCAGCCATAGCCAAACGGTTCGTAACCCGCATTTTTTAACGAGCGCATCGCTCCTTCGTCTATTCGCACGAAAAGTATTTACGCGCTGTTTACCTACGTAATACGTTCGTTAATCCTTCTTCAACGGGAGCTCGAAATTATACACTTAATTGTCCATTGTTTACAGGGAGGTCGAGGTAATCTTTCCATCGAGAATGTATGTCTCCGTACCGGGTTGGTAGGTTAACCGTAATAGGTCAACGATACTTAACAATCGAAGCTTCTTCTACGTATCCGAGCGAAATATTTTTGAAAGACGTTCGAAGAGCGCTTAGGAAAAAATTGTGAAAGCAGACTCCTTAACATTCGTACAATGGCATTGTCAAAGCGCTAATAATAATGTTCCTAGTTGCGCGTCGATTCGAATATCGTTTCCGAAGAAACCCCTGGGGAAACGCAGGTGAACGGGTCGCTCCTCTCTCTCTCTCTCTCTCTTGATGAAGATAACGATTATGCCGGTCTATTAGCTGGCGAGGTGCAGCGTGAGGATTTTTCGCATCGTATGAATAGAGGAGGAACTGCAAACGTAAAACGGATGCAAATCATACGAGGTACAGTTGCTCCGAGTTGCCATTAACGCGCCGTCGAGGGACCGTCCCATAATGCAAGCTTTTCACGGCAGAAGATAAATTCGTAACATCGTTTGAAAACGCACAAAGAGTTTCGCCGCGATACGTAAGAAATTTTACGAGGATTTACATTTTATTGAGAAAGAAGAGGACGAAACCAATGAGAGACTGCTATTCCGCGACGATGATCCTGACCGAGCGGAATGCAAATAACGCGATTGTCGGTAACAACAACGTGCCTGTTAACGCCAACGGAAATGCGTTTTGGCATACGTGCACGGAACATGCACACGTTGAAACCGGTACTTCCTTATCGCTCTCGAAGAATAATTGGACTCGCGGCACCGCTCGTTTCCCGAGTTATCGCGTGGCCGTAATCAATTGGAAACTCATTCCACGAGTCGAGAGCGTCGTCGAGCGACGTTTTCGTTTCGCGATATTTTTCTTTTGCCCGGTACGCGAACACGATCGCGTACACGGAATAAAAGTTGCGGAATACGGGGCAGCTGCACCTGCAGCAGCGCGTGGTGCCACCGCCATGCGGCAGTAGGCGCGAGAAGATAATCGCGTAACGTGTTGCGTATACTTACGTCGTAGGCCGGAATACTCTCTTTGTCCCGTACAACGGGCGAGCTGTTCCTGGACGTGATCAGCGCCATTTTTTCGCGTCGAATATCGCTCGTCTTTCACCGATTTTCCGCACGCGACACCTACTATCCGAACTGTCGCGTATCCAACATCTCTCGTCGTTTTCCGTCGACGATCTTCGCTTTCTCCCTTAAGTCGCGGGACGACGTCCGACGATAAACCTTGTCCCTCGTCGAGAAATCGCGACCGAGATAGTTCTTCTCGAGGCTTTCGAGGAGAACACGGATCACGGGGCAACCACTTGGCTTCTGTTCCATCGAAACGTCGGATGTTTTAAGGAACTCGCGGCGAACGCCAGTTTACGACTAGCGTTTAACTACCCACTTCACCGTTCCGCGTCGAGGGTATCGACTCCGAGTTGGCACGCGCTTCTTGTGCGTCCCACCGAGATGGAACGCGTACGTCCTCCTCCTGAACACGCAGACAACGCGCGCTACATGTCACTTTCGAGTGTTTATACGGCACTTTGAACGCGCGTAAATAAGTCGAGGCGCTCGAACGACGAGCGCGGCAACGACTTGGAGCACAGCTGGGTGTAAATCAAACGCCTCTCGTCGCGCGAAACTTGTCCGAAACACTGCCAGAAATCGAAGCGAAGCGAGAGTTGCTCGACTCGACTCGACTCGACTCGATCGTTCCAACGACGCGGATTCGGCCTCTGCGGTTCGAGGAAATCGCCGGTGTTACGTAACAATTCGGATGGATCACCGAATCCCGGTAATTACTCGCACCGGTCCCTTCTCGCGTGACCGCTAACGAGAACCGCGAGTCAGAAACAACAACGACGGGGGGACGTCCAACTCTCGACTGAGCCGTTCTTTGCTCTACTCCTCTATCCGACTATCTCGGATACTTCCTCCCCCCCCTCTCTCTCCCCCATTCCCTCCCTCCGTCCGTCCGTCCCACTCCCGTGCTCGCGAATCGCGACTATATCCTACCTGCAACTTGCCAGGCCTTTGCCACCGATGGCCATTCGAGTCCTCTTTTCTTCTCCTTTTTGCTCGACGTTTTTTCTACTAGTTCTCTCGGATACGGGTTGCCTTCAATACCCTCGCTAATCGTGCCTAAACGTTGTTCAATCTTAACCAACTATTTGTTTTGTTAGAGGAAAGGAGCGAATTAGACGAACGACGCGTTCTACGTTTTTCTAGCGTCCCGAAACGATCATCGACGAAACTCCGATCTGGAAGGTTCTCGAGAATGTTTGTTTATGCCAGATCGCTATACGTGGGCACGTCTTCGTTTCTCCTCGATCGTTAAGGTCGACGAATACGAAATTTCCACCCACGTCGGTGAAGCAACTCGGAGCCTTCACGGCCGCGGAACCGTCATCGTCGAAGGCGTCGTCCTCTCGCTCGCGTCGCCAGATTTCGGATGCGTGACGAAATCCCGAAACGTATCGCGTGTCGTTCAGCGTGAAAACGGCGCAGCCGACGAAACACGAGAACTACACGCGTTACTCGAATTCGGTCTGGTTCGTTCCCGCGAAATCATCCGCCATCGATCCGTACTCAAGAAAGTAAAACTCCGAAAGCGAGACCGCGCTTCCAGATCGAAACGCTCCACGCAACCGGCGAATCGCGAACGACCACCGAAACGCTGAATATGCATGGCCCAAAATGTTTCCTCGAAACGTACGCCTGGTACCGATTCGAACTCGGGCGTATAAATATCCGATCGGGACAATGTACGTTAAGCCCGAACGACGACGAACTCGAGCAAACTCACGGCAGAACTCGTGCGACCAGAATGGAGCGAGGGAATAATTAATTCAAGCACTGATCTGCGCATCCGTCCCGTGGAAGCAACGTCTCTTCCGCTTCCGCGATCGGAAATTAGTATCCGCGAGATTCATTATCGGTCGAGACACGACCTTTTCGATTATGTATTCCGCCGGGTACGATATCGCCGACGACCTTCGAATCGGTCGACATGCAAATTAGAATCGTTTTTGTTACACGGTGGACCACGTCCATGGCATGACTACGATTTTTATCCGAGTAGACGTTTTCAATAAAAAGTGCACACCTTTTTATCCATACTCGACAGGTAATATTAAACTCGTTCGTGTACTCGCCGGTCGTCCGTGGAATCGAAAATAAAAAAAAAAAAAGAGAGGAATACGGAGGGTCGCGTGATAAGAAGCAATTCTGTTAAAACCTCCCGCAGACGAGGAGTAAAAGCGTGCGGTACGTAGCAGACGAGAAAGGGCTGGTGGCAAGCAAAGGGTGTGTCTCGTATTAGCTGTTTTATCTTCCGATGTAATAACGCCTAAAAGGTTTATCGAACCGCCAATGTGAAATTATCAAACACCGCGTTCTCGTATTCTATGCACTCCCTAAACGTGGACTAATTTTGACAAATTAACGGATTAATTTAAAAACAAAAAAAAAAGAAAAGAAAGAAAATGGGTAGGCAGATCGATAGATGAGCTGCTGGGAGCGCCGAGGAAGAATCACCGGTGAATCGTACCGTTAGACAAAACAGGAAGTCGTAGCTGGCGATGGGCATCCGACTCTGTTCTCCGTTGCTAGTTTTTTCGAGCGATTCGCGCGAATAAAACTCAGAATTGCTATACGTAAAGATATGTAATAAAACCTGATCGTAAAATGTTGAAACGAACAAGCCCGTGGCACGCGTAACGAGGACGTGAATCGGATTCGTTTCGAAGGTTTTATCGGTACGTCCGAAGAGGTATACGAAACGACATCCGCAACCGAAAGGGATTCCGAACCGATGCGATTGACCGGGTCTTCGAACCGCTCTCAATGGCTCTTTCGAGAAAAAGTAAAAGCCGAGGGTTGACCGTGTAAAGTGTGTCGAACTCGGTCAACGACCTGCACCAGCTGCGACCGGTACACCTGTTTCGAGATCACAATTGAACTTTGCCGAGGTCTTGGTCAGGTAAGAACGAGTTCCGAATTCTGGCTCAACGATTTTCGGGGAAAAGTGTTTCCGGAGATAAAGATGGTTGCTAGGATGGCCTGCGTTATAGGTATACCTAGATGGAACTATCGGAAAATTGTGGGTGTATGTTTCATCTAGCGTACCGTTCACGAGGCGGAAAATAATCCTGCTCAAGGTCACCACTTTCCGACCTTGAATCACGGTCTCCCTTTTCACGTCACGCCCGCTCTGTCTCTCCAAGAGACGAAGAGACCGCGTGCTTGCAGATTTTCGCGAAGGAGCGCACGATAAGATCGACGAGGAAACTGTAAAACCGTAAGACGCGCTTCTCGATTCGACTGGCAGGGAGCGCCTGTCGTCGTAGTCTTCAAGATTGTGGAACGGCCGGTAAAGAAGTCTGTACGTTTGTCGACGACCACTTGTTCGAACGGTCCCGTTTCGTCGTCGATTTATGCGCCGAAGAAGCTATTCCAATTTCAGAAATAGAAGCGAAAAGCCCGCGATAAGCTATAGACGGCTTAGCCATCCGTTGAGAAACGACACGTCGTTAGTTCGGACTCGATGCAACTGGGGCAACGAGTGCAAACGCACGCGGCATGGCTCGCGCGTGGATACGTAACTCGATCCGCGAACAGGAACGTCGCCGAGAGGGAAAGTAGCGTGGAAGCGAGCGGTGAATTTTCCACAAAGTGGACGCGTCGGGATTCTGGAAGACCTTCTCGAGAAGTACGCTGGACGCGGAACGCGTGCTGCGAGAGAATCGCGTGCGCGCAAACTCGCCGCGCGTACAAACACCGAGACCGATTCGGATGGAGACGAGCGGACGAGCGAGGTCCTCGAAAAAAAAAAAGGAGAATCGCCGTGACGTCAATCCGGGGCTGCTACTGGTGGCGGTGGTGCTGCTGCTGCAGCTGCATCGACAGGGATGCATAATGTGCATCCGGCGCGCAACGACGACTCGACACGGTCGAGCTGCGGCTATTGTCTTTGGCGACGTCAGCTCCGCCGTGATCCGCTACGAGGAACCCGTGCGCGCATCGCGACGCGTTTGCTCGACCAATCGCTGTCACTTTCCATTCCGAAGAATCGAATGCATGCCCGATCGCGCGGACTAACCAGGGAATCGGGAATTGCCTGGATCGGAATTGGAAGACCCGAGACCTTGCGATACGTTCGTAGCAGTTTTTACGCGTATCGATTCGATTACACTTCAGATAACATTAATACAAAGTATAATAAAAATGAATGGAAGCGCACGCTTAAATCGCACCAAACGATAATAGACGTACCGCGGTAACGAACAAATAACATCGATAACGACGATAAGAGTAAGAGCTGCTGCTCCAGTGATTTGCTATCATTCGGATTCGTTTTACAACTTCTCGATTACCCGGCTTCTCCATACGGAGGAAAATCAGTAGGAAACTATACGGGAATTTAACGAGGGCAAAGATTCATCGCAAACTTTCGACTCACCCTGTCCTGTATCTTGACGTTCTCCTGGCCCCTCTTCAGGCTAGGAGCTCGCAGAACCTTGCTCGTAGCTGGTGGATCCATCGCGATGGTTAACTTTGCTCTCTCGTCAGGATGTCATCCCTGAAGGAGATTCGATTCGCTCACTTCATATTCTGCGAACAAAACGGACGACTTAATGTCTGGTCTTGTGATCAAGTTAAAAAATGGGGTCGATATCCGCCACTCGATTGGCAATAAATAGCAGGTCGTTGGGCGAAAGTAAGAGTAAAGGTGTACGAGAGAGTGTGTGTGTGTGTGTGTACGCGAGCGCGCGCGTGCTCGCGATCGTGGGAGATCGAGACCTACGCGAATTCCGGCTCGACCGGCACAGCTGGTGGTTGCAAACGCGAGGAATGGATAACGGTATGTACGGGAGTTAACGGAAGGTAATGCACGAACAGGTACAGGTAGCCAGCACGCCGGAGAAGATTCCTCGAATGTCGACCTCGCCTCTCGATTTCCCCTTTACCAACGCCTTCGAACGTTGCGTGGAGAAAAATCGTTACCGTCCAGATTGCGCGACGCCGTGTGTTCGCAAAGGTTTTCCAGTCGATGAGCAAAAGTATATAAGTAAAATAAAATTCGATAATTTCGCGGGCTTTAAAGTTCTCATTCGATTCGCTCGAGTTTCCGCGGCGGACGCGCGAAAACGTCGACCGTGAACCGCAAGAAAAGTTTCGTGCTACAGCGACTGCGAGAAGGGACGCGGATATGGCTTCCACCGGTGGCAGAGAGCAGTTTAACATGACGCGAAATCGATAAAGCACGATATTAACCCTTCGTTTCTTGCAGCCTTGTCAGCAGCTAACGGCTGACGGGGCTGCCTTCCAGAAATTGCCGAGATAAAATCGGAGGTGGATCGACGACGCGAAAAACTTGTCTCGCGGAATGCATCGACAACTGAAGCGCGCAGATTTTAGGTGGCGACTTTTTCGTTGCATCGTCGCGGACCGGGAAACGATTCGACGTTCGAGAAAATTCATTCTTCGATCAAGCGGAGCGGATTCGTAAAACGTAACACGTTGGTATTTATACGGAATCGAGTAATTCCTCGAAACATTGGAAAACTGGAGGATCGCGACGTGCGAGGTGACAAAACGAACGCGAACGCGTCGCGAGAGCAAGAACGGCCGATATCGCGTACGCGTGCATGCCGAGCCAATTACCGGATGCGTTTTAGTGGACGCATTGCCGGGTTCGTTGTCGGTGGGATTTATGAGCTGCAAAGCCGGGACACGGAAACGCGAACCGCTGTCGGGTTGCGGCGGCATCGTTAAACGCGTCTTTAACAGACCGTTGATGAGGTTTGTCCATTAATACGTATCCGATGTCGCGGGTTCCGCGGCGCTCGACTCGGTCGCCGTGCAGCGTCGCGTCGCGTCGCGTCGCGTCGCGTCCGATGAGAAGAGGAGAGCTTGGCTCTCGGCCAAATATTTGAAAATCGAGGGGACGAACTTGTGGTATTTCGACGGGATCGGGTATCGTAGATTCGATCAAACTTAACGCCTCCACCCCTCGGCCGTGAAGGAGAACCATCGCGCTTCGCCAAACTCACCAAAGTTTTCTCGATGTCATTTAAAACTGTTTAAAGTAAAATTTGAAGGACGACTATTCGATTCTCGTTAGAAACTTAACGACCGCGATAACAGCGAATCAGCTGCGTTTGATAAAACGACGGATCGCTGGCCATTTCTCCGCTGGAACACGACGGGTATAATTTACTCGCGAAAGGGTAAAACTTGGCGAGCGGTTACCTCGTGAATGTAACGAAACAAACCCCGTACTTTATCCTCGCGTTTTGGCACGTGCTCAAAAACTACCTTTTCGCGAAACGAAAACAACACAGTCGCTGGGATTTGTTACGCTCCGAGTAAAAAAATAAAGATTCGTGTTCAATTTGTCCTTGCTCCCGACAAACTCTTGATGGAGTTAACAGCTATCGTCGGCCTTCGACTCGAATGTCATCGATGCCTATCGTCGCTCACCGATCGCAATAAAAGCGCGTCCCTCATGGTAAATGGTGCATCACCAAACTGTCTATTCTTTTCGTTCGAGAGACAGCCGGTCGTACCAGATACGAGCCAGCCGAGTATTTACTCGATTCGCTAGGCCAAATAATAGCGGCCTATTAATTTCGATGCGAACACAATCCACGGTACTTGGCGTGCGAGATACATGGTTCAATTATACCCACATCGATTTCCGTCTTCGCGACCCGCCCCTACGAGTGCGCTCGCGATATCGGTATCGCGACTGCTCGCGATCGAAGTGTCTGCGCGACTTTTAAAACAGGTACGCGTACTTCACGCCCCGGAAGAACTTGTAGGTATCCTAAGAAAGCGGTTACGTTTCGTCTGAGCGCGTTCGCATGCTCGACGCAGGATCGGAGAAATCTAATATGCCGCTGGATATCGAATCGAAGGAGATGCAGCGACTTTAATTACCAGGAATAATGTACGACAGCCTAGTTCACGAATCGGTCCCGCATTAGCACGAATTTTGGCACATTTCCATTAGAGTTACAGCTAATCCTACGACGACGACGACGACGAGATGCTTCGTCTTACAAACGTTACGCACGAACACCGCAACGATAACAGTTAAAAAATAAAAAACACTCGCGTACAGAATCGGTTGTTCAACATCGAACAAACCCTCGAATACTTTCCTCCTCAACGAAAAAAGAATACGCGCGCAACGCTCGGCAAGGCTCGACCGATCGATACTCTAAAGATAACAACCAGTTACCGAGAGTGTTTGAATGAATTTGATCGAAAAATTAGCCGCGCTATGCGTAGCATAACGTGACATAACCGTGCTAAATATAGAAGTATCGTAGCGAAGTGTACAAGTCCTGTTTACGTAACGCGCACGCTGAAGCACGAGAATAAAGGGGCAGCGTTCAATAACGGTGTAATCGTAATGTTTACTTTGGACGAAAGGTTAACGAGCGAGTAGACCGATCCCCGCGTAGAAACGTCCGCTACGAATTCATCGTCGACTAGGGCACGAACGCGTCGCGAGAGATCACTCGCGGATGAGGCTTTCACCGTTTCTCGCCAACGGATTCTAGCTAACCCAATTTGCCCGCACGCGAATGCTTCTCGTTATCGGTTCACCGCGCGATTAAATACCCTCTTTTCGAAAACAATCGTAGCGTTAACGTCTTACAGAGAGATAGAAACGAACGTGAATCTGACGGATCGCGGTTTCCCGGCGACAGAACGTACCGTAAAATATCGTAAAGGGAGCGTGAGAATCGTAATGACCCACCGACGCGACGTCGGGAAAGGTACAACGAATTGTTGAGCGGCGTGTATCGCTTCGCCTACGCGCGTACTATCGTCGCGTGATAAACGTGATTCGTATCCGTTCGTTCTTTCGCGACAGGGAAAGCTCGCTAATTAGAATTACGCAGCAATTAACGATCGACCACCGTCGATCGATGATGGGAATAAAACGACGTCCACGTTCCACTTACTCGTAGATTGTATCGAATTCTCTTTGGTCCGAGACAGTTTTCCCGATCGATCGATGTTGACTTTGTTCGGAGAAAATGAACATTCACGGAAAACGGGTCAGCTTGTACGCTGGTCGCGGTTCGATCTCGACATCTCTCCGACGACGCTCGAAAAAGGCTTCGCGAAGCACCGGAGAAAAAGACGAAAATCGAGCGAACCGATCGGAAATTGATTTAACCGAGTGGCTCGAATCCGAACCAAGCGGAACCAAGCGACTCCGGCGACGAGATTAGATCACGTGCCGCAATCGCGTATCGTATTGGACTTAAAGACGCGATTTAGGCCGTGCTTCCCTCCCATCGGTTTGCCAGGTCGATCGAAAAGTCGACCTCGAATCCAGACACGGCTGGTACTTGACGATCGTGCGTAACCATCCAATAAATTGTTTTACATAAGCATCTCGAGAGTCTCGTCTTTATCGCTCTCTCGACGTCGAATTATCGTCGCTACCGACGGGACGATAAAACCTATCTCTCACCTTCTATTCCTTGTACCGCAGATAAGGTACCTGAGCTGACGTTTCGGCTCTAGACAATTTCATACAAAAATCTCGCACCTATCAGTTACACCTTTTTGGATTAGGATTTTCCGCGTCCTTCGTTTATCCTTGAACTCGTAATTTACCAGCCACAAATCCGTCGCGGTACGTTACGGCGCGACTATAATCATCAACCACCCACACTCGTTAGGACTCTCGTCGCACCCCCGCCTACGGCAAGCCGGTGGGGCTTTTCGCTCAACCGCTTTTCGCTTCGAACACTTTTTTCATCGCTATCAGGTATCTACGAATTTTTATTCAATTATCGCAAAAAAATACCAAAGTTTCCAGTCGTTTAATTTCACAACTCTTAATTACTTTCCGCGTAACGAGCGAAATTAGTTTCACTCAGATCCGGGTTTGACGTTAAATCTACGAGCGTGACAAATAAGGCAAAGGATCCGAGATTAATTTGCATTCCCTGTTCGATCGGTGTGCCACGATTCACGGTGCTTTCTCTTTCATTCAGCCCACCGATTACGGGACAATGCGAAATAAATTACGTCGCGAGCTGAATTCATTTGTCCTTCGTTGATCCACGGTGTATTAATTAAATAATGGGCAGCGTCGATAACCGAATACACACCCTCGCTGCTTTTTCCTTCGGGAGAAGAAACGAGAAAGGGACGGAAATCGAGTTACGCTTAAAACGAGTCGGATGGCAACGTTTGAAAATCCTCGCGAGTTCCTAAGCGTGGTTACGTAATAAGGAAGTAATACGTCGGGTATACGCCGTACAAAACCACCATGCTATAAAGAGATATGCGAGCATACGGCTGATTGTCACTGCCAAGGTTCCATAGGGGAAACCGATTGCCAGTCGAGTGGCTAACTACACACTTGGTTAGCTGTGGCGCCTTTCATCTGGTCTCGTCTGCTCCAGTTTGTAGAACAACCGTGTACGTTTATTCGCTCGCGAAAACTTGAATCGTTTCATCTATCCTTGCAACCGCCACGTTACCAAATAAACAATCTCGAAGCGGTTCCACGTAAGAAACAAACGCGTTTCTCGTGTCGACTAACGCTGGGAAAACTCGACGTATTCTTTGCGAACGTTTAACTTTCCCGCATCGTCCAGAAAAATGTTACCGGAAAGAAGACCGAGAATCGGTCGTATCGCGCTCTTCGAAAAGTTTCAAAGAAACGCATTGTTTTAACCGATAAAAAATATGTTGCTACGATAAACACCGATGACGATCGATAGCGCTATCGTAGAGCAAACGTCCAGGTGATGGAGTTTGTTGACCCGAGACAACGAGCGCGTCGAGGCGACTCAATGCGGAACAAAGAATTCCAGGAGACTCTCGCAGGCTGGCTGACCCGAACACGTCGGAAAAACGAGAGACGAGAGACGAGAGACGAGAGAGAGAGAGAGAGCATACGATGGCTGCACAGTTTGTCACTGCCAAGGTCCCATAGGATGCACGGTGGCGAATGGTTCTCTGGTCCGACAGTGGACTACGCTGGCTGGACGCGATGACCGGCCTCCATCGAGCAGCCGTATTGTCAGAGGCGGGACGAGACGAGACGAGGAACGTGACCCGCGAGCCAACGAGCTGCTGCGCCTCTCGTCGTCGGCTACCCGCTCGGTTAAAATAACCGCGAGAGGTGAAAAGTGCCGAAGCTCCCTCGTCGAGCATGGAGCGTCAATCGGATAAATTTTTGCCGTGATTTCACCACCGTTAATCGCGCGGACGAGCTTGCAACGTTATCGTACCTGTCGCGGAAGATTGCCTACTCCGCGGTACGCGAGGACTAATCGCAAACTTCGTGGAAAGACGAAACTGTGTAATCTTTTCAAAATGATCGAGTTGCTTCGCGGGACACGATCGAACGAGTCGAACGAGTGATCGTTGGCAATCGCGCTCCCGACACGCGCGGAAGTGTTACGAATCGAAAGAACGCGTGAAAATTATAATCGTTCGAGGAGCATGCCACTCGAGGTTCTGCTCTCCGCCCTATCTAAACGATGCAACGACCTCTCCGCAGACTTCGTTGCACGTCATTACGTTCTACGGAGGTGTCGATGCCCCGCGTGAAATTGATTTTACTCGCAATCGTGGAATAACGCAGCGTACGCGACGTCGTATAGCAGAGATCTGGGGGTCAGCCAAATTACAAATAGGAGAAAGTTCTAATTTTCGTTTCGCGTGAGATCGTGGACGGTTAAGCACCTCGCCAAGATTACGTCACGCTTGCATCACGCGTCCAAGATACCGGGTCGAATCCAAATTATTATCGGATTATCGCTAACAAGACGGTCATTTATTTCTTTTGCCTCTAGAAGTGAAACACACAACCTATCGCAACGTATACGCGATCCCGTGCGTGCGATTGATCGCTTGCAACGAACCGATCTTACCGCCAACGCGCTAATTGCGAGAAATTAACCGAGACGAGAGAAACAATCGGCGCGACTAGGCACGGTCGGCTCTCGAATCACGATTTCTCGTACTTGGCGTGTTCCTTAACCCCTGAACTTGGCAACTCGAGACGTCTCGGTCTTTCGTTACGAGCGATTCCAAAGGGAATCGCGAACCCGATTATATCGCGAACGTTAGCATACGTACTTCCTTTTTCTTGGCGCGTATCGTCCGTCGGTTAACGCTCCGATTGGGAAAAAAAATGATGGACGGACTCTTGCTTCGTTCCCGAAACGACCGCGTTCCTCTCGATTCCTATCGAACGTTTCAAGTTTTTTCACCGTTCCCACCAGCAGCGCTACGGCAATTTCATCGCGTATTTACGTTGCACCGGAAAGAGCGAAAACTTTCGTCGTTACGCACAGTTTAATCGAAAATGTAAACAAACACGCTGACCGGTTCATTATCCCGAGACACGAACCAACTCTCCGCTGATGGAAAACCAAACAGAGGACGCAAATTCTAGGTCGATGCTCTTCGGAGGTGCCGGGGCTCTAAAGAGACCTTTAATAACGAGGCGCGGAAAAAAGAGCGTAGGTACCGCCAGCCAAACGCAGCCTACCTTCTTTTCATCGAGAAGAGAAGACGCGATCTTCGTATCTCGCCGAGAAGTGTTTGCCGAGCAAAGATTACGACCAGCTCGAGAGAGTCTACGCGTCCAGGTAATGTTGACGTTACCCCCCCGTTCACCGTCTCCAGGTGACGAGCAAACGCGATAGCGTTTCCCCTTACGCCGCCGCGATCGTAAGTAAATTAGAGGCTCGTGTGAAACGAAATTACCGACCGACAGGTGTACGAAACCGTTCGACTCGGAAAGAATATGCAACGATTTCAGACACCAGCTCGTATAGATACTTGCCGCGACCGAGAGCCCGAAGCGTACCTGGTCCAAGTTTACGAGAAATTGCCAAGGTACCGGGACGAGATCGAAACTCGAAGGCCGACCGAGAGAGGCCACACGCTCGTAAACGCGTCAAAAAATATTTTCCATACGAACGATTATTGCATAGGGGCCGCCGCGGCCGATCGTCGACGGAGAACCGTAAAAAGCGTGGCGCGCGACGCGGTGCAAGCGTCGGAGTTACTTTCGACGCGTAGCCGCGGTCCCGCGTCACGTTTGAACGACGTTGGAATCGCGATATATTATTCAAACGTGGGACGAATTATTTGGTAGAACCCCCGTCAGACTGTAAAACTGTTACGAGCCTGTGCTAGACAAATAAATTTTCTACGACCGGACGCGGCCAGAGACCGCACAGGAATATAAACTTACGGACTATCGACCCGTTTTCCCGACCCTTCTTCCCTTTCCTTTCCTTTCCTTTCCATTCCATTCCAACCCATTCCATCCCATCCTGCAGCCCTCCTCGCAACGGGATACGTTGCCAAGGACTCGAAACTGAAATTATTTCGGCATCGGTAATTTCATCGATTAAAGCATACCTTGGAGCAGCTTTCATCGAAACACGAAATCTTCCAATGTTGGAAAGCGCGATAAACGAAATTATTTTTGCGCGAGCGATATCCAACGATCGAATCGCGAACGGAAAATTAACGATGATATACTTCTCGGTTCGCGGTTTCCATTCGACTCTTATCGAGTTCCCTGCATTTTCTATTTACCTATCGTAAATATGCACGTGTAGACACGACAGAATAGATACGTAAGTTTTTGTTCGATTAAAAGCTTTCGTCGAAGCAACGTACAACAAGTTTGCAAACACTGACGATACTCGGCATGAGTCAGATCCATAAAATAGCACGAAAAAGCAAATGGTACGTAGAACACTATCATGGTCTCGAGTTACGATAAACTCGTGCTTTCGCGTGAAAATTATACGCGAAATACGACTCTATTCGAATCGGTACGCAGAGCTCGAATGGAATAAACAATCCTCGGACGCTTACCGCGATGCTCTCCGGTTGAGTCTCGCGTCCCGCGATCTGCAACAAAAATAACAAAAAATGTTGAAAATATTGCTCGAACGCTGATCCGTCCTCGACGCGCGACACGTGTACAGATGTTTGTCCACTTACAACGTTCGTCGGCGAGGAAGTGTATCGGGAACGACGCGTGTGAAACCGTGTCGTGGACTCGGATTTCCTGTTCACCTTGTTAGACGTCCTCAGCACCGTGTTAGCCGATTCTCGAAAACGGCAAGAATCGCCGTAAAGCTCGCGGAAAAACGACCGTCCGATAATTCGCGAGCAACTTCGAATCTACTTTTAATTACGCCACATTCGAGCGAACCGATGTTTACATATCGGAAAAGGAAGAAGGAAGAAACCGTGTCGCGTCGAGTAAACCTATTAACGCGGGAAGGTCGGGATATACTCGCCGAGGCATATTTACAATTACGATATGATTTCGGAGCTTGGAAAGGAGCGGTAGCTTCCTAAACTGAATTTTACGAGTGCAGGCCTTCCGCGAAATAATTCTAGCCGAGTATCTCTCGTCCCAAATGTATCGCATCTCTGGAGAGACGAAACTTGAAATAACGCAAATTGCAAGACGTTGCCGAGTTTCGAGTCCATTTTCCGAAAAGGTTGCACGTAACGGAACAACGATCGATACGATGCATTGCCACGAGTTGTTCGACGAGTATCGAAATCCCTAAGGGAATCGATGCAACGTACAATAAGATATGCGTGGTGGACCGACCTTTTGCTCAGCGAATGCTTCCGTTCCGCTACTTTTGACATCGTGGTGTTTACCCCAACGCTAGCTTTCGACCCGATCGAATCTGCTCACCGAAACTACGAGTACAAGGAAATTTCCCTTTAAAGCTCTTGTGCCGTCGGGCAAACAACGACGAATACGTGTTCGAAAGACATATCCTATCTACCTCTGGCCGAGCGCTAACCAGCTGTTTTATCAACGTAAACATTCGTAACGCGTCGTTCGAGATAACAAGCGGATATCGCTTTGAGGTCGTTCCTAATCGCAATGTACTCCCGGCTTTTGCGTAACGAACAACTATCGCGTAATATCCACCTGCGTTTCCGCTCGAATCGCGGCATCGTGCAACCTTCGTTCCTAGAAAGCGTCGGAGAACGCGCGTATCCGTACCGGCGTGTTTACGGCGTCCGCGTTAACGCCGGCACGTCTCGATCGCATCATCGATCAACGTTCGATCGCGTTCGAGCAACCTTGTGAAAAACGACCAACTTGAACGACTTCCTCGTATCTTTAAAATCGCGAGTCGCGCGTCTCCCCAACGGCTCGGCGAACTGGTTTCGCTCTAGATGCGCCTAGTCGAACTGAAAATACCCGTGACGACGCTAAACGCGAGTCGAAAATGGTAGTAAAAGGAGTGGCACTGAAAAAGTGACTCGTTTCGACGGACTAGGCGAGAGGAGATTAAGCGATATAAAGGTTCCGCGAGTGGCGTTGCAGTTTGTTGGTGAGTAGTAGCACTCGACACCGACTGCGACGCACGCACCTGGAAATAGCTGCAGTGTTAAATAACAGCGTCTGCTCGCGCCACGTGCACGCGTACTCTGTGCCACGAATACAGATAACGATCGAGGATGCTGATTTTTCCTCTTTTACGGAGTCGCTCGAAATCAGTTCTTCACCGAGGCTCGTTCGATCGACAGACGAAACGCGTCCGTTCGTCGCTTTCTCGCGGAAGAAGACAGAGTCGTTTCGCGCAGCGAGTCGTCGCGAAGCGGAAAATGCACGAGTGTGTCGGTGCACGGAGAGAAAAGCATTTTGGCGTTCGTCGTGATTTATGTCAAGCTTTTAATTAACGTCACACTTTTTTTACCCGCGGCGACCCGTCAAGCTCCGAAATAGCCCCGGCCCGATTCATCGTCGCGAAAGCACCATTGTTCCAACGGATAATATTCGTCGGCGAATATTCCCGAACGACCCTTGCTTCCGAGCCGATCGACGATTTCGCGCTAAAGGCTACTCGCGCGACGCAACAATTGCACCGTTCTGCCGCTGACCGGCGCGAAAACTACGATTCCTTTCGCCGCGAACAAGAGATCGTCAACGTTTAATTCGCGAAGCAGCATCGTTAGATCTCGTTGCGGCCGTTAATCGATACTTATCCGCGAACAAAGCCGCGGCAACGAGCCACTTACGCCGGCCCGAGCTACAATTATTTCCAGCCAATTACACCTAATCATCGAACCCGAGAGCAACACTCGAATTACGCGCGGCAGTTTTTCTACGGCGACTCGACGAGTTATTTTTAAGTCTGATTGCGGCGCGAGCGTGCGTTTTACGGAATAACCGCGCGAACGTTTGGGATAGAAACGAGATTACAGCGGTCCCGAAGTACACATGGGGTAGACTGTTTAAAGAGCTAGAAACTAACCGTGACTGCGCTTCGGTCGACCGTTTCCCGCGATTCGCGAAAGTAGAAAATCATAAACGATGATAAGGCGCGAAAGCATTGGTTGACGAGGAGAGGTAAAGGCAGGTATCGAACGAACACCGACGAACGGACCGACGCCGACGGTCGCGGTCGTATGGATGGACGGAGAGGAGACAGACAGAGAGCCGGGGTCGTGGGAGAGACGTAGGCATGGCAACCACCATCCATCCCCTGGCGAGTGCTATGCGCCATCGAGTTTGTACTGTATCGAGTGTACAGGAAATCCGACACGGGACTAGCTAAAAATACACCGGCAGTTTATACGTGCACCCTATACGATATACACCTAGGCGGCCCGTTAACGCGCTCGAGACGATTCCGCGATTCGAGGTCTTTTCATCGTGTCGTTTCGGCCCGCCGCGAGAGGAACGCGCGCGTTAACGGCACGCGTCGAGTCTGGCTTGAGATCTTTACTGCCTGCGACCGGGCCAGAAATTTTACGAGCACGGTTGTCCACGGTTGTTCACCTCGAGGAAGAAGATGCGCGTCTCGCCACGCCAAGTATCAACTTTCGCGTATCGAAGTTTCCTTTCGTTTTGTAGGTAACGCAACGCTTTGACGAGTAAGCAAACTCGCGCGGGAAGACTCGATCCGTTGAGAAAATACCGTCGACTGAATTTCAACGATACGAGAGAACGTCGAATGCGACGTTCTTGGGTGGAATTTTAGAGAAGGTCGAGGGAGTGAAAATACAGTCCTCTGCAGCGGCATAATCGCGGCAGCTATGCGGAATACGAGTTGCGGCAACGGATGAAATTCGCGTTCCATCAGCGGTCAAAGGAACCGTGTATGGAAACTAGCGAAGCGAGCGAGCGCTGTGCAGAAATTTTTGCATGTTCCTTCGCGCATCGACGACTTATCGCGCGAATAAAAGAATTCTCGTGCTTTCCCGTTCCTTCCGGCCGAACGTTTCATTGTTTCTGCCGACGAAACACTCCTCGCCCAAGGTAATACGTACGTTTTATTTCTCCTCGCTTATTACGCTCGGTCGTTCGATCGTCAATAAAACGTTTCTCGATCGCAACGGTTATTCTTCGACGTCTGAAACGACTCGGTAAAATTTCTTTACACCCGTCGCGTTAGTCGAGCTTTAAAAAGCGCTTCGCGTAAGTACGGGCATTTGCGCAAAACTTGCAACGACCAGTGCACCCCGACGCGCACCGGTTTCATCCGCATTCTAAATGGAAACTTGGACGATTAATTCCACTCGGGCAGCTGGTTCTCTAGTTTTCTTTCCCCGGCAAAGGAATTGAAAATCGGCAACGCGAGAACGGAGGTAGTCGCGTTTCTCGCGATGCGAAGAAAACGAAATCGCGAGGCGAACGGCGACGAGGGAGAGTCGAGGGCGGAGAAAAAGCTCGAACAACGAGTTGGAAAGCCTTCTACGGGAATAAAGCGAGTCTCGGGAAACCAGCCAAGTCCGAGAGCGCGCGCATCAGCTGCTCTCGTAGCGAGGAACACGTCGACGCGTCTTTCTCCGCGAGTTTTTCATTCGCACCGAGAACTACACGGCTTCGTATCGATGCGCAATTGCACGCGCTCCGCGGATTGTCGCGTGCACGCGGAATACGCGATCGCTTTAAAAGATTTACGATAAACGAAGCAAAATATATATTAGTGATCGTTGATTATTTCGCCAGTGGAATTATAGGAAGCAGAAGACCATCGGCGCGGCGTCGCGGCGACGTCGGTAGTAGATAAGCGGAAGCTCTTAATTTGTGGATGACCGTGCCGATACAAAGATATAACAAAAGAAGAGATCTTATCGTACTGGTATCCATCTAAGCTGACCGTCGTCGAAATATAACTAACCCGAACGGAACGCGTTAATTATAGAAACCAACGAGCGTACGCGGACCTCCGATTCAACGGTAAAATCTGATTCATCGGTTCGTCCAAGTCTCGAGTTATCGCTACCGCGAGTAACTCTTTGCTATCGTTCGAGTACGTAAACGCGGAATCTGTTGTTCGCGACGTTTCCCTTTTGAGGAGAAGAATTAAGTCGAAAGAACGGCTTTTCTAGGAGAACGTGATCTCGCGCCGTTATCGTTCCGGCTTTTCCAAAAGGATTTCAGATAAGGAATCGATACGTACAATAGCGAAGCGACCTTGTCGACGCTAGCAACATTTTCCGAATCATCGTTCCGCAATGATCGAACGCGAGAAACGTGCGGCGAAGCTGCCGTTACGCCACAATACCGTAAAACGCGTATTATTTATAGGTCCACGGAATGCGGAATGCGACTGCCTACATTGAAAACTACATTCTAACCAACCTGCCCGCCGACGGCGACCCAGTTATGCATCGGCGTACTCGAATTTCTACTTCGAGACTTCCACCCATCCATCGATAAAATATAACGTCCCGAAACGTGCTCGCAACCGTGCGCGCAACCGTGCTTCCTCGGAACGGAGAATATTCTTAAGGAATTTACGCAGCCCTAAACGATCAGGTCTCGTACGCGAAACAATTAGTTCGACGCGAATGTTATCTAATCGCGTAAACAGAATTCTTGTTGCGTTGGATTCGTCGAACGCTATGAATTATACATGCAAAGCGATGCGCAAGGTTAAGACGCGTTGTATCATCGAAGCGAGAGGTTGGTTTCGCCGGTGCGGTCGATGGCGAAACCGTTTCTTCTCGTCTCCGCATATTTCTCGCGAACATTAATCCGACCAACGACCGACCGTCGAGAATTCGGGGACGGGAACATCGAAAACTGACACGAGTTTGGATTCAGCCTAATGGGCTGGAAACCAGACGCAAGGACGAAGCTCGAGCTGACCGAACCGAGCGGAAAGTCCAGCAAAATGGCCAGATACGCGCGTTTGTCACGTTTGCGAAGGCAACGAGTATACGAAATGATTCTACGTTCCGTAGAAGGCTTGCGTCGCAATAATTTGCATCTTTCTACGTGGAATATCTGTGCGCGTTACGCTATTGAATACAGCGCGTCTGTTACGGAAGAAACCTGGTCGAACGAAGGAATAAAAAGTTGGTTAATACCATTCGCGCAAACGTAAAAACGTAATATGCGCCTAGGTCCACAGTTCTTCCGCGTAAACTCGCGATTTGCATTCGGGATATTTATCTCGTTCGCGACGATTGCCGCGAACGTGACGCTCGAATTTGTAATTATAATTAAACGCTTCCAGGCCGGAGGAATTTGTTCGCTCCTGACGAGTGGTTAACCGGAGAAAATTAATTACACCGATGCACCGGATGCAGTCGACGCAACAACGATTAAGCTGCTACGAACCACGCGGGACACACCGCCGAGCCGTCGGTTTTTTGCTCTTCCTTTAACCTAACCCAAATAAACATTATTTTCTCATGCCACCGTGTCTCTTCACACCGAAATAGTAACGGTGACGGTCTTGATCCACGGACGACGATCGCGCCAATCATTGTTCGATGGTATTTAGGAGACCGACTATTTTCAGACCACTATTTTTATTTAAACAACTATCGCGAGACATTCGCAAACCTTGTCGAGGCCTGTAGTCCAAACGAGCCGACGGCCGTTTCTCGGCATCGTCTTCCATAAAAGCCATGCCGGAGGTAAGCGAGACCGATTGGAAAATCACGAGGAATTCGATGACGTCCAACGATCGAAAAGGAAGCAGCCGATATCCATTCCGTCGATGGGTGCAACGGGTCTCGCTTTTCTTCGCGCGATCAAACAACGCGTGTCGCTACCTCGGCGAACCTTTTAATCGTCCACCCCTTCGTTACTTCGCATTAACGACATCATCGCGATTCGTGCGGGCCGAGAAACGATTTCTATCGGTGAACAATAGCCGGCGGCGATAAAAGGAAAGTGGCGAGGGACAAAGTTGAAAATCCAAATACGCGGAGAAAGGGTTAACGGCGTCTGGACATTCCGGAACCTTTTCCCATGCACGTGCGCGTCGACGTTCGAGTCCGTGTCGCTTAGCCGTTTCGTGATTGCGCAAAAATCATTTGCATGACAATGAGAGACGGCCGCGTGCCGGATAGTTTAACTCGTCGTCCGAAACAAAAATGCGCAACGCCTGAAAAGCATCGACGCGTTGTGGGAACCTTCGCGACAGATGAAACACGTCGTCGGGATTATTAGCCAATGTTGCGGGGCTTGCATTGTTTTCTATGCCCGAGTTGAAAAAAAAAAAAAAAAAGAAACTGCAAAATAAATAAGCGAGTTTGCTTTCGTTATACAGCGATCTTCGATCATGGTTGTTTCATTGCAACGCGTTCAATTATCGAAACAACGAACGCCCCACGCGGACTGGCAATCGAATTACCTATCCGGTTATCTTCGACACCGATCTAATTACTATCAAAGCTGCCGTCGGACAGTCGCTGTACGTACCAGCCACTCGAGGAATCTTTTTTCGATATGCAAATAAAATCGACCTTTTTCAACGACCGCGTTAAATCGTTGCGCGCGAAACGTCAGATTCCGAGGACCTTGACACGTTTGGTGAAATTTTTACGATTTTTCGTTATTTCGTTTCGTCGGAACGTTGGTTCGAGATCGACCCTTTGCAACTACCCTCGAGAAAACGAAATACGACGGTTCCGTTAGAGGCGATGGTTACGAATACGCTCGCGCGTGCAGTTTACCCGAGGATAATTCATACGCGATTGTATGCTGTCCAGAGACCCCCCACGCGATCATACGCGTCCGCGAAACGCCGTACGTGTACGCAAATCGTTCGAAACGATACGAGATACAATTTCGATACATTCGCGAGAAGTGTCAATCGAATACGAAGTTCGATTAATTCGGTAACCTCTTCCTTGTCGTCGACACCGACTTCGGACCGTATCGATCGAATAAAATCTCGTCTGTCTCTACCCATTGTGTAAAACGCGTAGAACAAAGAAATAAAGAAATCATAACATGACCTACGAGTATCCTGAGCGCGACCTTGCCGATATGGCGGGAATCCACTCGCGAGGAAGTAAATCCGACCATTTCGATGCAAATACGTTGGCATCTCGCGAATATGCTAGCCTATACTAAAACTAAGGCGAATGCAATGTACTAAAAAATGTTGCTCTAATCGTTATCTTCTTGGCGTTTGCAACGAACAAATCACGATACGGTCGTTTCGTGCAAATTGATATCGCGTTTGATTCCATTTCATTCGAAACAACGTTATCGTGCGTATAACGAGACGAGACGAGACTCTCTTCCTTTTACTTTCTACAAAACGTCTGTCTACGAAACGAATGCGCCTATGGAAATGAAATTGTTTGGTGGGATTACGGATTACGACGCGACGGACGCTTACGACGGGCTACTTAAATTCACTTTAGCCGCAGTGGAAAAAGAACAGGGGGTGGCGGCATGGCCAACGGTCGAAAGAGCAGGTCAAACTCGATTCCGTCGGCAGGTAGCGGACGCGTTCGTTTTCCGTCCAAAGAAGCGTGACAGCAAAGCACGTGAACGAGAAATATTTCGTGGATACGACCGATTCTTTCTAAAAGGCACTCGCGTGCGACATTATCGAGCCGATGCGTCGACTCGATCGCGAATGGGTCGGCTTCTAGGCAAATTCTGGCCTCGATCGGTCACAAATTTTCAAGTATCGCGAACCGAGGATTCGGGCGTTGCTATTGGATGATATTCAAAAACGGTTGACACTACCGCGAGACGCGATGTTTTATTCTCGTTCAAACGCATGGAACGCGCGACGATTGGCAAAGCCGGCTGTCCTATTCGCGTACGTAATCGTAAAATCAGCGATAACGCGAATGGGTTCTACGCGCATAACGTACAACGCGAGAAAGATAAATGCTACGAATTATGTTCTACGTGGAAGGATTCGGAGAGCGTTTGGAGGTTACATTTCCAGCTCGCAACGCAAGCTCTATGGGTCCGCAGGAAACTGTCCAGGATGTTAACGGAACAAAACGGTTACTCACCGTTCGTTGCACGTTCACGTCCTTGCTCGAACACTCGGCACTCTTTCCTTCGGGCGACGCAACTACAAACTCGCGACGAAAAAAAGGATAATCGAATAAACTGAACACGACCAGGGACGAACACAACACACTCACGAGTCACAAAACAGACTGAAGTGAAGACCGAAGCTCGCTCGCTGGCTGGGCAGTGGGCACCTACCGTCGACGTTGCTACGAGACGCCCGAGGCGATCGTGTCGCCCTCTCTCGAGGAGAGGCGGAACTCTCGCGGCGCTGTCTGTTCCCGCCATATTTTGAATCCGCCTTTTTCTCATCTTTCGCCTTTCTCTTTTTACGACAATTTGAACGATAGGTCGTGGGAAGTTTAACGATGTAATCGTCATCCCTGGGATATGTTGTTACGTTTTATATCGCTGTATTAAAAGTAACTTTGGACAATGATTACACAGTACGTGCAACAAGTACAAAGTAAATATATTTTCAACGCGCTATTCACTTTGTCACGTTTTAAATAATATTCGATGTACAATATTAACGGAATTATATAAATACTTATAAGATTTGCCATCTTTGGTTCAAGTTGTATTCGCTGACATCAAGTTATACCTATAATTATCGTTGTATCGTAAAATTGTCAAGTATTATCGGAAATAGAATCATTTTCGCCGACAACCGATTAACTACCCAATCCCTGTTATTCGAACATTTCGTACAATTTCAATCGCGATAAAGCTCCGATTATTCGTTATACATATGTAGAAAATCATGCGCTCGTGGCCGCTATTTCAATACGTGCCACACGGTAACGAGTTTTCTAGGATTTTGGAGCACGGAGAACCAATGCAATCTCTCCGTTGGCCCTCTGACTCCTTTCCCGAGAGCAACTTTGCCGATGTGAACGTCTTTCGACTTATAGCTCGCGTTTACCGAGTCCTCGCTGTCGCTCGGATGATCCATACCGATCGTACGGACGTCGGCAGGTAGGTTCTGAAATATTTAACAAGATCGTTAGTTTATTTTCATTCGTCGATTCGAATGTACGTTTATCCGGACCTTGCTACACAGCACCACGAGAAATTGTACGATGTCCAGTTGATTGTACGTTACATCGAACGTCAGGGTTTCGTTCAACTCTGGCTGCAAACTTGCGCGAACAAATTTCGTTTTCTTTTTCTTTATTTTCTGTCCTGTTCTGGCATTTAGCATCAATACTCTGACATACGGATCTGAAACGAATACATTGTACGCGGTACGAGTCGTCGATGTATCGTTTTCTCGCGATCGAATTCACTCAATACTCACTGAAGTCTTTTAAACTCGACACCGCCGGTGTAAACTTCACGTCGCGCACTTTCATAACATTTATCGTCAGTCTCTGAGCTGTGGGTAAGTAACTTATACCTAATAAAATATTTCCAAACTCCTGCAAAAAGAAACGAGCGTCATCGAACGTTTCGTCCAAAGTAATTAATGTACTACGAGACAATACCAAATTGGACGGTTTCATCTTGAAGTTGAACATGTGGATCTCCGGACTTTGCAAAATGTGCTTCAGCTCCTTTATCGGTATCTTTAAGGTACACAATTCCGTGTCGTTGGCGTACCTATCGTGATCGTGCGCCGCTAAATCAAGGATCCATTCCTATAAAAGAGACGATCGAGTGAAACCAGGCAAAAGCGCGTAATTTCTAGGACGAGTAATCGTTTTCGTAACGGTACGACGAAACACGCGACCCGCGTCGCGCAAAATATATTTGCATCGCGAACATACGGGTACGTTCGCGTACTCGGTGCGGCTGCTTTCTCGACCAACCGTTTCCACTTTCTTCCATCGTAAAAAAAGAAAGAAAAAAAAAGAAAAAAACAAAATTCCATATCAAATTTTGTGACGATTATTCAAGATTCCGTTACCGAGACATAAACAATATTTTTTCTAACGTTCAAATGCATGCACAGCTCTCGTCGTAGACGCGCTTTAACTTATGCCAGAGTGACGTGTTTCGAGACCTTGAATTAAATACAACACTGAAACGCGCGCAGGCTCGAGATAAAAAAACATAAGTACGCCTGTACCTTAACTTCGTGGGGCTTTACGTTTGCAACGACGAAAGTCTCTTTAAAAATGGGACTAGCCGTATGCCTGACGCCTCTCGTTCGGAAACTGTGCAACTTTTGCCGTTTCCTGTGGCTCCAGGATTGCTTCATAATGTTCAGAGTCACGTATGGCTCCAACGTACAGTTGTATTGTTTTGGAGGAAGACCGGACACCGCCTGCGCATCGTTAAACGTTTCAATTCGCATGAAGGTATGAGTCGTCGCTAATCGCGCGACTACTTGCATCTAATTAAATACGCTATCGGTATACCGATAGTACTTGTATTTTTTCTTTTTCTTTTAAATTATACGATCATCGCTAAGCGAGTCTCCGAGACCTATCGAACGATTCGTGACCCGATTTCCACAACGATCACTAAGAACGCGTAAACGAGGAGCAGATAAAAGAACATCAATTAATACCTCGACGCCAACGACAAGTTTCCCTGTAACAGCTTCGTCGTAAGGCGGTAGATACTGCAAGCTCAACGTCACCTCCGTCGGGAATTCCCTTTGTTTCTTGTCTGGTTTTTGCTTGGTCTTTTGCACCAGGTTCTGCAACGTGTGCCGTGCAAGGAATAGATTAATACGCGATAGTCGATGTGTGGCGATTAAAACTGAATCTGGTACAGGTAGCGGAAGTTACCAGAGTAGACGAGGAATTGGTGTAGTCGAGTTGCGGATTGCTAGAGTTCCAAGAAGGTGGTTGGTTCGTGGCTGCGTTCTCGTTGATCGTACCTGAGGAATTTTTACGAATTTTGTGAAACGAACGCGTTAGATTTCGCGAAATAACGTTTCGCGAACGAGCATCAAGGATACACAACGGTCGACATCGTCAAGCAGCTGTATCGTTACGCGAGAGACAAGCAAACAACTCGTAAAGGATAATTATACGGTACCATTGTTGCTGTCTTCGTAGAGGCTACCCAATCTCCATGACCTGTAGCTGACATCGTTCAACTTCAAGTTTTCATTTCCTCCGCTTTTAGCACGCAACGGCACATTTTTTGCTTCCCTCCCTGAAAGGAATTACTCATACCTTTGATTACGCAATTTGAAAACAGCTGAAATAGCCACGCGGCTATCCGCTCCAAGATTCGTTTGACTCATGTCTGATGTCGCTAATTACATGTTTCGTTTAACGCATGCAAACGAATCGGGGAACATCTAATTTCTACGGTGCCGAACATCTGCGACCGAAGGCTTTTCGCGACTGTTAAACCCGACGATGCGACACCCGCGCATACACAATCACCGTTTAATCATTTTATAACAGAACGTCGTTATAATAAGAGAACTCAACGATGGCTTTGGAGAAAAAGGCACATTCGGAGTAGACGGATCGAACGATACAATCGAGTAGGAATTTGCATAGAAACGGGATACGCGTAATTGTTCTTCCATGCGATCAATCTCTACGGGTTAATTTCAGCGGTTCGTCCAAGAACATTCGTTTGCTAACGTTTAAATATAGCGGCAACGTTGATAAAATCGAAAGGAAGTCGCGTCAACGAGACGCAAGCTCGTTCGCGTCGACGACTTATGCTGGATTTAGTAAATCCTTTTGTGCGGTTGAGATGGGCGTTGCCATCGCGACTCTATCGGAAGGCTGTCTGTGCAATTTGTTCGCAGGATGACATGCCCAATTACGTAACATCGCGGAGGAAACGAAGAAAACGTCGCGCCCGCGAGCGCGTGTATGTATAAATATAAATGTGCGAACAATGGCGTAATGTATCAGTCGTGTATACGCGCGATTCATGACGCAGGAATCCAAGTTTCCTTCCTTTCAGAGGAATACAACGTTCTTTGTTGTATAAACAGTGTTTCGGATGCGATGGAATCGCGTTTCGTCGTCGGCTCGAATGATTTTAGTACTACAACAGTTACGTTACGATACTCTCGGATCGGGTTTGCGTTGCGCGCCAATCTGTCGTCCACGATTACCTTGATAACGCTTGACGCGAAATCTTTAGCAATTTCTACCGTAACCTTTGTCTCGTTAAATATGCGTTTCCGGCATTACGCTGACATGAATTTTTCCACTCCATTTAACCAACCATCGCAGGCCACCTCTTTCAAGGTTACAGTGTACCCCATGTGATTACGAAGAATAAAACAGAAGCCAGGGAATAAAACGCGTACACTCGTTATACAAACACAGTCGTTGCAATCACCGAGAAACAAAAGAAATCGACAGCTGCGATCGTTGTCGTGCTGTTGTAAAAACCTATCGGGACCAGAAACGTTTCGATGACGTATATCGTACATTTCCGCGCGGATATCCAACCTCTTTTGTTACTTGGCGTTTTACGTAACCGGGTTACAGGGATCTCGTCTATTTTCCGTGGTAATCGAAGCGCGTTAGATACCAGTTCGCGAATCGACGAACGAGAATTTCTCTACGATAGAATTCGTAAACTTCCGAAAGCACCTTTGATGCAAAGATATCAAAAGCGATTGCATTCCTCGGCACGTGTTTCGCGAACAATAGCACGCGTGCGCCGAAGCAAAGCTCGCAAACGTGTCGAGAAAATTGCTAGACAGGTTACGCTTGTAAAAAGCAAAGCTTACTTCGTCTCTTGATGCAGTCGTATCCAAGACATCCCGGAATCGCGAAGCACAGGACCACGATCACGATGGCACCGATGGCTAGCACGCCTACCACGGCTACCGCGATGATGATAATTTGGCCCCACGGGCCAAGCGAGTCATCGTGCACCATTCACTGGAAACGCACGTTCGATGTTACTATCGGTGCACTCGTCTATGCGAAACAGTGTCGGTCGCGATAAACTAATCATCGACGAAAAAAGGTTTGCTAGCTAGCCAGCCGATCTAGCGCTACCTTTGTTCGGTTTCAAACCGTGATCGTTTGAAAGCGATTCGAATAAATTTTCTTTGAACGCTTCGAAACGTCACCTCGCGAGTCGTAAAGATAACTCTTTGAGTCGGTTAAGCTAGATTCGCCATTTTTACGGCGGTCTGTTTTCATCGATTGCGCTTCCGTTTCACCGTAAACGCGCCCAGCGTCGCGATCGACCTCGAAACGATCGATCAAGATCGATACCGTTTTTTTACGATTTAGAATCCTTGACATCGAAATACTCCGTCGAAGAGAGAAGCCATTTTCTTGGTTACGAGTACAAGTGCGACAAGTGTGAAGAGTTAGCTTTCTTCGCGAAAGTTCCGAGAGATCCGGGGAGAGGCGCGTATTCGAAAGGTTAAAAGGAAGTCGTAATTGGTTTACTAGTTTCGAGTACACGAGATCCGAGGGTCCGCGTCGACGCGTGGGCAACTGGCCACGAGAAAAACGAGACTTGCGTGTAGACGTCGCGTTTCGCGCGTTATGTCTGTGACGGGTCGCGGCTGTGTCGCGTCGCGAGGCAATAGAAAAATAAGCCACGTTAACGCGCGCAGAAAACACTTGTGCTTTTCGCGCGCGCGCGCGCTCGTTACCGTCGCGTCCGCTTGGCAAGAAGCGTACTCGCGGGACTCTGAGAAATCCCGTGTGTCGGACGGAACCTTCGCACTCGTTTCTTCCCTTTTTCGCTCGGCGCACTCGCGTCGCCGCTCCGCGCCGCGTCTTTCGACCGCGTCCGTCGGCATAGAGCACCTGTTACGGGAAACGTGGAAACCACGACCGAAGAACAGCATATGGCCGGTTCGAATCGAATAGATGTTTACCTCGAGTTGTTGTTTCGACGCGGTCGTAGCGCAAAAAAGAATGACATCACGTTAACGTTGATCGATTCACGCGTTACGAACGCTACTTCTCGGACGGTACGCGCGAGTACTTCTATCGAAAGCGAATCTCGTTTTTGTGCCATAGCAAAAAGTTCCCTCGTATCGAGTTTTTCCCGGGATCACCGTTCCGTCCGCTTCCGTCTGCGTCGTCCGCAAACGTTCGTCGAGAACTCGAAGATTCGTCGGACCGATTCGATCGACGCTCGCCGAATTCTGCGTGACGATACTCACTCGACCATAAGAATGTCCCACGATGACCGCCGTCGCGGACGAATCGAATGGCATTCGCGGTTCGCGATTTCGATGTCAGCGCGGTGACAAGTCGACGGAAAGGACGATTAATCGGTACCCGCGTGCGTCCTTCGCAGCCCGGACCGACGACTCGGTGCGCGATCGTCAACTCCCGATGAACGACAAACCACGACGAACGCAGGGACCTGCATAGGACGAGGAACGCGCTATCTACGCTTGCCCCTCTCCGAGCTTCGACGACTCTGCCTATTTCGCCGATAGCTGGCGGTACGCGACTCGACGCTTTCGATGCCTCGATCTCCTCGACTTCACGCGTAAACCTAATCGAATACGGGAAACGATTCGAGCAATTCAAAATTACAAAGTCCTCGATCTAACGAGATCCTGATATTTATTTATCCTTTTTTTTTTTACGATTTTATCTATGTATCGAGGAAACTCGTAAACCGAGAAGCCAAGGCCGCGTTCGTCTTGTCCGTTACGGACTTTCGAGCTGTCCAACCGAACGACATGATCGAGCACACGAGGAACGAGTCGAGCATAAAATCTGAAAAAGAATGGAAAGAACGAAGCAACCTTTTCGCGCTCTTCTTTCCAACGAATGGACTTTCGAACAGCTGGAGTTGATTTCTCAGGGTTTTGCCGTACACGCGCCAACAGCCATGGTTGACGAGGAAGTCAGTCGGCGAGTTACCGCCGATAACGCGCGTGCTATCACGCGCGTGTCCACGCTCTATCGATGGTACCGTTAAACCGAGCACGTCCGTCGACGTCGGCCGCGAACGTATAACCGTCCGGATGACTGTTTTCAAATTAGGCCCGATCCGACGACGTTCGCTCCTATTTTCGAACGGTAACGATAAAAGCGCAAAGCGCGATGTTCCTAGCCGCGGTACCCTGATCCCGCAAAGTTTCGAGCCTAGTACGTCGACTGCATCTTCTCGACAAGCGCGACCGTTAAGCCGAGCTTAAGTAGTTATGTCATCGTTAGCCAGGAACACCTTTTCTCGCGCGTGGCTAACGACCGATAACGACGTGCGACGTTGTCGTCGCGAGGAATTTTCTCTTTTGTACGAGCCACGGCCTTTCTGCTTCAGAATTTTCAAAGAAAAACTCCGCTGTACAAACAATGGTTAAACGGCCTCGTTGAACGCAAAGGAGGAAACGAAGATTTCTAGTTGCCATTGAAAATAACACTGCTCGGTAATCGAGTTTCACTTTTGTTGCTCGATCGAGCAACCGTATCATTTTCAGCGTTTTCCGGGTAAACCTTCCAACGACCGGACGAAGAAGAAACGAACGAATCGGAACTGAAATTTGGCTTCTCCTTCCCGCGGAGACGCCGAAGAGGAAAAGGAGAGAGAGAGAGTTCATCCCCGATCCATCGACAGTCGTTCGGACTCGGTGACCTCGATCCCCGATCCGCGTCTCCTTTCACTCGAACACTTCTTTCCGGTGGTCTTTCTCGCACCGTCGGTGCCAAGGAACGCGATTGCATTCTATCGCGCCTGGACTGGTCTCGGTAGTCAGTGGTCAGCCCTCAGTTAGCCCGAGTTCGCTGGAGTAAGTCGACTCGAAGCCGCGTTCGTTACCTGCCAACTCGCTCTTTAGATTTCACTTTCATGTAAGTATAACGACACGCGGTAAACGTTTTCGCTTCTGTCGAGAGCTGACGAGTCGACGGACGTCGCCGACCTTTCTTCGACGACGGTGTCCTCGGTCCTAAATGCGGATGCGTGTCTGTGATCGTGAACCGAGAGTTAAACTCATTGGGGAAGACGCTCGTGCGTTACACGTGGTGTTCGAACTCGGTTATCAATTCGCCACGGTACGAACCATATTTTGTTTAATTTTCGCGAGCGTGCTACGACGTCGCGACGTAAAGTATAACTCGGTCGGAAAAGTGTTTGCGAATCTATTTTGCTGGCAAGTATCGTCGGTGAACGCGTGCGTCGGCTTCGATTTCTCTTATCGCCGCGAAAAGAGAGTACCGTTGTCGATTGGTAGCGCGACGCCCGCGCCGGCATTTCGCTACCGTTTGTAAAAGGACTGTCAGAGCGCGAGGAGGGTAAATAATTAACGAGTTTAATCGCAGAAGACTCGCCAGCACGGTATGATGCAACCCGTTCTGAAGACCTGAATACGGAATACGCGCCCACGACCACGACAAGATCCTTCCGATGAAAAGATGTCGAGCGCGAAGGACGTGCTGATAAAGCTGTGCGTTCTGTTCTTCCTTTACGATCGTAAGTCTCCATTTCTACGCGCATCTACCTGTCCTTCGCCTACTTTTCGTAAAATCTGTCTCTACGTGTTGCAACGATCCTTGATCATAGTCCGACTCGTCGTTTAAACGGATTGCGTATATTCTGATTTGAATAGCGATTACGCAAAGTTAAACATATACGCATATATATATATATATATATATATATATATATTATAGAAAGTTACAAACTTTACGTTCCAAACTAACGTGGAAAAAGTTGTACGAATAATACTGTCGGCTTTGTTACGTTGTATAATTTTCTACTTATAAATAAACCGAGTTATTTAAAACGGAATGAATCGTTTCAGACGCTGCGTGTCTCATTATCCCGGAAGAGCTGCCCACGATACTTTCGCTGATCTACTCCAATATTCCACCGATAAAGAAAGGTAACACGGCAATTGCATCACGTCCGTGTGTCACACTTTTTCTCCGATGCGTTTTCCCGTGCTATTCTTATTTCATGATTTATCCTAGCCGTCTCGCGACGCGCCAACAACTTTGACTTTCACTCGGCGCGCGCCTGACACCTAACAGAGATGCCTAACATTTTCTACGAATAACGAATTCAATTTGAATTTCCTACGACGCGCGACGATATCCGAGAGACTTTCCGACTCGAAACAATTCGGAGATTCGCCTCGTCTCTGGATGGTTTCTCCATGATTGTTTGCTTCTCGTTAACAGGCACCGATTCGAGACTCGGCGTGGGTTTCAGACTCGGGGAGCACGCGGATTTTCAAGTACTGGTAGAGCTAGGACCCCAGACCGAAACGGATCCGATCGGCACTGCCGATAACAAGAGACGTCGAGATGTAAGGAAATAAAAATCGATCTTCCGATGATTCGAGTTACGAGCAACGCGAGATTTACGATTAAGAGTAACGTCTACTTTCTACCACAGGCGATGTTCGGTGCCGCGATGAGAGGAGAACTCGGACCGTTGGCTCAAGCGGTTGCAAACTATCAATTGGAACGGAAAATTCAGAGCGAACTGGAAAAATTTAAAAGAACGGAGGAGAAGGTGAATGCCGTGGACACCGAAGAAAGTAACGTCGAGAAGGTAAAACTCAATTTCTCTACTTATTATAGACTTTGACGAAAGAAGCAAAGGCAGATTTTACTATGATATTTCTCGTAGACTAAAGCCAGCGACTGGCTGGCAAAATGGAGCAAAGAAATGACGAAATCGGGCAAAGACGAAACGCCATTCAAAGATGTTTCCGAAGAAAACAGTTTCTCGTCGTCTGTGAAAAACAAGACTGTGCAAAGGATACGTTCTGGACCACCGCTTGCACCCACCGGTGGAAAAAGCGCGATCTCTGATCTAACAAACTTGTACAAACAACAAAAAGATAAAAAAAGCGAGTGACTCGAGCGAAGCGTCTTCGTTATATAAGTAACATCTATTTTTTACGATTCTACCGAGTTCGTTATGTATATAAGAAATAAAAATTTATACGAACAAGAAAGTATGCTAAATTTCATTCGCCAAACCGTCAAGTAAATGTAAACTAACATTTGTTTTATACTAATTTAAAATACAACATACTACCTTATCGACGACCGATAGTATCTCTTTCGTAACCGAGGTCGCGTTTAGTTCTAGCTAGTCGCCGCTATGGACTCCGTGGTGTCCATTGTAATGGTTCCCGTGTGAAAGAGTTGAGGTGACGTGTACGTTATTTTCCAGTTTTCCAGCGGTGGTTTTGCAACATGAATGCCTTTAAACGGGACAAAAAGGAGGAAGAAGATGGTAATTATGAATGAACATCGTCTTGTCTTACCATAAGCTCGAGTTCATAAACGAGGTTAAACGAATCGATCGTACTCTTATGACAGTTCCTTGTAAACAGTTCGGACGATTACTAGTAGTGAAAAATCATTTTTCTTCTATGAAATCCATCGTTTCGCGTAGCTTGTTTTCGATGTGTTTCCATTCAATATTTACGTGTACTATTTGAACGAATAACGCGCAAACCGTTGTACGTACTGCCTCCTTCCACGTGTGATGTTCGTGTTTCTAGGTGGAGGAAATCCCTTTCAAAATCTGGAGAAGACAACCGTCCTTCAGGAAGCACGTACTTTCAATGACACTCCGGTCAATCCAAGAAAATGCGCGCACATCCTCACAAAAATATTATATCTGTTGAATCAAGGAGAGCAGTTGGGTACCACAGAAGCTACCGAAGCCTTCTTTGCCATGACCAAACTGTTCCAATCTCGAGATGTTGTTCTAAGGAGGTTGGTCTATCTAGGGATCAAAGAATTGAGCTCCTTGGCAGAGGATGTGATCATAGTAACATCCAGTCTAACGAAAGACATGACTGGAAAAGAAGATTTGTACAGAGCCGCCGCTATAAGAGCTTTATGCACCATCACAGATGGGGGAATGCTGGCAGCTATCGAACGTTACATGAAACAAGCTATCGTAGATCGTTCTCCTGCTGTTTCTAGCGCAGCTTTGGTTTCTTCGTTGCACTTAACAAGCGTTTCCGGTGATGTCGCGCGCAGATGGGCAAACGAAGCTCAAGAAGCGTTGAATTCTAGTAATGTAATGGTTCAGTATCATGCTCTAGGTGTTTTGTATCAAGCTCGCAAGTCGGACAAACACGCTGTAATTAAGTTGGTCGCAAAACTTATGAGAACCAGTCCAAAAAGTCCTTACGCGGCATGTATGCTAATTAGAATGGCATGTAAACTGTTGGACGAAGTCGACGAAGGGGAAGAGCTGTTAGGATTCATAGAGTCTTGTCTGCGTCAAAAGTCGGAAATGGTAATATACGAAGCGGCGCACGCGTTGGTAAATCTTGGAAGAAGCGGCGCTAGAGAAATAGGCCCTGCTATTAGCGTTCTACAACTGTTTTGCGGTTCTCCTAAGCCCGCTTTAAGATTCGCTGCTGTCCGGACTTTGAATAAAGTTGCTATGACTCATCCAGCAGCGGTTACCGCTTGCAATTTAGATTTAGAAAACTTGATCACCGACTCGAACAGATCGATTGCCACATTAGCGATTACCACTCTCTTGAAAACTGGAGCGGAAAGCTCGGTAGATCGACTGATGAAACAAATTGCTACTTTCGTATCAGAGATTTCGGATGAATTTAAAGTCGTAGTCGTACAAGCTATAAGGTAACGATCTTATTCCGCTTATATCTTAGGTTCGAAGCATTTATTCTCCCGATTTATTCTTCCCCTGTTTTTTCCAGAGCTTTGTGTCAAAAGTTCCCGCGCAAACACGCAGTTCTAATGAACTTCCTTTCATCGATGTTAAGAGACGAAGGAGGACTCGAATACAAGGCAGCGATCGCGGATACGATAATCGCGGTTATGGAAGGAAACGCAGAGGCGAAGGAGGCAGGTCTGGCTCATCTGTGCGAATTCATCGAAGATTGCGAGCACATTTCTCTCGCGGTTCGCATTCTGCATTTACTCGGTCAGGAAGGCCCGACTTCGAAGCAACCGTCCAGATACATTCGATTCATCTATAATCGCGTCATCTTGGAAAGCGCCAGCGTACGCGCGGCGGCCGTCACCGCTTTGGCGCGTTTCGCCGCGGCTTGCCCACCGTTGCTTCCAAACGTATTGGTGCTTTTGTCTCGTTGTCAATTGGATTCCGACGACGAAGTCCGCGATCGCGCGGCTTACTATTGCACTATTCTTCAACAACAAAACGACCCAACCGTGTTACCTTTGATACAACCACCTCTTTTGTCGGTGCCCAGTTTAGAAAGGGCTCTGCGAAATTACATGCGAACACCTATGGAGGACCCGTTCGATATTTCCCAGGTAGCTACGTTTACGTTCTAATGTACGTTGTTTAGTTAACCGAATGCTCGGATACAATTTAAACAATTTGATCGTTTTGTAGATACCACCGGCACAAGCGGCCGAAGAACCCGCGCAAGTGGAAGTACACTCGACCGTGAAACAACAGCAACCTCGTCTGACGCGAGAAGAAAGCTTCATGGAGAAATTGTCGCAGATACCACACTTGGCGATGGTCATTCACGAGTCGTCGCTGCTCAAGTCTTCGCCCGTCTTCGAGTTAACGGAATCGGAAACGGAGTACAACGTAAAATGTATCAAACATACGTTCTCGGAACTCCTTGTTCTTCAATTCGATTGCGTGAACACTCTTTGCGACCAATTGCTCGACAATGTAACAGTGGCCGTTGAACCACCGGAGGGGTAAGTACATTCGAATATAATTTACGCGAATGTCGTACTTTTCGAGAAGATACGATGCGCTTCTCTGTTTTTAGATATACGGTCGTCTGCGAAGTTATGTGTCCTCGTTTACCGTACAACGAACCTGGTACGACGTACACGGTATTAAAATATCCGGAAGACGTTCACGCTAGCATCACCACTATTCCTACGACTCTTCGGTTCACGGCTCGTGACTGTGATCCTGTGACAGGTGAACCAGATGCCGAGCAAGGGTACAACGACGAATATATGGTACGTTCTTTTATCGTTCGAAACGGAAAAACAAATCGATTTCGTTTGTGTGTGTCTAAATAATTTAATCCTTTTTTTTTTTAGCTTGAAGATTTGGAAGTGACTTTGGCCGATCAAGTCCGGGGAATTGGTAGCAGAGGATTGGATTTCAATGCTGCTTGGGACGCAGCTGTTGCAAAAGAATTCGCCAAACTCGAGGAAACGTTCGCTTTAGGTCCGTCGGTAACCAGTTTGGAAGGGGCGATCCAAAGTCTGACAGGATTTTTGGGCTTGGATGCCGTAGAACGATCCAATCGCGTACAATCGGGTGCTACTTCGCATAATTTGTTATTGAGCGGCATTTTCAGAGGTGGAAAAGAAATTCTTGCTCGTGCGAGATTAGCATTGTCTGGTAGTCAAGTAACGATGCAACTATCCGTTTTGTGTCAAGACCCAGACGTTGCCGAATTGATAGTTTCTTCCGTCGGATAAATCGTTCTCGATACGTAAACTGTACGTGTACGCGTACGTGTATCGAATGTTTCTGCTATGAAAGTCGATAATCTATGCTACGAATTCCTTACTTATAGTATTAGAGAATTAACGTTGCGAGAGAAATGATCGCGAAACACGGGGTTTTGTTAACCTCCATTTCTATGTAATACTTTGTACATATTATTATAAAACAGTTCTTTAAATAATATTGTTAAAGATTTTATTTTATTTCACACCGATATGGGCCGTTTTCTTCCTTTGATGTTAAGCGTAATTTCTAATAAGATGTCCTCTTTTCGTTTCATTATCTCGGTATTATTAACGCGCAAAAGTGAGGTTATCGAGAAGTTTCTCCCTAGCTTGCTGCTGTCTGTACGCTCTACTTTACCATCTGATAACCTCATTTTCGAGGCTCAAGATTGTTTGGCTTCCTTTCGAAAATGGCTGCCGTATTGGATGAAGTAGGTAAATCCGCCGACAAACTGGTGGACGAGGAAAAACATGAAATCGTCGACGAAGAGGAAGATGAAACCGGCGCGGTAGAAGCATCGAAGAAGAAAAAAAAAAAGAAAAAGAAGAAGAAAGCTGGTACGTTCCTAGATGTATTTTTTGGGTGTATCCTCGTTACTTCAATTTTAGGTTCCGCGCGTGTCGTGTCTTATGTTTCGTTCTTGAAACTAACACGCTTAATATTTACTCCTTCGCAGTGTTGCATGTCATTTTTTTTATTGTTTTATGGCGGAACTTTACGTTTTAACGATAAAATAGTAGTCGAACAAACGAAATAAATTATTACTAAGTGTATTTGAGATCAGCACAGTGTGGAAATTTCCTTTGTACCTGTCTCGTATTTCGATACCGTTTATTTCACAACGTATTTTCGAATGTGCCTTCATAGATACATGAAGTATTTCTAAATTGCTTGGTTTTGTTCTACTTCTATCATCGTATTATTATATTTTTGTTGTATAGGAGCTGATGAAGCTAGTGCAGGTGTTCCAGAGGGCGAAGAGGACAAAGCAAAAGATAACACCACAGGCAATGGTAAACTTATTGTTACATTTACTTGGAAAATAATTTGTTCTACAACACGATATTCCATTGGGATTATTTTGTAGAACCCGCTAGAGAGATGGCAGAAAATGATATGGAAATGGAAGAAACTAAAAAGAAGAAGAAGAAACGTAAACCACGTGGAACAGGAGGCATTAAGCAGCAAACGGATCCTCCAACTATCCCCGTGTCAGAATTGTTTCCAGATGGAAATTTTCCGATAGGGCAGATTATGGATCATCCTTCTGCTGCGGGCGTGGATGATAGAACAGCGAAGGATCGTTTCTCGAGCGAAGAAGCTCGTGCTTTTGATAGAATGCATAACGACATTTATAACGAAGCGAGACAAGCAGCCGAGGCTCACAGACAAACGAGGAAGCATATTATGAAATTTGTACGTTGTTGCGATTAATAGATGCTATTCGACATTGTTAATTAAGAAAGGACATTTTTTCTATGAAATGTTTTATAAAAATGTAACTTCCTTCTGCTTAGGTAAAACCTGGAATGACGATGATAGAGATTTGCAACGAATTGGAGAACACAGCCAGAAAATTGATAGGAGAAGACGGGCTTAAAGCTGGATTAGCTTTTCCAACTGGCTGTTCTAGAAATCATTGCGCGGCTCATTATACTCCAAATGCTGGAGATCCAACTGTTTTAGAGTACGACGACGTTACTAAAATAGATTTTGGGACACACATCAACGGACGAATCATCGACTGTGCATTTACTCTGACGTTTAATCCAAAGTACGATAAATTGATCGAAGCGGTTCGCGATGCTACAAATACTGGGATTAAGGCTGCCGGTATAGACGTCCATCTTTGCGATGTTGGTGCCGCGATTCAAGAAGTGATGGAATCGTACGAGATCGAATTGGATGGTAAAACTTATCCGGTAAGTTCGTGTAAACCTATTTTGTTGAGTTGCGTAACGAAGACGTTCATTAATAATAGCAATAATGTACAGGTGAAGTCCATAAGAAATCTCAATGGTCATTCAATCGCTCCGTACCGTATTCACGCTGGAAAAACTGTGCCAATAGTCAAAGGCGGGGAAGCTACCAGAATGGAAGAGAACGAATTTTACGCAATCGAAACATTCGGATCGACTGGAAAAGGAATCGTACACGACGATTTAGACTGTTCTCACTACATGAAAAGCTTCGACGCCGGTTTCGTCCCGCTAAGATTGCAAAGTAGCAAGGTCTTACTCAACACCATTAATAAACATTTCGGTACGTATCGATTTATCAGCGCTTATCGACTCGAATAATATCGAGACTATGAATTCGCCTGTGGGAAAAGGAAGCGGAGTGAAAGGTTACGTTTACTATTTCAGGTACTTTGGCTTTCTGTAAACGATGGTTGGATCGCGTCGGTTGTACAAAGTATCAGATGGCTTTGAAAGATCTTTGCGATAAGGGCGCAGTCGAAGCCTATCCACCTCTGGTCGATGTCAAGGGATGTTACACTGCTCAGTTCGAGCATACTTTGGTTTTACGTCCAACGTGTAAAGAAGTTATTTCCCGCGGAGACGACTACTAAAGTGGATCGCGTTGCATATATTCATTACCTTCTGTCTAGGAATGTACAAGTTGGTATATGTAAAATCACTAACGTTAAATGTTTACGATTAATAACGCGCGATTTGATTATATCACTTAACAATACTTTATTCATTGTTTTCCTCTCACCGTTATAAGCTATAACTTTAACGAGAAACAATCTTGAAATATTCCAAGTACAAAACGTAAGTGTCCTCGTTTTCATAAGTATTCAGTCATGAATCGTCAATATTTTTCTATCGGGATTAATTTTCTTTGCCGAACTCGGTTCTTTTCTACGGATTAGGATACACGTAAAGAATAATATCAATATTGAATAAAATATATTTGATACTTTAATTATACCAATGCGACGGTGGTCCTAAACATGATTGGTTTGTATCTGTCATAGGACAGAATTTGGTGCACATAACGCGGTGGTGGTAAAATTCAAGTTAAACATCTCAACTCGTTAATCGGCTATATACTTTATCGTTTCATTTTTAACTCTGTTAAATTTTACGTTAGAATAATAAGCATGCTTTAATTACGGTTTCGAAGTAATAAAATTGAATACACTTTGACGCGCTATTATCGATAGAAGAATCTCTAGGTTCCAATCAACGATCACGTTCCTACATTTCAGAGCGCTGTCAATCGAAATAGTATAACGCAACAATATATGTTTCATTTCTTTTCCAAACTATGAACACTGTAGTCTAATAAATGCTGCTACGTTAACGTATAAAACACTTTTAATTTCTCTGCTAAAGGCAAAAGATTTTCGTCGTTCACGGCCACTCCTCTTCCCGCGAATCATGTCAAGCACTGCTCCCACTTTTTTATCGATTTGCTCATGTTCATTCGTACAATGAATTCAACTATGCTTTGCAACTTTTCTCTTTATGGTAGTCTTGGACTGAATTCCAGGATGATTCTCATCGCTTTCTTTAAATTTGAATTCTTTTTTATGCGACACGTGGAACAGTGTTCATACTTACGCGCCAAAGAGGGTGGGATAGTCGAACGACGTAGCGAAAGAATATTTGTTTGGTATTCTAGAGTTGGAGAAATCTTTCGCGTTCGCTACCGTAAAGTACTACAAACTGTATGGTCCCGGGGTGTCGGTTCAACGATTATCCCTACTGCGACAAGGTAGTCTGTACTTTAAATTCAGGTCTGGTCGCCATACATATTCAGGCACGATGATAAGCTAGCACTCGGCGAGCTTACGTTTCGCGATATCTTTTTTTTTTTTTTTTTTATGTCTTAATTTATACACTTTTCCTATACTATTCGCGAGAGTTCTGTTACTTTAATTACGCTAACGGTATTCGACTCTATACGAGAACTGCCTCGAAGGCTCGAGCACATAACAAAATATCGAATCGGCTTGACAAATGGTCAAAAACTAACTATCGTTAACAACCGAGAAGCATTCCTTCGTAACCTCGAGAGGTATTCTCGGTCGCCAATAATATATTTGCATCAAGGCGGTCCTTTAAGGCCTGTTCGTCGTAAACATTGACGTGTTATTCTTTGTTGGGTCTCAGGGAGGGGGGGAAGAGACGAGGAGAGAAACGATGCCGTATCGCGCACTCGCGTAGGCACAAGGTCGAGGAATATCGCCCGTAGGAAAACCGTCGGCATTGCTTCCCCGACTACGTTTTCGTAGGGAATTCCCAGATTTAGCGTCGTAAGGCCTCGCTAGAGTATGCGCTCGAATAGAAAAAGTTTCTCGTGCACGTTGTTCTCCCGCAATTCGCGGAAGGAAAGGATTCTAATGCTAGGGTAGACTGACTGTCTAATCGGACTCGACGTCGCTTAGAAAGAAAATGAATCGCCTCGGAACTTTGACAGAGTAAGGCAACGTTTCTACTTTTACGAGAGAGAGACGCGTACCACGGATTGAATAGGCTCCAGGCGAATAAATCTATCGGCACCGGACACGACCTCTCCTTTTCGCATTCCCAGAATTGTTCCTTCCATCGGCGAATCACATAATCCTCGTTTGCCGTCTAACCGTCTCTTATCAGATTACATATATGTATTTACATCGGTCGAGTTACAGAACGCGATGAGACATCCCAGTCGCGTCGCGACGCGACGCGACGCAACGAATCGATCGCGTCGCTCTCCCGCACGATGGTGTACTTATCACGTTACACGATCGACCAACATTTTGTTTCTGAGTTTCTTGTTACTTTTGTTTCGCGAATTCACTGAGAATCCGTACGAGGTCTCAGTTTCGCTCTCGCCGTCGCTAAAAGGTTACTGGATGGCTCCGTCGTTGGCTGCGACTGTTCCAGCTGAAACAACCAACGAAATTTTTGTTAGATATATTCCCTTTTGAAACTTTCTTACGTTTACAAACGCTAGTCGAAGTTTCCGGCCAAGTTAGGCCTGGTCGCTCACCGCCATTTCAATGTGCTTCGCTCTCTGCTCGATGGCTCTCTGCAACGCGGTCCGGGGATCATCCTTGTAATTCTCTTCCCGATTCTTTTCAGCTTCACGTCTGGACGCAGCCTCCCTCTGTTTCTCCAGCGCTCGCTGAAGTTCGCTTTTTTGATTCAGCACGTTCCTGCCTCTGGAAACAAGCGAAACATCAAAACGATTAACTTTCATCGCGACGCAACGATGTGAAAAATGTGCGAACAGTATTTCGAATAGCAATCGCGGTTAAAGCGTAAAAGTAGGCGGGTGTGAGTATTCGACGTCATCGGAGATAGGCGAGTTCGCACGTCGGGTCACCGCCTCGTCATTCGTCGGGAGGAAATGATTTTCTCGATTATAAGCGTGCGAAAGCGTATCGAAATCCGCGCGCACGCTTTCCGTTGCTGCTTCCAATATTTATCGCTCGCTAGGAAATTTTCTCGAATCTCACCATCTTGTTTTGCATTTTGCAAGCTATCTCTAGAATGGTATCTATGCAGGTGGTGTACCGTCACCTTGCGTCAGGATCGTTCGGTCGTGTAAAATTAAATCAACGTATAAATTACTCGAGGCCACCCAGGTGATGTTCCGGGACGGTAACCGCGCATAGAAGAGATATCGTATAGAGACTTACATCTTCTGATTGAACAATAACTCCCTGCGAAGGTCCTTATGATTACCGGACGTGAGGTAAGGGTTGTACGGTTTTCTTGGCACGATCAAACCGTCCGGTCCCATGTGAGGAGCAGGTGGCGGCGGAGGTGGTACACCCAACACCGGCGCCATATCTCTCCCTGGAAAAGTATAGCGCGTCGTTAGGCAGCGGTTTAAAGAGAGCATTCTCGAAACTGTAGCGTGTTTTGACAGCGGTACAGCACGACAGATTTTTCGCTCGCAAAATTATTTCGCCCGTTCTTCTAGCATTTACAGGGTTCGAGTAGATTTTACCGCGAGTAAACTACTGCTCGAGTGGGATCTTTGCGGTTTTATTCACCCTCCAGGAAAGCGATTCTCTCCCTCACGGAACCCTCCTCGCACATCGCGGCGAATCGCACTGAAGCATTTCCGACCGTGCCGTATCAAACAGCTAACTAGTATATATTTTTGCGTGGGGCTTCGCGTAGCTGCTAATCGAATAGAAGAGTACATACACGGCACAGGGCGTCGCTCGGTACGTATATACGTACCTTTATATTCTCAAGGTGAACCAAACGATGCGCCTTTATCGCTTTAAACCTATTGGACTCGTGTTTTTTTTTATAGATTCAACGGTAAACGAGCTACTCGCCGAGTACCAGAAACGGAGCGCGCTGCGAGCAATACCGATCGTTTTATTCGTTCGTCGTTGTTCGAATAAAATCGGAGGCAAACATCGTTGGGATTCCCGACCAGTCGCGATCCACCGTCCATCCTTGCAAAACTGAAGAGACTCGTGCCAAAGAGAACGAAGAACGACGTCGCTTGATTGCGTGGGAGCTGGTCGCGCGATCTTGAATGACCCGTCGACACGGTGAAAAGAGCACAGCCACGGTAGCGGAGAAGGAGGTAGCGAAAGCGAGTCATCGTTTGGTCGCGTGCGCGTGCAGAGTGAACACGATTTAACGGAAATTGGGACAGACGTCGAACTTCTCGTTCGGAAAACTACATCCATCGTTTACACGTCGGTGTCTCCGCTCTGGGATCAGACCTGAACGCGCGATTCGTATCTATCCTTGTGAAAATTGCGTCTCGTCCCGGAATAAATTTCCCGACGGCGAAGCTGTCGAGACTCCTCGACTTTACTCTTCCTCGACCAAATCGATGCGGCGACTACGGAAAAAACACAACAGTTTCGTACGTCGAACGGGATGTCCGCGTTGATCGAGTTTACGAGCGGAAAGTGAAGTTTGCGGAGGGGGAAAAATCCTACGAAGCGCAACGCACCGCGTGGCCCGTAAACAACGGATCTTTTGCGGGGATTCGCGGAATTAGGTTTCTCGTTGATCGATGTTGCGAGATATACGAGCGCGCCGTTAAACCCTGTAGCCCGTGACCAACGAGAGCTACGAAACGAAAGGAAAAAGTATTCCGACGCCCGATTATCCATATCGCTACGATCGGTTAAAAAGATAAATGTTAAAGGGGATTATCGGTATCGCGAGGAGCGATCTCGGTCGAAACGCTCTCGTTTTTCATTAAAAGTAACGGTTCGTTCTATCCTCTCGTGACTGGCGTTGCGTCCACGGTTAATTAAATCGCCGTTTAGTTTTGAGAGCGTTTGGCGGCGAAAGTAATCGAGGTTACTCGTTCGACCTATTTTTCGCGATCGCTCGTGCTGTTCGACGCTGGCACGCGCACAAAGTGCGATCGATTTTTCACGAAAACGAAAGTTACGGTTTCGTTTAACGCGTGAAATCGTTCGGAAGTAAAACGGAGTAAAATAGGAACAACGGTTCGATTCGCGTAATCGGTCGACGCTGGGTAGGTGCATTTTTCTCGACGTTTCATCTCTGTGCGAGATCGATGGATTTCGCACAGGGAAACGAAACGACGGCGGAGGAGAGAGAGAGAAAGGGACAGGGGAACAGAGGCAGGGAGGGTTAAAAAAAAGAAAAGAAAAAAAAAGAAAAGAAAAAAAAGAAACGCGAAGCCAGGCCAGGATGTAATTTTGAGGCAGATGTGTGGGCACGAGAGGGAGATCATTGCACCGCGAGCAAGGAGCAGCTGAAGTAGCGTGAGAAAATGCGCCAACCCGACCGCTCCGACGGATGATAATGACCGAAGGGCAAAGTCAGGGCCGTAACGATTTAGCGGATTTACCGTCAACCGCGAGTTAAACGTAACCGTTTAGGCGAGCCTTCCGCGATTCTTCGTGCTTCTTCTCTTTCTCGTTTGTATCTCACAATTAGGTATTTACTTGGCATCGAAAGATACTCCCGTTAATAATAACGATCGGGCGGCGCTTTTGTCCAATTGATATTTAGATGCAACGGGTCGGGGTGCGCTCGATAACGCTCGCATACAATACCGAACGGTCGTGCAGTGGGAATCCTTTTCAATCCATCGCGAGGGGAAAATTGCTCGACGAAACCGAACCGCCCGGCTACGGTATCCGACGGATCTAATGCGCCGCCTTTTATAGCCTATTAGGGCTCTTTACGATGAAATTGTCGTGAGCGGTAACGAGAGTTAAAAAAAGAAAAATGAGAGATGCATCGATGACGCGTGACTCACCGTTTGTTAAACCGTCGCAGCTGTCCGTGTCGTTCTTGGAGCCGTTACCGATCACCTGAAACACGTACATTCGATTAACGGACGATACGCTGCTAGTAACGCTACAGTTGTCGATGGCAAACATTCGCATTCCACGAGCATCGCGAACCTTGCCATCCGCTCGGATGGTAATTTATAACTAGCTGGTAAGGAGAATTACAATTTCTAAGAGGATCTACGCGAAATTCTGCGAGTTCGAACGCAAAAGAACGGGCGATTTCCTTTGTTGATTCGTAACCACTGCACGGTTGCTCGCAGAGTCGCGTCTCCGGATATTTTCAGCGACGCAACGCGCGAACTTTCAGTAATCGTAAACCGCAGCGTTCTTGGTTCGATAAAAGTTCTTCTATTTTTGTATAAAATATAACTCCGCACTTTCGATAAACGGACGAATCGAAGATCGCGCGACTTAGTTTCACATCGTGTGCTGCTCCTCGGCACCAAGGAAAGAATCGAAAGTCCAATCCTCGACGCATTATACCGTTTCTCTCGTGACTCGTCATCGATGATTTCACCGCGATACCCGCGTTGTCGCCGCGAACGCTATCGACTCGATGCCAATGGCGGTAAACGCGAATGCGATGCACGTGGAATCGCTGGACATTTTCCGACGAGACGAAAGAATGTTTCGCGAGACGTACGAGTCGCGAACGTAAACTCGAGGAACGTTTCGAAGCAATCGCGGCATTTTTTCGGTCCACGATTCTACGGGTTTCCGTAATCGCCGGCAACGTCCGTCCTCGATATCAGCGATCACTTCCAAGAAAAAAGGATGGTTGCGTGAAATGACGCGCGTTAGAAGCGTAACTGTTGCCACATAGATTTTTTCGAGATATTCTTGTGAAACGTTTATACCGAATTTATACTGAATTCCTTGGCAGCTTGTTCGAAATTACGGAGAAGGGCTTCCAAGTTTCGTCCAAAGCTGACACCGAGCAACGAATAACAAGCCGGTGCTGCTTTTAGCCTACTTTCGACGATGCATTCTCGGCTTCGTTCTTTCGCGTATTAGCTAAAAACAACGGGTACACGTACGTTGACGTAATAGACTCGAGGTGAACACGCTAGGGTCACCATTGTGCGAGCACGTTTTTTGTAGGACATCTTTTGTCGCGATCTCTTTCAAGCCCGAAGCTGCGAAAGACCATTGCTCGCAGGTGCGCGAAAAACGCGGACGTAACAGGTTTCCAAAGTGTGCGCGATCGCTCGTCTTCGGCTATGAAAAGGTTCGCGAGTGTCGCGAACAATAGCTACGCGAACAATGTCAGGGACTATAAAGTTCTCTAAGGCTCGAGAGTGCCGAAGATTACCAGCGATCCTCGTTCCATCCGATCGGTGGTCGGATACAGTTCTGCACGATTTCACGAAAACACAAAACTCTCGCATCGAAGATTCGATTCGCGCGCGGAGTCTTATTATCGAAAGCGGAAGGTTCGTATCGGACGCGATTAGACTCGCGAGTCAGCTCGTCCTCGAACGAGAAAAGAGCGAGCGCGCTTGAAATTGTATCGAGCTCATCGACGAGGAAGGAGTTTCCGAAGGCTGCGACACACGCGAGCGACAGCTAATTGCTCGTTCGCAGGCGTGAACGCGTGCGTAAACCGCGCAGAGAAAACGAGAAGGCTGCTCCTACTCGACTCGACTCGTTTTGCCGTTGGGAACGACACGCTTCCCTTTCACCCTACCGAGTTGTTTACGTATGTACGGAGCCGCCGGTTAAACGAGTTGCAATGAGCTTTAGCTCGGGGGGATAGTAAGTCCGGAAGGAAGTGGAAAATATTAACGTTTCTTCGGGCGCAGGGGAGCTGTGCCGAGCCGTCCTTGTCGATGGTTGCTTCGCATTGTGATCGATGAAAAACGCGAAAAGGGAGACTACTATCGCGCGCGCGGCCAAATTCCCTTTCCGACGGACACTTTTCTCTACTGTCCCGATTTTCCGTTTCGCGCTCTTTTCGAACGCGGCAAGATTAGAATTGTTCGAAAACTCTCTCATCGACGGAGGAAGGGAGAACTTTTGCGAATGTTTTCGAAACGCCGAGCGCAATTCTCTTCCCTCGTTTTTCGTTCCTCTTCCGCTTTCGTTCGTATTCCGCGCCGACGAGAAGGATTCAAAGGTCACCGACTCTACGAGAGGTGCTTGAAAATAAACCAGAGAAAATTCTAGGTGCAGACTAGCGCTCTTTCGACCTCGAACAATGGCGCCAACGAAAACTCGCGCCTCTCTAAATGCCAACAATAACGGCGAACACGTACTCGCGTAAAGTGGCCGCGATGAAAGTCGATTCGTCGACAATTACACGTATCGAGCGATCGCGTAAACGCTAGGGTCTCGTTCCAATTACTCTTCGTGTATTATATTTTTCGGTGCTTTCGCGATCTGAGATCGACACAGAGATTTCCGCGTCTCGCAACAAACGAATCCTACCGAGAAATCCCAAACGCACGCGATCTACTCTTCGATGAATCGAGTGCGACGCTAGGATTTACTTTCATTCCAGTTTTCTCGCAATTTCCGCGAAAGTATCTCGGCGACCGCTATTTTTCAGGTAAATAGGTACGCGCGTACACGGTCGTCGTCGAAGACGCCAACGATTTCGTACATCCCGACGATCCGAAACGTTCCGATGAAACACTTTTCGAGCAAATTGTGAAACTGCCGTAAATACGTAACAAAGAAAACGAACGACGCGGCCGCTGTACGAAAGTACTCCCGCGGTAGCAACTATCACCCTAACGAGCAATAATTTCGTTCAGCTCCGACAGATTACAGGATAAAAATTCACCGGGCGCTTTCACCGAAGCTTCGAACCGAAAGATCGTATCGTTCACCGGTGTTCATTGTATTCGCCAACACAGGAAAACTGTCAGATACGCTGAACTCGTTCCTGTGGCCCGAATGTGCTCTCTTCGCTGGACTCTAAATTCCAACTATCCGTAAGCTGAAACGACTCGATGCGAATAGAAAGAAAACGGCGTCGATTCGGGACACCGGTGTCCTCTCGTTGATGATAAACGTATAAAAATGCGTATGTAAACGAACGGTCGGGAGACGACGAACGAATCGTAACGGGAATTTCCTGGATCGATGCGTCGCTGTCGCGTCGAAGGAGGACTGGCAGATTAACGGGTTCGATGCGGGCAGAGGAGCGTAAATTTTTTCAATAAAACAACGACGTTCGTCGAAACGCATTATTCTCGAGACACCGAGCGCACGCACGAGTGCATCGAATTGCAAAACGGCTACAAGTATGCGCACCGCGCTCTCCGTTTGTATGCTCGATTGCTTCGGGACACGCGGACGTTTCGGCACGCTTCGAATCGATCTGTTTCTTTTGCAAAGCGAATGGTGACTCGTTGACGCGTGTCGCCAACGATATAAAAGGAATACGAGCGATTTACTACGGTAATCGCGTAATTTTTTGTTCCAACAGTCGACCGCAACTTACGAGAATACGGCAAAGTCGACGAAAGGTCGGTTGCAGCGTGAGACGAAAGTCGTTGATCCGGCAAAGGGCGTGCGTCTCGAGATCCGTAGCAATCAGGCTGAGACGGAAATGAACTCGTATGTCGATTTACTGTTCCGGGGCTGGTGGAACGGCGAGGAAGTTCCGAGCGCGATACTCGAGGCTAAGCGAGACGAAACGAGGCACTTGTCGCTCGTTCGAGCGCACCACGCGAACTGACAGGACGACGAAGCGAGAGACACGCCGGAGAGAGGTGAAAAAAAGAGAGGAGCGGCTGTCGCGTCTCGTTCATGCGACCCATGTGCGTCGTAACGGGTACCGAACCCTTGCTCGACTTCTTCCGACGTAGACCCGAACGTGCCTCTGATAATGATAATACGCGGTCGCTTCGACCGGCGAGAAACGTTCAGGGCCGCGAATTCGTTCGCGGTCGTGGGAACACCGCAAAGGTACGGGCCATAGTTCGCTGTTTCTCGATTTCGTGGGCCGCGATTAAAACGAAACAACGGTTCCGCGACGTCAGAAACGCTACGTTTCTAAAACTGAACGTAGCGGAAAAGTTAGCCACGCGTCGAGGGTTTGGGAATCGAGACAGGACGACAGCGATCCTCGTCGAAAGCACCTGCGCGGTTCGGTGCACTTTCACTCTCTACGCGATTCGACGGGACCGGTCCGATCGTGAAGTACGGCCATGCAAATCACCGGAAGTCTATAGTTTGATCCGTTACGGACAAACATGCTCCTCCAGCGGTTCTTCTCGAGTCGAATACCAAACGCTACGTTGCGACGGTTTTGGAGTACGTATCGCCTACAGGTATGCGGAACGATTCATAAGACCGAGAAGAAAGAAACCTGGCGAAGACGTGGGATCGTAATTTCGCGCACGGTTCGCTAACGTTCGCGGTAATCGAGCATACGGTGCAACAGGGTCATCTTCGGTCAAGTGTCTACGCACGCTTTCGTGATGTCCTCTCGTCCGACGCGTCGCCAGGAGAAATTTTTAATGCGGGTAATTACAACTCGAATGCACGTATTCGCAATGACTCGCCGCGACAATGGCTCGTGGTAACAATTGTCCATAATTAGCGGGTTATTTCGCGGAGATCTGGTCCAGCCGGTGCTCCTTACCCGTATCCACTCCAGATCCATCATTTCTCCAAGCTGACACGTTCGAGGTCGCTTATTTCCACTCTCCGTTTCTAATTTCACTGTTCGTGGATCGGTAGCTTGCTTGCTCGAAACTGCGACAAAATTTCGCTCGGTATGCGGGCACGTCGCCCTCGCATCTTCCGAGGAAGATCGTTTAACAGGTATCGAGCATCGCTACCGGTACAGGGAAGTTCGAAATTCGATCGGACGGTGGTAAGCGAACACGCTCGTTTCGAGAGAAGAGTGCAGAGATTCGTTTTCGCATTTTCCGATTCTCAGGCAGGTGAGAAAACAAAGACTGCGCCGACACGCTCGCTTTCTAAACGGTTGAACGAACCTCGCGCACCTTGGGAATAGCCGACCGGCTAGCTCGATCGACCGGAACCACCTTGGAGAAATGCTGCCAAGACAAATTATTCGGCGATGTCGGAAGTGCATCGATCGTTGCTCCTTTCTCGAGCGGGTACGCGCGCCTCGGAACTTTTCAATCGGTCGTTGGTTTCCGATCGATCGTCCGCGAAAAGCGCGGTGTCTCTCGACGAGCGTGGCTTGCAACTTTTCAATTAGCCGTAGTTTCCGGATCCTCGAGATCGATCGGTGCGCACCTATGGAACCAGCCATCCGCGTCGTAACGACGTACCTCCTATAGCGGTTTCCGCAAACAATCGAGCGACGTCGAAATTTGCGCGAGACGTTACGTCCTATCGTCGAGATACAGTTACGAGAACGTAAATACGAGTGAGTCTCCTCGGCGATCTCTTTATGCCGCGTTACGTCAACGCTCGTCATATTTTATAGGTTCATTTTCGCGGGAAAACAACTGGCGCGAACAACCCGATACGAGCCCGCGAATAACTGCCGTTAAAGTCGCCAAAGCCCTACGCGGAACGAGAGCAAAACGACGATACCGACTCGGACGTTTCGAATTTCTTTTCCTCCGCGGTTTCCTTCACCCCTTAACTTCTGCGGTTGTAGAGACGCAACTTCTCTATACCGTTCGAATGTCGTTTAACATTTTCGCAGCACGTTTACCGCGCGACGACAGATCGAAAACGAAACGGCGAATCGAGCACGCATCTTCCAGCGTAACTTTCTTCCATTGGAAAATTTCGAGCAGCGCGCGTCGTTAACCGCGGAGAGTGTGTCGTCTCACGTTGGAAAGTAAAACTACGCGTCGAAGCAGAGTTCGCGAAGTTTGCGTCGGCGGTCGTAATACAGCAAGAAAAACGATCGATTCGATGAAACGAATTCCTCCGACGCGACTCTCGCTTCGTTGTTCCGGTAGCTCGTTGCTCGGAATTAATCTGCCAATAATTACCTTTCCACGAGTCGTGGAGGGCGCAGACGCTCGATGAAACGTACCAGTGGGCTTCCTGGCTAACAATAGGCATTCGTTCTATTCACATTTCTCCATTGGAACTGTATCCACGCACGCCTATCGCGCGCTCTCCGCGATTATCTTCTTAGGAGAATAGAACAAACGAGAGCATGGACCTCGGAGTTTTGATATCGCCGGAGCGTTATCGCGAGAGGAACGAGCAACGAGTCCCGTAAACGGTAATTAAACCGACCAAGACGAGAATACCTCTCGATACTTTCCGACGTAGTCGATGCCAAGCCAGGGCTCTGCTTACGTTCGAGTGCGATTCGATTTCTAGAGGAAATTTCATGCAAGCGTGTCAGCGCGTAGTTTTAGCAAAGTACCCTTGCGAAACCACCGCACCGGTCTGGTACGTGACATTTTCCACGCGAGGTGGTTTCGTATTAAACGCTTTTTGCGTCTTAAATGTACCGCAAAGTCTTTTCTGAGACATAGCTTCTTCCTTGACTGCGACACCGTGGCATACCGAACAATAGCGGGTGCACTCGCTCTCGCTTCGCTACGCAATCACGATAGCTCGTTGCGCGAATTCGTTCTATCGAAATTACTTCCTATGCGATCGGCCGATTGCGAGGAACGCCTGCGATCCACCGTTTCCCGATACCTCTGCGCCTAAATTACATACGCCTATCGGTCTGCGACTCACCCAACGAGTTGCGCAAGAGAACGATTACATTGATAAAAACGGAACTGTATGCACGAACCACGAGTGGATCGTTAGATTTTACATTTCGTAACGTCGGTTTATTTTCCGATTACGTAGCACGATACTACGCGTTTTACGAACTCCGAGTAATTACGCTAATTTACGATAGACAAATACTCGTTAGAATTTTCCACGGTAATCGTGACTTTGAAGTTTGTCTCCGAGATTTACTCGACGTCCATCGTTGATTATTCGTAAAATGTTACGAAACGCGTGTGTTGTATTGCACGTGTACGCAAAGGTGCGACGAAAATGAAAGAGACCTTAGAAAGAGCCAAGGTGTCGAAAGCGCAAGAGGCGTATTCAGAATCACGTTGGGTGTTGCTACTGTCTACGATGCAGTCGGAACAATGGTAAGAGCACTTTTGCTCGACTTTCGCTCGAATGCGCACCGCGGCAGACCATTGCTGAGATTAATTTGACGACAATTATTTCCGACTAGCTCGGCAAGGGTGGAAGCTGGAAGCGAACGAACGTTCTTGGGAAAATCGCAGCGCGTGTAAAGCTTTCAGGTATCTAAACGAACGGAACGCGTACGAGCCGAATTTCGTAATAATCCCGACTTGTTTACCAAACTTGTTATTCGATCGCTTTTCCTGCGACGCGTTCAATCCTTTTATTACTCGGCGAAGATTTGATTCGACGAAATAAACTTGAAAAAAAAAAAAAAATAAATAAAAAAGATGCCATTTGTTTTTTTCGTTCAAAATCTTGCATCATCGGAAACTCGTTAACACGCGCCGCGTTGCGCGAAACGAACTAAACGCGAACGGAGCAACGCCGAGCAGGGTCAATGTAGTTAGGTGAATTGAAACACGTTTTCCTTGCTAACGCGATCGACTTGTACATTTTAGAAACGTTGATCGCCTTGTATTGTTGGAAATGAGTTGGCGGTCCGAGTGCCTTACGGCTAACCTCGCGTATGGAATCTAGTTTCGAACGCGGTGCAACCAGTTTGTCGGTTAATTAATGCTGCGAAACTGGTAGTCCTGTGCTTTCCAAGTGTATACCGGCCATTTATCTCGATCGTTGCGCGGCGATGTATCCAACGCCGCTAAATTATCGGTTTATAAATTTTTAGCCGTCTATATCGGCCAGTTATACACGCGCGTACTCATGCCGCGCCGACTATCCGAGGAAAATCTAAACAGCGATCATTCCTTTTATCAACGTACGATATTTCGAGCATCGAACGCATCTCTCTCGGAACAAGCACGCTCTACGTTTACGTAACGAATAAATATTTATTCGTCCATCTGCGTCATTTAGGTAACGATCGCGCGATAAGTCGCAACGACGACCGACAAATAAAAACCTTATCGTTAACAATTCTGTCGCCTCTTGCGCGACGTGTTGACTGAAAAAGGAACGTTCCTTTAACTAACGGCCTCGTCTAAAAGGAAATTTGTCATTGGACTTAAATCTGTCTTCGAGATACGTTAAGATAAGTAGTAGAAGAAGGGCGAGATAAACGAAGAAACACCATGGTTCCGGAAAACAATTCGTTTCCTCTGTAACTGTAACAAAAAACTACGCGTTCCACTCGATTATTTAACGATAGATACCAAGATTTCCGCGATTGTACTCCGGCGAGCCGATCGGGGCTCGTAAAACCAAAAGAAATCGCCTCGAAATTACGAACAGCCTCGATCTCGTTACGTGAAACTCGCGATAAATTCGCGCGAATGGAATTCCTCGATCGAACAGCTGTTCCGCGTGTGTTTTCGAAATCGCGCGATAAATTCGAATACGAAAGCGAAAACGTAATCGCGCGAGAATTTCGACGGCTCGATTCAAATAATCGACGAGAGAACACCGATCCACGACAAAGGAGAAAGTTCATTCACCAGGGAATTGAATGAGAAACCCGCGACCGGAGACCGCGACGCGACGGTGGCCAGCCAAAGCGTCGCGTTTCGCAATTATCGACGTTCACGCGTAACGATTTTCCTTATGAAACAGCCAAGGAATTTCGTTTTCGCGATCCAAGGAACGCGTGGGTGTGGCACGCGGACCCGACATGCAAATACGACGCGTTATGCAACTACGCGTCACGGCGTTGTCGATGGTGCGGAGCTGACGCGTTTCGATCGACAGGACGCGCGACGCGCGACGCCGAGGCGAAACGCAGGCGGCAATTGTCGCGCGAGCGTGGTCGCGGCACCTTGCGTGTCGCTTGTGTCGCAAACCACGCGAAAGGACCAAATTTCAAGGGCAAATCGTCACAGCGTTGCACGCCATCAGCTGTGACGCTTACTACGTTGGATTCTATAGATCGTTCTATATAGTTCTCCATATAGATAGATTCGTTCGGTAGGTGAACGGAAGCAACAGCTACTCGAACGTCGAAACTTTTTCGACGTTTACTCGATAACAGACCGTTGGTCACCTCGTAACGCCTCGTAAACTTGGATTAAACGTACAACTTAAATGGAAAATATTCATCTAAAAAGCACTCACTGGAACGTCCAAGAATTACGGATGCACGAACACCGAAGATCCTTTCCAGGAGAAAAGACACTGCTCGACGGAATCACGAAGCCGCGAACGAAGCACGCTCACCAGAGAAAAATGTTCAAAGCACGAGCGTAAACATCGAACTGAAGCTGCCAGGCAAGCTGCACCGCAACACCAACCTAGGCCCGACCTTAATAAGCTGCTTTCACACCGAATGCTGCGCGCACAGCCAATCTCCACGGTGGAACACAAATTTCTAGCGATTGAAACGTGTACGCAACCGTTTCGACGCGACGGATTCGATCGTTGAAAACGAGACAAGATTCGAAATAGCAATCCATCGGCGCGAAGAAAAATTCACGGTGGGCGTAATTCGCCAAGTGCCGATTAAATATTTATCGAGTCGTGGTTCGCATCTGTGTTCTCCGAGTCCATAATTACACAGCCCCGAAATACCAGGTTCCTCGTCAATATTTTAACGCAGCCGGTCAATGCCCTTGTTCCTTGTGTTGCGAGTGTGCACGTTCGGAGTTAATTTACGTTACGGTACGTGCTATTTGTAGTCCTAGATTTACATGGCGCCAAACTATACGATACGTACGAGACTTTGTCGCGATACCGATACAGCGTTGTCGATCGGAAAATATATCACGAAAGTAAACCGACAACTCAACTTTCTATCGGAGGACAAGAATACGGAACTACGTCGAAAAAAGCGTAAACGTAAAATCGAAGGTAAGAAATTGACGTCTACCTGGCGCGAGCCGGAGCTCGGTGTGAATTCAACTTAAATCGAATTCCGCACAAAGGAAGGCATTCGATGGAAAAGAACCTGCAACGGACCCGAGGCCCGCATCTTCCAGGTCCGCACCTAATTCATCTTAGGGCCCTGCGGTCGCACAATCGCCACGGATTTCACGGTAAATGAGCCCGTTCGGAGAATTTCCGAACGGAAGCATCTATCGTTCGTGCTGGTAAACTTTAGTCGGGCTTGGAGGTACGTCGTTTATTTAAAAGAAGCGCAAGAATTTATGAAGCGTGTATCGAGCGGGTTGTACTTGACACGTGCAAATGTGCAACGTCATTGAGAGCATAATTAAATTCCCCGCGAAACTTCTCGCTTACAAGAGTAAAAGCGTTAACCCCAAGGACGATTCGCTCGAGTGATTTTAATCTTCCTTTGAACACACGCGACCATAACTCGTCGCAAAATCCGATGACTCTCTCTTTTACACTGACCGATGATACCTTTACGAAATGTTGTATTCGAACGATTCTCCGTCGGAAGAAACCAGTGCTAACGTACCTCGCCGTCGTGACGCCCGGACGAACACACTTTATCAGAGATTGTCTTTGAGAAGTTGTTGATGCTCGGAAGGTCACACTGTTCGCCTGTATGGGATGCTCCGACGCTATCGTCCCGAACGGAATTGGAGATACTCTCTCGTGTCGTCGAATCTTCTTTCGGGTTCTTCCAATTCTCCCTGTCCTTCTCAAGAAACATCGATTCGCTGAAACATTTCTCGAAACTCGACGCACGTTGATGAATCGTCGGTAAATTCGGTGTCGACTCGGAAAACTCGAGCTCGTTTTTCGTGTTACCGTCACTTGCGTTACGTATTCTCGGAGGGTCCTGATCGCGAAACGTTCTACGTTGGGCCTTGGCTATCTCGCACATTTCCTTTATCATCTATTTCAACGCGAGTAGATCAAATCCTTCATTGTTTCGTTCCTTCTAGCCTTCAATCGTTACGTTACTTGTACGTTCGAACGAAAGATACTGGACTAAGCTACTCTGCTTGCGTCCAACTCGTTACGTTGGATGCGACACGCGACAAATGTGAAACTGATAGAAACACGAAATAAAAACTGGCGGTAAAATCGATTTGTAGGATTGTTCGGTCTTAAATTATGGTAACGTTATTAGTTTCGTCGAAACGGTAGGTACCAACCGGTTTCAGACCACTGTTTCTCCTAAGGACAGGGCTAACGTCGTTTCGTAACGCACGATACTTCCGTAAGCTAGAGAGACGCGAACAATACTATCTCGCCAAGGGCCAAACGAGTCATGCGTCACATGGAAGGACATCTGTTGCCCTTTTCTCTCGACCAGTGGTGCACCCCTAGTCGCTGCTCCTCCGACTCTTTTCGTCGTTTCTACCCTTTTCGTTCCCATTCGTGATCTGTAAAGCGGCATTTCACCATTTACATTACTTCGTGTTTAGAAGGAACTGTACAACAAGGATGAGACTGTTTTTCAATGTGTCCCCTTTTTCTCGGCAGCCAAGACCCTGCAAGACCCTAGAGTGATGATAGAATATACATATATATGCACCTGCGTTCCGTTTCATGGACCACAAATCGGTATCGCCATCTCGCGGCTAAAAGAACGAACTAATTTGGGAAGCTTGGATCAGAACCCTTAGTATTTTGCACTAGTAACGCCATCGGTGGACAAACGCCCGAATCCTGTCCTCGATTAGTTCCTTATTTTACTGTTAGATGGCGCCGAAAATTAGTTTGGCCTCTTCAACACTAGATGGCGACGAGAATAATACCGTATAACGCCATCTAATAGTAACTGTGGGAACTATTTTTACTACAAACTTGGACGTTTCTCCACCGATGGCGCCACTAGTGCAAAATACCAAGGGTTCTGATCTTAGCTTACAAAATTACTTCGTTCTTTTCACCGCGGGGATTGGCAAATAAGAATTATAAAAAGGGTCAAGAAAACATGAAATAATTATTCATAAAAATGATAAACTTATCATATTAGCTACTACATTGTAGTATTGTAAAGCAAAGAGTCGAATTAATTATGCATGTGAATTATACTGATACTAATAATTCGAGCTCCTCGTAAGAAATCTGTGTAGGACGTGGCTGGTGAAAATACAGCATTTAGCGGGCACTTGATATGCAACATACATCTCGTTTTGGGATTTTGCGTTGCATAACAGTTTACTAGCGCCATCGAACAGAAAGACATTTGAAGTACGTAGTCGACGATATATAGAATTATCAAACTCAGACGAGCTAGACGGTATTGAAATAACCGGTAGTGGTTGCATTAACGCTGTCGTTCACTGCCGTTTGCTGCTGATAGACCGTTTCATTTTTGACCCCCTTTATATCAGAAAGTAAAGTAACTACAAAAAAGTTATGATGCAAGCTAATTTTTGGAACTTGGTCACCACCTCTGTCAGAGTAAGTTTTTCAGAAAAATATCACGGATATAATCATGATCGCGTATCGTACCATTCATTTCGGACTCGGATTTCGTAACATTTTGAAGGACAAACTATTTTGCCACACACTATGTCGTATAACATGTCTATTCTCTCTTGTCGTAATTTCTTCGTTTCACTGAAATGCTTGTCAAACTTTCCCAACGATCAAAGCGGTTATTTTAGTTTATTGTTACACGTAAAAGCACGGTCCTTTCGATTCATTGGTTATGTCACCTTCGTTCTATTCTTTAAGTAGATATGTAGTGATATTGCATAGATGGTGGAAGATGAATAAATTCTTTTTCGAGTAATAGATTCCTCGTATTTTTGTTTCCACCAGCCGATATGCGTCAAGCGAGTCATACCAGGCTTGACAGCTGCACAGCAACGTATGTACTCTAGCACAGTAGAAGCGGATCTTGTAGTAATCGGCGGAGGACCCGGTGGTTATGTAGCATCGATTAAAGCTGCACAGTTAGGAATGAAAACAGTTTGCGTAGAAAAAGAAGAAACTTTAGGTGGCACTTGTCTCAACGTTGGATGCATTCCATCGAAATCTCTTTTAAATAATTCGCATTACTATCACATGGCACATAGCGGAGACTTACAAAATCGTGGTATTATAGGTATATATCTTAAATTTCCTATGATATTTTATCATTGTCTAGAAACAACTAATCAACTTCTGCTTTCTTATCTTAGTTCAAAATGTTCAACTTAATCTCGATAAAGTGATGGAACAAAAGCGTAACGTGGTGAAAGCTTTGACCAGTGGTATCGCTGGACTTTTTAAGAAGAATAAAGTCGAATGGGTTAAGGGCCATGGAAAAATTACTGGTAAAAACCAGGTGACCGCGCTTGGTCCGGATGGGTCAGTGTTAAGCACAATTAATACTAAAAACATTATAATTGCAACTGGCAGTGAAGTCTCGCCGTTTCCTGGTATAGAAATCGATGAGAAACAGGTAGTCTCCTCTACGGGAGCGTTATCACTCAGTCAAGTTCCTAAGAGACTCATAGTAATCGGCGCTGGAGTTATTGGTCTGGAACTAGGCTCTGTTTGGCAAAGGTGAATATCTAAGTAAGACCATTATTGTGACATTCTTCGTTCTTACATTTGATCTTTGTATTAGGTTGGGCTCCGAAGTAACCGCAATCGAATTTATGCCAACTATCGGCGGAGCAGGTATCGACGGTGAAGTTAGTCAGACGCTACAAAAAGTTTTAAGCAAACAGGGCGTCGGTTTCAAATTAGGTACTAAAGTTACTGCCGCCAAAAAATCAGGCAACGAAATTGTAGTTTCCGTTGAAAATGCAAAAGATCCTAGTAAAAAGGAGGATCTGCCGTGCGATGTTCTTTTAGTTTGCGTTGGTAGAAGGCCGTACACGAAAAATTTAGGTCTAGAAGATTTGGGAATCGAAAGGGACGAAAAGGGCAGGATCCCTGTTAATAACAGATTTCAAACAGTGGTACCTTCGTAAGTAGAAGCTACTTTACCGAATCTTGTGCTAGTTTATGTAATACTGAAAATTAAATTATCATCGCATCATCTAGAATATTTGCAATCGGAGATTGCATTCACGGGCCAATGTTGGCTCACAAGGCGGAAGAAGAGGGTGTTATTACGGTTGAGGGCATTACCGGAGGTATTCGATAGATCTTGAAATGTTTCGTTCGTAACATGGAAAAATGATATCGATCGCGATAATACATTATCTTCAGGTGCCGTTCATATCGATTACAATTGCGTTCCCAGCGTAATATATACACATCCCGAAGTTGGTTGGGTAGGCAAAACGGAAGAAGACTTAAAGAAGGAAGGTATCGACTACAAAATTGGCAAATTCCCGCATTTGGCGAATTCCAGAGCAAAGACGAATATGGAGACGGATGGCTTCGTTAAAGTTTTAGCCGATAAGAGTACGGATAAAATATTAGGTGTCCACATGATCGGTTCAGTTGCCGGTGAACTCATCAACGAGGCTGTCCTCGCTATGGAATACGGAGCAAGCGCGGAAGACGTCGCGAGAACGTGTCACGCACATCCGGTAAGTACCCGAACGAAATTTGATCGAGCTCGATATATGTATATAAACGATACATGATTTTATTATTATTTTAAGACGTGCGCCGAGGCTTTGAAGGAAGCTAATTTAGCTGCGTCTTTCGGTAAACCTATTAATTTCTAAATACCTTCACGAAGAATTCAAGAATCAAGAAATCTGCGTACTTTGACTCGTCGTAGCTTCGATCTAGTCTACGCCCCAACGTTACGTTGCGTTATACGTTTAGCGCGCGAGTTTCGTCATCGGTTAATAACATAAGAAAAAAAGTTGTAAATAAAAGTATAAGGCAATTTATCAAAGTATCACTTCTTTTATATTAGGTTTACCTTTGTTTTGTGATTATTGTATTTATTATAAATAAATTAATGTTCCATTACAAAAGCGTTCGAAAGTACGACATTGATTTTTGTAAAGCCGTATAAGCTCCCGATTAACGAAACTATTCACCGTGGAGAAAGATAAGTTTTTCTATATACGCGTTATCGATGTTTTTTTGCTCTATCTCACAAGTCGCGTTTCGATTACAAGATTTGAAATTTAGTACCCTATGCCCAATACGAACGATAAGTAGAATCATACCTGTACGATTCGTTTCAAAAGAACGTTAATTACATAGTATTTGACGTCACGGTTTCGTTTAATTCTGCTTGTAAAGAACAAGGAAGAAAATCCCTTTATCGTCGCAGGAAAGATAATTTTGATAAGTTGTAGGAGAAAAACGAATAGAATCTTGCCGGAACTAGGCACGGTCCTGATGAGCACGTGACCGGCGCAGCAGCGGCAGCGTTGCCGACAGTCGGCCGCGGCTCGTCGCAGCCAACGGCAACGTTGCTCGGCGCGCAGAGAAACAGAGCCTCAAGGGTGGCACTTGTACGGCAACACACACCCTATGTTTGTGTTTTCGAATTTTTCGTGATACCGAGAGAGTGGTTCGTGACAATTTGGCAAGGCATGTAGCGCCGTCGTCGAGCCGCTCGAGATGTGGACGACCACGAAAACGACCAAGTACGGCGTCGGTGAGTTCTCGTAGGCGTTCGTTCCTTCCAATATTCGTTCTCTCGCGACGAACGCGTGCGGCATCGACCCTGTGGATCTGTCAAACTCGACGCTTTCTATCCGCGTGATTCCTACGCGATATTCACTCTTCGAGGATGTCAGGAATCCACCTTGACGCGACAACATCGCGTATAGCTAACGATCGGTAGATACGGTGCTCGTCGTGTACCGGAAATCCTTGTGTCAATGATTTTAACGAGCGTCTTGAGATCTTTCGGCTGCACGCCGCTTAATACGCTCTGGCTGTGATGCTGCCGCCCGGAAACGTCGTCGTGTCGTGTGACCGTATGCGTGCGCGTGTGATTCGACTCACCCATTCATGCATTGATCGTGCAAGAGTAACAGCAACTAAGAGTCCCATAAAAAGCGAACAACGCCGGACCGACTTGCCATTAGCTTCTGGATTTCGCACAGTCCAAAGGACATCGTATCGATACACGCATATACTTACCAAACGAAATTGACACCAAATATTCCACGATACTTATCGATGCGCGCGGTTTGCGTCGGAACCGGAAGGTCCAAGATTCCTCTTGTTTTTTCCTCCAAAAACACCAAACTTCTCGCCTTAATCTCGTTACGCGTTGTTTGATGATCCTTTAAAAACGAAGCGTATCTCGTTCTGGAGCATTCTAAATTACATCCGTTTTAAGTCTGTTTTGGCTGACTGTCTCGCTACCACTACACGCGCGCATCGGCCACTTCGCGTAAACTTTTTTGCGCCACTGTCCGTGTTTACCGGGGACGGATGTACGATCTTTGACGAGCCGGAGGAATTCCTCCAACTATTGTTTTCTTTATAAGGTGACGCTACAACGATCGCCTACGTACACGATTCGTTAATATTCGTTAAACGTTACTTTCGACAACCTCGTGGAATATTTTTAAAAATATTTACGAAGGTATCGGGATACGATTCGTTCGACTGTAATTGTCGTTAACTTTCATTCCGAAATTTCGCTCGAAATATCTCGCCGTATCGTACGTGCGAGATTTGCATGAGAAAGGGAGTCGAAAAGCTAGAGGAACGTTGGAAAAGAATAATAGACGATAACGGAAATTAAATTATCGATCCGTGTAGCATCTCCTATCAAAGGAAGAAAGGACTCTACGTTCGATGGAACATATTTCGTCCAATGTATTTTAAAGAGTCGCATACATCTTGTTTGCTGGTTTCTATTTATCTTTCGCGCTTCTCGACGAACAAAGGAGTAAATATTATAGAATATCTGCGAAATCTGGAACAAACTAAGAAACAAATCGTTTATTCGTTGCTTGAAACTCTTATCCTGATAAGTATTTCGTCCGTGATAGAACGTCTGATCGGATTCAAAGTTTCCGACGGAAAACATTGTGTCACGAAAGCGACCAACCTTCGACTTTGAATTACGTTCTTGCACAAGTTTCGCGATTAAAGGCCACGTTGTTGCATTCCGAACTTGTGCGTTGCGATTCTTGTGGAGTCATCGCGAATTTCTTTCCATTGAACTCGTTCGATTGCTTTGTTACGATTAAGCGATCCATGGGAAACAACGTCTCCGCAATTCCGCGGAGCGTCGGGCAGGATTGCGTACCGGTGCAAATTTTGCCTTGCAAATAAACCTGATCGCCGTTATCTTGCGTCGCCGCGCAAAATGGTCTCGGAAATCAGTCTCAGGAATGATTCACGGTAATTTGAAAGTCTCGCGGACCGTTCGCCGAGCAACAAAAGACGCAACCGTGTCGTTTTCTTATCCAAGTTTGCGCGAAGCAACACGTCGAAGACGAAGCCATGCTTCCGGTTCCAATTTCTTTCGACCGTTATCTTTGCGCGTCTCTATTCTCTTCGCGATAGCTAGGTGTGTTCATTGTTTCGTATCGTTGAGGCAACACCAGCATCTCGTAAACTCGTCGAATACATCAAGAACTTTGTAAGCGAGCATAAGTACACTCGCAGCGCGTACCATGGCGGATATAGCGTGTCAATAAAGCTATTTCGGCGCGACGAACCTGCGTCCGCGACGTGATTAAACCATAATCTTCCAATCTATCTGTCCACGGTGTTATCTGCGCGGCCCTATTCCCGCGTATTATTTGTTTCGTCCATTACCGACTCTCGAATTGCTGTCGGTTGTCGCAGAACTTGCCGAATCTCGAACACTCGGCCGATGTTTCGTCACCCTCTGCCCACGCTTCTTTTCTGCGTTGCAGTTGCCATTGACCTATCTACGTGTCAACGCGACCAGCGCTTCCGATAGCGGTACAGCTTCCCTTTGGGTCCCGTTTTCCTGTTCGTCGATCGTTCCCTTTTCTTTTCATCGACTGCGAACTAGAAAGAAAAACGAGCACGACAGCGTTTCTAAATATTAATTTCCCTGTTCAACTTCTTTTTCCGCGATCAAAGTCCTCGCGTCGCGTAGATTCTTTATGCCACGGAGAAACATCCTTCCGATCGATGTCAATTAATCCGACCCGACTCGAGCAGCGTCCGTATATCGCGCACGGATTAACAATTACTCGACCTTTAAGGAACAGTTCTTTAGAAAATCTAATCACTTATCGCGAACGTGTGACGGGAGCTCTGATAATTACGCCGGACGGCAATCTTTTGCAAATTATCTTCAAGGATGCTCTCGAACTCTTTTGTTGCTTCAGTTTTTTATATTCTATTATATATCCGACGCTGCACTCTTGTTATATATTTTCCTGGCGATGTTCTTCGCATATCTATTCCAAGTACTCCGTATCGATATTTCAAGGTGTACGACGCTTAGGGTTGTTCATTCTAGCCTCGAGATGGGAATTCTACTTTGCGACGGAAACTCGCACGAACAGGGTGACGTTCGATCGGTAGCAGGCGATGGAACGATTTCAGATGTCATTGTTTACGGTTTCTTCGGGGTCCATCCCTGCTTTTGTGCCAGGCACCCCCGAGGCATTACAGCCCTCCCGTCGTTAGGTCGCGAGGCATTTCCACGCGGACGAAAACCACCGCGTGTGCGTTCTTCTATAGGGCGACCAAAAAATTACGATCGTCTTTTCTCGCGAAACGATGGATTTTCGTTTTTCTCCAGGTAGAGAAAATTGAAAATTCGTCGCGGGAGATGTTCTCGGTGGTATCCCGGGATTACGAACGGAGTCCAGCTCGATCGGAAGCCGGATAAAACATAAACATATATCTACGAGATATCTCGTGCGACGCGGCATTCTTCGCATAAGCGTGATCGATCGCGTAATCGCACTTTAAAGAAAGGGCCGGATGCGCGTTTGCATGCCATTATCGCGATCATGCAACGTTGTATAGCGAAGAAAGTCGATAAGCCACGGTCGTTTACCGCATATCAGCTCCGATCTCGTTTACTCGTTCATTTATGCACGCACTCGCGCACGCACGCACGCGTTCACTTTCCGCGATAGCTACCGCTTTTCGCTTTCCACTCGTCTTCCTCTTCTCCGCGCGAACAGAAAACGAATATCTCTTCGGCGAACGTCGACCGACACTTTTTCCTTTTTCGGTTTCGCTCATCCGCCAATTTCTTTTTGTTTCGTTACTCTGGAAACTGTGTCGGAGGTTACGGTTCGTTCGCCACGTTCGACCGAATATACGAGCAACGAGCGTCGATACTCCCTCGCCGATGCCGGGAGACCGAAATTCCGTGGCCAACGAGTCAGGAACTCGGAGTCACCCGGCTATGCCGCGCGCGAATTCCTCCTCGCGTAAGCTAGTCACCCTTTGCGATATCGAATAAACTTCCAAACCGTCAATTACGCATTCGCTCGATTTTTACCAACGATCGAGTAAACGATCGTTTGGTCTCCGAAATCGTACGTGCTCCAGCCAAGGAAATTTTGTTGGCAATCGTTGAGACAGCAAATCAGATTTCCACGGACGCGTTAAAATGTTTCATCTGGTACGGTTGCCAAGAAAACAGCCTACGCGTTTCAGCGTATCGATCGTGGACCGGAGGAGAAAGGTCGGTAGATGTTCGGTTTTCGATAGGGGGTGTCCCCGAATTATCGAGCACACCCCGTACATTTACGGTACGCGCGCGGGAAAGCCAACATAAGCGGAACGCCTGCGAGATACGGGGAGAGAGCCGTAATTTCCCCGTGTCTGTCGCACCGACGAAATATCCGCTCCCCTATCGCGAATGTTTTACACGAGAGAAAGGGAGTTATCGATTTAATTCTCCGGGAAAACCGTAGGGGCTTTCGCCGCGAAGCTTTCGTCGTCTGGCTTTGTTCGGGTCCGTTGGCGTCGAGCGACGTCGAACATTTGCAACGAGTAGGTAATTTTTCGTTCGATCGGTCAACCGATTCGTGGGTCGGAAAACTTGGCGAACAACGCCGACAAGCGGCACGAAATTAACGAGACTCCGTTGGCTGTATCTGCGAGCGTGTTTCGACGGAATGGTAGTGGGCGGATAAACGCGTAATACGCATTCCGTGGTTGGGTTCCGAAACGCGCGAGACGTTTCCACGCGGAGCGAAGAGAGCCGGAGACGCGCGCGCCGGCTCATTCGAATGCGTCTCGCGTACGTTTCTCCACTGGAGGACCGGAAGCTGGCTCGTCGCGCGTGCATCGTTACGCGTATCCGGTGCCCCCGAGTTCGTTTATCGAGGCCTGACACTTCCACGAAAAGACAAGCACCGAACCTTTTTCTCCGTCTTCACTCTCCCTCTCTCTCTCTCTCTCTCTCTCTCTCTCTCTCTCTCTCCCTCTCTCTCTCTCTCTCTCTCTCTCTCTCTCTCTCTCTCTCTCTCTCTCTCTCGAGATAATGCAATTCTCTTTTCATCTTTGATGAAACAATTCGAGTCGAAACGTGTACAATCATCCTCGGCTATTATTATCGTAGAGGACTGATTTTTGCTAGTATCCGTTGATCTAAAACAGTGGCGTTCTATGTTTTTTCGCAGCCGTGTACAATTGGCGAGGCGACACACGGTATGGGCTCCCGTTGGAAATCGGCGAGACCGTGCAGATTCTGGAAGAGTGCGCAGGTAATGGAACGAGCGAACATCGGCAGTTTCGAACGCGGAATTCCGAGCCGCAGCGAGCTGAATCGATCTCGGTGTTTGTTGCAGGATGGTACAGGGGCTTTTCGACCAAGAATCGCACGGTGAAAGGGATCTTCCCGAGTTCTTACATACACCTGAAACCTTGCAAGATCGAGAACGAAGGTCTGTTCGAGTCGGTGATACCTCTGGAGGATCCGGTGGTCCGAGAAGTCACCCTCGTTCTCCGGGAATGGGGTGGTATTTGGAAGAGGCTCTACGTGGTGAGTGTGCTCTTTGGGCGCGTCGCGATGCCCCTTGTCGTCTGGCTCCGGCTCTTTTCCGCGACGGCGGATAAATGGTTCGTCGTTTCGCGACATACTTTCTCGCTACGAACAACGCGGTCCCGAGGAACGGAAGGGAACCGACCGTCGGGGCTCGTTTCAAGAGTGAATTTTTAATCACCCAGAGTCTCGTGCGCTCCACTGCGCGCGATTATGCGCTGGAAGTACCGTGAAAGCATTAAGTCATAGTCGCGAAGAATTAATTCATAGTCGCGAGGATTTCTCGTCGACGCGCGACGCGACAGGGAGAAAATTAGAGGAGAGACGAATATCGCGGCGGAGTACCCTCCTCTTTGACGAGATGACTCGCGCTCGCGAGGGAACCGAAGCATTCTTCGCTTTGGAAGAATCAATTTTCGAGGGCCGACTTATCGTTTCGCGGACGATCGAACTTCGTGTCTGCTCGTAGCACGATTTCTCGCTGGTACTTGCGCGTACTTTGATACTAATTAGAGATGTTTCCGGTTCCTCGTCCTAACCCAGGAACGAGAAGACTACAAATTCAACACGCTGCGGAAGGTGATGAGAGAGCTGTTGGAATGGCGGCGACAACTATTGGCTGGCACCCTGACGACCGATCAGACGCGGGAACTGAAGCTGCGTATCATCAACAAGGTCGACTGGGGAAATCGGTGAGTTCGTATTGAGAACGATAACTCGATTCGCTCGAATAACCTATATGTATACACCGACAACGTCGTATAGAAAGAGTATATTTTATTTCTACGATAGTTTGTTTCTTCTATCTTTCTCTTCTTTCCCATTTACATCTAACGTTGCACGTGTTAGCAGTCTTTGTCTTGACTCCGGTGCGATCGTTACAAATGAGCATTTTATTTTTACTTTTTTTTTTTCTTTTCTTTAAACACCTTTAAAGGTTCTAAATTCTAAAGTAGTCGATGTATCCTACGAAGAAGGCACATTGCGAACAATCGTTACGTAACTATATCATCCGTCTCGTTCGTCTTAAGCTAAGTCTATCTTAATATATCACTTGAAACGCGACTAATAGTAGTAATATAACGAATCGTACGTACTACAAAAAAGAAAACTACGGAATAGTTATAGAGTTATCATTGTCGTAGTATTGTCATTATTTTCTTAGCGGCAGCATCGTGACATTCTTTCGAACGATCTGAGAAAGCATGGAACGCGAGCAACGAGTTCCATGCCGATAAACACGCGTTACCAGCGTTATTATGCTTCGTTTTGGAAACCCTTCGTTTTCGCAAGCTTCTCGAGACGACGAGAAATTATCGAGACACGCTAACGTCAAGCTAGGAGCTTCTCTTCAACGTAACCGTCGCAACTTTAGAAACGAAACTCGACGTCGCGATGCGGGTAAACCAGTATGCAATCGAGTATTACCAAAGTAAAAAAAAAAAAAAATTATACCCATCGACGTACAGTCCTGATTTATGAAAATAATCGAATCGAGTCTTTCGCGGATAACGATTACAACGTTTTAGGCGATTCAAACGAAACCGCGAATTTACGAAACTTTCGTCCATTCGAATTTAATTTCAAGATCGTTCCAAACTCGCTTCCGATACGACGAGAACGTCTATACATTTTCTACTACTTCGCAACGACCTATATCGACGAATATTGCTGCGGACAATTGGGAATGTCCTCGAATATAATCCTTACGATGAGATTTCCTTTACGCTAAATATTTCTGCAAAACGTAACATTCTTCGCTCAAACGATAATTGCACCAATTACACGCAGACATCGACTCGTACGTAATCGCGAACAATTTGTAATTCAACAACGACAGATTCAAACGTGGCCACGTCGATAATTGTGGTATGCGTCGAACGGTAGCAAATATCGTTGGTTCGTTGATACGTTGGAGAAAAGAATGGCAAGAACTTTGCACCTTTGCGCGCGTATCTTTTTAACGACGAGTCGGAATGGCCGGTGATAGCGCAAATCTATCTCGCGAAACCAAAGGTGCGCGACCACCCTCGGTGTTATCACAATACGGAAGGGTAAAAGACGGAGAGTGCGATCGAACGGGCCCACGGAGATTAGATCTCGGTGTCCTTGGCGTACTTTTCGATCTCCGGGTAAATGGGTGACATCTCCAGGGTGCTGGGCGCCGAAGGCACGGACGCGGGCGACGCTCCGCTCGCGGATCCGAGAGGCATGTGACGGCACAGCTCGTCGAGCACTTCGTTGAACATCATCACGTTCATGTTTTGGCCCAGCAGATGAAGCAACAGGAAATCGCCGACCTGAAAATTTACATAACGATAAAACAACGAGCGCATAAGCGTCGCGACGTGTACCGAATATCGTCCACGCGCGGTTCTTCTTCTTTTTCGGGAGTTTCAAGCTTCGTCAATCGACGCGTTTACCTGTGTTTCTCTGATGAGCGCGCTGACGCCAGCGGCCGTACCGAATTTGAATCGTTTCCTAAGTATCGTCTCCCGCGTGCTGGGCAGTAGAACCACGGCCATGCTGTAGAGCAAAGCGACACCGGACAGCGCTGCCAGGAGGATGAACCAGAACCACAAAAAGATGTAAATCTTCTCGTTGAGAATGTTCAGAGCGAGGACGCAGAGGGCGTCCAACTTCTGGATGGTCCCGGAAGAACCGAACTTGTGGAAGGTGCACTTGGTGACGCGAGGAAAGACCTCGACCATGGGATCGCTGCGTTGCTCCTGGTTCATGCTACTGAACTTCAACACGTCGGTGCCGTAAGTCAAGAACGCGCCGCCCAGGAACGAGTCGATGAAAAATATGTTTCCCACCTGAAACAAACACGTATCAACGATTTTTGTTGGAAACGAAATAGATTCGTGGCTTGCACGGTATCGCACGTTCGCCCGAGAAACAAACGCGGCAAAGTCGTGAGCGTTATTAAAGGCTCACGGTTTTACGACCGGTTCGTAAACGGGAACAACGCTTTATCTCCGATAACCACCTACCACGTTAACGAAGTTGAGAGCCTCGCAGAAGAAGTAGCCGGCCGCGTAGGTGTTGTGCAGGTGCATCGTGTCCGCGATGTACTTGACCAGTCGTTGGGCCTTGGCCTGTCGTTCGGGCTTGTTATCGACCATAACACCCCTCATGCCCTCGGATATCATTCTGACCTTGCCCTCTTCCCACTGCTTCCATATCCAGTGCGGTATGTAGAATAGAACACCTTGGAAGAACAGCATGAAGGGCACCCACTGATAATACGAGTGATACCTCTTCTCGCCGAGATCGGTACCCAATCCGGGATGAGCCACGTGGGTACCCACAGGCTTACCGACGTTGCGTGGCAGAGTGAACGTGTACGTGATCCAACAGTACGTGTTTATCACGTTGTCCTCTACCCCTCCGTCGCTCAGACAATTTATCGGGTCGCCTGCAAACATTTTAAACGTTATTCCGTTAGCCGTTAGCCATTCGGATGCTCGTCGTGTTAGCCTCGAGTGGGTTTCATCCACAAAGAGGGAAACGAATCGATATTCCAAAGTTTGCCTGGAACAAAGATCCGAGAACCGATGATATTCGTTCGTCGGATCGTTTCGCACGCTTCGTAATCTTTGTAGAAAAACACCGAGCGAGAACGGCGAATCGAGTTCTGAAAAAGTTACGGTACCGAAACGGATGGTAGCACGTGTCGCACAGAAGGAAACGTGGCTCCCACGTTTACTTTCGCTTGCCTAAACACGACGGTTATCAACGGACATTGTATCGTAAATTGACCTCGTTAAACGAGCTGCGTTTTATCGGTTCGATTACAAACACGACCACGCGTTAGATTATGCAACGAACGTCGTATCCATCCGACTAGGATGGAACGCGTCGTTCGGCACAGCTGGTGAATAGATTGTGTCACGGGGCTGTTGTAGACTTTCGCAAATCGCGAGACTGCGCGACGATAAACCCCAACCGAGAACAAAACATTGCTTTAGGATTCGATGTAACTCACCTATCTAGATCTATCAGTTGCGAAACAATTTTTCTCGGCTGACTCACCGATCCTCTATCGAACGATCGAACCGATACAAAAGAATTAGTTGCCTCTCCGGGGTTACTATTTTGATCGAAGCCGTTGTATTTACAAACGCGCTATCTTTTTCTTTCGGAAAAAGGAGAATAGTGGAACGGTTCTCGCTACGATGCTTTATTGTAGTCGCTGGACGACAACCGATAAGCTCGTCGTAAATGGGAAAACGATAGACGCGTTGCGCCGTAGGAAATCTCATCTCGAGGCCTCCTGCGGCCTAAGCGAGCAGATGTAACGTTACGTCTGCCCGATAAATAAGCACGAGTCCTCGAAACGAGACACCGCGTTGCTATACCGTAATCACTACCGTCTGCGCCCCACGTTGCATTTATGCAATCGTCAATAGATCTCTGACCCAGTACCGTCCGCGCGTACGTCATCTAAGAGGATCATTTTTCCTCGTTAATTCGCCCATGGAAGAGATAATAGCAACGGACGAGAATAAACAATCGTTCGAGCCGAGTCGTTAGGTACCGTTTCTTCGTACAAGGAATCTTTTCCGACGACCGAAGCGAAACGGAAACTCGAAGAGAAAGTCGTTCGGGCTTACCTATGAGATTATTGGCGGACACGATGATGCAACAAGCGAATAGAATCGCGGAGGTAATCCTGTAGTGGGCCCTGAAGATCATGTTGTCGATTATCGCCTTGTCCACGAGGTATCGCACCTTGACGAACCCGGCCACAGCCGAGACCAATCCAAACACCGCCATCGCGTCCCTCGATCAAGGAACCCCTGCGAACAACCAAATGATAAATTCATCTTACGCGCGCGCCAGCGTCGTCGTTGCCGATCGGCCAGGTGTACGGACTACGGATTGATGGATGCGCGCGCGTACGCTCACAGAGATGACAGCCGAGATTAGAGTAATTAGCCCGGGAAATTAACGCTCGTTTCGCTGGGAAATCGCTGCTCTTGGCGACTCGGTGGATCCGCATTTCTCGGATGCGCGCAATCAACTGCCGTACCCACGGTTCGCTATCGAGATCGAGACACCGAAACCGAAACCGTGTTTGTCGCAAACATGACCGCCAACCCACGATCATTTACATTCCCGTCGTGTAAGTTGCGCGATAAGTCAATGCACTTATCGGCGAGTCGGGAGAAGGCTGACGTAGACGTCTACCGCGGTTGCGTGTCGCTTAACGACACGCGCGTGCGATGCGGATCTTAGCTTTTTAATCGGTTAGCGTCTCGTCGCCCGCCTCGCGACACCTCTGTAATTAGCGATAATAACAGGCTCTATAAATTTCATCGCTGCGCGCGATTACGAAAGGCCTCGGCCTACCGCCCCGGTCTGGGAATTCGTTTCGTTGTCGACGAATCGTACCAATCCCGACGTACCGAGTTACATCGAATCAGAGCGAGAAATCGTGGGCGGGAATTTAACGCGCGGTCCGTCGAGAATAACATCGAGAGAAGGGAAAAACCAGAGTCGTCGAGACAACCCGAGCGCGATCGGATCGGATCGGGATTTCGCGTTTCCGGTTGCTCGAGGAGTTTCTTCGCGGAACACCGGTAGTAACCTTGGTGGTAGTAACAGCCGGAAACGGCAGATGTACGGAGGATCGATACAGAGAGGCCCGTCGCGTCGCTGGCACGACCACGCTCTTCGGAGCTCGCCGATTGTTCTCACGGCGAAACAAAAGCCCCGGCCAAGAATGGCTGCTCCGCGCGTCGCACGGATTTCTGTTCGACGCGGCGTTGCTCCGAAAACACGCGCCTTTTCGACGGAGTACGACAAAGTATAGACAAAAAAGATCTCATTTACCGCGAACGTCGAACGAAAGGAACGAGAGATCGTTCGGACCCGAGGTGCGCATTTCGCACATATTATTTCGTTCAAGTTTTCTAGTTCGCGGTAACCGTAGTCGGTGGAACGCCAAGAGCATAGGATGCGAGCTTGTAAACTGAAATAGCCGAGTTGTTGTAGGTCGTTAGAAGTTTATTAGTTAATTAACTGGACGGTGGATGGGGCGCGTGCCGTTACAGAGGGTCAATCTCCAAGTACGTGGGACTGTCGACGTGGAACGTGCACACAGAGTTCCTCTTCTTCTTTGCGTTCTCGTGACGCAACGATTCGTCGAATCTGTACCCTGTCGAAACGGAGTCGTCGAGAGATGATATTCGACGCGGTTTGCGCGTGGTTTTAGCACGCGTTTCTCTCGAGTCTTTGTGGAATCTAGCCATTTGCACGGGACGCGAGGATGGGTCGGCTATAAGATTACCAAACTGCGACTGCAGTTAGAATTTCGCTGCGTTTCTTTTCCACGGAACACCGGTTGCGAGCGGTTGCGAGCGCGAAACATATTCGCGAGGGGATCGCGTGTAATTTCAGAGGTCCGTGTCTGTCGTGCGGTCGCTTCATCGTAACCGATGATTTAAAACGATCTAAAGTTTCCGCTGGAAACGCGTATCGTTTTCCACCTCTCAGCGGTTGCTTTCTTTAATTCAGCTTTTCGATCATCTTTGCACGCTCCTCTTTCAACTAGCGACAGACGTTACCTTATCTCTCCGCGCTCGACGATGCGATACTCTCGTCGTATGTAATTATTTGTCCGAATACTGGCCCCTATCGAAATTTATCCGTACCTGTTCAATTTCCCGTGACAACGGTTTCACGAGGTCTTTGCTACACGTTTCTACGAAACGCTCTCGGTTAACGAGCGTACGAGTCAAACCAGTTACTCGACTGTTTCTTGAGAAACGCGAGAAGGGGACCGCGGAGAGTATCGCGGGAGTGGATATCGACGACTCGAGAAGAGTCGACGCGACGCTTTCTACAGCCAACTCGGACGATTGCTCCAACCGCTATTGGAACGGTCCATTAGTCCTCATCAAGAACGTCTTCCCCCTTTGGCGCTCCTCGTGTTTCTCCGCCTGGAAGGCGGTTTCGTGACACCTCGTAGGTTCGGTCGATGCAAAACGAAACGTTAGACGGTGTACTATTTACAAGACCTAACGAAGAATCGGTTTCTATCGTATGTAGCACGTTTCTCGCTAGCCATCGATGATCGTCCCGGTTCCTGGCCGCGCAGGTAATCGCCAGGTATTATCGAGTTTCGATTTTCAAACACAGACTGGAATTCTGCGCAACCGCGAGACACGGCGGTTTTTCAGCGGGTTTGACTCTGGCGACCGCAACGCACACCGATCTTCTCTACACGAATCGCTCCTATCGGGTTACGGATGCTGAGAACAGGCTTGGAATTGCGCGACCCGAGTACGCCCCGATCGATTCCTTATTCGGCCAAGTCCCGCGAGCACGATCGATTTTGCGCGGTTCCAAGATCGAACTTTCAGCAAATTTCGCTTTCGATTCGATCTACGCGCGCAAAGTATATACCGCGCGAAATTAGTACACGCGAACCGCGATACACCGGCCACGCGAAACGAAAATTCCAGCTGCCGCCTGATTTGTGCGACAATACGCCGGAGAAGCTAACGAAGGATAAATGCCGACTGCAAACCAAAGCGTTAAGTACCAGCAAGATTTACGCGCTCTCCGATTTTCCAGTTCCTAACTCGAGGATAATCGAAACGAGGTCTAGAATTCGTACCTCTAACCAGTTACGGTTAAACGCTACTTTTTCTTAGTTCAGATTTATTCTCGCCGAGTGACGCGCACGGTGATGCAGAAATAATTCCAAGGAAAGGAATATAAGCGCGTTGGAATCGTTCTTTCGTTCTACGTACTCGTCGCGTTCGTAAAGCAGGAAAAAGGTTCACCTTTGATACGTACGTTCGCGTCTGGGCAACGTTCGATTGATTTGTACGCGCGAGAAAAAGTTGCAAAACGCGGCAACATTTGTACTTGACCCAGATGCAACTTTCAACCCACAGTTTCGTTTCAAGCAAGGAATTCGCTGCGCTCTCGCGTTCGGCATCGAGAAGTACTCGGGCCGTGCGAATCGCTGCTTAGGCGATATCCATAAGGGGATACTTGTTCTGAGAACCGGGATAAAGAAACCAGCGAGCAGTGTTTGCGTTGGAGGAACCCACCACCCGCCTCGTTCCGCAAACTTTGCGCAACGTCCGCGTGATTTCGGTAGACGAGGCGCGTTCTAGAAGAACGTCGCAGCCCGGGAGACCGAGAACTCGTCGAGAACCGATCCGTGACTTTGGTAGGTGGAACGTGTTCGACTGTCGATCGGGAGCAATGCACGGTACGCGAGCGTGTAACTCGTACGTGCTCGAGACTCGAATCGATTCTCGGTGCGGCAATTTTTCCCGGACTCGCTCGTAGGAAAGTCGGTGGGAATAAACGGCGTTCGATGCCGGAGTGGCATCGAGAAACGCGGCCGCGAGAGCAGCGGGTTATGAAACAGCCCGAAATGCCATTTAGCCGGCCAATGTTCCCGCGAACGCAGACTCCGTTCCGTAATTTATTCCATGCCGGCGAGCTGCGTGCTCGGCCCGAGAGAAAACTATATTAAACGTTTATCGAGATTTAAGAGGGTCGGGAAGAGCTACGGGAACTCTCGTGCATTTTCATCGACTCGAATAGATCGCACGATCGCAGGCCTCGATCGAATAGAGTTCCGTCCCGCGATGTTGATTCGACACCGCACCTATATTCGACGTAAAGGCTATTTTCCAAAATTACCGATGAAACTTTCGATAAACACGGATCCAAATGTCGTCTGTTCAAGCCTGGACAGCGTAAGAGACTTTCTCGGGCGTCTATCTACGACTTGTCGTGCGAGTCGTTGGGTCAACCAGAATAAACGCGATACCGATGTTACGTACGTGTACCGATCACGTTTAGAAACAGTCACTGAAAATGTATTTACTTTTGTTTCTTCGGAAGAAAAAAAAATCAAACACTTTCACGGGACCATACCGCATACGTCTCGGCACGTTGCGCGCATCGTAGGATCGGGCCGTTGATCCCTTGGTTACGATCACGAATTCCACTCACGAAATTAGTCGTTATCGCCTGCACGACGACGAACAACCGAGTTAACGGTCTTGGTTGGAAACCCACGAGGAAGACACGCGCGTAGGTAGCGCGTGGACATTTTTTCCAGACGACGTTGAGTCGAGAGTCCGGCGACTCTCCGCGGAAAGGGGATTCACAGTTAGGTGGGTCGCGTTTGCGGCAACCGTCCGAAGCCAGCAAACGAGACGCGCGTCTCGGGATGGATTGTTTTTAATAATCGTTGCGTACGGACATGGTAAGAACATGGTTCTCGTCCATTCACGATGCACGCGGACTGCACGGAAACACGGCAACTCTTTAAGCGTGACGAATCGTACGATAAACTCACCGTGTCGTCCGTAGGGCAAACTTTTCTCTCCCGGTGTGCATACATCTATCTCTTCGCGATATTGCTTCTCCTCGCTCCCGACCTTTGTAAATACTTAGCCTCGAGGACAAGGAAAGAACCGAGTCCGACGAACACATTTTTCGAAGATTACACTTGCCCGGAACGACGATAGCGAGCAAAATATACCTCTCGTTTCATCCCGTGGATCGTATCTCGCGTATCGCGGACGAACAATGCCGTCCGAGTGAAGGGCACTCGCGTCGTCGTCGAGTGAAAGGTGAACGCCGATGCGATTTTACGCTATCGATGGACGAAATACGAGCCAAACGAGACTCGACGCTGAATCGTAAATACATTTATACGCGATGCTGCGTCGCCGCGCGTTCAATGATTGCGCGACACGTGAAACGTTTTCCAACGAGACAACTACGAGGATGAGACAAAGTGTTCGATAGCGATGCGAGTCGACGAGTAATAGACAAACGGAAGACGACGCGATCGCGTCGTTCGTAGGTCGAAGAGCTGGCTTAATTTAGTCATACTTTTTACCACGTCGCCCAACCAGCCTCCGGAAGTAGGAGTATATAATATCTTCCGAGAGTTTCATGAATCACGTTAAAACATCGTCCGCCTCCAGAAGCGAAAAGGAGAAAGGATCGTGAAACGGGAATACTACGCTTGCTAAGGTCCGCGCGTTGCATGTACGCGGTCATTCGCACACCCACGCAGAATTTTACACTGTGCGCGTACGGACACGAGCAAACATCCACGAGAGAAGGAGACCGCGACAAGCGTATTGCATTTCGTGGCACATCATCCTCGGGAACAGTTGCGTACACCGAGACTATCGGATGGAGCGCACGCGGTGCAGCTTCCTCTGCCTCTTTACGGCGTATGGACGCGAACACTGCGCGTAAAACGCGTACAATAATATACCTAGTTTGACGACGTTTCTAAAGGGACGAGATACACGAATCGATGTTCGACATCCGTGTCCTCGAACGAGCTAAAGTTCCCTCCAGTTTGTGAAATCGTCCTTTGGGATACGAAGATATCGTCGATCAGAGTTTCTATTTGTTTGTTACAGGGTGATCGAGTAACTTTGAATACCGCGGTGAAACGTTCGAAATTACAAGTACCGGGAACAGTGGATCGAACGATCGGTTGGTCCTCCGGGATTTACATTCCGGACAAACCAGTTCCAACGACAAGCGTGCGGGACACTCCGCGTAAAACGTGCAGCCGTGGCTTTTAACGTGGCCTGTGTCGCGTTCCGAACGGGGTTAAGAGCTAAGAGTTAAGAGTTAAGAGCTTGTCCGCCGCCGATGGTATTTTTCATCGAATCTCGAGGTCGAGGAACCGCAAAGAATCGCGACCGTTGTTTTGCTCGACGAGAGCAACCAACGTTGAATCGAATTTCACGTAAAAACATACGTTCGTGCTGTACTACGATGGAATTTACCGAAACATCGTAAACAGAGCCGAGGTTCGCTTTCGTGCGTCGAGCGTGTCATCTTTTGTTTACGTTTCGTAGGTTAAGCTACCGCTGAGAGCATTCTTCCAAAGTATAGCAACGAAAGACGGACGATAAGAATCCTTCGTGGGCCACGGGGGTCAATTTCATCTTAAACGCGCTTAAAGACATGGCTCGCGGTCTATGCAAAGTTTGAGCTACTCGCCGAACGAATGCGAGAAACCGAGGGACACGACGTTTTATTCGTTCCTTCGGGACAATCCCTTGGAAACGGTGTTTTCATTATCTCCGACAAACTTTCGGTGAACGTGGTTAAACTCGGAGCTCGTAGGTACACACAGTGGTCCGTTGCCACACCCTCGAATGAATAGATAATAGAGGATACTGGGTGTCCCACAATTTCGGTTCGTTTAATAGAGAGGAATCGCAGAGCCTTATGTTTCGAAACGTCCTGTACTCTAAAACAATCGTACGCGGATGCGAGAACCTTTTCCTTTCTTATCGGAATTTTATCTCGGTGGTGCTCACGCCTAATTCTCTGGACACCGTTTACCATTGACCTGGCATTTACGGGTTTCGTTCTCGAAAGCGTTTCGCTGACACGGTCTCTTTCCTTGGAACGATCGAGCATTCATCATCGGTGGCATTGGCTGCGCAATGAGATTTTATCTCGAAGAATTTGTAATTAAACGATTTATAGAACGGCTGAGCAATTGAGGTCTAACGGACGACCTTAATAAAACGCGTGCAACTCGGTCGGTCGGTGTAGCAAAGGGTACGGTAACGCGCGCGGCACGTGTTCGTAGGAGAAACTCGGTCTCGTCGGTACATAAGGTTATCGCAAATTTACGCATTTTAGCCGATTCACGTTGTAAACACATGGCCGTAAACATATCGAGGTTAGGTCACGCGTGTCCCGTGCGTCGATTCATGGGTCACCGTTGCGGACATAACGGCGCCTTCGGAGCATTTTTTATGACTCTTTCGAGATAAGACCATTATCGATGTCATTGTCCTGTGAAACAGCGCGAACAACGCCGTCCACCGACAAGTTTAACCACTGTACAACGTTGTAGTGTCGCAACGGGAATTCGGAAAAAAGAAATGATCGCGAACTTTATGTGGACAGTACCTTTGATGAATCAGCACAGCCGGCTGAAAACTCGTTTCCGAAATCCACGCCAGAGAAGCAACTAGATTCGTTCGATTCCGTTGTTTTGTTTTCCCACGAGCCAATTGCTGCGCGTTGACCACGCGCTTATTGGTCGACAGGCTTGTTTCTTCCTGCGAGGCGTCGTTTTCTTCGAAATCTCGCGGACCGGGCCGTGATGTGGCTGGCTTCTTTTTCTCGTGTTCAACGGTCGATGATCGATGCGCGTAACCGATCAACCACCAAGTACCGCACCTCGCGTGAACTCACCTTTTCGCTCGAATCCGATCGGCTCGAATTCGTTTCGAGCCTCGTTAACGCGACCGAAGCGCGAGAGAGGAAGGATAAGAGCAATCAACGCGTCGTCGCGGTCGTGTCGAGAGTTCTCGTTCTCCCCCTCCTTTTCCCTCCGACGCGGTCGACGCGCAAACGAATATTTTCGAGGAGAATTTCGAGGTTCCGGGTGAAGCCGCGTAACGCATCGACGACGGGGCCCGGCGAACGAACGGCGACTGAACCGAGAGAGTCAGGGACTCGTTCCGGGCCCCACTACTACCCCGCCATCTTGTGCTCGCCGTCGGGCGAGTTTCGAGCGTGGGGGCGACTCTATCAGGTGCGTATAGTCGCCTCTAGAAATCACCAACGCGACCACGATTCGCTGTGAATATACTCTTGCACCGTGTTCTCTTCTTCCTCGCCTTCGAGTCCCCCTCGTTTTCACCAATCTTCCGCACAAAAATACGTGTATCCGCTTCGAGACCTTTTGCGATCAAGAATCGCGATTATTCGTTTTTTAAATACATATATATATCGAAAGACCAATATCGCACTTGTCTGGGTGCCTCGAAAAGTTCGAGAAGCACAAGTACGGAGTATTCGTACTCGGCTCGTCGCGTCGAATGATACGTGGAAAGCCGCCATTTCCTGAAGCAACCCGTTTCGTACGAGTCGAACTCGGAATTTTTGATTCGTATCGTGTGTCTGTAAAGAACAACCGCAGCCACCCGGCACCATAGCCGAACAGAGAGAACCGTGTGCTTCTTTCTCTCCGTCCGTAGAGCTCAAGGTTTTCAGCTCGGTGAATACGCGGTAACCATGCCGGGAACCTGTTCTACCTGCGAGAAGAGGCTCGCTTCGGCTCTTTAAAGCCTCTCCTCGTGCTCCTCCCCTTGCGTTCCCCTTTCTCTGTTCCTTCTTCGATTTTTGACATCGAAAGAAAGGCTCCGAATTCGACGAGAGCACGCATTCGAACATTTTTTACTTTCCCTGGACTGCCCCGTCAGTCGGAGCGTATTTCGACCATGTCTCGTAGCTTATTCGTACAGGTACGCGAATAACGGTTCCGTGCAACGACTCCCTGGACTTTGTTCGTCCGTTGTCGTTTCTCGGCAACTTTGACGTCGAGGATCGTGCCGACGGTAGACAGAGTTTCGGGAGACCGAGCGTCGACGAGAAATAAATCATTCCGGCGACGGTGTTTCGTATATTTAATTACCACGTGCCAGCGGTGGTGGTTAACTTACTTCCCAGTTAGGCGTGTATCGGGCAAACGGCAACATTTATTACCTACGTCGCGGTAATTATTATTATTTCTAATGAGCGTGCCTCGCGGCTCCGCCTCGCGTGCACTGCCCTCTGCGCGTCTCCCTTTCTCCCGGCGCGACGCCTTGTCCCTTAACCTTCTGTTCCTTTCTTCGTCGTTCATTCTTCGACGGCGTTTTGCTTCCTTGTTCGGGTAACGCGGTGGTACGGGATGAAACTTCTGACTGCATAACCGCGCCGGGGTCCACCGTTTCAGGGTTTCCCAATCGCCTTCCGAGCCTCCGAACTCGACGACCGCACGATTGCGTTAGCGTCGCGTCGCGTGCACGTTTCACCGCGAAATATTTTTTATTCTGAATCTAACGGATCGCGCGTGTCGTCGAAACCGTCGAGGACAATTCGATCTCGTTGTGTTGCAATCCGTCGATTTTAATACGTAAGCGCGGGCGAAACTCCAACTCGGAAAACACGAGAAGGGGAGCCAAGAAGCTTTTTCCCGCGAGAAGCTGAGAAGATATGTCTCCGAGCCAAATTTACGTTTACGTTAGCCGGAAAAGCGTTTGCAAAAGCTGTTCGAAAAAGGTTCCCGAAGGTTGGGAAACGCTGGCCGCACTCCCCGCAAGGTAGTCCCTTTCTTTTTGCGTTCGGCTCGGCGTAGCACGGTGCCCGGCGTTGTTCTACTCGGGCCCAGGGCTGTACGATGAGAGGTAGCGCGTTCACCAGCGAGAAGAAAACGAGCCTAGGTAGAGGGGAGTTTCATGATACGCTGCTACCGATGCGCTATTACCTTGGTGAAAGAAATTTAATGAATGGCGGCGATCGTCGAACTTAATAAGCGTACACCTGGCAACAGCGTCGGCGTCGAGGGTTCTCCGTGCCCCTTTTCGAGCGGAACTCGTGTTTTCATCCTCCCCCTCGGTCTCTTAAAAATCGAAAAAAAAAAAAAAAAAACGAAAACGCCAATGAAACGGTTTCAACGACCAAAGTCATGCCTTTGGCTGGAATTGAATTCGGCTTACGAATAAGATCGAGATAGAATGTTATTCGTGTTCCGGTTTGGAAAAATCGTTCTCGGATCGAAAAGAGTTTGCTACGTCTGAAAATTTCAGCATCGTTCTCACGTAGCGGCGGAACGGCCACGTTCGCGACCGTCAACGACGAAAAACCGAAAGGTACGCGGCTAATCACGCTTAATCGGTCGTCATTTGATCTAATTGAGATCGTGGGGGCTCGAGGATTTGTCCCTGACATCTATTGCTGCTACCACTACCACGAGCTCTGTCCTCTGGCCGAGCCGAACGCAGCGGCGAACTGCAACTGCACTCCGGGAGTGCAGCGACGAGTCGACGCGGCGGAGCGCGTCGGTGGAGGTGAGAATACGTGCACGGTTTTCGTGCTCGTGAGCGAGTACTCTACCGCGAACCAGACTCGACGTTCGTCTTCCCACGAACCCTTTGCCGTACGTACGAGTCTTGTTACTCGTTCCGGGATCAGGAAACACTCCTATTAAGGCCGTTTTACACGCTCGCGTGAAACCACGCCGCAACGGACGGACGTACACTGCCATGGATTTTACTTGCTCGCGATGAATCGTACGATTACGCGATCGCAAACGTACACTCTAGTTCGTTCCGGTCTTTTTAGGTAATCCTCGCTGTACCCGACGCCAGAGACGGGCAATACTTTTTACCAGCTGTGCTCTACGCGGCGTTTCTCGCACGCCGTAATTCTCTGTTTGATCAACGAAAAGCTCCACCGTTCGTATACGAGCGGCACAGGAGCCGACTCGTTGATATGCAAAGCATCTTTTCTCAATCGGAGCGTGCCTCGTCAACCGTTATAAATTGCTCGGAACGAAGGCCAAACTCGACGCGTATGTGCGTACCCGACGGTCCATGAAGGCCCTTACACGAGTCCTGACGTACGTGATCGCTGAATCGACCGTTCGATTCGGACGAAAATACTCGAGAGGACGCCACGGCTAACGTTTCGTCACGGCCGACTCTCGTTTCAACGATTTCGGTAGGCCTTCTTAGGAAATCCAGAAAGAACGGGAAAACGATCCAACTCGAAGCAACGAAGAATAACGCGGTGTATAAAGATATCGCGAAGAACGGTGCAAAGCGAACAAAGGCTGATAATCGATTGTCAGTTCGAAGCAGAAACCGGGGAACAAGACTCGAGGCAGCGCCGGCGTAATTACAGCGTTTAAAGCTACCGAATGCTTACCGAATTCCGCCAAGGATGCTTCTCGGGTGAAACGTTGACGGCCGGAAAAAGGAATATCTAAACGAAGCCTCTCGACGAAGCTCGATGAGGGTGAGCTTGCAGGGTTGGTTTACGGAGACGGAGAGGAACGTCAAAGATCCTCGCGAATTCGTCATCCGGAGGGACGAGGCAACGGAGGAGAAGGCAGCGAAAGAGGAAGGCTAGAGGTTGGTGCTCGCGGTGAACCGAACCTGGTCGCTGGCCAGCGAATATATCCGATATCTTTGGAATGGAACATAGGTCCCGACGACGCGACGCGGCGGACATTGCCTGTACCTGTCTCCACGCATCGAACTCTGCCTGCTCACCTGCATTCCATCAACAGGGGCCCGAGGGGGGACCTTCTCGGGACTCTCAGGACCGTACCGCGTCCTCGGGTCGTGAAACGGTCTCTCGAAAACTTACGGAAACCAACAACATCGAACTTTTCATTTTTCAAAAAACCACGAACAAACCGGTGTTTCGATTCGAAATTGCCGGACCGCTCTCTCGAATCGTCGGACGCGGCGAAACATTTGGCACAGCCGTATGCGACGAGTTCGCGAGGGCGTAGGACGATACTCTGAATTGGCAAGATCGGTGACGTGGCTTAGTAGAGGATAGAGAGACGACGAGAAGGATGCGAAAACCAAGAGCAACGCCCGCCCTCTCACGTATCGCTTAATTCTCCCGATTCGGCCGAAAATCCGCTGGAAATCCACGGTTCGTCCCGGTTCGAGAATATTTGTATCGACGATAAAACGAGATCGAAACTTCGCCATGCGGTATTTTGGAATCGATCGCGAGAAACGATTACGATAATCGCGAGAGATATACCGGTTGGGAGTTGGAGCGCGTTCCGAAGGGGTTCCCTTACGCGTTAGCTTTGGTAGACCATCGAATGATTTTCTGCGAGCGAAAACGCGCTTTTGACGATGCAAAAGCGTAGAACGCGGAGCTGCATTCCTGCGAGGTGAAGGGGCCACTGGCGAGGAGCCCGGCGAACAGCCGGCCCTGCAGGGCCCCGATGCATTCGAGAACACGTCGGTCCTATGGCATGCGGTCGACCGGGGTCATGGGAAGTTAACTAACAATAAGTATACAGCTTCGGCCACTTCAGAAGTGAACTTGGAAAACCGACGCGCGATGCCTGAGCTTAATTGGGTTGCGCGCCGGTCGCGCTCTCTCCATTTTCTACGACAATCGATTTTGCGAGGTACGTCGATGATCCTCGATGATCCTCGATGATCCTCGATGATCCTCGATGACGTCCGAGCCTCCAACCGGTTTTGTTTGCCGGGAATATGCAGTCGACGCGAACAAGCGTCGCTTCCGATGGCCCGTGTCCGTTAACCCCTGCGAACCTCAGCGAAATCGACTTTCGCAAAACTTGACGATGCAACTCGAGAGCCCACGCTTTGATTGCTCGAAATGAAAATACCGCGTGGCGAAGGGATCGACGCGAGACCCATCCGCGCCAAACGTTAGTTTTTATTTTTCTCGTTACAGTTTCGCCTAACCGTGCATCGAATTTTTAATGTTTCAGGAAACTGGGTTTGGATCTGGTACCTCGTCAGGGTGCCCACATGGTGGACCCGGATACCATGTCTGTCGTTGAACTTTATCACGTGGTAATTACGCATAGACGGAAATATCGATAGCCGTTCGATGCAATTGCATCGAGGCGATACGTACGCGGAACGGTGCTTTACGCCGATACGAACGCCGAGTCTGCGATCGCGGAAATAAAGGAGAATACAGCGGTCGAGTGGTGGCAAGGTTCGATAGATATGTCGAATAAAAGGACAGAGGGGAAAGCAGAAAGACAGCGATATAGTTTGCCGCGCGCGTATCGCTGAAGCTCGTTGAAATTCTAACCGGAGAGCTGACCGTTTCGAGTGCTCCGCAAGAATTGAATATGAAGTCGAGATCGAATCGTTGCACGTGCTGTTGCGTCGTACACGAACCGGCCACCGCCGGACATTGTATTCCATTTTATAGACGGAGTGAAATTGTTGAAATGGCTATCGATATTTCGCTCGCTATAGTCGAAACGATATTAGCGGGACTATTTGTAAATAGCGTAAAGGTAGAGGGTAATCGCGGTAACTGGGCCAGGTTGTAGCTCCAAGTTAAAAGAGGAGAATTTGGTAGGAAGGGGCAGAACTAGAGATGATCGGTAGCACTTGGCGTCGCGTCGGTGACGAGATGCGCGTTCGATCGGTTTCAGCACGTGCAGAGCGCGGAAAACTCGCAGGGGGCGTCGGCGAGGGGAACCCTCAGACGAAAGGAGCACAAAAAGGTCCTGACGCATCACCTCCACTTCTGCATGAGGGACTTTGGTCATTCCATCGGCGAGCACGCCGAGATCTATTTCTCCCTGTACAACGCCAAGAGTTCTCAATACCTGAGCGAACGTTTCCTGGTACGGATCTCGAAGGAGGGCTTTTCCAGCTTCGTGGAGAAGATCCACAGCAACTGCACGGTCTTTACCGATCTCGGTAACGCGGACCTTGGCAGGGATCTTTACATGGTCGCGCACGTGATGCGTTGCGGGAGAATGCTGTACTCCGATTCCAGCAAAAACAAATCAGGAACCGCCACGTACAGACGGCCCCACGGCGTCGCCGTTCTCTCCCTCGCCGAAGCCACGCAGGATCATACCGAGGAAATAGAGAACACGCTCAAGGTAACACCGCCGCAGGAAATTCGAAAACCGATTCTTCCGGTTTCGGGGTTGTAAATGCTTTTCGACTGGTCAACGTGCTCCGGATTCTATTCCGAAAGGAACGGAAGACGTGCGAAGCTGTTTGCCGTTGGAAAAATGGGAAAAATTGTTCGCCGTCCGCGTAACAACGTGAACCAACTTTAACGCTTCAGGTATATCAAGGAGAAGAGAAGGACTTTCACCAGCTGCACGAGCAGATCATTCGCAACAACAAGTGCTCCCCGCTTCCGGGGCAACCGAATTACGGCATAGAGGTGTCTCTGCGCGTTCTTCACGGCGAATTGTCTCAGGTGAGGGAGGAGAATCCGTTGCTCTTCAACAACATCTGTCTGACGAAGAAACTCGGCTTCTCCGACGTGATCATGCCGGGCGACGTACGGAACGACTTGTACCTGAATTTGGAGCGCGGAGAGTTCGAGCGGGGTGGAAAGTCGACCGGGAAAAATATCGAGGTATCGTGGATGAATCGTAAAATCGCGCGAAATCTACTTTGGTCGTGTCGTAACTAAAACGTGTGCCGAACGTTAGGTAACGATATTGGTGTTGGACGCCGACGGGCAGCCTTTGGAAGACTGCTTGTTCGGAGCCGCTGGAATGGAGGGCAGCTCCGAGTACCAAAGTTTAGTCATTTACCATCACAACAGTCCTGCCTGGGCCGAAACCGTTCGCTTGGCGATACCCATCGACAACTTTTACGGGAGCCACGTTCGTTTCGAGTTTCGACACTGCTCCAGTAAGACGATTCTAAAATTCTGTTAATCGATATCAAGTAGAGCCAAGTCGCACCTAACGACAACGGTTTTATGTTTGATCTTAGCGCGCGAGAAAAACGACAAGAAGCTGTTCTCCTTCGCGTTCGTGCGCCTCATGGAACCCGGAGGAGCCACGCTTCAGGATGGCCTTCACGAGTTGTACATTTACAAGTGCGAGGACCGATCCAAGTTGGATTCGTTGAGTTACCTATCTCTGCCAAGTAGCGCGCGGGAACCAAACGTGACAGGTATAAAGGGTTAGGTAGTCCGCGTACAACACCGTCGCGACGATCCAAAAATACCGAATCTTTTTAACGTCCGTCTTTTTCTCGCGCGTATTCTCAGGTTCTCCAGCGTTCTCCAGATCCCCGAAGGAGACCGTGATGGTGCACACGTTGCTTTGCAGCACGAAATTGACGCAAAACGTCGATTTGCTGAGCCTGCTTCAGTGGAAAGCCCATCCCGAACGTATCTCGGAGGCTCTGGGTCGCGTGTTGCGGCTCGACGGCGAGGAGTTGGTAAAGTTCTTGCAGGACATCTTGGACGCGCTCTTCTCGATGTTTCACACGGAGGACGGGAACTCCACGGCCCACTCGGGCCTGGTCTTTCAAGTGTTGGTCTCCATCTTCAGCCTCCTCGAGGACTCCAAGTTCGAGCACTTCAAGCCGGTGATGGACGCTTACATTTCCGGCCACTTCGCCGCGGCGTTGGTATACAAGGGTCTCCTGAGCAGCGTTCAACATTGCGCGGATTGGGCTAGCGCCGCGGAGAAGCAGGAACCCATCATCAAGTGCTTCCGTTCTCTCGAGTACATTTTCAAGTTCATCATCCAAAGTCGACTCCTGTTCGCGAGAGCGACGGCCGGCCAGTACGAGGACAGCTTCAAACGAGACATCTATCGCGTGTTCGCGGCGTTCAACACGATGCTGAGCAACCCGTTCGAGACGGTGCTTCATTCACAGATCGCTCTGCTCCACTCGATCTCGGCGGTTTTCGAGCAGCTGGTCGCCGTATTGCCGGTGCTGGAGGTGGCCAAGCTGACCTGCACGATGCTCGACATGGTGCCGCGAGAGCCGCCGTTGCAGCTCACGCAGGCCAAACTGACGGCCATCAAGAATCTGACCACGTCCTCGTTGTTCCGCGACGACGACGAGAGTCGAAACTTGCTTCTGGTCACCATGTGTAGACACCTGAGGATTCACTTGGTCAGACGGGAGGAACTGCGCACCTGCACCGATATCCTCGGGGAGATACTCAGCTTTCTGCACAAGAGGGGACGCGACGCGAACAAAGTGAACAACTGCATTCACCACGACGTGGAGACTTTGTGCCTGTCGATCCTCGACGTTTTGATACAGACCATTCTGATCGTGATAAACACGAGCGGCACCGTTTTGGGCTGTCTGGTAGCTTGCCTGATCGGGCTGCTTCAGCTTCTCGACGAATATCACTACGTCAGACTTTGGGAAGAGTTGACGCACGCCGGTGAACGAAAGCCCCTCAAGGACTTTCTTCTGCGAGTGTTTCTGGTCCTTCGCGACCTCGTCAGGCAAGAGGTGTTCCCTCCCGATTGGCTGGTGATCAGAATGCAGGCAAACAACGTGATCCTCGAGTCTTTGCAAGAGCTCGCTCAACCTCTGGCTTTTCGTTTTCTGCACGGCAGCTTCGACTCGCAGCTCTGGTCGACGTATTTCAATTTGGCCGTGGCATATCTCACCCAGCCATCCCTCCAGCTCGAGCAGTTCTCCGAGGTGAAGCGCGAAAAGATCGTCGAAAAGTACGGGGACATGAGGGTACTGATGGGCTTTCAAATACTCTCGATGTGGTCCCATTTGGGCGATCGTAAGCTGGAATTCATTCCTGGAATGGTGGGACCGTTCTTAGAGGTCACTCTGGTCCCTGAAAGCGAGCTGAGGAAAGCTACTCTGCACATCTTTTTCGACATGATGGAGTGCGAGCAACGGGCTCGAGGCAGCTTCAGGTCCGTCGAGTCGGAATTGATCGACAAACTGGACATCTTGATCAGCGAGAACAAAGGCGACGACGAGTACAGGCGGTTGTTCAACACTATGTAAGTTTCGACGTTCGTTTCCAATGTTTGCCAACGTTTCGAACCAAGACTGGTCGTCGCGTCGAACGCCGCGCGATTATATTAAAAAATGTTTCGATTTCGAATTTCACGCTGCTTTAGGGAACACCTCAGCGCCGTGTAAGTCCACCAGCTATCGCTTTCGAACCATCGAAATCGTTGTTAGCGAAACATTTCTAACGTGTAGCGATTTATTTTTATCCGCAGACTATTGGACAGAGTCCAGTCCGAGGATCCCGCATGGAAAGACAGCGGAACGGCGTTCATCACTTCGATCACGCGGCTACTGGAGAGACTTTTGGACTACAGAAGCGTGATTCAAGGCGACGAAAATCGCGACAAGCGTATGTCGTGTACCGTTAATTTATTGGTAAGCGCGAATCCAAGTGTATCGGAGCAAAACATTGTCGCAGCTGTGCCACGCACCCACGTCGGCGTCGCGTCGATACTCGAACGTGTTAATCGCGTTAGTCGAATCACTGATTGTCTAAAGAACAACGCATATACGATTTCGAAGTATCGTAGCTCGGCAGTTGTCGTCTCGATGTCATCCGGAGATCTCGATTATAATCCGTATAGTTTCGCGACCGAAATGGGATTGTCTTTGCTTCTTTTACAGAATTTCTACAAAAATGAGTTCAACCGAAAGGAGATGTACCTGCGATACATATACAAACTTCACGATCTGCACCTGGCGGCCGAGAACTACACAGAGGCAGGATTCACGATGAAACTGTACGCCGATCAACTTGGCTGGAGTTCCGCGACCCTGCCCCCCGATCACTCGCATCCCCAGCAACCAGAGTGGCAGAGAAAGGAGCTCCTCTATCACAAGATCATTCACTATTTGGACCGAGGCAAGTGTTGGGAGAAGGGCATACCCTTGTGCAAGGAATTGGCGGTGCTGTACGAAACGAAATTGTACGATTACGCGAAACTGAGTCACGTTTTAAAGCTGCAAGCCAAGTTCCTGGACAACATACTCACGCAGCTTCGACCGGAACCGGAGTATTTCCGTGTCGGTTTCTACGGTCTTAGTTTTCCACTTTTCGTTAGGGTAAGAACTATTCGCGTTGGCCAATGTTCGAAAAAAAAAAAAGCAGAGCGTAATTCTATCTTGATCTCGACGTTTCAGAATAAACTATTCATCTATCGCGGTTTAGAGTACGAGCGAATAGGGGCATTCACGCAACGACTACAGACTGAATTTCCAAGCGCACAGATATTAATGAAGAATTCCCCGCCCGACGAAACCATCCTCGCATCCGAGGGACAATGTAATATCACCGACGCTCATTTTTCTCTTCTATCGTTCGGAGGTTCGTTCTCTAGAATCGTAATCTTTCAGATATACAAATTTGCAACGTGAAACCGATACCCGAGGAGAGCAGTCTGGCATGTCGGGGTGCAGAAGTCCCGGAGAGGATCGTTGCGTTCTATTTAGTGAACGACGTCCGAAAGTTTATCTTCGACAGGCCGCTTCACAGGGGCCCGGTCGATCGCGAGAACGAGTTCAAGTCTCTCTGGATCGAGAGGACCGCGCTGACTACCGAGGCCAAGCTACCCGGTATATTGAGGTGGTTCGAGGTGATCGAGAAGAGATCCGAGTTACTGGCACCTGTACAGTACGCCTGCGAAACGATGCAGAGCGTGGAGAGAGAACTGAGGAGACTAGTCGCGCAATACACTGCCGAACCTCATCGAAATATTAATCCTTTCAGCATGAGACTTCAGGGAATCATCGACGCGAACGTGATGGGCGGCATCACCAAATATCAAGAAGCCTTTCTTACTCCTGAATTCGCTAGACAGAATCCCGACATGGTGCCGCACGTGAACCGACTGAAAGCTTTGATTCTCGATCAGATGAGCGTTTTGGAAGCTGGCCTCACTTTACATGGGCAGATCGCTCCACCGGGAGTACAGCCATTACACAAAAGACTGAACGAAAGATTTACGCAGTTGAAGCAAGGTCTCGGGCCGTTGGCTAGGCAACGCACGCTTCTTCAGGACAGCATCGTCAAGTAATTATTCGCCGCGTATACCTTCTTTCCTTTTCTTTCCTTTTTGTACGCGTTCTGTTTTGCTTCGCTTTGTTCAGCTCACCGCTGCCTCCGTTACCCGTAAACGAGAAGCAACGACCGGCTACGTTGGATACCGTTGGCTCCAGATCCTCTCACGCGGACGACGGTCTGCTGGAAGACGAAGGGTTCTACACAAAAGTGGACGGCTGCCCGCCACCTATTCCGCAACGAGAAGTGCGGCCACGTTCGGTGGGTTACGGCACCACCCCGCCTAGACCCACGCATCAGAGAACCCTGAGTAAACCGCTCAGTCCGAAGTTGCCGTTGAGACACTCTTTGCCGACACCGACAGACGGCGTCGAACAGACGGGCTTGAGGACTTCTTGGAGCGAGCCTGGTCCCGAACAAGCCCCGCCGCTGCCGCCTAGAGGTTGCAGTAAGTTTCGCGTCTGCGCAAAGTAAATGTCCTTGGAACGTACGAGACACGGTAATATTTACCAAGGATCCGTCGCGATAGTCTCGCGTACAATGCTATTAACCGTGACGGGAAACTCGTTAAACGTACAGGGTGATTATAGAAAGTGGGACAACGGATTTGTTTTTACGTTTTCTTTCTTGCGTTTCAGCGCCCGACAAGAGAGATTCGAATACGAACGCCGGTGTCGTTCCACCCGCGCCGCCGAAGCGTTTAGCGTACAAGCGTAACACCGAATGGACCACCGACGACGACGTGGAGGGACAGAACGAACCGAACGATCTCCGCGACAGCGGCATATCGACGGCTAGTCTGTTGGACTTTCAATCGCACTTGACCAACTTGAACAACCTTGGTTACGAGGATTTCGAGCCACGAACGAGATGCAACGATATCATGAACATTTCACCACCATCCGTGATGAACGCGCTAAACGTTTCCACGGGGAATTTTGTAAGCGGCTCGTTTCAGGTCTCGCAATCTCTGCCCGGTCAAGAGGTAACCTCGTTGTCGACCAAGTATCTTGTACGCGTTACGATTCGTTCGCGCGTCTCATCTGGCTCGATTTTCAGGTTAGTCCACCGCCGATTCCACCCAAGGCGCACCAAGACACGCCGTCGGCCCCGTCGACTTTGGAGAGGGCCTCCAGTCGCGTGCAATCGCACGGCCACAGCGAGAACTACTCGGTGCCGAAACTTCAAACGCTGTCCGTAGCGTCTGACACAGAAAGCACCGTGTAGCAACGATAAATCTCCTAGTCCTATAGCGCGGTTAATTTACAATGTGCGCGTGCCATAATCAGCAGATCCGATCGTAGAATCGTCCTTAGTTTAGCGAAGCGGCTTCAGGAGTTCTCGCGTGGTTAATGTTAACTCTATCGAATCCGATTGGATTTGTACGGAAAGATCTCTGACATTTGCACATCATTCGTATACGTTATTATATACGTAAGAGAATCCTGTAATAATCCAAATGAAAAAGTCTTGAAAATGCGTAACTCGACATGGATCACCCACCTGTGTGTTGTAACGTACCTTGGTAGAAAAACAGTATATCGAAACGCCGAGAAATAACTCTCGGGTTCGAATAACTCGACGAAATGTCGTTTTTTAAAGGTAACCTGTACCGAAAAGACGTGTCGAATATATATTACGCGCTACGTGTTGCATTTGCGTGAATGGTTCTATAGTTTAACGCTTCGGATCTTTTTTATTCGACGTAGTTGAACTAGAACCGACTAGTAGTACTCTTGGCGTTGACACGATAGTACACTGACTTTACGTTAAAGACGACGATCTTCCGAACATTAACCTAACTATATATATTTTGTAATTTATTTATATTTTCGATGAGAATAAAGGTAATTTTTATCAACGAGACCTGTGGACTGCACCGATCTTAAGCAGCAGTAAACGGAAAAAATTACCAATGTCGCGACAGCCGTATGGAAGGATATATATAAATTATGTATTTTGTCACATTCTTTTCATATAAATATATACAAAACTATGAAAATTGCGTCGTACAGTTGTACGGTTCTTCCATGGCATGTATAAAAATGTTGTAAAGTTTCTTTAAAAAAATGTCATAACCTAAAGGTAAGATGGAAGTGGAATGTATACATTGCACGATACTATGTCAAGAAATGATGATATAACGAAGAAAAAGAGAGAGAGCGAGATATTAATCACACGAACGATGGAATGAACTAGAGATCATCTGTGGTCTTCCGAGATTTCGCGCTGTTAATCGCAATCGCGGATCGCGATAACGAACGAAGATATCGGAAGAATCGCTTCCGAGCCCGAAGCTAAACATCACACGAAACAAAATATCGACAAACATACGCATGTATATAGAGATACGATCAGGCACTCGCGCAAACATACTAATCGATATGGCTAACTTCGTAAGTACAGTCATGGCCGCTCTTAAAATATACCTCGGAGCAATAATGACTCCAAGAAATATATATATATATATATATACGTAATCATTTGAGTTTTAAGCTAATAGTACGTTATATTACTTTGTACGGTGTTTGTTTGTCGCACGGAGCTCGTCACACTGACGTTTCCGCGTTAGTATCCTTCCTGAAACAACACGAATTAGGAGAAATTAGCAACCGTGCGTCAAGGGTTACGGTTTCGATCGATCGATAATGTTCGTATGGAACAGTTTGCGAGCTAAAACGTGATCGATACCAGCAATCCTCCGAACGCTTACCTCTTCGCTATTTGTTGTCATTTTCCAGGGTAAGCGTGAATTATAGAGAAGACGATGTTAGTCGAATTGTATCTCTACTATTCGGTTTGAAAATCGAGGACTAGGTCAAAACAGTATTTGCAAGACGATTAATCGATCAAACGTTAAAGAAATAGTTTTACTTTTTACGAACAAAGACGATACGCGACACTTACTCGGTCTCCGTAATCGTTTGCTCGTATTGCTGCTGCTGCTGCTGTTGCCTGAGGGCGGCCAATTCGTTGCTATGTTGTAAATCGTGGGTCAACGAGCTGGACAATATTCGACCGCTCATCGGTAGAATATACTCTGGCGAGTCTTCCAACACGGTCGGTGTGATTTTACCTCGTTTTAGGCTACCGTACCTCTCCGAGCCGCTGAGATTGTCGTGCTGCGACCCGTGCAAGCTCTGTCCGCGTTTCAAGCTTCCATACCTCTCGGAACCGCTCAGGTTTTCGTGATTCGAGTTCTGCGAGTGATGACTCATGCTGGACGCGAGAATACGGGAAGACATGGGTAGGATGTACGGCGTAGGCGAGACGGTGTGATCCTCTTCGGCCGTGTACGGAAACAGATACTTTTCGCCTAGATGATGAAGCTTCTCCTCGCCTTCGGAATAATTTTCATCCGCTTGACTTTTTCGGGGCGAGTTCATTTCGGGGTAAGGCAGTGGATTCGGACTGGAAGTCTTGTTCGAGGCCATTTCGTTATCGGACATCGTACCACCCGACCATTGGCTTCCGCGGACGTCCATTACTACAAATAAAACATTTTTCACTCTTTTATCGATCGCACGGAAATGATCAGCTTTCCAAGTTTTCGCGAAGGCGAAAGCACTCACCGTTCGATGACAGGTACGCTTCCGGTAGCTGGGAACTCCATCTAGGCGCGTAGATAGGTTTAATATTTGGGAAGAGTTCCGTGTTTGAGCAAAGTATGTTCAAGTGTTCGGCTGGATTGGTGTGAATGTTAGGCAAGTAGCTGTGCGGAACGGGTTGTTGCGTCGAGACGCCCATGTTTCTATGCGACCTGGACGCGACGTCTTCTTCGTCCGAGCTGTGGGAGCTCGCGAGGTCTAAGCTCCTTCCGCCGCCTTCCGCTTGAGACCCGTCCGAATCGGATTCGGAATCTCTGCGTTGATTTCGCGGTTCCGTTGCTTCTATAGGTAATTATACCCGATCAAAAAATCATCGAGTAACACGATATCGCTGCCCCTCACCCTCCATTCACCCAAAAGACTCGAAAAAAATACCTTGTCTGGAGTGTAAGGTCGATCGATGACTTCTAGACGACATATAAGGATCTCTGTCGCTGTTATAATTACTCGTGGACGTTGACGTATGCCTTAAATGAGTATCGCTACGATACGGACTGGACCCAGTTTTATTTGTACTTCGAGAAGTTGTACTACTCGTCGAAACCCCTACGTGAACCCTTCGACACACCGATTCCGCTCCGCTATACGTCGAGGAATAGGCCAACGCAGACCGCTGCAACACGATTCGCAGTTTTAACGTTTCAACTTATTCGTTCCACTTTTCGTAGAATCGTTCAACGTACCGAGTGGCCGTTTACATTCTGACTGCTGCTGCCATTTCCCATGCTTCCTTCCAACAAAGGCGTCTTCTTTCCGATGCATCTTAACAAACTCAAGTATAAATTTCTACGTACTCTGCCATTGACGAAGCAATAACCGATCAAACTGAACGCCGCGTGAACGACAACCGCTATGCTGAGCAAGTACGACAAAGTTGGAGAGTTCTCGGACGCGTTGAGAACCGTTAGAGTCCAAGTGGACCCAAGCAAAGGCAACGACGCTACGGACAACCAGAGCAGCGTCCTTAAATTTCCGAAGCCCAGAATGTGTTCCTTTAGCGTGAACGCCGCCCGTACGGACATTACGAGAATACAAAAGTTTACGAACACCGCCAGGCAGACTGGTCCTATCAGCGACCAAATCACAGTTTCATAGATCGATAACCAGCAACTGAAACATATAGGAGAGTTAAGACCGAGACGTTTCGATTCGTTACGCGATTACAAGCTTTTCAACGGTTTGCATACAAATAGAAGTTTCCGTATTGGTCAGCTCTAACGCCGATCGTCAGTCCAACGATAATAGCTGGAGCAGCGTATCCCATCGTATAATAAAATCTCATCTGTCCATGGTTCACGTCCCTCAGTTCGGTGAGCATTCGATAGAGGTGAATGGAATCTACCAGAGTCCACGAGAACGTGCTCAACCAGGCGTAATGTAAACCGATCGCCGTCAATTTGCACGGAAATTCGTTCGAGACTAGAGGACTTCTGGCTTTTAGCGCGATGAGATAGAGCACCTCGGCGAAGAAGACGCACATTACCAAATTTTTGTGAATACTGTTGGAGTTGGTGCCACCGCCGCGTATCAAGGACAAAATGAGCAAAGCGGACAGCAACAAAGGCAAAGCGAGCATAAACGCGCTGTAACTGGTCACGTCTTCCAAAAGGGACGGCTCCGGGACGTACTCTAGGTCGAGGACGTCCGTTAATATCGCGAAAGTGGACAACTGTAAGCAAGAACAGTTTACAACCGTGCCATAGGACAACGAATCGTCCTCGACTTCGGTGGTGCAACCCATTCGACTCCATTCGCCGACCCTGAAAACGTACAAAATTTAACAATAGATTGATTCAACCGGACGACGCAAGAAACAAAAGTCTCACCCTCTAGCCGTGCTCCAATGCACGCACTGCGGATTTATTCTAGTCTTCAGATCGTCTTTCTCGCTGAGCCAAAGACTAATTTGAACCGGTGACTGTAGAGGAATTCCAGTCAGCGATTCGTGACCGTTTTCGCAAGGTACCAAAACGGATACGGTCACAACTGGCGATCCCACAGCTACTTCGACGCCCCATCTTACCGTCACCGAATCGTCGAATCTAAGCAAGATTAATTTCAATTCTCGTTACTTTCGAATCACTCGAAATTTTCATCTAGACAAGAATCTCGTCGGCTACTTACCTCCGAGGTAACAGGGCACCCAACTGTTTGTATTGCACGTAACTCAGCACAGCCTTCCGATTGACCAAACTTTTCTTAACGTTTAATTCCCCTTGCGCCAAAGGTTTGATGCCCAACACGCTCAGGGGTACGCGTATCTTCGAATACGGATCGAATCTGCTCGGATCCGGCATATAATTATTGTACTTGGGAAAGGCGATCGACGGCCCGAAATGCGTGGGTGCCGATAGAAACGCCGACGTATCGGGTATAACGACTCTTTGATCCGCTTCGCCCGGTCTAGACGTGGAAGCCGTTGGATCTTCCTTGTATTCGTCCATCTCGTAACCGAATAAACTCTCCGAAGTCACCACGTCCAAACCTAACACTACAAAATAAATAATTCGGATAAATACTTTGAAGATTCTTTGCTCGAAACTGTCCATCGGATCGTTTGTTCTCGCTTACCAACGTTAACGTCGACCACCTCGAACGGATCGGTAAAGGTATCGTGTTGAGACGCGGTCAGAATCTTCAAGTAATTCGCCATGGCGTCCAGAACCTTGTCGGGAGTATCGCCGGTGAGGGTCTCGATTCTCGACCATTTGTCCGCGTATTTGGCCATCGAAACGCTGCCAGCGATCCCAACCAAATGGGAGACGTAGTCCTTGTCCTGACTGTGAGTCAAGTTCAACCCGACCAAGCTCTCCTCGTACTTCAACAACGCGACCAGCAAAGACTCCGCGATCAGCAAGTCGGCGCCGTACATTTCTTTGGTCAGATTCACCGCCCTGTGGACGTCCTTCGCTATCTTCACCGCCACGTACGTGTTGAGCGTCAAATCTTTCGTCTCCAACGCCGCCAGTTGATGCCTCTGCTCGATGAAAGCTTCCGAGGTGCAATTGAAGAGATCGGGCTCCTGCCATCCGCCTAGCTTGTCGTCGCAGGATCTGGACGTCTTTCCCTCGGCCGTTTCGGGACAATCCTCTACGGCGGTCATTCCAAATTTGGTACGGGGCCACCAGAGGCCCATCGCGTAGGACCTGGGACAGCCGTCGTACACCACCTCGCAGCCGCGAAGAGTAACTTCCGCGTAAGGATTCGGACACGCCGTGCAAGATCTACCGATCACTCCGACTCGACACCTGCACTGGCCCGTCTCGGTGTCGCACTTCGGACCGAAGCTTCCGGTTGCGTAACACTCGCAAGGGATGCACTCCTTTCTACCGGAAGGCTGATAATGATTCTCTTTGCAGTAACATTCGCCGGTCGTCTTGTTGCAGGCAGGATCGTAGCCTTTGGTCTCGTCGCAGTGGCAAGGCCCGCAAACAGGCGACCCCCACCAGGTCGCGGGACAAGGTTGATCCGCCTTGATCTCGCAGTAGTCGCCGGAGTACTCCGGAGACTCGCAACGGCAGCTGTATCCCCTGCGAGAACCGATGTCCTCGATACAGGTGCCCGTGTCGTTGCAGGGATTCAACGAGCAAACGCGCTCGCAATCGCGGCCTACTCGTCCGGGCGCGCAAACGCACTCGCTCGCCTTCCATTTGGCCACGCATATCGAGGCTTCGGGGCAGTCGACGTCGCACTCGTCTTCGGAGCTGCACCCGGTCCCGACACCGACGTTCTCCTGGACGGTCGGTCGCAGCAGCATGGTCTGATTGGTGCCGATACGGATGTCCTGCAGACACCCGTCGAAGAACGGTAGCTCGGTGTTGGTGAACTGCTCCGGTCTGCCGACTAGAATTCTGCCCACGTAAAGGCCTTGCAATTTTGCCGGCAACGGTGACGACAGAGGTCTGTTGCGATAATCGACGTCCAACGAGACCTGCCCGCTCTGCCAGACGATCTCTACCCGGTGCCACTCGCCGTCCGCTACGTTGTTCCAAGTCCGAACGATGTCCGAACCATCCAGCAGACCGATCAGCTTCCCCTCTCGAATCTCGAACACCGCGGAGCTGTTCTGTCCTATCTGCACGCTCATCACGAACGCTCGATTGGCTCGCGTTCTTAAGCTAAGGGCCGTCAGCCAGGGCAGCTGGATGGGCCTCAGAAGGGGATTGAAACTCAGCATTCCGTCGCCGTGAAAGCTCCAGGGTTTTCCCACTTGGTCGGCGCAGGTAGGTCCCGCGTAGTTCTCCTCGCAATCGCAAACAAATCCCGACCACACTTCTCTGCATCGACCGTTGTTTTTGCACGGGTTGGACGCGCAGAACGAGCTCTTCTCGGGGCAGCCGGAATTGGTACCGTTGTCGGCCACGAACGAATTCAAGTCCACGAACACGTGATCGACGAACAACTCGGCGATACAGCCAACGAAATCTTTGTTCCTGATCTGAAAACTGGAGGGTATAGCGGGCAGACCGCCGACTTGCAGAGGTCCCGTTAGATCCAAAAATCGATGGCACGTCTCGGTGACGATGTCGCATCGTTCCTCGAGCACCTGTTCGCTTCTGCCGGCGCAGGACCACCGCTTGCCGAGTCTATCGCCGTGCTCCAACGCCAGAGCGACGTCGCAATCGTCCAACGAAATCGTCACGGTTCTGTTTATGTAAGAAACTTGCACCTCGTGCCACTGGCCGTCGGAGACCCCGCCGGGTACGCTGGCGCTGGCTCGAGTCACCTCGTCGCCGAGGGAAAAGCTGAATTGCACTCGCGACTCGATTATTTCCAAGGCCACAAAGTCGTGCTTCTCGTTGTACCGACCGTTGTAGAGGAGAAGACCGTTGGCCGCTTCGGTTGCGAACCGAAGCCTTAGATGCAACCTGTGCCGCTGTCTCAAGGAGGCGAAAGTGAGGAAAGTCGCGGGCCCGAAGCTTCGAGATTTCAGTTCGCAGAGCGGTGTCACGCTTTCCAGAGTCGTGACGGGGCATCCTTCGCAAGTGAAACCGCCCGTGGTCTTGACGGTGCACTGGGAACCTCCTTTGCATAGCCCGGGTTTGCAAGAGTCTCGATCCAAAGAGATCTCGCAATTGTCTCCGGCGTAGTCGGGGTTGCACGCGCAGGCGTATCCGCCTTCCCTACGATAACAGGTGCCACCGTGCATGCAAGGATTCGAGTAACACAAGTTTACCTCCGTGTCGCACAAATACGACTCCTTGCTGCCGGTGAAGCCTTTCGCGCACCTACAAGCGAACGTCGTCACCGGATATATCGGTCTGAAGAGCACGGTGTCGCTGCTGGCGAATCCAGAGGCGTTGCCAAATTTTAGCACGGTCAGACATTCCTCGAAGTTCAAGCAAGGCTCTCTGACGCAGAGGTTGTCGTCGAACGGCAGCACCGTGACCGTCGCGAGCCTCGCTAGTATACCTCTGTTCAAGTACACGCGCTCCTGCAGAAATTGCGGACTGTAGAACTCGTCCGTGACTCCTGGCTCGACTCTGCGCGCGGAGAAACTCACGTTCAAGATCTTCCCGTGAACGTTCGCGTCCTCCTGTATGCTGAAGAGAAATATGTTCTCTCTCGGGCACGGGATGATCGCCGCCAGACCATCCAGAAAGTATCCCAACAGAGGACTGAGGAAAGCTTCGGCGGTCATGTCGTCCAGTCTGACGGTGATCGAGTTGAGAAGCATTTTGTCGGTGATTAGTCGCACGGAGAGAGTCATGGTGGCCTTGATCTCGTTGATGCCGTCCGTGACGGACACCTCCATGGTCGCGACGCGGGGCACGTTCGTGTTTAGTTGCGGCGACAGACGGATCTCTCCCGTGGTTCTGTTCAGGTCGATTAAATTCGCGTTGTTCCCGGCAAGGATGGTGTAAGTCAGCTTGTCGGTGACGTCCGCGTCGACGGCAGGTATCTTGCCGATGGCCGTAGCGGGGAAAAAGTCTTTGAAGTTGTTGAAAATGATCTGAAAATCTTTGAGCACCGGCGCGTTGTCGTTGACGTCTGTCACCAGTATCTGAACCAGAGCGTCCGATCGCAACGGAGGCGAAGCCGCGCGCACCACTAACTCGAACTTTTTCTTCGGCGATTCGTAGTCCAATTCCTCGAGAGTGATCAGTTCCGCTCGATCCGCGCCCGGCCTGACATTCAGAGCGAAACTATTCGAGTCCTCGCCTCCTATCACCGAGTACTGCACGACGGCGTTCGGTCCCTCGTCCGGATCGTGGGCGTAAATTTCACCGACGGTCGAGCCGATCGGTGAATTCTCGGCTATATAGAGAACGATTTTATCGTTTTCGAAAGCTGGCGGCGAATCGTTCACATCCTCTATCTTCACGATTACAGGCACCACGGAAGAGAGAGAAGGAGAGCCCCTGTCCATGGCTACCGCTTTTAGAGAATACCTCGCCACGGATTCTCTGTCGAGCGGCTTCGCCGTTCGAACGATTCCCGTGGTCGAGTCTACGGCGAACGCGGCGTCGCCGTCGTCTTCCAATGCGTATCTTACCCTGCCATTCAGATCCGTATCCGCGTCGGTAGCGGATACTCTCAGGACGCTGGTGCCGACGAGCACGTCTTCCGGAATGGAACCCTGATACTGTGGCGCCTCGAAGGTCGGAGAGTTGTCGTTTACGTCCGTGACGGATATCTCTACGTCCGTCGTGTCCGAGAGAGGTGGGATCCCTCCGTCCCTCGCGGTAACCGTTAACAAATACGCGGGAACAAGTTCGCGATCCAACGTCCGAGTGGTCGTTATCGCGCCTGTTTGCGGATTGATGGTGAACTCGGACGCTGCCGGGTCCCCTCCGTCGGTGTCCAAGCTGTAAGTGACTTGAGCGTTCTTTCCGACGTCGGAATCGGTTGCACTGACGACCAGAACCGTGGTGCCGACCGGGGCGTCCTCGAACACCGAGACAGAGTAAGGGGCGTTCTCGAAAACGGGTGAAAAGTTGTTCGCGTCCGAGATGTTTACGTAAACAAGAGCCGTGTCGGTTCTACCTCCGCTGTCGGAGGCTGTCACGGTCAGCACGAATCTCTTTTCCTGTTTGTAATCGAGCGGCTGAGCCACCGTTATCAGACCCCGTCCGTTTTGAGACGCGATAGAAAAACGGCCTCTGGTGTTACCCGCTGTGATCTCGTAATGAATTCTGGCGTCCTCGTCGGGATCGGTCGCTGTTACGGACGTGACCGGAGTACCCGGTGGATCGTCCTCCGAGACCACGGCTTCGTAGTTTTTCGGATCGAAGTATGGATCGTTGTCGTTGACGTCGGTAACCGTGAGTATCACGGTGGCGCTGGCAGACTTTGGCGCCTCGCCTGAATCTGCTGCTATCACGGTGAACTGGTACCTGAAACCAACCAACCGACCAATGATCAATTCTAACCCCTTCCAAAAACTTACGTTGGACGAATAAAGCAGTTCTCGCTCGACTTACCTGGAGCACTGTTCGCGATCGAGCTGCTTGGTCGTGTAGATCCATCCGGTCTCGGTGTTGACCGTTATAGGGAAATTCTCCGTGGAAGCTCCGGAAAAGTCTCGCGCCCCGATGGTGTACTTGATTTGAGCGTTGGCGCCCTCGTCGGCGTCGTACGCTTGTATCCTCAACATCGAGTATCCGACGGGTACGTTCTCCGACACGGACTCTTGAAAGTGGCTGGTATAGAAACGCGGCGCGTTGTCGTTGACATCCTTCACGTGTACCAACAACTGAGTGGTGTTCGATCTCGCGGGCGAGCCGCCGTCTTGTGCGCGTATCACTATCTTGTAGCTCCTGGTGGATTCGTAGTCGAGAGACTTGACGAGGGCCACGTCCCCGCTCATCGAGTCTATGGAAAAGGTGTTTTGAGTGTTTCCGCCGATGATCGCGTAACGTACCGCGGCGTTGTTTCCCGCGTCGGCATCGGTGGCCCGTATTCGAGCCACCACGGGATTCGCTGTGTAGTCCAAGTCCTCGGGTATCCATACAGAATAGGTGCGCTCGGTGAATTGAGGATAATTGTCGTTGTCGTCCAGAACGCGTACCATCAGGGTGGCGTTCGCGCTCTTCCGCGCCGACGGAGGCGTCGCCTGATCGGATACGCTCAACAAGACCGTGTAGATCTCGGTCTTTTCTCTGTCGAACGGAGTACGGGTGGTGACGACTCCCGACCTAGGGTCGATACGAAAGGTCAAAGCGTCCTCGGCGTTCGCGACGCCGTTTCCGGTGCTCGTGGCCAGGATCGAGTACTCGACTTCGGCGTTCCTTCCGGTGTCCTTGTCCGAAGCTTTCACCGTGACCACGGTCGAGCCGACGGGCACACCTTCTCTGACGGAGGCGTCGTACTCTGGCCACTCGAAACTGGGCGCGTGATCGTTAGCGTCCAAAACGTTCACCTGAAGAGTGGTGGTGCCCGTACGCGGGGGGAACGAGTCGTCCACGGCCAGCACGCGGAAGTAATGCACGTCGACGCTCTCCCTGTCCAACCTGGCGCGCGTCGTCACCCTACCGGTAACAGGATCGAGAACCAGCAACTCCTGGGACCGAGCGTCCAGGAGAGAACTCATAGAATAGCGGACCGTCCCACCCTCGGGGTCTCTCGCGCGCACGGAGGTCACGTACACCCCGGGATCCTTCTCTTCCTCGACCGCTCCGACGTACAGCGGTTGTTCAAAGTACGGGGACTGATTCTTCAGCTCTCTTCTGACGCGTCTCCCCAGATCCGTGTCGTCCAATTGCCGATGGTGAAACACGATCTTCAAACGATGTTCGGCGTCGGTCAATCGCGACTCCATCCCGCATCTGAGGTTCATCGACACGGAAATCTTCCAGATAGGATCCACCAGACACTGTTCCGTCGCCGAGACCAAATCGCCTGCCGCGCCCTCGATCAAGAACCTCGGATCGGCCACACCGCCCCATCTGGTCTCGCATTCCTTTAGTGCCGTCTGCGGAAGGAAATCGCGTAACGCCGCCACCAGCTGCGACGTACGAAGACAGACTTCCGTGAACCTGTTGGCGAAGACAACGAGGTCACGGCATCACGCGAATCTTACGATATTATCCCGTAATCGTCGCCGACTACCGTTACTCTACTCCAACCTTCTGCCACGAACATCGTGATGAAAATTAAACGAAAAACTAGAAGCAACTTTGAAAATGAACAAAGAGTAACCTTTCGGTGCTGGGCATAGCGTACGAAGCCAGAGTCTCCGCCATCCATCCTCTGGTGGCGGCAAGATCCCGGTTCTCACCGCCGCAGCCGGTTATCAGGATCCTCAGCGGCAGGCTGTAGTAATCGATCGTCGGTCTGCCCAGCCTGGAACTCGTCGAGTCCACGTAGAAGGTGAAAATCCGTGGATATTGAAGTCCGTCGCAGCTCAACGACCGAGCCAAGGTGACGCGGCCGGTGTGAGGGTGAACTTTGAGCAGTTTCCTCGCGAACCAAGCGGTTCGCTCGGTCGACACCTGATACTTGCGACGACCGCCCAGCTGTGGCACCCCTGCCTCGAACACCACGCTCCCCGTTGGTGTGTCGGACGAGAGCACGGCCAGATACGCGTCCGTCAGGATCCAAAAGCCTGCGAGGATAGCGAGAATCCATTTCCATCTCGCCATGACAGTTGACAGCCACCCTCTTACTGAGCGCGGTCCTTCTCGTATTCCTCCTTTACGGACGAGCGTCCCATCGTCCCAGGGTTGCACCGTCCCTTGCTGCTCGCCACCCTCGACCTCAACGCGCCCTCGTCTCGCGTCTCATCTGCGAACCAACGCGATTCGACCATCGGGATTAGCTACGCTTTTACAACGTACGTAAATAAATCGAGTTCCCTCGAAAAAAGTCACGTTTCCCGCGTATACCGACCTACCACGATTTCAACCAACTACGGACTAGTTCCCTTCTCGAGTAAATCGTTTAGAAAACGCGACTGGCTTCCGTCTGTTACCTCGCGCTGAAAATTCTTCGCGAGTGTGAGAATGCGATACCCTGGGCAAAACGTGGGAACAACGATTTCCGTTCGTTTCACCCTCCTTGTTCGTTCGTTGCCTTCCATGGTAAATTCGTTGACCCTGTCTCGTTGGTCGTGCAAGTTGAACCGCGATGAAACTCAAACTTGGTCTCGTACCCGTGGTTGTTTGTATCCGTAAATCGGAGATGCCGATAAACAAGTCAGGCGCGTGGAATACCGAACAGGCATGATTTCGCTGGCTCGTTCACACTTTCGGACGTCGGCGTCGAGACGAACGTTCGAGGGGAAACTTGTTCGATTTCATGGGTGACGTAACGAAAACGCATTGTTTGGAACGCTACGATCGTTTAAAATAAATTTCATTTAACGGGAGAATTACGATTAATTGATTTTCGTTGCAGCGAATTATTACCTCGCGTACGACAGGTAACAGGTCGCGTAGGAACGGTTACTTGAAAAAAAAAACGTCGGCGAATTATTTTCAAGGTACATACTCCGCTCGAACCTGTATACTCTGTACAGGTAGCGGCGCGTAGCTGGCAGGGAAGCAGGTCCGCAATGGCCAAGAGTGGAAACGCGTTTAAGAATACGCGACGTGTAATACGTGGCGCAAAGGATGCGGCCCGCAACGAGTGTCTTCTCGTCCCGTATGTTTTATTGCGTTAGAAATCGCCGGTCGGCCCTCAAGATCGCGGGACTAGTTGACCGCAGTCGGAGCACGATAGCCTCTCTCGTGCCATCGGCACGATCCTCCTTCCCCGGAGGCTAGCCGATCCGGTTTGACCAATCCAAACGGATGGTGCATCGGCACGAACCAATCGAACCAACGGCCGCACCGCGCAACCACCGAGTAGACAACGGCCACGAACCAGCCGGCTACGAGCCTTCGGAACAAAATAACCCAACAAGAAAAGAAACGACCGAAGAGCGTCCAGGGACGCCGATGTTTAAACGCGTAAGGGCGCTTCATCGGCTCTTCTCGACGCATACGACCTTTGCTTCGCATCGGCGCGGCGTCCTACGTACTCCACGATCCACCGAGCTATCTCAATTTCTAAAGCTACACGCGTATCATCGACCTTGTTTTACACAAAAATATACAGTGGAATTCGAGAGCGCCCGAGGTCGGTGCCACGACGCGACTCTCACCGATCCTAGGCACTCTCGTTTTATTATCATTGTATTTTTCTCGATAGCCACCACCGTGCCTGATTCAAGCGAGTAAGTCACGCGGACTGTTGGTTCGATGATCACGACCGGGAACGCTTTCGATCCACGGTCTCGTATAAAGGATCTCTGAGCGTGATCGACAAAAAACGAAATCGTAAACTACCGTGCCAGAGCGTCATGAAAAACATGCGAATCATCGAGACAATCTAGCAGCTCCAGAGTTGCTCGATGAGTCTACAAGTACGCGTAGACTGAAACGGTTGCAAGTTGTAAAGCAAACACGCCATTCCGCGTTATCCATCGTTTCACGCACAGAGATCGAAATAATTGTTGCCAGATCAAAGGGGATATAACCAAGAAGCGAAATACGTTGTACATGTACACGAGCACACGCGCGTGCTAATCGCGATGACTTTTTTTCCACTCCGAATCGCAACATTCGAGAAGAAAATTGCGTACGGAGCGTGAACGCGTCCTTTTCGAACGCATTCTTCCGCTACGGTATGTATTCCGTGTACGGTGCATACGCGCATCTTTATATTCCATCCTCGTTCCCCCGCTCACGCGTTGCCGACTGTGAAATTCCGGTTAACCGTCCAGTGGAAAATGTGCGATATCGATAACATCTTTCAGCCTGGAGATTCTCAGTTAGTCCTGCACGCGTGTATCGTGGTTACGCGAAATTAATTGTCCGCGTTACGAGACAAGTATCCATTTTCTTGGACGTTGAGCATGGAAGAGATACGGTTCGTCCGAACTCGAATCTCGCGTCTTATTACGATTATGCACGCTGCCTGGTTCGCTCGCGAAGGTCGACCGAAATTAAGGAGAAATGATTTTCTCGGAAAGAGAAGCGCCGTGGCGCGGCGACCAGACGTCCCTCGATAGCTCAAAGGTGTTTTCGGTCGATGCTACGCGCAGGTACTCTTCGTTTTCTTTCGAGCGTTGGCTTCGTTCATTCGACCGGCCAACCAACGAGCACGCAAGACGTGCCGCAATACTTCTTAACCTACTACTCGACCGACGTAAGTTACGTACAAGGTTCTCCCGTGTTGTGCGAAGGTTAAAACGATCGTATACAATGTCACGAAAATCAAAAATTTACTTATTTTTATAGCCGACGAGGTCAACGCGGATGCACCGTTTTCGCAATTCACGGATTTCACACTTTCGGTTTTCCCTCTCGTTTACCGTCCTGTCGGGAACGATTCTCTTGGACGAGAATGACTTTGCGATAACCGAGAGACGGTCGGTTTCGGGATGAATGACGACGAATTTCCCTCGAGCTATGCGAACGAAAAGCTATCGGTAGCTTCGTAATTCCACGGTAGTTACAATAACAACCGTTACGCGGTATGTACGGGGAAACTACATTCGCGTAGCGGTGAGCGGTAAAATGAGAAAAAGGAGAGGCGCAGGCCGTCTATCCTCGAATGTAGGTAGTATAGTATGCTTCATTGATTTCTCGAGCACTGCCGGACATCGCTCTTCGAACTATATACAATTCCTCTACTCGAGATTCGCGATACGCTATTCTATATTCGACCGACGAATTCGTCGATGCATTCGAGATTTCGTAAAAACGAGAGTATCGAACGGTAGCTTATCGACAGTTTTTGTCATGTTTGTATCTCTCGCTGCTTAAAGAATCGAAATAAAGACCTGACGATATTCTTACGCGCGTACGACTACGAAGAGAGATGCTGACCGCAGATAAAAGTCCTACGGAAGAACGCTCAATTTTATGGAACCTGTTCCCACCGTGTGGCTCCCTCAAACGGGTTTAGTTAGGTGCATACGTTTCACGCTCGTATGCGTGCAGGGGCGTCTTTAAAGGCCGTAAATTAATGTTCCGTTCTTACGACTGTGTCGGGGAATCCGAAAATTCCCAAGTATCTTAATTAAACCGCTGCGATACCCCGGGATGACAGTATCGATACGCCGTTCATTTCTTAATTCCAACAACGACGCGACGCTCAACCATCATCAATGGAACTAACGTCGTGTCTCGATAGTTCCCTTCGAACGTTCGCATCTTCTCGTATCCGTTTTATTTTTACACGGATAAAGCTAGAAAGCGACGGTCGCGTAGGTCGAGCGTTACGCGTGTAGACGCAAAATCGTTAACATTCGCGGACAGCTCTGTCGCGTCTCGATGTCGCAGTCTTCCCGTGTAACGGCCAAGTCGAGTTGGGTCGACTTTGCTCGAGAACGATACAAGAGGAGAGGGTGAAATAGAAAAGTCATCCTTCTCTCTCTCAGTCTCCCTCGCAATCAGGGGTGAGTGACTCACGTTCCGCAGCTTCGACGCCGACAGTCGTCGGGACGCTTACCCTCCAAATATTGATTCGCCGGCTCGGGTAAAACGAGCCCGCTAACCCCTCGCATCACCGTATCTAAATTTTTCTAACGCGGCATTTCTTGGCTTCTTATTCGCCAGGTCATCGCTTCTTCCGCTTCTCTTACATCGATCGCTTCTTATCAAATTATTTCCTCGTATCAGAGAAACGTAACTGCAAATAACGGATCAAAAGTTGTTTATCTTTGATTAATCATTCAAAATTTTTAATTAAATAAGAACTTCGCTCGGCTCTGTTCTGTACTTTTCGCGAGGGCTTAGCTTGCAACTAGCTAATTGTAAAGTAGTACGTTTCGATTCAAACGGAATGTTCGAAACAACAATTAGAAACAGAAATTACGTTCAATTTGATAAGAAAAAGGCAGGGAAAACGTGTTCGTTAACCCGTCGGAAGACAGACCAGGGAATTGTATGCAAAGTCCGGAAAAGATAAGGGTTACGAGACGCGTTGTCGTTCCAATTATTAAAGCATTTTTCTCGTGGGAAACCACCGGCCGCGCACACCATAGAAAAATCAAGTCGCGGGAACGTACCACGCGAAAAGGTCACTCACCGTCCCACCAAGGTCGCCGCAATTTTGTCACATTGCGAGTCACGCCCAGCCTCGTCGATTAATCCTGTAATCCTTTTCTCGGACTCTACTTCCACGAGCACTCTGAAATTTAGTACGAAAGCAGAAATTCACACACGCGTTAACTCCACGGCGTATATCCCAGAGAAGGTGCACGCACTTCATCTGCCGTCGGCAGCGTCGCGACTACTACGAACCAGGCCATACACGCACGACCAGCCTTACGTGCGAGCAAAGTAGAGGGCGACTACCTGCGACCGTGTATCTCGACATTGACTTGGAGCGACGATCAAACGACCACGATGCCACGATCTCTGCTCCGACCACTGATCTGCGGCTCACACGTTGCTCTCTTCTTACTCCTTAAAGCGACATTTATTTCTCTTTAGGCTTGGAGTAATCGGTTGAAAAAAGTATGTTTCATTTCTTCGATCATCGTTCGAAAATGATCAGAGTACATTTCGAATCTTGACTTGTAACGACGCAACATGGTTTAATTATTTTTTCATTTAGAGTACTCGTTAAAACGAAAACACCAAATAGTTGTTAAGACGAGTAACACGTTACCTTGAACAATATTTCGAACGTTATTTCGAAAGTGGCCAGCTCTAACACGAAGTAGAAATGATTTCTATGTACCGCATACAAAAGTCCACTACGGTGCGATAATTACTATTAATCGAATCGGATTGAATCAGTTTCGATACTTTTTCCGAAGATAAATAGTCACGAAATCGAAATCGAAATAATAAAATATCAAAGTGTTCCTAAGTACCTGCGAAAAAAGATGCTTTTTTCCGAACTATCGACGCCACCATCCGCCGCTAGCAAGTTAACAATCGATGCTATTTGTGTACGAATTATAATGTTTGATATGCGTTACAAATGAAATGCATCACATACGGTGAAAAATTCAGGTAAACCGAGACACGCGATCTACGCTCCTTGCGAGCGTCGAGAACGTCGGCGACTGTTGCAAACTCTCTCCTGCGCGTGCATGAAAATCAACCACATCTAAACAATTCGTGTGTATGCAAGCAGCGAGATCCTGCACGATCACGTTTTACGAACGATAGTTTTCATTGCGCTCAAACCAATTGAAATACCGTTTCTTACATTTTTTTTCCGATTGGATATACCGAATATTGAAATTAATAATAGTATAAGCTATGTATTTCTGTAGAAAGTTTTCAAACTTTATTACGATATCAGTCGGTGTTACATTCGATCTAAACGCCATCTGAAATTTAATTCGAGAATATTACATCAGAGGGAGCCACGAAGTTGGGAAACGACTTTCTTTCATATTTTGTCCGCTACTTTTTAACGTTGCTTTCCATGCCTTTCTGTTTGACGTGAACGGTCGAGAATACTATTGTGAGATTATTTAGTGTTTTGCTGTGAATTTTGTGTGACACTCGCAGAAAAACCAAGGTAAGGATTTTATTGCCAACTCGAGTGATACTTATATCCTTTTACAATTATTTCATTCGTTCTTTCATCCGGAATTTATATTTCGTAAAGTTCGTCGATTACTTTCGATATTTACGCTATAAAGAAAACCATGTAACGTAAAATTTATTGATTTACAAATAGTTGTAAATTTATTACATTCGAAAAAATATAGATTTCGTCAAAAGATCTAAAATGAAGCGAGGTGTACAGATTGAATCCAAGCTTCAACTTTTTGACAAGTTGGATCCGAACGATGTTTGGAAAGAATTTAATTGTCCAAAATATGTCAGCCCCACCTGTCAGCCTAAAACTGATAAATTACCGAAAGAAATATACGACCTAGATAAACAATCCGAAGCAAATATAAATTATTCTTTGCAAAAGCTAGACGAACTTATATCTGATCCTGTAACGAGTAACAGCGTACCCCGTATATCTAGACTTTTATACGATTATCTTCATCAAGTAGGAGATAACGGTTACGTATCCTTTGATGTATATATTATTTATATTCGAAACTACTTAATTTTTATAATAATCACCCCTTATTATTTTTTTTGTTCATAAACAAATCTTTGTTATATTTCAATTATTTACGAAATTTTCCTCAAGAACATCTTTAGAAAGTAAAAGATCTACCAACAGTAATGAAAATATTAACATTTCTGGCTAAGAATATTGAAACGGTTAAAGAGTACCAGCCACATCTAAATCAAATGTTGGAGCTTTGCAATTTATCGCCTTTGTTGGAAAAGACATCAGAAAGTTTAATTTGCTTTGATATAATGGAAGAATATTTTAGTTTATTAGGGCATCTTCTTCTAATTTTATCTACTAAGAAACAAATGTTAAAGGTCCACAAAGCTCTTCATTCGTTGTTATTAGAAAGAAGCTCGACTAATGCTGCAGCAGTAAAGCTCAAATATTGCCATAGGGTCGTAGAAAAATCAAAGTTGCCAATAAGTGTGAGCAATTTATTACAAGTTTCTCTTCCAGATATGTATGAAAAAGCTTTAGAATTGGTTTTCCTACTTTCATCCATCTCGTATAGGTGCTGTAAGTAGCAAAAACTGAATTCATTGATAGAATTCTGATTATCCTTAAAGAAATTTTTTTAGTATATTTTCCAATGTTAATTAAAGCTCATAGAATGATAGAAGCTGGTGTGCTTAATACGATACTGGTTAGGATTGATTTACCTTATGCTACTCAATTGTATTGTACAAGACCACCCGATACACTATTAAATGGAAAGACATATTCCCAAGATATGACCCTTTTAATAATTACTACTTTATGGAATTTAATGAAATCTGTTCTTCCTCCAAAAGGCATGCCTATTAACTTGAAGAGCGTACCAATGTGCGCGCATTGTGCTTTGTGGTAAACTTTGCAAAGATTCAAAAATAATTAGAATAGAGTTTTGAACATTTATCCATACTAAGGTTGGTAACAAAATTTTCATTGTTCAGGAGTTTACGTTACGCGTTCGAGAGACAAATATGCTACAGCAGATATCAAAGTAGCAGTATAAAAATTAGAAATGAACTTGCACTTATTATTCTTGCAATTTTGGTTACATTTCCCTCTTGGAATTTCGTTAGTAGTGGTATAGCAGATACCGTTATCAAATTTTTAATCGCAATCGAGTATGGTACTGTAAGAGTGTTTTCAGAAAAAGTAAAATTTGGTAGGACCAACGAAGATTTGTTCTTCCAGAAAATCTTAATGTTAACCGTTATGCATCTAGCGCAAATCGACGCTTGCATTTTTGTAATTATATATTTAAAATTTTAATTAATTCGTATTCTATACTCGGTTACAAAGAATATCGTAAATCTGTAATATTCGCTTGTAATAGTTAATGGCAGAGAGGAAATTAATGGAAACTATACTTCAACTTGTTAATCCAAATATCGAAAGTTTTAAAGTTAATTGGAATACACATCAGTTTTGGAATTTATGGACATACGCCATCAATGTCTTGGCTGTATTAGCACCTAAAATGCCAAAAGAATTCGTAAAATACGACGGTACGATTAGGTATCTACAACTCGATAAACAAGAATTACAATTGTAGAATTTTTATTATTTAAAACAATACCTTATCTTTATAGATTATTAATGTTATTGGAGTGGAGTTTAAGTACAAATTTTGATGCAGAAATAATAATGAATTGTACAAAAACAATTTGTACAATTATTCTAAGTAATAATATATTTTTATTAGAGAATTTTCGGGAATATGGAACAACGTTGTTGTTAATTAGTTAGTTTATCTCTCCATTGACCTTTATTTATTTACCATTTCGACATCATAGAATAATGTTATGTATTTAACATAGTACAGAAGTAATAAATCGTATTTTGAACTTTGAGAAAATTACAACAATGGCTCAAAGAATTTTAACGTTGGCGTTAACATCGCTTGAAAGATTTCTGAGAAAACAAAAACTTTACCAAGAAATGTACGGAGAACAAAGTATTATATTTATTATGGAACTATTATTCCAATGTTTATATCAGAAAAATAAAGAAAATCAAATAGATCAACGGTAATATTTGTTTATACCAACAATTGTAAAATGCTTGCAACACGTTATGATATAGAAAGCCTTGGCAGTCTTTTACTAGCGATAGGTTCGTACATATGGGAATGTATAGTATGGTGTCCAGTGAATCTTGAAAAATTTATCAAGTATGGAGGAGTATACGTTATTCTTGACATCATTCAAATTGTTCCATACCCGTCGCAATGTCTATTTCTCGGTGTTTTAACCGATATGTGCGACAACTTTTTTTGTGGACCTTACTTCTGTACCTGGCAAGGTATCGGTAAAAAGACAGGATTCATGTCTTTACTAGCAATGGTATGGCGAGAAGAAGAAATTCGGTTGAAAGTTAGGAGATACGCCGATGGTTCTTTAAAAGGCAAATTGTAAAATTATCGCAGCTATTTAGTACCAAAATAAAGTTCATTACTAGTTCTTACGTATGGTATGTCTTCTACAACAGACGAGGAAGTGCCTCAAATGGGCAATAAGCAGTGGTTAGAAACTTATCATACACAATTATGTGGAAATATTAGCCCTGCGATACTTGATTTGATTGGTTCTATTAGATCAAAGATATACAGTATTCGTAAAATTATTGAAAGAGACAATGAAAGATACGACATGGCAAAGGAGCGTTATAAAATATTGTATATTGATCTTACAATGGAAGACCGAGTAGGTATAATACAAAAAGGTTTTTCTAATTTGAACCTTTTACAATTATACATAACATTGGTACTCAAAATCTTTTCAGATCACAATATCATCCATAGATGTTTATTTTAAATTAAAATTAGGCCAAGCATGGGTAGAAATTGCTAGATATTTTGAGCAAGTTGGTATCACCCCGCTTGGTATGGATGGTCAAACAATCTTTTTAATGATCCAACAATATTATTCATTTGGAGTAATGATAAAAGAAAGGCAGAAAAGAATAATGGAATTAGTAAAAAGAGAAGAGGAAATACAAGAGAAAGACGAGTATGCGAGGATTCGTGACTCTAAGCTTGCTTTATCGTTAGATGCATTCGACGAATTAGATTACATATATAGAACAACAAATAGAGCATACATGATAACGAAAAAATGTGAACAACAACAGGAGATTAATTCAGCTTTGAGTTTTCCACCTGGCTCAGACGATGCACACTGCCATAGAACATTCATGGATAAAGCAATGTTCACGGTAAAGATAACATTTTTGTTTTTTACATATATGTATATATTTTGTTCGTTTCTTTTTAAAATTGTTTTCTGTGCAGACTATCTTTGATCAAGATCTTACGATAATTAGTAGTCTAATAAAAACGACAAGCCTTGGTCAAACAAAGGTTTTGCCCATTTCACCTCATCATTCAGATATTTTTCATGATACGTATTCTCTTGGAATTTCATGTTCATCGTTGTCGATTAACAGCTTAGAAGAATTTCACAAGAAGAACGTAACGCGTATAGAATAAAATCATACGGATAGCATTGTTGTATTCTAAAAAAATTACTTGTTATCGTCCTTTGAAAATACAGAAACCTACATTACCGATCGAACTAGTAAGCGAAGTTATTTATATATTTTAAAACATTCTTGTTAATAAATGTTTAAGGAACGATTAAAAAACAATATAGTACCGATTGTATGGAGTAAACTAAAAACTAACGAAAACAGCTATTTCTGTACTTTATCGAAACATCGATAGTTGGTTTCATATTTATTCATAGTTTTTGAAAATGGAGAATTCCGTCTCGGTTTCTGGCATTCGGCATTGCGATATCGTAGATTTAGTCGTATAAAGTCCTATTCGAAACATATCAAAGATCGAAGAGAATTCTATTGGCTCCGCCATTATCTTGGGTGTTTAGATTCTCGAGTTTATCTAGATAATGTAACGGAATCTCTGGCAGGAGAGCGGCCGAGGAACAGAACAACGCGGCGACGAGCCAGCCCCAGTGAGAGCCAACATGCCGTTCCGGCCGCAACCGATCGTCATCGTCGTTCTCGTCAGTTCGGTACCGGTTTAAAGACGCATCGAACTGAAATCCTCGGCCGTCTGTCTCGCCTCCTTGTGCACAGTTCGTGCCTCAGTTCGCGAAAGAAACACGAATTGATCGCGAGTTTCGCGTTGAAACGACCGCCACGGAAAATACTTTCTCGGTGACGTTTGTGAAAAGCACGGTGAACGTTCGCATAGAAATCCGAAAACTCGGTTCAACGTTTCCCGTCGTTTACGACTATTCGATTTGTTCGATCAGTTTTCCTTCGTTTCTCTACCTTTTCTGCCTCTCTATCTACCGTCCCACTCTTACACGTCTAAAGTCTCTCGTTCCGTCTCTGTCGTCTCCCCATATCCCTTCCCTCTGTTCATCCTTCCGTCATCGTCTCGTCGTCGTCGGTCGCGCGTAAGCCAGACGGGGTACGAAGAGCCGCACGGATTTATATATTCGTGTAACGCAGGAGAGTTTAGCAACTACGTAAATATGGCGTGTGAACGGTGGTGCTTTAACCGTGGCTGTGACGGAGCTACCAGACGTTGGCCGTGTATCCTGTTGTTGCTGGCCCTGTACGTGCTCGACACGAGCTTCGCGGACGAGTCCAGTGAGTCTTTTCTCGAATCTACTTGTTGCGCCCTATAACGTGTTCTCTTTTACGACTCGCTCGTGGATGCCTTTCTTGCGATCTTCCGAAAGAAAAAGTTTGCCCGTTGAAAGACAGAGCGAGAAAACAACCGTGTGCCTTTTCCTACGCGGTACTACTACGCAATTTCACTAAGCGTGACTGTCCCCCTTTAAAGATACAACTTCCCTCGATCTCGTCGTCCTTCCTTTCTGTTGCACGTCTCTCATCGTGATAATCGTCGAGGAGGTGTGCGTGCCGCGTGAAACTTGCTCCGATTCGTCGAGAGTTCACGTTGGACTCTCGAATAACTTTTCTACCGTTATTAAAGAGAACTCTTGTATCTTACGAGATCTCTGTTGGTCAGGTAAGTCGGACCGATACCCATCGAGCGTGAAAAAAGATTCGGTGGCAGCAAAACTTCGTTACTGTCTTCGTTTACACAAGTCTTACCTTTTCTTTCTTACGATCGTGTCGTAAAATAACGCCAACATGTTTTATTACGTTTTTATCGAGACAAATCTCTCTTCTCCTCGCTTTGTCTCAAACCTTCCCGTTTCGTGTCGTACCTGCGAAATCTCTCACTAAACACGTCGTTGTTAGCAACATTGCGTTAACGTATCATGTTATCGCGATTATATAATTACATAGTATCGTTCGATTTACAAAAATATTTGCGATAGAAAGTTCGTTCTATCGCTAGTGTCGCAAAATTTGTTCGTGGTCGATAACCTTTATCGATACACGTTTGTTCCTCCAATCGTCGTGAAAATACAATCTCGCGATCCTTTTCTCGGAATTTATCGCGATACTTTCTACTTTTAACAGGAACACGCACATTTACGAAAGCTACGTTATCACGAGATCCGAGGTGGGGAGCAGAGATGTTGATTTAGTAACGACAATAAAGACAAAATTTGTAGAAGAAACGAAAACGTTCGAAGACGCGCGACGTGTACGATTTTTCTGTACGATTTTTATGTACGATTTTTACGTCGGCTGTATCGGACGATAGGTGGAATTTCTGAGATGACAGATCAAGAGGTTATCGGAGGGAGGGGTTCGTTATATTTTTCTCGATTTCTACCGTATAACAATTTTATATAGAATATCGGTGTTTACGCGGATCAACTATGTTCGTTTATCTCGCGTTTCGTTGGAACTCGCGCTTCCTCCGTATTTTGTTTTTCGTCCACTGCATACGGTGGTTTGATGCTACGCGATATGGAAATTGGGAATACTTTGTCCTTGTCGTTCGATGTTCGGAAATCGAGTGGTGACGTTGCATTTCTAAATACGCTTTGTTGGACAAAGTGCTTTTACGCAACACACCTGTTGATTTTAGGACATAACGATACAAGGAAACGTGTTTCTACTTTTCAGGTAAAATTTAAATTAAAGGATAACAATGAAAAACGCTACAAAGAACGGTGAACGTTTTCTGGTACGCGGTGGAAACAAGATTGCGACCTTGATCGCTATCGTGTCAAATCAAACTTTTCTCAAGAGGATAGAAGGTTACCTTTGCAAATAGAAATGGGAATTGGGATTATCGAGAATCGATTCGAGTCACCGCGTTATTTACAAATAAATGCTAAATCTTCTTTCCTTGAGTATTTTTACCGACGTTCGTTTACAAGTAAAATGAACGTTTAAGCGGTCGCCTTGTATATTGAAATGCTAAACTGGAGTCATCTGTAAACAAATGTAGCGATTAAATTCGTAATGACACCTTCGAACGTATTACCAGCGTTGGACTTTATTGAGAGTTACGTGACAAATTAGCGGAGAACCGAGAATATAATTACGGACGTCGCGTGGAAAATATAACGAAGTTTGAAGTTACGCGAAACAAAAGAATGCCAATAACGAAATATGCGGTATCGTCCGTGTATAGTAATTTAACGACATGCACAGAGATCATTTTTATGCAAGCGGATAGCAAGTGAAATGCTGAAAAAAAGATCATCTACTCCGCGCACGAGTGGTTTTGTAGGTTTCCACGTGTTGCGCGCCATTCTTTTACGACGGTCTGAACTTTTCTGGATCGAGAAAGTATATAAAAACAACCGTGTGTCGTAACATAGGACTTATCGAAATTAGCGATACAGGCTGCCCTTTCCCCGTGGCTTCTGCGTTATTTTATCAAATTCCATTAAATATGCAGATACCAAAGAACGCGTCTGCAACTACGTAACAGGCGCCAAAGGCACCAGCTCCTCGTTTTATCTTCTTTCATTTCCTTTTCCATTCGTCTACTGCGCGAAGCGCCCTGTGCACAGATAATGGGTAAACCGAGCAATTCTTACCGTTAAATACGTCGTTAAAATAACGAGTACGTTTTCAAACGCTCGACAGCACGGTGCGACGCGCATTCGCTGGCACGCTGTTGAAAAGAAACCGATCGGCTTTAAATTAAAAACGCGTCTACGTTTAAACGCCGCAACGTGAGTCCTAGGTTGGCAGAAGGTCGATGAATGAACAGAGCTGCGATCCGTAGTTCCGGTAATATATGTACATATACGCGATTACAGTGCGCGAATTGCCAACGATATCGACGTAGGTCGACGTTCTTTTTGTACGGTTCTCGTTGTCCTTTGACGACGGGTACGATACACCTCTTGGTCGCGAATTCGTTATTATGGATCGTTCGACATCGATGCGAATTCGCCAGTAACGCGATTCGCGTAAACTTTTTCACAGCGAACGGTGGGTTATTTCGAACGAGAAGCATCTGGGATCGTCGATGATCGCGACGATCGCGACGATCGATTTCGTAACACCGCGCTAATCGTCTATGTTCGCGAGTAAGCGAGCGACATTCGCTTGGCCCGTCGATTCCATTATTTTTTCCCGCGTTTCGATTCTCGAAGGCCTCTCCTGGAAACACTCTTGCGGAACAAAAGGGGTGTACTCGTAAAAGGCGAGATGACGGCTGTTGGCGCACTGCAGCACACTTTGTTTCGAGTGGTTTTTACGGCGACAATGGACACGCGTACGCTTGTTACGCTCCCCGGACCCGTCGCATTGCGTTTGAACGCGAGACGAGTAGCTACTCGATCGGAACAAGCCGAAATTGTCCTCGCAAAGGACTGCGAAACGCGACCGTATACCTCTCACCTTCGCTGGAAAAGCGCGCTCGTTCCTTTCAAGGCTGTAAGGGCAATTAAACGACAATGCGACTCGACACGATAGCAACGAACGATGCAATACCGCGAAGAAAGACGCTACGATTCTCGGCAATGTACAATTGCTTATTTTTAATGGAAACGAGGAAACTTTGATTCGAGTAATGGACAACGAAACGAAAAGTACGCGTCACGATACTTTTGTTCGTTCGAACGGTTAGGTATTTAGTAAAGAATGTCTTTGTTCGAACGTAAATCCTTGATTACGGTCTGGCAGTAGTTTCCGATGTTACCTTCGGGTGTGGAAAGTTCAACGTTCTCTTCGAATTAGTCCTTCGGATTGATGCTCGCGCTATATCCGTCGCGTCCGAACTAAAAATAGAAAACATCTGGACTTGTTGGCAATAAGTACGCGTGCTTATATCCATACAGTCACCGTGGATATAGTCAGCTTCTTATCCCGGATCCCATTGCTAGTTGGTCGACGTAATCAGTCTAAACGAATCGACAGTCAAAAATGTTGAAACGTACGAAAGTAAAACGCTTAAACGAACCGATATACAAGATGTTTAGTACTCGTTTCGGATGCCTGTGGTAATACCGTTGGCGTAACCGAGCGACTATTCGCCACCGCATTTATGTAGATAATTTTCGGCGATAGATGTAGGTCATCGCTGATAAACATTCGGTGCAAGGGATCCTTGACTTTGACCGAGAGCCGCGATAAACGTAATAACAGTCTGTGCTCGCTGTATAATTGGCACTTGATATAAATTATGTTTTACTCTGTAAACCCTCGTTGAAGGCCGTCGTGTCCAAAAGCTGACCTTCGACCGATCATAAAATTACGTCGTCTGCTAATCGGAAGTTGCACCGCCCGACTAAACGTCTCGCTGCATTCGTAGCGGTACGAACGAGTTTCTTTTCTTATTTTTCCTTTTTCTTTTTTCCTTCTTTTGTACGCGTCTCAGTTTCCACTATCCCGCATATCGGTCTTTTGTAGATTGAGTCGCGTTACATTCACCGAGTCTCTGCAAAGCTTTCGCAGACTCTCGAGTCCGTCCTTGTCGTCTTTACATTCGAAAATGCTCTCGAGCGTGCATCTCGTCTATTTTAGTCGTGTTCCATCCGACTATACCGTATAGTCGTCCGCAGTCGTCGAGCGAACGTTCGACGAAGAACACGTGTGCGTCTCGTTGCGGTGTCTTTTTTCGCCATTGGCACCCAAGTACGAGGTAGCGTAACACCGTGTCTACGTAGCGAAAACACGAAGATGCGTACCACGCGCCCGCACGTATTCGGTTTCTGCGACGTATATCGCGTTCAATATGCCTGTAACGCGACATAATCCTATATCGTGTTCCTTGGCCGATCGGTGCAACGCACGTTACGAATACCCGCAACAGACAGACAGACGGTCTGGTCTCGTAAGCCGCTTCCTTCGGTAAATCTACACCTTCGCCGCATGCCGCTACCTCCGCCAGAGTTTAACGCTTCGAGTCCCGATCATTGAAAAATTGGAGAAGTTCCTTGGCGAGTTCGCGAAGAAAATTCGAAGTAAGGGTGCAGCGACCGAAACGAACCGAACACCACCCACGTGCCCCTATTTTGTACGATAGTAAATACGAACCCTTCCCTTCCTTTCCCTTCCCTTCCCTTCCCTTCCCTTCCCTTCCTTTCCGTTCCTATCCTTTCCTTTCCTTTCCTTTCGGGCACGGTCCTTCCGATTACCCTTGATCATACCGTGTCTTGCACACTCTTCCTTTCCAGTCTAATGCAAATTATAGGTCAACCACATTGTCGATAAGCGTCGTATTGACTGTCGTCGTGCCGCGAACGCGTCGCAAGATTTGTTTTTATGTATTCTCCGATGTTAACCTCGTTTCATGCATAATTAACCCCGAGCGAAATTAATTATCCGCGGAGAGATAATTTCAATGACGTTCCAGCGGGGAAAAACAATCGTTTATCGTTAATGCTATTATTAGCGAATTGTTTGCCGTCGATTAATCGACGAACATTCAATTCTATCGTTAGAGTGGACTCGATTAAGTCTGAAAATTTGTTTCGAGCTTCTTGTATCTTGTATCGATTTAAAGCGATCAACTATACCCCGTGCATAGTTAATACGCTACTACATACTTGTTACTTATTTCCATTCTTCTTATCGTATTCTAACTTCGTCTTAGATGACTTCTACATTGTTTTAATACCGTTTGCAGTGTCTCTTAACTCTGATATCTGAGGAGACCTACTAGCCGCCCTGTAACTCGGGTACCACGTGATTGTTTCGAGCTGTACGTTACGTCAGGAATAACTGTAGGAGTCTAAACGAAAAATAAGGCACGGGGACTCGAACCAACGATCCTCGGATCCACAGTCGACCGCTTTACCTACAAGACCGATCCCGTACCCTCCTACGTTTCGTGTTCTTATTTGACTCCTTATCGTTGGGTACGGGAGGCGCGGATACTACATAACTTTAATTTGCAACGTTGGAAATGTTGCGCGAGTCGTGTCGCGTATTTGACGAGAAAAATCTGTAACAATTCGAGCACGCTGGTCTGGTATTGGAAGAATGTCATCGCAGCGTGAAATCGCGAGTTCGTTGCACCCTCGATCGAGCGCTTACTTAGGCTGAAAGATGGTCGACTCATGGCGGGACTCGCGAGTGTACGCGTAGCGACTTGGAGCCGTAGGTGGACGAACAGAGACGGACGGGGAAAATGCTCGGACGTCGAACGTGCTGGGGCTTCTCTCACCGGAAGCTCGCCGTTCTGTGTCGCGACCCCTTCCGCTCGCGTCTATAGGTATGTATTTCGATGCGTGTCCGAAATAAACGAGCAACGTTTAATAGTCTCGCGACAACGTTGCGATGTTACGCGTATGTCTCGAGATGTAGCAGAAACGTGTGTGGAAAAGTGAAAAGAAATCGGCGACGGATTTGCTCGCTTTGCTCCGTTGTATTTTTCAGGGTGCCGTCGAACCATTCCAAGTGGAAACAAAGCTGTTAACGGTTGCGATCGACGTTAACGAACAGCATGGTCTTTGTGCGAGCTTGTCTCGCGTCTGGCAGCCATAAGTAAGCCGGCGCCAAATAATTCAGGAGATAATTTCTGTCGTACGCGATACGTAACGCGTTTCATACCGCTAACCTCGATAACGGATTATTGGTTTAATTCTTCGAGGCCGCAAGGGAATTGTGTTCGACGAACTCCTTTGAGATATCGGCGGTAATTAAAGCGAGCGCTGAATAATTTCCACGTGTACATGTTAGAAAAAAGTGTGACGTAGAACGTCGAAAAGTATTACGTGGATAATTGATAGAACACCTCGTACATAATTAGACGCGATCGTTTCGTCATGGTGCGGCGCAAACGACGCACGCCTTCTCCCGATGGAAGCGGCCGATCATTGAAAGAAAACACGCGACAGAAATATGCGGTCGTAAATGGAAGGTTAAATTCAGACTGTGAATGCATACGTTCGCGCTCTCGATACAGATTATGCGTTCTATATGCGTGACACACATTCCGATACGTTTCGCGCAATCTTCTGCCCTCGTCGACCGCTCCAACGAATAATGCATTCATATTTTTCAAATTGTTTGCGAACCATGCATCCGATCCGATACGTCCGTACATATTAATGTATTTCGAAAGGAAGAATCCTGTCACGTTTAATCGTTGCGTTTATCGTTACTCCTGCGATCGAACCAAATTGCGTACGGCTGTCGCGGTGTCATCCGTCCTCGATATTCATCCCATCGATCTCGTTAATGGCGAAAAGCATTTCAACGATCGATCGACCGTATAGAATTGCGTACCTCGCCGTACGTGCTATTCGCTTCGATAGGATGAATCGTCTTTGTTGAGCAACGAGGAATCGGACCGTAACAGTACCGAGAAAGGGAACGTGGTATTGGTTCGTCGCAGTACGTCTTCCATTTTCGATATTACACGTAAAAGATGGAAATGTTAAGTTTATGCAAATGTATGTGCGAACGAAGTAAGGTTCAACTAAAATTGTATTTTTAATCTTAATCTTCGCGCTCGATGCAAACTAAGCATCGTCTACTCGGATGTTTTAGTCTCTCTCTGTCTCTGTCTCTGTCTCGGTAATACTTTAATGAGTTACGTAAGTTAGGTATTCTAAAAAAAAACGTTCCAAGTAACTCCGAGGTATCGCCGAAAGAATCGTAACGACCCTCGAAGTCAATTAACGTTAATCGAGTACCCGTTAAAACGATTACTGCTCCGAATTAAATTTTGCTCGAACGGCCGCGGCGGTGGAATCGTACTCGGTGATTTTAATTCGACGCGTGTTCGCGTACGTGCATCGTTACGCCATTTATTAACCGCAACCCCCTTCTTATCGTCTCGACGATAACGGCGTAGCATTCTCGACCGATACACGTGACGTTTTACATTTTTACGTATAGACGGAACAGCGATCAATGAACGCGTTTCAATATTCCTGTTTGTTTTGACGCGTGCGCGCGTACGCGCGGATTTATTAATATCCCAATTACTCACACGGACAGATTGGTGTATAATTTTAATTCGTTTGTTGTCAGCGATGCTAGCAATGATTTTCTATTTTATCGCCGTATAAACAAACGACGAATGAACTCCAAGACCAGTGTCGCACCGTTTACGACATATAATTCGAGATATTCGTTTTTTTTTTTTGGGGGGGGGGGGGTGAAACGTTGGTTCCGTTGAAAACATACGTCGAAACTTTCGCCGCGTTGCGTCGAGCGTCAACGGGAGGATCACAGCGGTCATCGAGCCGGAAACTTGGCTTTACCTAATCTGCTTAACGGCGGGAAAACTTGGTTGCTAATAAAATCTGAATCGCAAAGGGAAGGTAAAGGTTTGTGCGATGTAAGAGCGTAACGTTAAATATCGACGGTATAACGTCCATTGAAAGATGTAATCTGTGAATTAATTACTACCTTGGAAGTTGGAACTGATTCTTTCTTCTTGCCTTGAGGAATTGCGCAAAGTCCGCGACATGCCGGTATGTCGCGTTACATAAAACTAATTATGGACACGTAGATGCGGATAATCGATTCCGTCAGGAAACGAACTTCTTTTATGATTCATTGTCAGCCAGTTTCTTTTCTGGAAGCATTTCGTCATTCGGCGGGTCTCCGTATGCAATACTAACGACCACGAGTAAAGTGCACAAAACGAGTTTTACTCGTCTCGAATCGCGATTACTTGGACAACCGCGACCGTTTCAACTCAACGAAATCGTTAACGTTAATTGAAAGTAATTGACGCGAACTCGAGAAGGCAAAAATAAATTGGAAAAACTGAGCGCAGTCGAAATTGAAAAGCCGATAACGGTTAAACGGGAGGTGAGACCGTGAAACGGTGATCTTAGGAGGCTGCGGAGCAACCTCGGTGTCGCGTTTTTCTCTCTGCTAGCATACCGAGAGGAACAATGGTCGCTTTCACCGAAAACCGCGACACTCGGGCTATACGAGCGTCGAGAAGTGGTCAGGGCTCGAGGGGTCTTTGGCCCTTGCCTCTTTTTTCCTTCCCGCTTCTTTTTCGTCATTTATAATAATTCTATAACGTATACTACCGCGGACTTTTTATTTCCCGCGTAAACCTGCGAAAAGTGACAAAGAATCGATTTATTTGTCTCACCATAACGTTCGTTTCTTTCGTCCATTACGGCAGTAAATAGACGGTAGATGCTTACGATCGTGTCGTTACTCCGCTAGCTGACCTGAAAATCCATCTACCGTGTCGACGCGTTCCACTACGATTCGTGTCGCTTTTTTCAGAAATTTCTGTGGGCCGAAATCGCGAGCAGTCTCTCTTCTTCACGCTTCTCGGAACTCTCTAACGACGGTGCCTCGATGGTCGAGCATCCGTCGCAGCAATATTATCGTTACATTTCCTATAATCCTGCGCGATATGCTTTCCTTTAGTCCCATTTTACGAAAAATTCAAAGTCACGTCGAAATAGCTAGATAGAGGGCTGAGTCGGATTCTCGTTAACCGTTTGGACCAGTCTCGACTTTAGAATCGCGAATCGGAACGATTTCACCGTGGATCGTACCGTGTTTACTTTCTTCGGGGAAAGCGTTTTGCCGTTTCAAACTGTTATTCGCAACGTTAGTTACGAATCGCTTCCACATTCTTCTACGAACTGTATCCTATCCCTATATTTCCCTGTATTTCTGTAGCCAGAAATTGCCCCGTTGGTTTTTCGTCTACGAATACACGACGAGTACACTCGCGATGCGACACGTTTCAAACGACAGCAATTATGTTTGACAACGCGAACGAATCGTCGCGCGCGACATGCCTTTTATGTAGAACGAAACGACGAACGAACGCAACAGACACGTGCTTCGTATACGGATGGCGATCGAGTGCACGCTTTCAAACTCTGCCTCGTAAATTGAGAATTTAGACTATCCCCAGACGACGGTCTATCGTAGCGTAGCGCAAACCGGAAGGAAAATCCGATACGTAGGCCACGCGCGGTTAAGCGTGCTCGATTGTGAACATTTCCCACGTGTCATTGAACCGTTACGTTCGCACACGAACCGAGACTACAATGGTTACGACCTTTTCCACGCGATTCGAGCATCGTTAACGCGTGAAAACTGTTACGAATACACCAAGCCAAATTGCTTCGGCGAGCTTTGTTCGCGTTCCTATTAAAACGACCTATACGCGTGGGACCGAGTGGATCCCGTGTGTACGCATAGCCTTTAACTTTGATGCGACCGACTAGGAATAATATTTCGAAAACTGTACATCTACGGTTTGTAATTTGCCCGCAAATTGCGTACCTGTTACCCGTTTGGACGTTTTCTTCGCACGTTTGTTGTTCGCGCGTTGGAAAAACAATGTAGAATCGACGAAAAAAGGGACCTCGACTTTCTTACCTGGCAGCAAGCATAGCTAATACAAAGACAGCCGCTGTATAACCTGTTTCAGGAGAGAACGTTAAGTAACTTTTACCCGAGCTCTGTCCGCCGCGCCGCGGCGAATCCGCAGTCGATCCGAACCGTGGAATTCGAGTATATAGCTGAAATCCCTTCGTGAGATTCAAATCTCTCGAAGCGCTTTTATTTACAGGAATTACATCTTGACCGTTATCGAAGCGGATTCTCGTAGCGTATTGTCTTTACGAACAAGAGCTGCTAAACATTCGAACGCCGAGCATGCGAGACACATTGTGTTCGAACGTTGAAATGCTCATTGTTCGGAACGTGCGCGTACATATTATCGTATTCGTCGAAGCGCAATCAGGTGAAAACGCATCTCCGATGCTCGTATTCGATATCGTAACGAGCGTGTTCGAACTTATAGAATGTTCAACGTCGAAGGCGCTAACGCGCGATAATTCGGTAGTAGATCGAGAAGCGTTAAAGTAGCCTGTCGCAAACGGTAAAAATAAATATCCTCGAGAGCCGGGTACGTAATACGTATCGAGTACGCGTAACGACCTCGCGCCACATCTTTTTAAGGAAATTCGAACATCGTCCGACGACAACTTTTCGCGACGAACTTTTTTTTGCGCGATAAGAATCGCGACAATGGACGCGACAAGCTCGAAATGCTTGTCGAAGTCGCTGATCAAATATTATAGCAAGTGTTGCGACGAAGGAGACGCGATGCCCGATGTAAGCTAGCATTCGAGATTTCGTTTCTATCCACGTGTAAACGCGACAGACGCGTCATCCGGCGCGTGTACGCGTCGACATCTGGGCGACGCGACGTCCCGACGCTCTTCGGTCGTTTTCTTGGAACGACTTCGACTTGGAAATCAGACGTCGTGGAAAATATTTTGGTCCCTGAACGGTAGCGCGCGCGCGCGCGCGCGTCGAGCCCGAGCAAGTTGAACGCCGCGCTCGAATAAATTGGCGCGACATTTCGGTCGGAGGTCGGTTAACGATTGCAAGTTGAAAGTTTAATCGAGGCTGGTTTCGGAGCTTGAAAATTTACCGACTGACGTCAGCTTCGTGCATTCCCCATCGTACGTCGGATCGCCAATTATTGCTTTATCCGGTCGCGATACAGTTTGTCACGATCGCTTCGCGTCCGTTGCTTCCATTTTTGCCGGATTGAATCTCGCGGTGTCCTTCGAGTTGAACACGACCGAAAACCAGAAGGTTCTACCTGCGTACGCTTTCCTTGATTTAGCGAAATTATTTCATGGACTAATTGCGAACGGAAAGTATTTTTATGCACGAGTGGATATTTGTTTACATTCTGTTCGTAGCAAACTCTGTTCTTCTACTGGTTGATTACACGAGTAAATAGAATGTCGTTTAGAGTCGAAGGTAGATGAACGGAACGCGTAAAAAGCATTGGCGAGGGGTTAACGAAGAGGCATTGGCATCGATGCGCGATGATTAGAATTCATACTGATCTGGGCCACTGACTGAACGCTTGGCGCAGGCCGGCGCGTAAAACGACTAAACGACCCCTTTCACGAACGGCAGACGCGGTCGAGCATGCCGGCCACGATCCATAAATTGATTCGAATCTGTCGTTCGACAATGTGCGCTGCTTGAAATTATCGTCGCGATGAAAATTCAAGGCGAAGCCACTTGTCGTTCGTTCGCGTCGGCTTTGTTATCGAAACACGTTCGATGTATTCGGCGAAACTGTCAAACACTATAACTGAACAAAACTATAAACAAATAAACATTCTTGTACTCCGCGAACAACGCGTGTTCGTACGAGTATTAAATACTTGATGCTTGCAGATCGATACCTCTATGACCTGTATCACTCGAGAGGTCAATCGCCGGCCGAATATGAACCAACCGAATTCACCTACTCGGCGATCGACAGAAACGAAGGGTTCAGCAGGGCGCGCCGAGCCGCGATCGAGAAAACACTCGTCACGACGGAAGTGCCCGAGCAACAACCGCAAGCAGTTGTCAACACGTCGAACGCATCGGTGAACGTTTCCTACTCGACGGATAACGCGAACGAATCCTCGACTACAGCTTCGTCCCCGTCGTCGACTACGGTTTTAACTGTTAAACAAGTGTCCTCGACGACGCAGCAACCAACCCCGTCGGTTTCGCCCCCGATCGCCTCGAACGCCTCCAACAACACCTCGACCAAGGATACGGTAAGAATTTATTGTCGCGGTAAACGATCTCGCTTGATGATTACATCCAACGGTAATCCTAATCGAATGAATTCTCTTTGAAACAGCTGACGGGAACCATTTGGGCGAATCGCACCATGTGGGACAAGGTCACGGATAAATCATCGGAGACTAACACGAGTTCGCCCAAGGTCCCGGAATCCGTCACCGAAATCACGGACAATAAAGACGATTCTGATACCACTATCGGAGACATATCCATCAGCAAGTTCTCCTCGGATGTAACCAACAAGACTTTATCTCAACATAATATTTTGAAAATCGTGTGCGACACGCATCAGTATTACAACAGCACGTTCATCATCAACGAGTTCGTGGGTAAGAAGTACTGGGTGGACATAGATGCTCATCCGGATTTGAAGGTGAATCATTTGCTCAGTCAGAGCCATCGCCGAGCTGCGGTGAGTGTTGTATGCAAATGCAGCCATTTTTTCGTTTGTTTAATATTGTATTAGAAATGAATCGATATTTATTAAATTTCTTTTCCGTTCACAGACCGTCAAGTTGAAATTCGATTTCCCTTTCTACGGCCATAAAGTTCGTAACATTACCATCGCCACGGGAGGTTTCCTTTACACCGGCGAGTACGTCCACAGTTGGCTCGCCGCCACCCAATACATCGCACCGTTGATGGCGAATTTCGATACGCGTTTGTCCAACGACAGTTACGTCAAGTACGCCGACAACGGTAAGCCGTCGTTAGCGACTGATAACGATGCAGAGAATATTTGTTCGCTGATAGACGGATTGTAAGCGAACCGAGATTTCCGCGTTTTATTGCAGGAACTGCATTCACGGTTGTATGGGAAAAGGTAGTTTTGCAAGACAAACAGGACGCCGGGGCGTTTACCTTCCAGGTGACTTTGCATCAAAACGGCGACATCGTTTTCGTCTACTCGGTAATTCCGTTGATGGTCGAACACATCGAGGATACAGCGCATCCCGTCAAAGTCGGCCTCAGCGACGCCTATATCATGGACAGGATAGTGTTCTGTAAGTACATGTATCGCGAATTTTAAAGAGAAATAAGAATTCCATTTACTCGCGTTTCGTCCAGAGTAATCAAATTCTTCCGTTCTTTCCTCGCAGTTGTTCGCAGGAAAACAATTTACGAGTACCATCGTGTCAACTTCAATCGACAGGATATCCAGAATTGGACGGTGATCTATTTGAACGCGTTACCCACCTGCTTGGAAATGGACAACTGCAGAGACTGCTTAACCAAATTGAAGGATTTCGACTGCAAATGGTGTTCCGAGTTGAATCAGTGTAGCACGGGAACGTTCAGATCGCGGCAAGATTGGTTGTTGAAGGGTTGCGACGTCAGGAAGATAAAAGAGGTCGACAATTGCCCACCACCCACCACTACGTACAAGGAACACGAGGAAGAGTTCAACCATGTTTTGCACGTGCATTCGGAGGAGACTGTTACCGTCAGTGAAATGAACGCCAAGCAGGAGAGACCCGGAACGAGTTCCTTGGAATTTGGTAAAATCGAAAATCGAGATATTTTAGCTTTCTCCCACCCTGTATATTCTTGAATATGTCTCCAAGAAACTATTATCAATCGTTCGTCTTGTTTGCAATTCGATCAGGTCGAAACAACAATATGAACATGGGAGTTTCTGGAATAATTGGAATTCTCCTCGTGGTCGGTTTAGTCATGGGTTTGGTGGCCTGGGCTGCGTACGCTTATCGCAATCCTCATAGCGCGTCCGGACAGATGTTGATCAGGGTAAGAATTATCGATGTCGATTGTTTATTACGTGAAAGAACGAACAAACAATGTGACGTGTTTCATATTTCTGAATAGTACCGACCAAGTCAATGGAGTTGGCGAAGAGGAGAAGCACGTTACACGGCAGCAACCATTCACATGTGATTCACATGGGTATATCGTAATCGAAGCGCACTCATCGGTTGGTACAGAATTGTCAGACCAAACTTCCTACTAAGCGTATACTGTACCAAGTCTGGGACTTTTTACGTACGGAACCGTTTCCTTGCAATGGCACGTTTGTCACTCTGTCAATTGTCGCGTAGTAACGGGTAACGATTTTTAAAGTTACAAAATGAGGACAGTGCGCATTTAATTATAATCGAAACGTTCGAGTCACATCAAAGAAAAAACCGAGTATTTTAACATTGTATATTGTCGCGAACGTTGTAACGCTATTCCGAAAGTAATAGCCACGAAACTTATATGGCGACAACGGTATGGAACAAACTATTCGGAGTAAGTTTTTTCATATAAAATGGCTCGACGACAAAAGTTTATTCGTAGTTAAAATTTTGGACAGGCTTGTATAGTGATATACCGTACAAGGTAAGTAAACCATGAAATTTATTTATCCTGATTATTTTCGTTGTCAACGAAACGGGCTAAACTATTTCACCTCGACTAATTTCGTTTGAAAGGATCGCAAGAATGTGACTGCATTGTTTTTTCGAATCTGAAAGTAACCTCGAAAACGTATACGGCAGTTTCAGCCTGTAGAAATGCCTAAAGACAAATTTATATCGCAGGGACTTATTATACTGTGTGTCCGGTAGAGGTTATCCGTAAAAATACCAGACTGATCTCCGCAACGCGTAATTTTTCGTAACATTTACCATTAGTCATTGCCTCGCGATGTTCGAAAATAACGACGAAACATTTCCAGAGCAAACGATGAAAAAACTAAGGGACAAACGGAGACCGGTATTTTGTTTCGTTGACTTTACGAAAACATTCGCGACGTTTTCCGAGTCAAAGTAAGGAACCGTGTGAGGCAGAGGTCCTTAGCCTGGATATCGAGCATTTATGTGATTATAGTATCATGTGGTATACCTTGTTATTGTTTAAGAATTCGTTTTTTTTTTTTTTATCGTTATACAAATCGCAGTAATTGTTTATATATATAATCTCCGCGGCGTGAAGAACATCGAGTTAAAGAAATCAACAATCGAACGACCAAATTCTTCGATCTAGCTTATCGAAATTGCAGTTCAACTATCATACACGACTAAAATATTTAAAAACCCTTTGTGAACTTTTAAAAATGATTATCATTCATGTTGTCGTATCGCGGATGTCTTCATTTTCATTGTCGGTAACACATTCCAGAATACGCAATTCCATCGAACAGAAAGTATTTATCGCAACAAATTAACATCTCCGTGAACTGCAGTTTCATTTTTATTTTTTTTTTTTTTTAAATTTTAAGCATATATATATATATATTATATATATATTTTTTTTAAGACAAAATTTAATAAAATATAAACCCTTTAAATGGCTTGCGAAGGCAATAATGATAAACTCATATCAATCGATAACACATTAGATCACCAGTGTATATAGTAGTACATTAAAGCAATATAATTTTTATGTAATTCTAAGTGTAATTAATGTCTGAAAAGGTGCCTTTGATCGACTTTTTGATCCATTTATTGGCGATAGAATATATCGATTAAATATTTTCTACTAATCACCGTGAATCGAATTTTATAGAAATCTTCAAACTGTAAATTATAGAACGATCGTCTGTTTGTTGAAAACACCTTTAGTTACAATTTAGACGATTTTTAAAATAACTTGTATTTGTAGCAGCGAATTTTTATCTTCGTAACGATGTCAAATCGAATGATTTTTTCAATTATATTTGAAAACATGTCTGCATGATGAAATTACTTATAGAGGATTATAAGAAACAATTATAAACATCACGGTTAGTTTTTCTTACATTACTGTGTACGTTTTAACTCATAGTTTGTGATAATAAATATTACAATTATTACAATAAATGTGTTTTATTTTTAAACCTTATCCCCTTATTAACGTAAGTTAATTATTTACATTATTTGCAGTTTTCGAAACTCGTACTACTCTTATAAGAGTCGCTATTTTCTTTAGATTTTACATAAATAAAAATTAAAAAGCTTGGATCAGAACCCTGGGAATTTTGCATCAGTGGCGCCATCGGTGGTAAACCGTCCAAGTTTGTAGTGAAAGTGGTTAATGCTAGACGCCGCCACTAACCTTTATGGTCGTCGCTATCTAGTGTTCAGAGGCTGAACTAATTTTCGGAGTTTGGTTAGCGGTTCTATCGGGAGAACGCTTAAGTCTGTCGCCGATTAGTTCCTTCTCGCAACGCTAGATGGCGCCATTTGTTCAATGTCGATGGTGTTGCCATCTAGCGTTGCGAGAAGGAACTAATCGGCGACAGACTTGGGTGTTCTCCCGATAGAAGCGCTAACCAAACTCCGAAAATTAGTTCGGTCTTTCACCCTTAGATCTAGCGGTAACAATGAAAACTATTATCACTACAAACTTGAACGTCTTGCCGATAGATGGCGCCATCGTAGATTCACCAAATTAGTTTCACCAAAGTAGCAAAATGGCAGCTCTTGCAAAAGCTGTACAAATTTCGAAAAGTGTAAATAATGTAACGAAACTGTTAACAAACTTGTCTTTGACTCCAAATGTTAAGTCCATCTTGAGCCCTATACGTAAACAATGGTTCGTTATTTATTTTCATTTCATTTAATTCTTACGATTTCAACATGCATAACGGCCACGCATTTCATACGATACTTATTTTATTTACCGATTAACATGCAAACTAAAGCGGTTCTACAAGATCTATAAACATTTATGTTACGTTATATTATGTTTAAAGTGATTCTCATTTTGTTAATATTGAATTATTTATAATTAGCACTAAATATTTGAGGTTATATTTCAGGATACCTAACTCTCAATATGCACTCATCCATACTACACTTAAACAAAATGACTTAATGGAATTCTTTGATGATAAGGACAATTGGGGAAAGAGTACAGTAAAGGTAGGACGGTCTTGGCGGAAAGACGAATTAAGGTTAAAAAGCAATGAAGATCTTCACAAGTTATGGTAAACATCATATTAGTATATTACACATGCAAATGTAATATATTATAATGGTAATTATTTGTAAAATATTTAGGTTTGTGCTACTGAAAGAATACAATATGCTTTTAACTATGGAACAAGCTTACAAGGAAAAATTTGAATACTTCCCTAATCCAGAAAGAATCGATAAAATCTTGAATAGCATGTCAAACTTGGAGTCTGTGGTTCGTGAAAGAAACCAGGCATATTACAAACTTGAAACTGGAACAACTGGAGAACGACCCGCACAACTGTCATACAATGCTCTTGGTATGATATGTTTCATATTTGGCATGTATGTCATGACAAACAAAAATTGCAATAAAAAAATGAAACTCTTGAATTTTGTTTCATAGGTTTACGTTACTTTTATCGAATGAGTCAGTATAGTGTACCAAAGTATATGAATACTAGATGGCACAAACGATACATGTTTGGTTACGGGGGATTTGCTGTTCAGAAATTTTTACGATTGTATAGAGAGAAACTGTATAATATAAAACGCAGACAACGAAAGTTTGTATCGCTATTATTTTATCAGAAAATATTTGTTAAATTTCTACTAATTTAGTCTGCCATATCAAAATATTATTTAAATCGTTTTAAATTTCAGCCGTGAGAGCAATCGCGTAGGTGTTCTAATGCGAATGTTCCCAAACCTTGATATTGAAGCTGCAAAGGAACAGTATCCAGGAGCAGATATAGAGAAATTAATGAAGACGAGAAAGGTGGATGGACATTTCCAACGCGAATAAATGCATTTTTTTCTGTAAATTATACCTTTAGAATCAAATGAAATCTTAACTTTAACGTAGGTATCTAGATTTAAGATAACTAAAAGTATTCTCCAAGAAAAACTGTCCAATTCCCACTTGTGGTATCACCACTTATTAACATTTGCATTGCTTAAACATTCTTCAATCGAGGAAAACTTTTAAAATGTTAGCAATTGGTCAGAGAAAACAATATGATTAATATTAACGCAAATGCATAAATGTTATAAAAAGGCATAAAATAGCTGTATATAATACATAAAATATTTTCGTGATTGTATAATAATTAATACGTAAAATGTGGTTAGTGCAGTAACGCATATATTATATTGGATAATGCGATAATTCGCTATCGATTAATTGCTGCTTATCCATTTATTTAGGACATCTACGAATGTAATGAATTTGCAAAACACACACTTGTTAATGAAATAAAATAAACAACGGGAAAGAATTTAACTCGTCTTTACTGGTATTCTGTTGACTAGTCATAATTTTATTTCTATTCATTTTTTTTTGTAACTTTGATGGTTATGTCCGACGGCATTGACATTGTGCAAAAATTCCGTAGTCATAATAATTAAGAATCATGCTTATACGAAGCATGTAAGAAGTGTAATACTTTGTCCTATTACACGCGCTGGAAACTAACACAGGGAACTGATTATATTTCCGATTTTGTTATCGTGTAATACAGAAATTCATTAATTTAACGCTTTATTGTTTAAATGCTTTATCACAATTATTTACGACTACATGAAATGATGCATATAGTATTACGATTTTATTCACAATTGATTTACAGACTGCATCCATTCATGTAGTTTCGGTAACGTAAAATATGACTTAATAAAAAGAAAACATACAGGATCGTTCATTCGAACAACAAATTAATTCGCACTTTAGAAGAAACTTCTTTGGCGCATAAAATGATTTGTTTCTTCTACATAAAAGGGTACCGTTGATATTTAAGGAAAACAATTTTTTGAATAACGCAACAAAACTATTCCATCCTAGTTTCTTTCGATATATTTATTTTGACGATGTTTAAGATTTCAACGCTACGTAAAGAAGGAAAGTATTGAATCGTCATTTGAAATATTGAATCATTAAGTAAAAGCACCTTCAGATCGATATGATATAATTATCTTTCATGATCAGTTATTATTATACCAATGCAACTGAAAACAAAGCAATATAGCTCTAAAACAGTTTACAATTTTGAAGCTATGAAATACGCATATTAAAAAGAGAAGGTATTAAAAATAAAATTAGAAAGCTGTGTTGTTATAATTACTGTCATTATCAATATTACTATTAGGAATGTGTAACTATAATGTCATACAATTACTTCAATGTATAATAGAGTATTCTTTATTATTGAAGCTGCTCTATGTCTTACTGCCACTTTATTAGCATTTGTTTTAAGAATGGTTCAATATCGATGGTGCATTTTCAAATGCGAATTAGTTCTTACAATAAATGTGAATATATAGACATCCATGTAACTGGTACAATGATCATATGCACTCATCGTTATATTACAATCTTGCATCATTATTAATGATAGAGATTATCGAGGTGGCTTATTTTATTAGAATGGTATTGCACCGTTTGGTTGAATTAGCACATCGATATTATGTATCGCTAAATACCTATACTTATATGACGCCATCACTTCACGCTGATGCGGAGAAACATAACGCATCCATTTCGAGCGAAGTTAAATGTGTTCATTACGTGGATGCTTAGCGAGTGACTTTAGCCGTTGTATTCAAGTCAATCGTATCGCTGTATATGTATATTTGCGAATTGAATTGTCGAATACTTACATTTTGTAAATTTCTCTTACCCGATACAATCATGCTCGCTATTGTCTATCGGCACATCTCAATATTTAGTCGATTTCCGAGGGTAGTAAATATCGCCATGCAAACTCTAGTTCTTTACTAGCATCCGAGCAACGTCGGTGAAGCCTATCTTCTGGCGGAAGCGTTACCATAGGAAATTCACCCTAAAAGTATACAATTTAATTAGAATTATCTGACAGCATATGCAGAATAATCTTTATTTTTAAAATATACGAGCATCTCACCAAACTTGCATCAGCCCATAGCGTTTCCAAAATCTCTCTGAAGGTGCACAGTTCTGTATAATTTGTGAAATATATGACCCAATCGCCACTGCTTTCGTGTACTTCTCGACACGCGAACTCCTTTGAATTAGCAAAAAAAAAAAATAACCGTTATGGAATCACGCAATACGCAACAAGCCTGTCAAAATACTTACCAGTATGCACCAAGATTGTTGAGTCAGAGGTACTCTAAAGGCCGTGAGGTCTTCTACAGAGGCACAGGAAAGCGTTTGTCCACGCTGCTTACCAGGGAATACTTCCTTCATGGCAACCAAGTGCTTGGTAGTCATGATAAGACTGCACGGTAAAGGTTCCCTATTCTCCGAAGCGTCGAACAATCCGGATGCACTTTGAACAAAACTTTGCAACCATTCTGAAGCTACATACTCGTCTGGAGCGGCGAATTGAAAGGCTTTGTTCGGCTTTAAAAGTATTTCGAACGTATGCGGACGATGGGAATTAGGGATTCTTCGACATCCTTGACAAAGACCACCCTTCAATGGAATCGCTCGTTTGGGAAGTCGTTGATTTGCATCCGTAAACATATAAACAACACCACCTTTCAGAACAAAATATCCCGCTTCCCATGGATTCGTAGGAGCATTAGGATGAAGCTGCTGATAAGTGTGTGGTCTATACATAAGGTCACCCTCCTTGGTCGGTCCACACGGTGTGCTAGGAGGTGACATGTGTTCATCTTCCATATATATAAGATTGTAATGTTCGATTCTTTCATCCTAAAATTTTAAGAAGTTATAGGTTAGTTTCGAGTTAACATTTGTATCAACGAATGATTCGGAGTCACTTTCGTGTTTACGTACAGGATGTACAGCCGTATCGCAAAGAATCGAGTGTCTTAAAATATGCATGTCCGCGTAGCTCAATTCTTTGACTGCTGGAAGCTTTGGTTTTGTTGGAGATCGTCTCATTGCCATTTCTAGATGACCAATTAATTCTGAAGTAGTTTGGGAACTTCCCGTAGAAAATAAATATTGCATCTCGTAATCCGCGTTCGATAATAATATTGTTTGTGCATTTGGTCCAATCTGAAAAGTAATTTTTATGTCTAAAACTGTTAAATATAGATTTGACAAAGAACATCTTTGTTTGATCGAAACGTACCATAATAACATCTAACTCGTTATAAGGAATAACGAATTGATTGCTATAAGTGTGGTCCAGTTTCGAGCCTGTCAAGTATAGCGTCTTGTCTGTTAATAAGGCTATCATTGGTTTACTTTCTCCATTTGTCATGTACGAACTCCTAACTTTGTATACCTTGTATAATTCTTCCGTTTTGTCTCTGTATATGTGTTTTTTAAACAGTTCTCGTAACTTTAAACTAACTTTCTCACCGCTGAATTCTTGTTTTTCCGCTTCAACGTTCTCTTGTATCTCTCGATCAAGATTGTCGTTAAAATCTTTAAACGAATCATAGCTTGTTTTCACTCCCTTGATGTACAACGGATTCGATTTTTGTGACTTTTTGCTCCTTTTAATTTCGAATTTTCGCTCCGTGATAGACTTCAAGAATCTACTCAATAACGATGTCTTAGATGGTGCCTGTCTTAAAGGCGGCGGTGCCAATAATTTGTTGCTATTTTCCCCGGTCAATATCGACGTCATATTACGTTTTCTCGACGGTGAAGCTAGATGCCTACTATTTCTACGTTCATCCAAGTCCGATGTGGTAGTACTATCTACATCGGACCAATCATTGGAACTAGAGTATTTTCTGGAATTGGATGGACAAGGCATATCGACTTTCGCCGGAGGATCTTCCACGATATTTCCGTAGGCTTTTTCAACAATATACGCCTCTTGCGCCTCGTTCTCTTCCAATTCAATTTCCATTTTAGGTCTTAACGATTTACCAGGATCCTCTTGACCTTCTGGCACACCGCGTTCCGAAATCGACAATCCACAAGCACATTTACAGTTGCTCTGACACAGTGACTGTTCACACGTTTTTATACAAGTTTTTTTCTCGTTGTCACTGTCGAAGATACTTGATGACGAGGAGTACGAATAATAATCCGAGTGTGCGTTCCTAGTGTTTACATTTTTTTGAACGTAAGGGGAATCTCCGTGGGCACACCAACTGTATCTTCCTTTCTGAACATCTTTCTTTTGAACCGAGTTAAGTGTTAAGAAACTCATAGAGAAATCAGCGTAGTTCTCATCGTCATCCAATTTCATAGTTTTCAAAATATCTTCGTGAAAACTGACGCGCTTTTTACTTTCCCCGCGTTTCTTTTTACGTTGTCTACGTTGCACCAGAGCTTCCGAGTTGGAAGATGACAAAATACTAGAGTCCGTCACGTTGATGGTATTCAAAATACCGTAAGGTGCTTCCATGTTTTCGCAATCCGAAATAGTCATGCTGAGTTCCAGGAGATTCGTGTCATTATTAATTACGTAGGAATTACGGGGATCAACGTTTCTCTTAAAACTATAACTACCGTCGCTGTAATAGCTGCTTCTTTTCTTTAATTCTTTGACGCCGTTGTCAAGCTTGCTATTTATTTTGTCTAACTTGGACTCGTCCAGGCTTTTACTATAAAAATCGAAATCCTTTAAAGTATCCAGACTGGAACAATTAAGCTCATTGTCATCGAGTTTCCTTGTTAAGTTTTGATTCTCTATGTCGCTTTTCGTCACAGATGTATTTTGAAATTTCGTGACCATTCCAGGTGATGGCGTAGGTGTCTTTCCATCTTCGCTAGAATCGCTGGAACTTAAGTTTTTATTGTCCTCCATGCGATTGTTTATCATCGTCTTGTATCTATTATTACGATACTTTGGAATTTCTTCGAGATTAAAGTCTTCCTAAAGAATACAAATAATCCCGTAATTTATACAAAATGTTAGTTACTCTTCAAGTATGGATTTCTTTAAAACGAAATATACCTCTTTATAACTACTGGCGTCAGTCTCATTTGCAAGATCCATATCGCTGTCAAATGCAACACCACTGTCACCAGGAGAAGCTAAACTCGAAGAAACACTAGACGATCTAAGATGTAACGATAATATGGTTCCGGAAGGATTTACGCTCATAGGCCTTTGAGGCATATAATTGCAGGTATCCAGATATGTCACGTCCTAGGTAGCAAAAAAATTTACTATATTTTGTATCTTTCGTTATTTTATCGTGAACCAAAAATTATAATTGCCCGATACACGTATAAGTACAAATTGTTCTCAAAGGATTTTCCATGAACAAACAAAGAAGGTGATATAACATGAATGAAAAATAGGTGTCCATTAAAGATAACTTATTGCCCCTTAAATTCATGAAAACAGATTCAGCTTGGTATGCAACTCTTGCTAAGTGACAGACATTATTTATTATCGAGATAATTGTAACCAGGGGGTGATACTGATATCAACACGAGGGAAGTCAAGTAAAAAACTGCAAAACACGTTACTGTAAAATGCCGACGACCACACGTCGATATCGTCACTGGCGTTTATTGTGACTCTATAAAACGCAAAAGTATAAGAATAGATGCTTGTTGCATACGATAGCAGATATCTGTGCATTCTAAAGAGACTTTGTGAAATAAATCTTGTCAAAAAACACCAATTAAAGTTTAAGATACATATAAAATATAAAAATCGAAAGAAGAGTACAGGATATAGCATGTATTCTTCGTTCTATATAGGACGTAAATGTATATACAGACTACATTTTATAACACACCAGAAACATGATTGTATTAAAATTTATCAAGTACAGTATATCAGAAAGAACCTTTTAAACTTTTATAGTATAATAATAGTTCAACATACCAGTTCCAATGTGAAGGATACATTTTCTAGACCCGCGAGGAGATTAACTAGTTGATTGGTCTTATCAGCGTCTCGAACAAGGGCATGGGGAAAGTACTGCTTTTTTAATGTCTTTGTGTCCCGTAACAAACAGGCTAAGTAACTTTCAAAGCTGCCTTCGCTGAGGGTATGGTAAAGCCATGCTCGACCTATAAAATACATAATGTTACGTAACAGAATTCTCTTGTTAGAATTACACAATTTTTATATTCATTTTCAAATTAGATGTAAAATATAGGCATACCTTTTCCGATGGAAGTTAGGACACTTTGAAGAGCATGAATTACAACAACGGTATCTTGGTGACTAAGTTCACGAGCAGTACCCCAATACCCGTGTCGTTCTACGCGTAGTCCATGGCGTAATGCTCGATCTAACCAATAGACCAACCAAGAATCTCCATCTAAGGCTACCGTACCGTACAGGCTCTGAGCATAAACCTATATAAAACAGATAAGATTATTTCGTTTAGCCGATAATCAAATGTTAATAATAAAAATCATTTTAATAATAAATGGTTAATTGTAACTGTAAATCTGGAGTTTAAGCAAAACTTATATAAACTCCTTAGAAGATAGATACATTATCGAAACACAAAATAAACAAAATACTTACGCATAACTATTCCATGACATACTACTGTCGTTGTAAAGATTTCGCAAGGTGATAAAAAACCACAACAATGATCGTACACAGTACGGGCATCAACGCGACGAAAATCAGAATTGAAACAAGAAAAGTAATTTACAAAGAAAAGAAGAACGCGGATTCATCGATCCGCGGGGATCCAAAAGAGCAGCGAACGAAATGTCACGGTTAACTGACAGGTGCATGAATAAACAGCAAAAAAAAAGGCACGTCGTCACAAGTCACAAGTCACGTTATAGATTGTGATGCGAAGGGAATCGCGCACGAAAAATGAAAAATATTGATGACGTAGAGCACATGTATATACCTCGAGTTCAGAAAGAACAGGAGACAATAAAATGCTTCGAAGCATGTTAAACGGCTGACGCGCTAAAGCGCGCGTGTGCGTGCAGTTTCGATTTAACGTACTTACATACTCCGTATGGTTAAGTCGTTCGAGAGACCAGATTGTATTTAGAGAACAAGTTTAGGAAAGAAAAGAGAACGAATTCTGTCGAAATTAGAGGACGATTAAGGTTTGCATCGCGATCCATGTAGATTTAAATCCGCGTTACGAAGGTGCATACAAACTTATCTACATACGTATACATATAAATGACGTATGGCCTTGATACGTCATCCCTATGCTGGAGCAGACACTCACCAATTTGACAGCTTTCGTTAGTTCCTGAAGTATTCTCCCCTTGGACAGTACCTTGTCGGTACAAAGGTCCATATCTTCCTGACTTGGCATTTCAATCTAATTTTACATGATTTTTATTGCGTGATAATACGAATTTTCAGAGAAAAGTCGTGTAAAGCGTAGGGATAGGGAAGACCAAACGCGGCTCCGTCGCGACGTTGGTAGAGTTGCACTGAACTGACACAGTCGCCGGGTGGACTCATTGATTTTAGCTACGCGCAGGCCGAGCGCCAATATCAAATGCCCCTTTTTAATCGTCACTCCCTTTTGTTTTTCTTTATTATTCGTTACGACTGTATTACGAATTATGAGCTTGTTGGCCTCTGGTTAACTCACAGATTACAATCCTCACGGAGTCAATTCGCGAACAGAATTGGGCATAATTCTTTCGGATAAAATGCTTATATCGTTTATTACGATACTTTTTAAATTGAATTTTATTTTATCGATACAACAGAAACAAATTACACAACGTAGAAAAAATATCATTTCGTAACGAAATCTCTTATATGTATAGTGTAGTATCAAATACGATGTTATCGACCAAACCAGCGAAAAAAATATGAGATATGGGTCGGTAAGTCGCGAGTAGCTTGGTGCTAATTGATATCAATTTTCGTGTACACGTTGCGTTGATTTCGAATTTCAAACGATATTCGAGAGCTTTTTAAATTTGTTAAGTTGTTGTTTAGTTTGAATCGATTAATTTTTTCGATTGTAACTTACCTACCGTACTAACGGCGCTGTTTACTCAAATGGTAGATAAAGCGTTGATTTATCGTGAAAACGAGTAAAGAATTCTTCTTCGACGCGATAAACAATACGATTTTAATGGATCAGTGTAATCTGTCATGGAAAGGTCAAAGGTATACGCATAGCTATCGTTTTCGTATTACGATATGAAGTAACTTGAACATTTTTAAACGTGTTATATATTTTCCAGTGCCTTTCCGATGCCAATTAATATTATTTGTATATTTGGTATCGAAATTTTATCTGAATCCAAGCAACGCGACGATAGCGTATGTCGCAAGTGATTTAAAATAAAAGATTATTATATTTCAGCAAGAAAATACATTTTTTTAACCTACGGTGGGTAACGCGTTCGCGAGCAGATATTGTTACCGATATCTGCGGTCTATGTCAAAGACACGTTCTTTACACAATCATTGTATTACAAAAATGAAGTTCGTTTTGTTAATTAATTACGTTTTCCTGAAGTATTCGACAACAGGACTCCACGGATAAATGGCAAAACGAATTTGTGAACTTAAAAAGTATCTACGTCGATACGAGTGTCGATAAGAGAAAAATTTCATCGATAAAAACTATTCTAGGTAAGAATAAGTTTTGACGAATTTCGATGCATAGGCGATGTGCTATCTTGCTGTTAATCATTCGAGGTCCTATCCGTTAGACTTGGAAAGACACCGGATCAGATAAGAGGGTGATACAATTATGTTTGAATTGTGATTGGCCGCGGCCGAATAGGTAATTTTCCGTTTGTAGCGAACAATAATTTGTCAGTCGTATTTTAGCAAGAGAAGACGAGGGATGACTGCATATAAGACAGGTGAAAAAGCATCGTGTGTACTATTTAAACGTTATATGCATTCGTAAGCGGAGCAGTTGTTTCGGCAATCCGTGATATCTTTTGCATCAGAAAATAATCGAAACGACCACGACTTTCGTCCAACTATGTAAATCGCGCAAGTGTTTACGCCACATTCGAGTTTTATGAATTTATATTCATTAAAAGTATAAAAAACAGTGTAGGATAATTGATATACCCAACACACAATAACGAAGGTAACCGTTTGTATGTACATAGTGTATCATCTCTTAATTATTGTGTATATTTTCACGTATAATTACATATTTTTACCATACCTTTTAAATATTATTTCGTTAATATTTTATCAATTACAAACGCCTGCGACGTTTGTTGGTAAATTGTATAGGCGCCACTAATTATCTGTGTTTGATCTACAAATCACGCGACGATGCACGTTTCAGCAGTGCAATCCTAATGTATACAAAGTTTGCAGGTTCTCCGTCGAATTCTATTCTTACCTGGTCGTTTATCATCGTGATCATCGTCTGATCGTGTTGTGGCTGATTGTGAACTTTGTCGCGAAAGATAGAAAGAGAAATGAGCAAAATGACCGCGGGAGTGAAAACGATGGAATTTTTCAAATTAAGTCGACGAATTCGACGACGGCTGGAGAGTCGGAATGGTGAGTAACCTAAATACAAATATTGTCTCGATTCGAACCGAATCGCGATGTTATCAAACAATTGTCGATAACAGCCTAAAACGTAATTCTACTTAATCAACTGTTAAGATCTGTCGCGCGTGGTACTATTTACGTCGCGTCATATACCCACATACATACATATACACGCAGACGTAACGTGCAACACCAACACTAGGCTAAAACCTGGATCGACAGCAATATTTTCGTTTCCGCAAACGTTCGATCTAGCCTTTAACGGATCTAATTAAGATTTTCAATACAATGTTTCTTTTCAATGTGTATTCTAACCTAATCGATCGTGTGATCGTACGCACACTTACACATTATAGCGTTATAGCGTTATAGGACGCGTTATAGTACAGACTTGGATTGCTTCTATCTTGATAAGTTTCAGATTGCGGCATGGTTAAGGACTTGTCGATTTCTCCTCGCACGAGGGATTCACATGTTTTGGTTTGACTCATCTTGTCGAAATATTCCGTCTCTCGTAGATTACCAATCGGTTATCTCGTTCGTTCTGTCTTGTAGTTCCAGGTTGCTACCCCCGTATTATATGATTACTACTATTATTGATAATATCTTGTTACAACTTGCTTCATGTCATGTGTCATGTGCCGAGTTTTTTAAAACGTCTAGTTCGATAATACAAGGTCTCACTATGGAGTCTGGACCGTGATAATCAGCGTGTAGTTCCGTGCAAAATTCTCCAGCGTAAATACATATAGGTCTTCGTTTCGGCACGTTTCATTATTTCTTTTCTTTTTCTATACTTTAATGTTTGTTGGCAATTCTTAACGGACCGAGTATATCTGTTTACTGTAGGTACGTAAATGTTATGTGTACTAATATCGTATCGTGTAACAAGCAATTGCATCGTTTACAACGAGAGATCCGATACTTGAAGAGGTCTGAAACATTCTCTGAATTAAGTAATCGTTAAAAATATGACCGCCTTAAATTTAATCGATTTTTTCCCCTCCGGCTCGTAAATCACAATCGGTTTATCTTTGCATTCGTTCAATTTGAAAATATTTAATTTGCAATCGTGTAATGCCCTCCTGGCTTACCAAAGTCCCCTGTGAACAATTTCATTCTCGACCATTCGATAATTTCCTCCTGTCGCAAACTACGTTCGGTTCTACGTTCGTTTAAATTACGGTCCTCCCGTATTTCTTCCGTAAACTGACTGAAACGTTCAATAATTCACCAGCGTGAGCGAAGCCGTAAAATCATGGACACGATTTATTACGAGCATTATTTGTCGCATATATGCGTAATGAACGCAGATACGCGAGGACCTTATCTCGCGGACAGTTACATAAAAAAAAAAAAAAAAAAAAAAAAAAGAACAGAAAAGAGAAACTACTGAAATATAATCTGACCCGAGGAACGTGAAGCGAGGACCGAGACCCCGGAGCACCGATTTCTTTGTAAATATCGCGATCGAACAGTGTTCCTCTTTACTCTGTGCCGATTAGAAACTTATAGACTTCAGATTAGAAACATCAGTTCTTAGCATTGGTGTTTTCATGCTTGCCGCGTTTCCCTCGGTATCGCAATCTTAATAGTTACTGGATACGTTTATTGGTAAACTTGCGGGAACGAGCTTTAACAACAAGTCGTAAAAACTCTTTGCTGCGAAAACAGTTAACAGCGATTAATTTGCTGTACGAAAAGTGTACGTGTCCGAAGAAGTGAAATTCTGCACGATGGAATTGCAGAAATGTTCGTGTTTCGGTCGGTATTATAAACATATATTTGTTCTTTGTTTTTTTTTTTTTTTTACACAGTGAGCGATCAACTCCTTGGTGACGGCGAGGATAAGAGAAAAAGGGTCTCGTTCGATATCGACACGAAAATGCTGAAAATTGGATTCATCGGAGGCGGAAGAATGGCCCACTCTCTGGCCAAGGGTTTCATTCGCGCCGGTAAAACTAACATCCGACACGCACGTGTTTACGATAGCGTTATCATCGCATTTAAACTGTTAATATCTGAGTGAGAAGTGAATGGCACTCGAGTTTGAGTTTAATTACGTTTTCATGAATCATTTTTTTCATCGAATCGAATTACAATTTCTAACAGCAACGTATCTTTTGCAGGCTTAAGCAAGGGTGAAATGATGTTGGCGAGCTGTCTTCAAAACGACGTGAGCAGCATAGACTCGTTCAAGGTGGGTTGATATCTTAATCCTGAAAATAATAAATTTCTATCTTCTAGAGACTTATTGATTATTTGTCATCGATGCACTTCCGATACACAGATAAAAATTACAAAGTGTAATTAAACGATTACCGTCGTTATCGATTTCTCCATTTGTCTCGAAAACACATCGAAACGACAAATTCTTCATTTCATGTTTGATCGCTAAACATACGTACCGAAATATACATACCGATATACATATACCGATCTCGAGTCGATCGGCTATTACATATAACAATATCCGAAAAATCGTTAACACGTACGATCAGCAATTATCGGTGTTTCGATGACAGCTTCGGTCAGTGATTTCACGATATTTTATCTTAATGTAGAGTCGATTCTTAAATTTAAAGATTACTCGATAACGCACGAATCTTAGAATTGGAAATTATGAAGTGAAAAATGCTCGATGATCGAATCAACTGTTGTTTCTCGGTCATTATCGTACTTAGGAAAATTACCAATACCATACCGCGCGTTATCTCGTACGATAAGTCCATTAATTTCATTGAATGTCTGGAATTAAGTTTATTTGAAATTTGTTAAGTGTATCGATATATGTATATTAATATCGAGCACATTGTCGTTGATCGATAAATTTAGACCGAGTTATTTTAGGAAATAGGATCGAAAACCGTATTTTCCAACGGGCCTGTGGTCGAATATGGCGACGTTCTTATTCTGTCTGTGAAACCGCAAGTGGTTCCACAAGTTCTTCCGGATTTAAAAAATTACAATAAACTTTTGCTGTCTATCGCTATGGGCGTTCCGTTGGCATCGTTAGAAAAGGTAAGTACACAAAATGTTAATTTATATTTAAACGGTACTAATTTTCAAAAACATTTCGTATTAATTTCAGGCTCTACCAGATGGAACACCGGTGATAAGAGTGATGCCTAATACACCAGCCCTCGTTGGATGCGGTGCATCGGTGTTTGCTCGTGGAAAATACGCCGGTGACAAAGAAGCCGAAATAGCGGAGAAGTTGTTTTCCGCCGTTGGTATCTGCGAAGAGATACCCGAATACTTAATCGATCCCGTTACTGCTCTGGCTAGCTCTGGTCCTGCATACGTAAGTAATATTATTATAAATGCCGGCACCTAGAAAAATGAAAAAGAAATGCAAAAAAGCATAACTCTTCGCACAGGTATACATGATGATAGAGGCTATGGCTGATGGAGGCGTAAAAATGGGACTCACGAGATCGACCGCTTTAAAGTTAGCAGCGCAAACTGTTCTTGGCGCTGGTACCATGGTCAAAGAAACGAATATCCATCCAGGACAACTGAAGGACGATGTGGCGTCGCCAGCAGGTTCGACGATATTGCACTTGGAATTATATAATACGTTTGTTGACGCTTCACGTATTATGTTATTTAGCATTTCTTTTTTTTCTTAGGGTGTACCATAGCAGGAATTCATTATCTGGAACAGCAAGGTTTGAGATCAGCTGTAATCGGTGCGGTTGAAGCTGCTACGAAGCGATGCAAGGAAGTTAACGCGCTCTCGGACGTAAGTTAAAATTGAACGAAAATGCGATGACGCAGCAGGAACAAAGGGAATAGAAAAGTAGTCTTGAAAATTATAGAAAGGAAATTAAATTATAGTCATAACGTGCTTTAACTTGCTACATTTTTTCGTACAATATTGTATTTTTCATTTATGCATTGTATATGAAATGTGTGATTTAATCTTTTTAGAAATATTTTATGTATTTTGTAAATAAGTTCTTTAATACGTTAAACGTTACAATTGCAATTTATTGTCCGTTTAAGGCGTAGCGATTAAAAATATAGATCTGTTATTTCTTGACAATAATGCATTTTACAACGAATTACATTTTACAACATATAAAAATGTGTAAATATTTTTTGTTTTGTAATAACATTTATATACATACGTTTTCGCTTATAATTAAGCAGTATAGTAACTATATCTGAACTCTGTACAGTGTAAACTTTATAATAATAATCTTTAAATAGATTACACGACATACAGTATAAAATACAGCCTTACGTACTGAAATACATACAAAATTATGTATCATTTTATATTTATGTTTTACAACAAATTTTATAGTCGACACTTGTGCGTCACATATAAATATTATCGTGAAATAAAGATGTTCGATGATATTCGATAAATACTGTTTTTAAATTTGAACTGGTCGCGGTGTTTCCTCTCGACTGGTCTCCACTCTCTTAAATTGTCGAATTAATCAATTGCGCGTTCTCCTTAGGTTTTGTTTGTTTGAAAGCAAGATTAAACTCTGTCTTAAACATTTCCCTATAATAACTCTCTTTAACTATATCGCTTTCTGGAATGCCTTCGTCTTTACATTTTGATACATAGAGTTTGTGCATCGCAACTATACTTAACGCGGAGTCCAAATATCTCTTTTCCATGCGATCCTTTGAATTTGTTGATTTCTCTGTTGGAAACGAATTGATATGTTCGCGTACTCTATCTTTAACAGTTTCACTCTTTTTCGTTTTTGGTGTATGTCTTCCTCTTTGGTCTGGTCCTATGACTCCGCTAGGGGATGTTCTTTTTTTGTCCATTACATGGCGTACAAATTTTTCAGAAACTGCAAATGTGCTGAGGAACATGCACTTGCATACCGTAATAAATTCTCCTTTCGATAAAAGCGAGTAGGTGAACGTGATTTGTCGACGATGTTCTGATTTAACATTTCCACGACACCGAGTACGTTGTTTCGGGGATTCCTTTACGGAGAGCGCAACGTACTGTTTCCGTTGCTCCCAACTGCACGTTTTCCAAAAAATATTATGAAGTTCTTCCCGTGCTGATTCATCTATTTTCTCGATACAACGCATACGACATTTACACGGAGGTCCCATGGCTTTAGCTGGTACTAATCTTCCTAAAAATTTCTAAATTTTTTAAATAATTTTTTTAATAATTTAAATAAATTTTTAATCATTTTTTACAATTACCTCCTACACCAATGTATTCTTCGCCTCTTAGTCTAGCATTTTTCTTTACATTTACCTTCCATAACTCTGGATGTTTGGTACGTTTTAAAGGTTCCCTATGCTGCCTTATAGTTTTTGGCTTTTTTGGTTGCTTAGGTATTATAGACTTTGTTCCATGCGATCCTGCTTGTTCTAATCTATTTGGCTGAGTATTTGTAGAATAATCTGAAAAAATATAATTATTCATAAATTCAGAAAATTGTACTATTTCGATTACAAAGTTCTTACTACTCTAAGTTCATACTTGTTAATGGATAGTTTGACGAGGGAACTGGTTCTTGTTGACATTCAGGTTGTATATTCATATTTTGATTGGATACATCTTTCCACCATTGAACATTTGTTGATACATCGATGAAGGTACTTATAGAAACTATAGTAATAGTTAAGCAAATCATTGACAAAAACTAGTACAACTGTTAGTTGAACTTTATGTACTGTTTACTCCTATTATACTTGCCTATATTATCCTGAAATTTGTAGTAGGATGGCTCAAAGGAAAACGTCTGTCCTTGATTCCCATTTATCGATCGTTCGTCGAGCCAAGATCCTGATTCCTTTACTGTCAGTTGCCTATCCAAACGAGCCGAATTTACGACCGTCACATTTGATTCGGTTGTGTCATTCATTATCGTTACATTATTTGAGTTTAAAGAGCGTGATAAATGACAAAAGTATTTATTTCAAATATACATTTGGAGCCATGCATTTTACCATTACATTACAATAGCTACATACATTCATATGTTCGTGGACAATATAGATAACATATTTATGTACGGGACGCAGATGCGTAGCGTAGATCAGTGGAAAAATTAAAGGAACATTTTTGCAAAGATTTGCATTAAACTTAAATAATTATGAATATTTTTCGACGATTATACACAATTGTCCTAGAAATTACATAACCTAAAAATGTCAGTAAAATGTTTCACACAATTTTACACGTGGGTTGAACCAGGTTCAACTGGGTTCAACCAGGTTCAACCAGGTTCAACCAGGTTCAACCAGTTCAACTACTACCAGATCGCACCATGTCGATTCGATCAAGCAAGTTTTGCAATCTTTTGAATGAGGGCGTTGCTAAAACAGAGACTGTATTTCGATCACAGTAGCGTCTCTCTATCTTCTTGTATCGCTAATTGATGCCTTCCCAAGTCCCCGAGCAAAAAGTAATTTAAAAAACCCGCTACTGTATATACATATATGCATGCATGTTGTGTGCTCCACATTTTAGTTGGGTGAATTTTTCCCACGCGGCGCTACAACTTTTGTACCAAAAACGTGAGCTTGGACCCTATGCAACAACGCAAAAAGTATTCGATGAACAAGTGTTTGTCAATTTGCCGTTATAATTGAAATCAAATTGTCTTCTGAATTATCGTAAATTTATCAATGTTAATATGGCTTCGGCTAAACTCGATTGGGGAAAATATGTGGACGAACAGGAGAAACTATCCGCGAAGGTAGTATTCTTGTTGTTTATGTACTTATAATGCCGGTTTAACCTCATGTTTACTTGTTGATACCTGTTTATCATTAAAAACAAAAGTCTTTCTTGTACAGTGTATATCGTTCATTCATTTAGTAATTAAATGTTTATAAATAATTATCAATAGGTGTCAAACTTAAATATAGACAAGCAACTTAAAGAGAACACAACTAATACAGAGTCCAAGAGCGACGATGGCTCAGATGAACTTATTTCACCTGCAGAAAAATCATTACTGCAAAAAATTATACGTAAGGGTTTGGTGGAAACAACGAAGGATTTAAAAATTCAAAGGAAAGATCCATCCTCACCTTTGTATAGCGTCAAATCATTTGAAGCGCTTCACCTGTTGGTATTTTTAATTCTTAATTACCTTACATTTGTAGAACATTAAAAAAATGTAGTTTATAATGTACATTATAGTAAACCAGCTTTATTAAAAGGAGTATATGCTATGGGATTCAATGCTCCATCTAAAATTCAAGAAACTGCATTACCTACTTTACTAGCTGACCCGTAAGTTTATTATTTATGTATAAGTATTTTATAAAGTACCAGTAATAAATATGAAACTCAATAAACTATTTGTAGACCTCAGAATATGATTGCTCAGTCACAGTCTGGAACTGGTAAAACTGCAGCATTTGTGTTGGCAATGCTTAGCAGAGTTGATACTAATAAGAATTATCCTCAAGTACTTTGTTTATCACCAACTTACGAATTAGCTATACAAACAGGAGAAGTAGCAGCAAAAATGTCTGCATTTTGTAATGAAATCAAAATAAAATACGCTGTTAGAGGAGAAGAAAGTAATATATGCTAATTAAGTTTTCTCTACAAGAAATGCTATATTCCTATTTAAAAAAATATTTACATTAATTCCTTAATTATTTCAGTAAGTCGTGGATCGAAAATCACGGAACACATCATCATAGGAACACCAGGAAAAGTTTTAGACTGGGCTGTTAAATTCAAATTTTTTAATTTGAACAAAATATCAGTTTTTGTTTTAGATGAGGCAGATGTAATGATTGCAACACAAGGTCATCAAGATCAGTGTATTCGAATTCATAAGTAATTATTTTAATATGTGAAAACATGAAAAGACATCTTAAATTATGTTGCATGTCCGTATATATATATATATGTATATATATATTTTTCTAATACTTACACATAGGCAACTTCCACGTACATGCCAAATGATGTTTTTTTCTGCAACATATGAACCGGAAGTAATGAAATTTGCAGAAATTATAGTTAATAATCCTTTAATAATAAGATTATTAAAAGAAGAAGAGAGTTTAGATAACATTAAGCAATATTATGTCAAATGCAAGGACTTGGATGAAAAATATACAGCCATTACTAATATCTATGGTGTAATAACAATAGGGCAAGCGATCATTTTTTGTCACGTAAGGTGTTCCATTTTTACATTTATACAGTATTTTCTTTACTGAAAACTTTTAAACAACACTTTGTATCTACGTATAGACTAGGAAAACAGCTAACTGGTTAGCAGAAAAAATGACGAAAGATGGACATGCGGTAGCCGTTTTATCTGGTGAACTAACAGTTGAACAAAGAATATCCGTTTTGGATCGATTTAGAGCTGGTCTTGAAAAAGTTCTCATCACGACAAACGTTTTAGCAAGAGGTAATTTAATTATTGAATACCCGGTCGAATAGTATTTCGTAAATTGATCGTTACATTACAATTTACAGGAATCGATGTCGAACAAGTGACAATAGTAGTCAATTTCGATCTACCGATGGACCAAAATCGGCAAGCTGATTGTGAAACATACTTACACAGAATTGGCCGAACAGGAAGGTTTGGTAAATCTGGAATTGCCATTAATTTAATTGACTCACCACACGCAATGGAATTATGTAAAGACATAGAGAAACATTTTGGAAAAAGAATACACTATCTCGATGCGGATGATGCGGATGAAATAGAAAAAATTGGAGCTTAAATTAATCCATAAAAAATATAATTATGCTTTTGACATTTAATATGATAGATATATTGTAATACTTGCGAAGAGAATAGACCTTTGTATTCTTAATACCAATTCTTTGTATTTCTTTTCCAATAGCACATATTACCGACAAATGTCATATCTATAATTTATTTTACGATTTTATAAATATTGATTATTTTATACCGCACCTAAACGTGGCAATTGGATCAGGAATATTATAGAATTCAAAAGTATACAAAATAAAAGAATATTTTTGTATAATACATATACGATAAAGTGAGTTTTTTTTTTATATAATAGGAAATGTTGTAATGTCTTCATTTTAATCGAGCTTTTATAAAAAACGAGCATTCTATCGTGTCAAATTATTCCTTGTAGATTCTTTAAATTTTAATAAATAGAGGGGAGTTTTTCTCAAATAAGAAGAATGTACATTTTAACATACATTTATTGAGACGAAAAAATGAAAAATAAATTGTAACACTTACAAAAAGTATGCGACACTTCTATTTTTACCCTATTGCGATGATTGCGATACACACGTCTGTACACTTGCATTTTCATTCATCTACACAGACAGGAAATTATATAAAATGCACAAAAAATTATTATTTCTATTCCGAACTATTTAAAAAATTCGTGAACAGATACATTTTATTTTTTGGCGAGATCAATGATAAAAAGTAAACAAAATTGTTTATTGTGTACAATTTAATAAATGTTTTCGAGACACAAATAAATGGCTCGTTAGTTGGAAGAAACCAGGGGAATTTTACAAATTAATTCAAATTTTGAAAGGTAGTATGACGATTCGATCATTTACCCTAAATCTTATCGCGACATAACCTCTCAAAACAAATATACATTTGTTCTAATGAAAATTTAATTTTCATTACACGTACATTCTCAATAAAACAATAATCTTTATAAATGCAAAATAAAGACAAATGAGTATAGAACAAATATTACAACATGTAGGGAACAAACTTGTTTTCTATGTGTCTATCCTTTGCTTTAAAGTATAATTAAACACGTTCGGCTTTTCTGGATACACGATTGGAGAATGATGGGTCGTATACTTACAGTTCTAATCGCAATTTCCAATAAGTGAGATGATATTGCGACTGAATTGCAATTTTTGCCAAACATTAGTTACAATATGAAATTCAGTCTTTGCATGGGATTTCACTTAATTACATACCCATACCACCCATACCTCCCATACCACCCATACCACCCATGCCACCACCCATTGGCATTTGAGGCTCTTCTTTAGGCAATTCGGTAACTACTGCTTCCGCGGTTGTAAGTAACGATGCAACACCTGCGGCATCGGTAAGTGCTGTACGGACTACCTTCGTTGGATCAATGATACCCTTTTCGATCATATTGACATACTCGTCATTCAGAGCATCGTAACCGAGGTTACTTTCGCTAACTTTTGCTACTACTACACTAGCATCTACACCTGCATTTTGAGCGATCTGTAAACATGGCATGCGCAGAGCGTCTGCCACTATTTTTATTCCCGTTTCTTGATCGTTATTCGATGCTTTCAAATTTCGAAGAGCTGGGATACATCGTAGAAGAGCAGTACCACCTACAATAGAAAAATATTTCATGAAATAATCTATCAAGAAATCTTATATAGATATTTTCGTAAATGACCATTTATATTTACCTCCGGGAACAATGCCTTCTTCAACGGCAGCACGAGTGGCGTTTAGGGCATCGTGAACACGGTCCTTCTTTTCATTCACTTCCACTTCACTGCTTCCGCCAACTCTCAAAACTGCAACACCTGATGCTAATCTTGCCAAACGTTCTTGTAATTTTTCCTTCTCATAGTCGGAAGTTGTATTTGCAATTTGATCTCTAATTACGTCTGCTCGATGATCAACGTCATTTTTTTTTCCTTTGCCTTTAAGGAAAAGTGTATCATCCTTTGTAATTACGACCTCTCCTACTTCGCCTAAATCGCATAACTGTACATTCTCTAATTTTACGAGATTCGCGTCATCTCCAAACACAATTCCTCCAGTTAAAATTGCCATGTCTTGAAGCGTTGCCTTTCTATTGTCTCCAAAACCAGGTGCTTTAACCGCGGCAACCTGTAAACCAATTTTTAATCTGTTGACCACTAGCGTCGACAGAGCTTCGCCATCGATATCTTCGGCTATAATGACAAGCGGTTTTCGTTGCGAATTTGCTAATTCCAATGCTGGAATTATAGACTGTACAGATGATATTTTTTTCTCGCTGAAGAGTAAAAGTGCATCTTGAAATTCAACTTTTGCTCCTTTACTAGAATTTATGAAGTAGGGAGATATGTAACCCCTATCAAATTTCATTCCTTCTATAACTTCCAGTTCGTCGTGCAGCGTTTTACCATCTTTTACTGTAATAACACCTTCCTTTCCAACTTTTTTCATGGCATCGGAGATAAGATTACCAATGGCTTTGTCCCCATTAGCTGAAATAGTTGCTACTTGAGCAATTTCCTCTGGAGTTGTTACCGGTTTACTTAGAGCCTTTAGTTCTTCTTTAACTTTATCGACTGCTAACATAACACCTATAATATATGGATTAATTAATTTAAAAACTTTGTGTTATATTATGGAAAATTTTGTCTTTACTTACCTCTTCTGATTTCTACAGGATTGGCACCTTTGCTAATTTTTTCAAAGCCTTCTTTAGCAATAGCTCTCGCTAAAACTGTAGCTGTGGTTGTTCCATCACCTGCTTCTTCGTTTGTATTATTAGCTACATCTTGTACCAACTTTGCCCCGATATTTTGAAATTTATCCTTCAACTCTACACCCTTAGCCACTGTTACACCATCTTTGGTAATCTTTGGACTACCCCAACTTTGTTCCAAGATAACATTACGTCCCTTTGGACCCATTGTTACTGCAACTGCATCAGCTAAAATGTCTACACCTTGTAACATGAGTGCCCTAACTTCAGCTCCAAAGCGTACATCTTTGGCATAGGAACGAATTTGTAATTGGCGCGAAGCTACGTTACGCAAAACAGTTGGTAATCTGTACATCTAAAATAAAATGTTCAGCATTTACATTTGTACATCTAAATATTACCGTTTATTAATGTTGTAAAATAGATCAAAGTCACATTTCATGAAAATACGATTTTTATAAAATTTAAACTATCTCCGATTTCAACTAAAAACAAAATTGTATAATTTTATTTAGATAAAATATTCTTTTTTTTTATATAATACGAGTAATCAAAGGGAATCAGCGGTGTAATTACTATTCGAAAGTAAACATGGTTATGTAAACTACCGCGTGGATGACCATCGTTATGCCCAACACCCTCGTGTAAATTATCACGAAAGTTACAAAAATTGTTTGCAATAAATTATCTACAATTAACATTCTCATATTTTTTGTTAGACTTTTAATTCCTTTTTCGATTATTTCGAATTACGATAAGATATCGTGGGCATCATGGCCCGGCCGGCATGTTCGACAGAAAAAGATCTATGTAAAAATTTGAATATAATTACATAGAAAAGAAGTAGGAATATTTTGGAAAAATTAAAGCTATCAAAAAGAATCTTGATCGTCCGTACGAATACGAAACTACATTCTACTTTCACCGTACATTTTTGGTTATCTTTTTAAAAATATATCAAATCGTCGCAAATACGTAATGTTTTTATATCATCGACAGCACAGACTTCGACGAGAAAATTATTACAAAAATAGAACCAAATAAAATGTTAACCGATAGAAGAAATAAAATGCGAAATGCTTATCAGAGAAACAAATTACTCCGGGAACAGTTTAACCGGTTAATATCGTTAGAAATTCATGTGCATTTCCTACGCATCTTAGAATGATAATTTTGCCAAAAAAGAAGTTTACCTTTATCTATGGAAAGAAGCCGTTGGTTAAGAGATCAGAGTCGTAAAAGTAATTGAAAATCGTCGCACCGTGACCGCACGTTGTCTCGCCAGTGCTAGTACAATGAAATGCGTGAAATAGTGTGAATGTGAACGTGAAGGAGCTTGCGCTATCACATGGGATATCCCCCTCCACTTCGACAAACTCTAACCTAATTCTACTATATACGATCGAGAAATGTACGAGATTTTTAAGCAAATTTAAATTAAATTAAATAAAATTAAAACAAATGTCTTATGATTAATCATCTTTTTTTGTATTCGCATTCGTTACATCAGCTTATCGGTGCAACGTTTTTTCCCGAGATTTATAAGTTTCTAGAATGTACTGGAACGTGTGTGATGCAATCGTCTAGCGTACGCCAATCATGTTCGTTCGTTGTTAGATCAACGGATTCGCTTTTTACACAACTCACAATCGGTGTTTCTCAGGCTTGAGATCGACACAAATTTTTCATGATTTTCCCGACTTATGAATGATTCTCTATACAGTTTGAAGTATATCAAGTACAAAAGAAAAAACAGATTTACATCAAAGTACACGTTAATAATTTATCTCTTGAAAACAATATATTATATATACATACATACTCTTTGTAACTTGTACTTTGACGAATTCAAATTAATTCGAATGCATGCTGATTCTCTTGTAATCGTCCTTTGACCTGTATTTTATCTTCGTCATTTTTTCCCTATATTTAATTTGATAAATATTATTCTGTTTCAACATTCTATTTCAACATTGAAAAAGCGAGTTTAAGTTAACAAATTCTAGGCCATTGTATTATATAACGCTGTTGACTGATTTTAAATGCTAATGCATTTTTTTTAATAACAATAAGTATATTCGTATAATTTGCTGTGCGTGCGTGTGTACGCATATAAAGTTTTAAATAAGCGCTATCTTACGGCAGACTTTATATTTATACAGCCGTAGACTTATTGTTAGATTTAGATGCTACCAACGCATTACGTAATAGCACATGGTTGTTGCTCAGTGCGAAATCAATGAAAGTTTGGTGGGGTTAGGAAAGATGGTGGGGAGACTGGAAATTTCGAGAAGAAGCTATTCGCCTCGCCACATACATTATACAACGTGCTCTAGCGTGTTTGCCGGTTGCTTTGCTTGAACTCGTGACTTTAAAAACACGTTATCTTAACAATGGTAAGAATGAAAAAACTTAGAATATTTTTAATTAATTATCGGTAATTTTATGTTTCTTCTATATATCTTGTATATAAAATGACTGATTAACAATTGCAATTTTTTGTATTTCTGAAGATAACCTTCAAATTAGTAAGTAGATACATTTCTCACAAAAAGTACTGTAATTCGAGAAATGTATCTAATATATACAAACGCGCATGAAATTCTATCAAATATATGGTACTATACTGTTTTGTTTTTTTATACAATTCCATTAATTCTTTGTTTCGATAATTTCGTCGCATGGCCGGTATCCATGTGTTTTTGTTAGCGAGGAAGAAAAAAAAACAAATGCTTATAAAACTTTTAGTAAAATAAAAGAATGTACGTTATAGTACGTCATTTACTTGTACGATTCAATATTAAATTTTGCTCAAAAGTTGTCGATAGATATACACCATAAAATCGTGTTTTCATTAATGTTTGATCCAAATTTTTTTTCATTTGCAGTATTAAAAAAATTTGCAGATTTGCATCATGCATAATCTTAAAGTAATTACTTCCATTGCATATGGTTGGCAGAACTTTCCTACATATTCTTTATTTAATACTTTTAGGCTGCAGCTAGCGCTATTAAGAGGCTTGTACCGCTCTTTGACAGAGTTCTCATACAAAGAGCAGAAGCCATAACAAAAACGAAAGGAGGTATTGTTTTACCAGAGAAAGCACAGACAAAAGTTCTACAGGGAACTGTTGTGGCTATTGGACCTGGACAACGTAATGATGTATGCATAATTATTTAATTACCATTAAAATAAATAACTAAGTGACAAAAGTAATAATTACAGTTTATCTTTTAGAAAGGAGAACATGTTCCTTTAAGTATTAAAGTTGGTGATGTTGTTTTATTGCCGGAATATGGCGGAACTAAAGTAGAACTCGAAGACAATAAGGAGTTCCATTTATTCCGCGAGTCGGATATTTTGGCGAAGTTAGAAGTATAAGATTCCATTAAATTTATGTTAACAATTTTTTAAACATTAAAATTTATTTCCTGGAAAATTCAGGAATAAAAAACAGCGGTATTCAAGTTAACCTTGCGTTCGTTGTTGTTAATTTGTAAAGTTGCTCGATTCTTTTGGAGTCTGATGTTTATGTAGGTGTCACGATTTCGTATGTATAAAAGAAAATAAATCATTTATTCATTATGTTTATATAATTATCGCTTTCTGTGTTATTCCTGGCTATATTTTCATTAAACAAAACATTTCTTAGTTAATTTGTACTGTTAACAATAGAAATAGAATAAAGCCTGTGAATATTGTCAAAATAATGATACTATTGTTTCATGTATCTACATTTATATTTGTAAAAGAATGCATATACTTTAGAGAATAAACTAGTTTTACAATCTTTAATGTATTTACAATAGTTTTGTTTTGCTTTTTTATTTTAATTTAATACTTTTCTTTACACTAGCTTTAATGCCAGATATTTCTCCAGTATAACGAGTAATTTCTTTTCTCACTTCTCTAACCTGCAAAATAAAAAATAAGTAGTTACTTTAAATAATATCTTTAATAAATCTTTTATCTAATGCTTAACAAGTTTTAATTTAATACATACCGCTCCCTTCCTTCGAATTTTAGCTTTACGATATTTATTCCTATGTTTTACTCTAGGATTGCGTTGCTCTTTTTTACGATGCGGTGTTAAACCTTTATTCTTTGCTATTTGATATGTAATTGCTCTCTTTCCTTCGTTTTCGGTTACCGAATCTGCCATACCGGTATCTTGTTCTTCCTTGTATTCATCCATGGATACATGATTTTCTAATTCTTGCTCATCTGTAAATTCTTTGTCTATTACTTTATCTACAGATTCATTTTCAAATTCACTTTCGAATTCAGTTAAATGAGTATTCGTATCTTCTCGTCTTACAGATTGTTTCAGATTACTCAGTTTTTCTTTTAAACAACTACTAGTTACTTTCTTTTTATTAATATTTACGTTAGTTTCATCGAATATATTATATAACGGTTTGCCATGTCGCTCGGCTTTTAATATCTCGTGAATTTCTTGCACTAAGTTTCCTTGTTCTGATTCCAATTGATTTAATAACTGACGATACTGAGCCAAGCGTTTTATAACTGGATGAGAATTCACAGGCAACCTTTTGGCTTTCAGCATCAAATAAAATAAAATATTGATACAGTAATTTAATAAAACATGATATTTTGTTTTTACAAAAGTGATTGCAGAAGAGTTGCAAAGTACACTGCTTTTAACTAATTTCAGAAATGGTGCCAATGTATCCCTTGCTTCTATCATGCGATCTAAATCAAACATAATGTATGTTTATAAATAAAAGTATTGAAAAAAACATTCAAAAATGTAATACTTTGAAAGAATAACACAGGATATAAGAAATACCTTTAAAATCATTTACAAGAGCCATAAATTCAGGATTTTCTTTTTGCATTATTACTTGTTTTTGCCTTTTACTAAGCTTGCTAAGGTCAGTCTTTATAAATTGTTCTGTATATTTACAAATTTCCTTATTATCGTCCTTCTGTGATTCTATGAAATCTAAACCAAAGTCAGCATCGTCCAATTGTTCTGCCAACCTTTTCTGAATACTTCTAGCTTCTTCTTCTTCTATTTCTGCTTCAGCTAAATCTTTTTGACTAGCAGTAGCATAATCAGGATCAACATAATCTGTAGAATAATAGGCTCTCTTTTTTTTACCCCAAGCTTTTTCGTTTGGTAAATCAAAATCATCCTTTAGTCCTTCGATATCGGACTCCATCGAGTCTGGTTGTTCTTCGTTTTCAACATCATCGTTCGCATCATTTAATCCATAAACCTCGTAATCGCTATCATAAGTTTCGGAAGAAGATCTGTTTCGTACTTTTTGAAGTAATTTCCACTCAGTTTCGGAATATTCTTCTTCAGAATCTGTGACTTCGTTCATATTTATGTCTTCTAATTCTCCCACTTCCTTGATTGTTTCGGTTACTTTTGTCCTATTAAAAGGTTTTATAATTAGAAAACTCAAATAATAATATAACATAACATATTCTAAAAGAAACACTTTACCTTTTTTTATTTTTCATGTTGAAATTTTAGTTGAAAACGATAGAAAAGTTGACACGTGAGTATAAAATTTAACTAACCTCACAATTTCAAATATTCGGAATTATTTATTTGTGAGAAAACCATGGGTAGAAAGTTGGTAGACGGGCGACTCGAGACTCTATAGTGTTAGTGAGATTCTCGAATGGATTGATAATAATCCAATGGTCTAGTGTAGTGTGGCCAATCGTTTGATCGTATTCATGTTCCTTTTATGTCTTGCAAACAAGAATTATTGAAGAATTATCAAAGTACTTAGGAAAGAAGCAATCTGTTTCTATTTCGTATCTAAATTAATCTAAATCTAGGAAAATGGTGTTCTTAACTGCTCAACTTTTTGTGAGAAGTCGAGGTCCTGACGAATTTTGGCGAAAACGACAAATATTTAAACTTGCTGCGGTAAATCCATTAAACAGTAGTATACATTTGTAGGTTGTGAATCACAATAATTATATCTTTTCCATCAAAATTAATGTTTCAATTTATAGCATTTTGTGGGAAGAAGAAGAAACTGTTACAGCTTAACAATAAAAAGTGTACACAAAGCATTGACAAAGTCTACATTAGGAAGACAACTTAAAAAAGCAGATATGAAAGAGGTGCATGAAAACATTCTTTCTTTTATTATCTTTGTCTCGTCTCTCCTTTGCATAATTATTTACTTATTTACAGCTGTGGGAAAGTAGGGTAAATGCTGCTGCAATTGAACACGGTATTACATTTAAAACATTGATGGAAGGATTGACTAGATGTAATATTTTACTTAATCGTAAATCGCTATCAACTTTAGCTGTCTGGGAACCACGAACGTTTAAATGTTTATCTGATATTGCTTGCGCAAAAACAAAATTAGGAGAAATCAAAGCAGTTAATAACACTCCTATGCCTAAAAGTGTTATACCTAAAGGATTAGTTGATGGACAGCGTTAATTACAGGATTATAACAAAATAAAAAAATTTGCATTTTGTTGTAACATTTATTATGTAATTCATGATTATATGTTTATAGGAAATATATACTCTTAAAAAGGAGAACAGAATGATAATATATACTTTATTATTAGTTTGAGAATCTTTTGCTGCAATGACATGATCCCAATATTTCTCTATGTAAACAAAAAAAATAAGTTAATTCTTTATAGTACTTCTTAAAATATGCATTTCTATTACGTATTAGTTATGAAACAAATAACATTTTTATGCAATTACAGAATATTTGATCTCACTGTTTTGCATTAACAATTTGTACAAAGTCAGGTTTCAAAGATGCTCCTCCAACTAAGAATCCATCGATATCTTTTTCTTTTGCCAAATCTTTTGCATTATCTGCTGTCACTGATCCGCCATATATAATCCTAATAGTTTCTGCAACTGTTGGATTGACATTTTTACAGAACCAGTCTCTCAGTTTGTCATGAACTTCTTGAGCTTGCTGAGGTGTGGCTGTTTTGCCTGTTCCAATTGCCCATACCGGTTCATAAGCGACAACTACATTGTCCCAAGATTTGATTTTATCTGCAATAGCCTTAGTTTGTCTGAAGACTACTTCTTCAGTTTTTCCACATTCACGCTCTTCTAACTTTTCCCCGATACAAGCAATTACCTTTATAAAGAAATAAAAGGTCAAGATGACAAAGAATTTGTTTTAATTTAAATTGTATTATGACAATCTACAAAGAAATTTTAATTACCTTTAGTCCAGCTTCTAAAGCATGAGCCACCTTATCTGCTACTAATTCATCTGTTTCACCAAAAACGTTTCTACGTTCCGAATGACCAAGAATTACCCATGGAATTCCATTGTCCAAAAGCATAGCAGGACTGATTTCTCCAGTAAATGCTCCTTTTGCAACTTTATATGAATTTTGCCCACTAATGCTAACATTGCTAGGTAATATGTTTTTCACGTATGTCAAATATATCGATGGTACACCAACGACAACATCTGATAACAATTATATCATTGGAATTATTAAAAAAATATAATTAATTAATTTTTTAATGAAACTGTTTGCATGAGAATAAGAAATGACTTTTTAATGTCGCTGAAAAATTATGAAAGACAAATTATAAAATATTATAACATATAGAAGAAACATACCAACATTTGGATCGAGCGGACCCGTTTTTAAAAAGGCTACGATACCATCTATTTCGCTTTTGGTACCATTCATTTTCCAATTACCACCAACAAAGAATTTACGACCCATGGTTTCACAATGTATCGATTTCCGTATATCACTAATAAAAACAAAATTGCGATTTGATTGCGAGTCTGAAACAAATTTCAAAAATGTTCCTCTGACCTTCAAGGGAATGCAAGGTGAATTTGGTCACGTTCCCCAATCTCATTTCTTAAAACCCCTACTACTCTACCCTGAACTTGATACATTATAGTCCAACGTTTCATTAATATTGTTAGAATTACGTTTCAAATTAAACATATCTATTTTTTAGTGAATAGATAACAACGATATGTAGTATAAATATCTTAAAACAGTACAAACAATAATATTGTGAAATAATAACTAATATTACTTGTATTATTTAAATATGGTACATATGTTACATTTAATTATCTTTCTTTTAAATTCTTTTAAATATCTTCCTATAATTATGCAGTTATCAATTATTGATGCAATTATGCAAACTATATTGGAGAATGTTGTCGTCTAGAGAAAGTTACTAGCACTCAACTTCTAGCTGATAGCTAAGACGGATCACAAGTCGTTTGAAAATCTGTTTTGTTTATACATATACAGGCAACTTTCAAAATATTCAAAATTTGTACTTCTTTTTAACTGTTATTTCGAATATCAATTCTTTATACATAATTGTTTTGCCTGATCGGCGGTGAGTAGTAAATATTATTCGTTAGAAACTGACATTTTATGTTTAAATAATGTGACGAAGAAGCAAATGTATATACAAGATTGAGCAGTTTCTAAACAATGTAGAAATAGAATATTAATTTAAAATTAGGAATGTGTATTTAACAATTTCATTTTTGTAGGTTATGAAATGATTTATTAACAGGTTCGATATATTGTTAAATTTTCCTCGTGTGTTATTAGCGCTCGATGAAATATATGTACATATACTTACAATAATTGAAGAATTGTTTATTTAAGATATTTTTATAACATATCTTCGCAAGATGCTTACAGCAAATTTGATTAATAAACATGTTAATAAGAAAAATTGTTTAACCGTATTTTTTTTTTATTATGACAGCATAATTAATGTTAATTTGTTTGTGACATATGAATGATTGCGAAGTAGATTGTATTATATACTTTTATGAAGTTGCATATAAAAACATTTGAACAATTTTTTTATGATAATGAGTTTTCAGTTATTTTATGAAGAACAAATTGGTATATTTTAATATTTTTCTACATATGGTACTTTAAAACGTTTTCATGCATTAATATTTTTCTGCACAAGTATAACATTGCTATATAGTGATTTGAAACATGCTCGAAGTGCCGATGTTCAGTGTGGACAAATTTGTACATACATTTGTTCAAAATTTAGGTTTAAGAATCCAATCACCAGTTTATAAAAACTTTAGCAAAATTTCTTTCATAAAGTATATAGACAGAACGTGTAAGGTCAAAGAACAATTATTTTGCACCATAGAAAAAATCAAAGATATTAATGTACAACAGAATTTGGATTTTTCCAATGAGAAAGATATACGATACTTTATAGAAAAACATACTAGATTTTCTGATAAGTTTACTTCTTCAAGTAATACGCATATATTAACATCTCACTTGAAGAATATTAATGTAAAAATTCTTGAAAAAGTTAGGGCAAGGAAAAGACATTTTGATAACATCAAAGAAAGGGAAATTAAAATTTCAAATAAAAATACATCTTGCAAGAAGAAATTGAGAATAAATTTACAGAATAAGTTGGATGGATTAAAAAAAAATTTGTCACCTACATTATGCAAACCAAAGGCTATTGACTTACATAATAATTATAAAAGAAGTAAATTTAGAAATGTCCTTGCATGTGAAAGTCGGATAGATAATAATATTTCAAAAACAAATAATAATAACAATAATCAGAAAGTTTCAAGTAGACATAATTTGCCAAATAGTCTCATGAGTATTGCAAAAAAGGAAGTAGAAATGGCTGAAGGATTCATACGGTTACATACAAAAGACATAGAGAGCATAAAAAAAAAATTGCATGTTACTCTTTATATAGCAAAGGTTGTATTGCTATATTTATCTTTATTTATGGTAAATTTTTAGACAAAGTATTTGTATTTTACTTGATTTAATAATTATTATACAGAGTGAAAGTTATCGTTATAATGCAGAAGATCAAATAAGATGTAACCAACTGCTGTGTCATCATGCAATTTTATGTTTGATAGAACCCAGTGAAAAAGCTTTTGTTTTATATGAAAATGATTTATCAGTTGTTATTAAAAAATATTTAATGCAAGGATACGAGCATCATTTCGAATTTCAGAGGTATTTTATTTAAAAAAAGAACGGTACACGCGCGTTTTCGCATATTGTAAATTTAAATATCTAAAAACATTTTTTTATAGAAATTCACAGGATTATTATATCGCTTTACTTATTTTGAGTCAGTGGGCTAAAGTTTTAGTTAAACATCCGAATACAACAATGATGCTTACACTGTGTGGTATATTGGGATGCAATGTAGAAGAAATATTAGTTCTAAATAGTCCAGAAGGAATGTTATTATAAATTATATTATTAGAAAGTAACGTAATTTTGTAATAAATTGGGAATAAATTGTTTAAATAATAGTTTATGTATTATTTATATCGAGTTTTTGTATTGATTACTAGCTGTTATAAAACATGTACAACTTCATAGGTACAATGAAAAATGGTGAGCGAGGAAGTGATAGAATTTAACAAGAAACTACAACCAGTTTTCAAGAATCCAATTTTTCAACAGAAATTTCGGCCTACTAGTACCGCTGGAAAGAAACGAACTTGGCGTTCTCTCAAGCAAGTTTTGGCTCAGGAACGTGCATTGCCATGGCCGGTGGAAATAGTACATTGTATATATATATACATATATATCTTTGATGTACTTTAATAAATTTAAAACGATTTAAATAAGTAAAGATCAAAAACTGATGCGAAAATCACAAAAAGTCAAGGAACAAATACCTTACAATTCTATTCATAAATAATGGTGATATTTTTTCAATACTAGAAATTCCATCTTGTCAAGTATTCGTTACATAACTTTTTGAGAATATGTTATTCGATATTCAGTAATCCATAACAGTAATTGAAATCAGCCGATAAGATATATGCGATTAATGTCGATCCACGATGAAAATAATCACAGCAATTAATAAAAATTGCAGATAGTTCTATTAATGCACCGCCAAGCTTCAGACCAGCAAAGAAATATTCGGATATTTCTGGATTACCCGTAAGTGATAATCCTTTTATACAATTGTAGAATCAGTCACATTATTCAAATGTAAATGTATGTATAATTACATTTATTTTACAGGCCCGATATACAGATCCACAGACTAAATTATACTATGCGACTGCTGAAGAATTTGCGACAGTTCGAAGTCTACCAATGGATATAACTGCCGGATATCTAGCGTTACGCGGCGCCTCCAGTATTGTTGGATAAATAAATTGATAATTTTAATTTCTATCAGTTTTTTATATTTAGATAGTAATTTTACTTATCATGGTTATTTTAGAGTAATGAACATAACTTAATATAATAATAATAACAATAATAATAATTATAATATACTTATATAATATAATTATTATTATTATAACTTAATATATGAGCTACAGATTAAGAGTTTGGGGAACCTTTAGAAAGTATGTTACTGTTTGTTTTGTCGACCACTGTACTTATTTTACTTTGATAGTTTTTCGCGCACCTTATTTGCTCGTTTGCTACTGCAACATGAACTGTCGGCAAATTTGCAAAACTGATTTGTAATTGAAAATACAAATAGCATGGCCTACTGAAATACAGCCTGGTGGTGCACTATTCTTAGGTCGCCATTGGTTTTATACTTTTTTTTTTTTTTTTAATAAAGATTATTTTAATGTAGCATCAAAATATTTTCAATCGATCAGGTCAGGTAAATCATCGTCGTCACTGTCCATTTCTTCCGCCTCGTCTCCTAAATAATCTAAACCATCGAAGTCTGGTTTACTGTTGACCGGATGTCCTAAGCCACCCATCTGTTGCACCATCTGCAAGTGTTGATACAATGCTTGAGTATACGAATTTAAACAAAGTCCACTACAACATTTGAATGCGATAAGTAAAGATTAATCTTACGTCTTCTAAATTCGTACTTCCTCCCGCGTTAACATCGTCGTCGCTGTCATCTTCATCCTTCCATTTATTAAAATCACTTTTCAACCAGTGAACTTTCATTTTTTCCTTTGTTAATCTTGGCCAAAACGGACCTGATTCTTTTTTAGTGAGAATTAATTCGAGAGTTCTTCCCTTTATGTGTTGTACTGTTTTGTTAACATCAATTTCTTTGTATAGGTTAATTGTAACTTCATGCATCTTTTGTTCCGTTCCACCAATTCCTTTAAAATATATCATTTCTGGTTCGATTTTAAGTATGGGATCCTTACAATCTTCTAAACAGATGGTAACAAATAAAATATCTTCCCTTTGGGCCCACATAACAGGTGGAGGAGGCAATCTAAAAGTTTGTAAACAATTAATGGTTTTTACAGTCATAAAAAAAATTAAAATTATAAATTATCAAGAATTCAATTAAGAATTATATCGACTTTGAGTTGAATATGGTTAAGCACAAAGAAGAAAGAGCATAAGGGCGTAATAAATATATCTATGGTTAGGTGCGTGCATATATATATGTATATATATATATATGCATACGCGTTGGCATGCATGTGACGCGCGCGTGCGCGCACAGAGCACACATGCATTTGATACCGCACGCGAGTAAATTCGATATCAATTTTATTTAATATATCAAGAATGATTAGTAGTTTCACATTAACCAAATTCATAATGTAGGGGAGATGGAACGTAACGTACATAAAATATAGTACTTAATGCAATATTCAGATATAAATTTTATAATTGTAACGAAAAAATAGGTAAAGGTTAGAAATAAAGTTGTATGGTTTCCGACAAAAACCGCTAGTCATTACAGACAAAATGAATACACCGTAAATGCCGTACAATTGACAAAAATAAAATTGACCACTAAATTGTAATTCGTTTCGATGATACGTATAAAAAATTGATGCGTATTTACTTCTCAAACATCGATATAGAGTTGCTTAGAAATACAGGCTATTAAAAGCTTGTACATCAGAAACTTGATTGTCTTAGCTCTCGCGAAGGTAAATGGAAAAAAAGAAAGTTTAACGTCTACAATGTATCGGCTATTAAAAATAAAGAAAGAACATGTTATAATTCGATGAAAAAGAAGAATATAAGCGAATTTCTCGCGATTCTTTTGTGGAAATTTCGAGAATCAATAAAGTCATCTTACAACATGGCGGTGTTTCGAAAGCCATGGGGCGGCATTTCAGCAATTTCTACGAATGTCTGCTACTTTTCTCGTAATAATACAAAAGAGGTGGAATTTAGATTTTAAGGATCATAATTAACGAAGGTTTTTGTGTGAATTCCGATATACTTACTGGCCTTTTTGAGTCATATTTGAAGAGCTTCGTTCCGCAAGAAGCAAACAAACACAGAGCACTTACGTATCGCGCCGTAGACCTCTGATTCGATTCGAGAGTGTTTCGAGATTCAACTGTCGACCAAACAAAATGGCGATTGGCTAGTTTTATCGAAATCGAATTCCCTCGTTTCCGGAATCGAAATTTTAAAAACAGCCTTGCGCGCCATTCTTGGCCACCAATTTCTAACGTTAGAACTAACGTTAACGTTGATAGTATTTTAACAAAAGAAATACTCGACGTTGTACAATTTCCTTCATTTCTGATTTCTGAAAATTTCGTCATCGCGAAGCCATATTTTCATAAGTACGCGATACTTGCAATGACTAGAAAGATATATTTGGCTAAAAAAGGGATTTAAAATAAACGTTGAAAAGGATGTCGAAAAAGAACGATGTTAACTCCATCCAAAGGTAATCGTATTTTCTTCGATAAGCCGGTACACCTTGGAATCGATAGGTTTCGTGGGTGTTACTCGAAAGATAATTGTATACATATGTCGTTTCATAATTATCGATCTGCCTACTAAATATGTATTTTGAAATGTTAGAAAAAAACAGGTGGCCAAAGAACAAAACGAAGCAATTTGTAAAATGCTTTATCGGAGGAATGGTGGTCAAATAAAAAAGATGGCGCGAGAAAAAGAAAGAGAGACAGAGAGAGAGAGAGGGAGGGAGGGAGGGTAAGTGAGAGGGAGTGAGAAAGGGAGGGGGGAAGGAGAGCGAAAAGAGAGAGCCTTCGCGTTAGATTGTAGGTCAGCTCGGTATAAGAGGAGGGGAGTACTTTACCTTTCTTGCCGTAACCGTGGCCATAAACTAACAGGACATACACACTGTGTATCAGTCTCTTTCTTTCGCAGCCTCGACTCGTCCCGTTCCGGTCTTGTCCGGTCGGGTCCGTCCCATCCTGTCCCTGTCCCGTTCTGTCACGTGTCAGTCGCGCGCTTGGCTCTTTCTACTCGAGATACCTCGTTTGCTTTTCCGGTCCGTTGTCAACATTCGTATCACCAGGAACATTTAAACGTCGTTTCGTCGAATTTTCTCTAATTTTTACCGATTCGCGGGACGATATTGGCGCGCTTCCGTGCGCGTAGGTGCCTGTGCGTCGAACAGTCAATGGATATAGTGAAAAGTTGCAGCCGAACTAAGGAAGATCGACGATGAAGCCGTGAGTTTATGCGGTCTATGCAACTTGTTGCTTCGGAATTAACGCCATGTCGACCAGTTCACTTTTTTACAAGGACAAGTACGCGGTGAGTACCCACGTTCCTTCGACCTTCCACGTATTCATGTTTATTCAAAATTATTACTCGTCGCCCCGTGTTCTGTGCATCCAATGCTTTGCAACTTTTTCTCGTTTCTTTTTCTCGCTTCATTTTCGTTTTCGAGCGAGATCTATCGATACCTATTACACGTAACGTACACAGTGCAACGTTTTACAGAAAATGTGTCTATTCTATTCGATTCAGAAACTCGTTGAAAACGTTATTCAGCCTTTGCGCTCTAATTACTTTGGATAATTTCACGCTATCGGTAATATCGCTATCTAATCTGCGCAGACTTTTAGCGAATTGTCACGATGAAGATGCGATACAGCTGACGTATAGACAATACTCTATACGCCTATCATTCGTTCTTCGTAGACACCGGCTTTTCATTATTTACGAGGTATCGGAAGCTCGACCCACTTGTATAAAAATCTCTACGTGTACATACACGTAAATATCGACTCGTTTCGTACGCTTTCTCGATCGCTTCGATCGTCGCGCGTCGTTGATTTTACAGCGGTGTCGGTGATTGAAAAATTTCGTTCGATCGCAGCTATGTGTATAAATACACGTGCACGACGTATCGTCTTCGATCATTGGGAATGATTCAGTTTTGTTATTTTCGGTCCGGGCGACAATTTCCGTAAATACGGGCCTTCGTTTATTCGTCTGATTTCATCTTATCGATCTTAAATCGATACTCGAGAGATACAGATAATAGTATAACACGAAGGCGATGATTAACTTGAAATATAATATAGCTGCGTTAAGTTTTCGACTAATCTCTAACGGCTTACCAATTGTTCGGTAGATGCGAAATCGTTGTATCGATGACGCGTTACCGTCTTACCGTATCCATCGAATAATTATCCGCGAATGACGCTGTAGCTATCGATGGACAATGATTGCATTTCGTATGTCTCATGTACGAAGCAGAGAAAACAGTGTTACGGCAAAGTATAAAAGGAAATTCGTTACAAGGTTTTCGTTTATATCTCGTTAAGCGCGAACCAGCGAGCAGCGAGCAGCGAACAGAGACCAACACGGCTCGTCTCCGAATCCCATCGTCTCCGAATGCATTCGATAGTTGATCGTAAAGAATCCCTCGAAAGAGTTACGTCAGAAGTCGGTTCGCAAATGTTCGATTCGGAGATTGGCGTGGAAACCTGAACGGTACCTACTCAACTGCGTTGTTATTACATCCTCTCGAGATCGCGGTATAAACTTTTATGTTTCGTTACGTAATTATCGATCGAGTCCGAGAGAGAAGAGGCGAATGAAAAAGAAGAAAAATGGAAGAGTAAGAGAATGTTGTCGAACGACGATGGAGGGAGGATCGGCAACGAATAAACAGGGATAAGTCGAGAGTAGCGGCAGGTTATCGGGTGTAGCCGTAGCGTAAAGCGTAATCCATTTCAGTTTTAAAAGGAACGCGGCGAGGAACCCTCGGGGGTGAAAGTCTTACGTCAGAGACATGCATCTTATTATGCTGGACAGTCGTGGACAACGGTTGTACGACTCACGCAACGAAACGGGTTCCACTCCCACGGAAAATGTAACAACCCGAAGCGACATAGACGTCGACGCCGACATCGACGCTGACATCGACGCGTCTTTCCCTTCGATTCGGAGATTTCGATGCGCGAACGCGGTTCTCCCTTTCATTGTTACGATGCAAACCGATATCCACGATTGCATCAACGGATGATGGAATATCCACGAAATCGTTTTGTACGACGATGACTTTTTCATCGTTTCGATACGCGGAAGAGTTCGCTGGGGTCACATTTTATTACGAAGCTTGTACGTAGCTCGAATGCGTTGCGAAAGAACCTCGTTCCGGTTGACGGCTCGTTTCCGGTTCATTCTCGTCTCCATATCATTACGAGACCGCTATTCGATGAACTCGTATCGATTCTTACACGAAACGCGTACCACCGTTCGTTATTTCTATTCGATGCAACTTCGATTCCTCGAATTCTCTTCGATCGTTTTCAATTATTTCCAATACCGATCGGATCGCGCAAACACACCGACTCTCGTTCTCGTCAACGATTTATCACGATTCAGCCTTGTCGCATCGTGACACCGTTTAATAAATATGTGCGAATTGGTGCTACTCGAATTGTATAATCTCGAGTACGCGTAACGATGGCCGTCTCTGCCATTTTAAAACTTGCCTACGTAAGTTTGGTTTAACGACATAGACAACTCGTAACAAGGACCCATCGGTGTCCTCGTGCAATCGCTCGACAAGTTTCGGCCGTGTTTCCGGTATTCTTATCTTCGGCAGATATCGTTAAGCATCGTTGACTAATCGAAACATTGAAAAGTGACGAGACCAAACGATGACCCGACGAACGGTTCGTAAATTTCATGAAATGATCATCGCGTTGCCGATAAGACGTACGATATTTTGCAATTTCGTATCGAAGAAAAAAACGTCAGATCGGATAAAACAATGGATCATCCGATAAGAATGTACGTACTTACGGAATGAGTGTACGTTATAAACGGTATCAGTTTGTGATTTGGTTTGACCACCGTTTTTACTTTGGCCTCGCTTCAGTCGTATTTTATACCTCTCGCGATATCTAACGAACGCCTCGAATAATTTTCGTCTCGGTACCTTTGATTCGAGATAGATCGAATGGTTCGAATTAGACGCTTACGCGTGTACGATTTAAATATTAAAGTTGGCTACGTTGAGTTTGGAACGCGAATGCGAGGGCGAGTACGATCGAGGAAGAAGGTGGATGACCGGTAGTAGGATGCGTTCCAAATGTCATTGGCTTTCTGGCTGCATTTGTCCGATGATCTCTCGGAATCTTGCTGTAAGTAGACGCGTGTTGTTCGTCGTGCGTAATCTACGTGATCTTGCATCGTCTTTTATTTCGCGAGAAGCTGGTGTTTCCTTTCCGTTTTACCGGATACGACACACGTGCTCGGATTCGTCGTAGTTGCGCCATCGATCGCGTCAGGTTCTGTTTTCATCGACGCCGACGGAGCAGCTCGCGATGGTCTCGTAGTCCCGTCATCTGAATTGTACGCATCGAGTCTAACATCGAGTCTAACATCGAGTAGGAACAAATAGCGATGAAAAATGGGGATAGTTTTCCCGGCGAATTCTAATAAATGCGATAACACGACGATACGATAGCTACGAAATCGAACTTGTTTGCATATCTGGATAACGGTGGATTTAACTAAGACGAAAAACGGTGGGTCGTTTCGATCTGTCATCGACGAACGTCTTACGTGTTATCGATATCGTATCCAGATACGTAGTTGTCACGATTTACAAGAATATTCTCTTACGTAACGTATTACGTTATTTTACGTGCTGGCTCTCACCTTGAGTATACGTACGCAATCTTGTCGTTTCGTGCTATTTCCGCTTTCGAATGGTTCGCCTTAAATATTGCACGTAAATACAGGGTGGGACAACAACTATTAGCACCCTATAACGCCGGATATCTTGGAAACTATAAGTTTCGCAGAAATAATCAGCTAATGTAAATCTATAGATGCTGTTACAATACGAGTTCGCAGTCGTTAACGAATGATTGTTTCCGGCTCGAATCCTAGTACGCCTAGACACCGTCTACATCTTTTGCGCAGAATACGCTTTTTCGACAAACCAGCAACGGTCGAGAAAGTTTAAGAAATCTCATTCCGAGAGGTTACGGGTTGGATAAAAAATTCAATTATTCGTGAAAGCGGATGCACGCGATCGAAATCGAAATGGAAGTTTATTCTGTCGCGAGTGTCGATCGATTCGTACGATGTCTTACGAAAAGAAAAGGGAGGGGAAGAGAGTAATTTCTAAACAGAGTCTAGGATCGGTCTGCTCGTTTCGGGTGTCGACAATTTGTACGGTGTAACCGGTACGATCCCGCGAACCGGTCACAGAAGTTGCACGCGCAGTTTAAGAAATGCAGGCGACGCGACGTCGACGGGCCAGTTGTGCGCGAGCCTTTATCGGCGTTAAGTTACAAGTTAGAGGAGCCGCACGTGTACACCATGTTTCGGTAACGCAAGTGTCGCGCGGAAGGAAGCTAAATATAATCCAGAAAGAAAACGAATAACCTCCCGCCTAGAAACGCGTTACCCGCGAACGGTTAAACCGTCTATCTACTTGTCGTCGCATTCATTTCGGAGCGTTACGGTTTAACGTGCATTACGCACCGGAGCGGGCGCGAGTAGCGCGACTCGTAAGCTCGTAGCTCGCAGCGCGTTCGCGAATCGCGATGCACCGCGCTTCACGTTCCGTCTGCATCTCTCCCTTTCGAAAGAAAGAGAAATCTTCGTCTTCCCGTTCGCGTTCATCGCGTTCATCGCGTATCGTAACGAGCAATCGCGTTACGAGCAACATCCTCTCTCAACGAACGCGTCGTTTTACTCGTTTCTTTGATTATTTGGAAAAGCCTTCGTCGTCTACCGTGGTGTTGCGTCATCGATAGTGTTCCCAGTGCGTTCGTTGGGACGCGTCGCGAAGGTTACTCGACGAATTTACCTCGTCGACGATTGAATCAATCGTCGACGATTCGGTCGGCTCGGAGACAACTTTTTTACGCGCGTGCTTGTCATACTCGCGTAACATCTCTTGCGTACTTGTTCGCGAACCGTGATTCCAAGGAACGTAAATCTGCCGACGACGGCGTGTACTCGTCAGGTAAAAACTACGAACCCGATCGTTGGCTTGTTTACGCGAACCGTCTCACGTGACTCGTTCGGTCACATTTTTTTTTTTTTTTACCAATCGCGAGACTTGTACTTTTCCAAGCGTGCGATCGAAGAGTTTGAAATGAAACGTTTCGAATGTGAAAAAAAAAAAAGTGACGAGTTAAATGCTGCCATCGCGAGGAGGTTTTACGAGCTATTATCGGAGCGATTACATTTTCACGCGAAGCAGACGCGTCTTATTTTTGTCGCGGTACGGCACGGTGCACCGTTTGCGTTTGCCCCGTGCCCGATTGTGCAATATGTGTCTACGCGATATAATACGGATATAATTGTTCGGCGCCGTTGTATAATGTGGTTTCCAGCGTGAATCCAGTCACGGCTGGAACGTTGTCGCACAAACACAACGGATCACGGACTGTCGTTCTTTCCCCGTTCTCGGATTCCTTGTTACGATTAAAAACCTCGGCCGTGGTTTCCAGCTGCTGTCAACTACGTGTTCACCGAACGGTGCAGCGTGTTTCGATGTTTTCGAGTAGTCGGTGGACGGATTGATTCCGTTTGTAATTCGCGACGACTCTTGACGTGCTCGGGCGTCACCGTTCCGCGCGTCACGCGAGTTTACACGCCTAATTCGCGGAGCGACGACAGCAAACATCGGCGTCGGATAGCGGTGTGTATTTGGTACAGTCGTTATCAACTCGTCGCGAAAACGACTGTTCGCGTTGAATCGAAGCAATTAACGCGATCGAGTAGCGGAACTCTGAACTCGTACGCGGTGCCTCGATTCTCGAATGGCGACCACCTGTTCGCTCCTTCTTCCCAGCTAGAACGGAAAAACAAAGTGTCAGTTTTCAGTGACGATACCACGACGTACGCGATCGATTCTTTCTCGATATACGAACGTAAAATGGGTATAGGTATAGGTATAGGTATAGGCGTGGTCGTCGCGTTCGATTCGATCGGTTTATCGCACTGGTTTGAAAGATTTGCGCGTAATGCACCGTATAAAGCAGAGAAACGATAACAAGTAAAATCGTGGTTCGCTAGATGTAACCTTCTCGAACGTGGAATCGTTCCGTGATCTAGTCAACTATCGGTAACGCGGTTTGGAGTAAAGTAGAGAGCCGAGGGGAGCCGAGTGGAGCAGAGGGGCGACGAGATAAACGACGACCGAAGGTGAAAAAACGATAAATCGCGAAATTAGGACAGAAAAGTTCAACGATAGCCACCGGTGGATCGTTTACGTAACAGTGCTCCGAGTGACCGAGGTGTGCGACCGTTCTCGAAACGCTTGCGCTCGTTCCATCCTTATCCGCTAGCCGTACGGATAGCGGGTGTCATGTCGGTTGAACGGTTCCCCGATCGAAGCGAATTTTCACGCTAAACGCGTACTCGTCCACGTTTACGCCGGACCTTGGAATTCGAAATGATTCTTATCGTTTGCTGCAAATTGCAAATTGGAACCGATAGTTACAAAGAGGCGAGTTCCGATGGTTGTTTTAGCGCAACAGCGATAATCATGTCGTGATAACGATAATAAAATAACCGTTTAGCGTTTACGCGTTACGTCACGTATCGCGACGGTAAACGTTTCTCGGCGTTCGACGAACCATGCCGAGTATCGCGAGTTTACATGAAAACGATACTTTCGATGTCTCGTCCAAGTAGACGAGGACTCGATCGGTCATAGCTTACGAGAGAAAAATGGAAGAAGCGAGACACGCGTGGTCTTCCTTCAAGTCGGTCGGAAAATTATCGTCGTCGAGAGGTAACGGCGACACCGACAATTCCACCACGATCTGGTACGACGTTCCCGTTCCCGTGATAATACATTGCCACGAGTTTCCCGATGCAAACGAGGCAAACAAGCCCGAGGTAACCGCCGCGACCAACGATGCGAACGCTTTCGGTGCCGTCGACCAAGACCGGCGGATGATGCTCGCGGACAGTCCCGAAACAGAGCGCGATAAAGAGACAAAGTTCGATCTTTACGCGAACGAAAGCCTGCCGTTGGACACCGAACGCAGCAGGCAAGAAAAACGGCACAGAAACACCGTGGAACTGACCGCGATCACGTCGGTGAAAACCGATCAAGACGGCGTACCGAGCATCAGCTTCAGTTTCGTGCACGCCGACGAGAAATTGCCTCGTACGTCCGAGATCGATGGAACGTCGAGCGAAGGTCGCGACACGTCTACGTCGTCGCGAAATCAGCTGTACGACTTTCCTAAGAGCTCGTACATTCGGGACGAAAACGAGACCGAGAAAGTGATCGAAAGTCGGGACGAAACGGATGCCGACGGTAACGAAATTCAACGCGCGAGCCAGGAAGAAGTCGATGCGGGATCTATCGACGTCCCGAGGAAAATGCACGGAGACTCGAAAGAGCCACGCGACGCGCTCGAACGGGAGAAATTGATCGCGCGGGAAAAGGCGAACGATCGAACGATCGCCAAAACCGATTCACCAGCGAAAAGACTGGATCGGCGTGCGATACGATCGGCAAGGTCGTTGAGATCCGAGCGGAAATGTTACGGAATGTCGGAGGCCGAATACGACGGCGACGCGGGAATCGCTTCGATGTCTGGATCGTATTCGGATCCCGAGTGCTCGAACGAACCTCCCTCGAACGTGTCTCGTCGAAACAGACATTCCAAGGTACATGTACGCGCTATACGTAGAACGACCACGGTCGGATCGGACTTGGCGACAACGATCGAACGCGTCGATTTGCCCGAGTAATTGTCACATATCGGATTTGTCCGAGTAAAAAAGAGTAAAGGGAACGATTTATCGCCACGTTCGATTGCCGATCGTTGGACGTTCTGTTCTCGTCGGAGCTGGAACGGTCCATCGAGAGATCGATCGCGCGTCTACGGGTGTGTCGTTGTAGTTGCAGAAACATCGACTGGGAAAAGCATGGGATAAAATGACGAGTTGGATACGCGACGAAACCTCCAAGATCAACGAGATCGTGATCAAACACGCGAGATTGCAAGCCGTTGGTGCCCTCGCTGAAGATGCTCGAGTCCCGAGAGTTTCCAAGAGCAAAAGCACAGCGTCCTACGATCTGACCAAAGCGAGGACGCAGGAGCTTGGATCGATCACAAGGGTCGAAGAGTTCGGGTTGGCCGCTGTCTCGGAGGAAAACGTTACCTCTTCTCCCGAAAGTGCTGCCGTTTCGATGAAAAATATCGCTGACGACGCCGACCCAAATAACGATTCGAGAAAATTGAGAAGGAAAGTTGGCAGTTCCGATAACGTTTTTAACGTCGACGCTAAAAAACATTTCGCTCCGGTCTCATTCAGCATGGACAAGCTGTGCTTCGATACGGAAAACGAGGAGATGGACGGTGACGGAGACGGAGACGGAGACGGAGATGCAGCCAGGGATCATGTTCGAAAAGCTGGCCCAATTAAGAAAAGAATGCTGGGGTCAATCAGAGGGTTAATGGCCTCCACTCATCTGCTGCACGTTCACGAGACCGAAGAGGTACATTGTTCTATTTTGCTTCGTGAAACGTTTCCTTTCGTTCCACCCGTAACGCCTAATCGCACACGCCCAACTATTCTTTGACGCAGCCCTTGACACTCTTTTCGTACGTGTTCGTACGAAATAACGATATCTAGACGACTGTATTACGGTTCGGAGCAAACTATCAAAGCATGGAAAGTGTGGGAAAGTTGGACGGAGAAAATAACCGACTTTGTTTCGCGTACCCTCGTTTGCGTGTACTTCTTCATTTTCGCGCGTTCATCTCCGTTTCAAGTACGAATGAGATATCTATACCATCCGAGACTTCGGGGCGTAAGCCAATATACTTCTTCTAGCCGATATACTAAGCACCTCTTGGTCGGCATCGTAGCTATCGTTGTTCGCGAGGTCTTCGTTCCCATCGCTAAATCCGCGGAGAAGCATCGAATTCAGGCTGTGTCATTGACATTTGTTTTCTCCTGGCTCCGAGGCGGCCTCGGAACGCGCGTGCGCGCGAAAAATACGAGGTAATCGTAGAAATTGTTAGGAACGCGTGGAAAATTGAGCGTAGAAAAGGAAAGCCGTGGTAACGACGTCTTCCCGCGGGGGCAATCCTGAGAGCCCCGCGTTTAATACACAGCTACGGCGAAGACGAGGGCGACGGTAACCGCGACCTCTGCGATTTCACCGTGTCGCGTGAACCCAACTCGAGGAAGTCGAGGAAGTCGGGAATCGTAAAAGGGAAAGGAAGAATCGTGCACATCGATACCGATCTTCGAACGTTCGAGATTTCGTCGGTCATATTCGTTCGACGATGTCTCGCTTTTCCATCGTTACGCTTTTACGAACACGCCGCCTAACGAACATTTCTAAGAGTCTGTAACTTGCCAACGAATTACGTTACACGTTTATCGAACTACGCCAACTCTCGAGAAATCCCTCCGAGTGTTTTCCGAGTCTCGCGCCTCGTCTCGAGTTGCACGCTAGCTTCTCGAGCTTCGAGGTACGTTTCCGAAACTTTAATCCATATTTGGAGAATTTCCAGAATTTAGTCTTCGAGATATCGAGGTGAAAGTGTAAAACGATCGTACGCGTGTCGGTGGTTCCTGATTTAGTAATCGTTTTCCCTAGTTTGTCCGGGTTCGATTACACCTGCCCTAAGCCAACTTACCAGAGGTTTGTTGGGTGCTCGACAAGACGATGTACGCGATGTTTACGGGTCCGTTTGAAAAGTTGTCGGCGCGGGTAGAAGTGTAGGAAGCTCTTACTGTACGATCTGTACGCCACTTGTTGCGCACGCGAGTCCATTTCTTCCGAGACCGTGGTTAGTGGTTACGTATCACGTATATTATAATATCCAAGCTAACGTGTATCGATTAACCTTTTACTTTACACGGTTTCGACACCGACTGCGTCGATACACTTTATTCTTACGTACGTACGTATCCAGCTTTGTCAAAGGCCAACTAATTCGTCGCCTTGGAAATCTCTGCGCGACCGTTGAATTTTTCATCGGGAGAGAGAACTCTGCTCGTCGTCGAAAGAGACGGATCGTAAGAAAGTTGATCTTTCTCCGAGCGATACTTGATTAATCCTTCTCTCGCGATCGCGGACACGCTAATATTAAAACGAGGTAGAAAAGTAACCTGGCCAGCTTCTTTGGAATTACATCCTACGCGTTGCGAAAGTAGAAAATGATTTATTTCATCGTTTTCGCGACAACTAACTTTACTTTACGATTTTACGTGCGTCTCCAATTTTCATTCCATAAATCGATAAATACGTAACATTTGTAACAAGTCTACGTACGAGTATCATACGCAGCCAAGCTCGCGATGTCCAAGGGTTAGTAATTCTGGCAAGCCAATCGTACGTTTATTGTTAGTTCGGCGACATTTCTCCTCGTCCTATTTACGAGAGAAAATAGCAGCTATCGCGTTACGTTCGCGAGAAAAATCGACGACTGCGTTGTCGCTCTAAACGAACGTTTAACGCGTAGAAAGAGGCGGAACGAAATTAAACTCGAGTGCTCGATGCAAACCAGAACGTTGAAAAAATGATTTAACCGACGCGACGCGACGAATGGAAACTCGTCGAGCTACAAGTTTACGAAAGCCACGCGGAAGGTTGATTCGAGCGTAACACCCGTGCCGGCACCGGCACCGGCCAGTAACGCTCCAAATGACATTTTCGATAGATTTTCTTCGATCCGGTTGTTATCGGAGAAAAATATTTCGAACGCAAGAGCGCAGGACTGCTCGTAACGTGCAGGAAATTCCAGATGACGTACATGCATCTAGCAAAACCTGCAAAAATGTACAATTTTACATCTGTCGGTGACCGGTTTATTTACCAAGTCTTGGTACCGGTTTCAATTTTCGACTTACGTATTCGCAATTAATGTTTCGATCGACACCTACCGTTTCGCAAAGATATTCTATGGATACTCATTTTTTTTGTATTGTTTGGAAGCTTGATAGAAATCGAAAGTGTTCGCGCAACGAAAAGTCTCGTAAGCGTACGCAACTCATACCCGCATAATTGAATCGCGATACGTACACCTTATCCGACAACGTACCCGAAACGAAAGTTTGGATGCATAGACAAATCTGACCTAGTAGTCCTTCAGTCTTTTAATCAAAATTTTTGCAGCTGTCGTTCATCAACGTCGCTATCGTTATTTATCGATTCATAAGTTTACGAGTTTTCGCGAACCGGTAGCTCGGCTGTCCAACTTTCAAGACTATAGCGAGAAATGAATCGTGCACGTGAAAGCGCGCCGTCAAGAAATCGTTTATACGCGTAAGAAGATCCACGTTATCACGAGAAATGTACTCGACGAGCCCTAGACGTTGAACGCGCCAGGCAGATCATTCTTAATTCTCCGCGATAAGTTGAAATCGAAGATTAACGTCGCCGGATGCGTCCAAGTCGCACCGCGTTCGTTGGATCGAATGAATTTTCGAGAATGCTACGAATCGAATACGGCCGTGACCGCGACGCTCGAAAAACTATGCCGATATTGATGAGCAGGTGAGACGGAAGCTATCCACCGTAAATTTCTTTTCTCTTCGAGCACGAGTACGCGCTCCGGAAACTGAAATCTGCGTGGATGTATCGGCGATGGAAATGATCGTAATTGAACCGTAGGACGTTAGAAATAGAAATGTTGCATCTGTCGAGCTACGGTGCGTGGTTACCGCTATTTTCTGCGTTCCCTTCGAGTACTCGAATTATTCGAGCGTAGAACGAACTACTTCCAAGTGCTGTTCTTTGCGCGGAAAGAGAAGAATTAACGTTGAACGCATTTCTGGTCGCAGGGTGGACAAGGCGGATTCGAAGATGTCCGAAGGTTCGTGAAACAGGGCGGTGATTTCTGCAAGGAGTTAGCGTCGATTCTCCACGAAAGGTAGGTAATCTTCGAGGCGAAATACGTATTTCTGCAAAGACGGAAAGGCTAACGATAAGACCTTTGGTACGTGGTTATTTCAGAGCGGAGCTGGAAGCAACGTATGCCAAAGGACTCACGAAACTGAGCAACAAATTGACGAAGGCGTGTACAAAGGACCAAGGTAGGTCGAGAGGCGCGGGTCGTGAAATGAATAGTAGAAACTCGTTGAAACGACATCGTCGGGTGTCGCGGTATACGGTGAAATCCGGAGGTGTAAGGAATGTAATTTTTGATCGCGGCTGATCTTTCGTAACGCAGGTGGCAATAGCGGCGGAGGTGTAAACGAGGCATGGAGATGCGTCGGCGAAGAAATGGAGGCTGCCGCGGAAGCCCACAGACTATGGGGCATCACCCTCGACGAGCAGATCGCCAAACCACTCCGAGTACGTTACCATTTTTATTAAGTTTCTATACAAATTCCGAGAGAGAATAAGAATAAGAGAGTTTCAAGTGCGCGAATGCGAATATTTGATTATTGAGACTAAAGCTCAAATCGTCGAACTCATTAACCACAACACGTTGTTCGTAGGTAGGAGTAGCGGAGGCTCAAGGACGCTCGCGGAAATCCGTGGAGAATTCCGTGGACAAAGCTGGAAAGTCTCTTCACGAGTGGCGCAACGTCGCGACGAAAAGTAAAAAGCAAAGTTTCGCTTGCGCTCGAGAAAATGAGAGACTGCAAGATCTAGCGAGGCTACAATCGATCAGCCAGAGCCAGCAGAGTAATAACAAATCGTCGAACCATCATATGACGGAGAAGGAAGCTACCAAGCTCGAGGCGAGAAGGAGAAAGGCCGAAGACTCGTCTCGTAGGGCGGACACGGAGTTTTACACGGTGAGCGTGAGAGCCGAGAGAGCCAGGCTCGAATATGAAAGCACGGTGAAGAAGGGAGTCAAACAAATGGAACTCCTCGAGGAAGAACGATTAAGCGCCCTCAAGGATCTCGCCAACGTTTACCTGGCGCACCTGCAAGCTCTCGCTCCCCGTCTGCAACAGGTAACGCGGACAACTCCTTTGTCTTTAAGCGATCGATCGATCGTTCCCTATTCCACCGAATCACCTCGTATCAACCGAATTCTTTACCAACCGTTCTGTTACTTGCAGAATGCGGATCGATTGGCAGGCCCGGTACGCAGCTGCAACGTATCGCAAGACGTTGAAATTTTAAAGAATCTCATACGCAGAGTAGAAAGTAACGACGGTTGTAACTCGGAGCAGCTATTGCCAGACTTTTACGCCGAGCACGTTACTCTCGCGATGAACAGGGAACGTCGAAAACAAGCGTTGGTGAGAGTTCTTCACTTGATCAGACAAGACTTGGAACGAGAAAGACGCGGACGGGAGGGTTTGGAAACGCTTCATAGAGCTTTCATCGCTACGCCGGCGTTCGCAGCGGACGAGAGTACGCAAAATGTTACCGAAAAATTGCACCACGTACGTCGGTCATTTTTTATTCCATACCATTTCCGTTCAATTATACGAAACCATTTCGTTTCGCTATATCTTTTTCTTTTCCTTTCTTTTCTTTTTATTTCTTTTCCTTTATTTAGATGCGCTCCATGTTACTATACCTACAGGCAGCGAGGTATAAAGTTGGAGGGACATTAGCGGAAGTGGAAGGCAGCAAACGAGGCAAGCATCCCTTGTCGGAACATATTCTAGTGTCGAGAGACAAGCAGGGCTTGCAGCAAAGTGTTCTTAAGGTACGTGTACGCTGTCTTATAGAGTTTTTAGACGACAGCAATTCGTAGAACGCGAGATTAAATCGACGGTTTTTCTTCCAGGTTCCTTCTTGGGCAAAGAACGAATCGTTTGAGTTTCAGGACGACGAAGACGAGATAGAGGTTCATCTCGCAAAGGATCACGAAACCGAGAGTCGTCATTGGGCCGATCGAACGGCCGGCGATGGAAATTCGGAGAATCCACCCGACGAAGATGACTTTAGCGATTTCGACGAGTTCAGTAGCCATTCCGAAGATAATAACAATAGTCAAGACGTCGACGTTGTCGAGACAACGAGCAAAACCGACGGAACGGAACAGTGTAGGGCGATCTATCAGTACTCGGCGAATCTAAACGACGAGCTTAGTCTAAGCCCTGGAGACTTGATAACGGTGCATCAGAAGCAACCGGACGGTTGGTGGATAGGTGAGTGTAGAGGTCGAACTGGAATATTTCCAGCCACATACGTACAAGTTATTCATTGATTCGATCGCAACATTTCTTCCTTTAAGTTTCCGAAATATCAGCATCGGTTCTTCTTCTTTTTCTTCCTGCAAACAAAGCATTATACGAATTGCAATTTAAACGTAACGATCGAATCGATCGAGAAGCTACCAAAGCACACTGGGATCGAAAGTCTAACACATTTTTTTCGTAAACGTGTTAACTTTGACTGTTTAGAATTATACATACTATATATGTACGCGTGTTACTTTTTTTATATTTAAATTTAATTCACGGCTAAAACAATCCGATGTTATCGCGTGTCATACGATCGGTATCGTTTCTAAAAGACAACTATTTAGTAAACAGATATTTATTTACGTTATTAAAGTGCCAATACTAGCAGTTAGGACTTTGTAAACCGCGCAACACAAGAAATAAAATCAACGTATTCGAAATAACGATGAATCGTAATCTGGAACATATTCGTGCAACGAAATACTACCTTCTGATTTTATGATCAACATTTTATAATTTATAATTAACGTATAGTATCGATGTAAACTACAGTACCGCGATACGATGTAACGCTGCGCCTATTGTTAATCTTTATTAACTGGTGACGTGCAGTCTGCGACGGCATCGTTTTCCCGATAGAAGCGCTGACCAAACTCCGAAAATTAGTTCGGTCTCTTGAACGCTAGATGGCTATTCATTTGAGCGAAAATACCGGGAAAAGTTGAAATTTAAATATATGGTAGCTTAGCCTAGCGTTTATTTAGATTTAAATAACGTATTAAAGGAAAACTTAAAAGGGTGAAATGATTTTACGATGCCGTCACAGAAAACATTTCATAAAGTCACTACGATATAACGTAAGAGTAGTGTACGACCGACATGAAAGCGTACAGAAACACTCGTTCACTTTCGCAACTTTCTGTAGATTATTTCTTTACGTAGCGATTGCGAATTAAATTAAACGACGTGAAATGTACATAACTCGTTTGATTAGTGGAAATCCAATTGTAAATAACATTTAGAAGACGTTAGTAATTTAAGAATCGCATGTAATGGTAATTTTAAGTACAGAGAACTTATTTATAAATCAATAATATATGTATATATATATATATATATATATATTATTAATTCATTGGTGAATCTTAATCGTCGAGTTCGTTTTCATGATCCTTTTCCAACTGAATTATTACTTCGTCGATGATGCGAGTATTGTTAACTAAAAAATATAAGAAACATCCGTCGTTAAGATAAATTATAAAGACGTACTTCTTTGGCGTATCGTAACTTACTACAAAATGGTACACCGTTCGAAGTAGCAACAAAGAACGTTCCCCGTTGAGGATAATTCACTGCATTTATGCCCATTTCGGTACAAATATTTTTATTGCAAGGCTCTTCCGCAATTTCCGCTAAGCTTCGATACGATAAATCCCAATGATGCGCCCAGAAAGTGCAATTATGTTTAATGTCGGATATTAAAGATTCCGTCAAATAAATGTACGAACGCCCGTGACTGCATATAGACTTATTAATTACTGAAAGCGTACAGGTATTTCAGCAAAATACGAAACTTCAATGATAAAACAAATATTAAAAAAAAAAAAAACATTAATGTATATTGAGAATACTCACCTCGAAGAGGAATTGGTAAATATTCGAAATACGAAGAATCTATTTTTACGCAACCAGGTTGACTTTTGCCACCGTTTGGATAAAAGTCAACGTGACCTGACAACAAAAGGAATGTGTATGTAACGCAAGAGACGGCATAAGGAACTATCTAAGGAACTGTCACCAACCTATAGGCTCTGGTAAGCCTAACCCAATTTCGGTAAGCAATTTGCCATTGGTGTGTATGATATCGACAAATGGTGCATCGGACTTGTGAAGTTTTACGGTGGAGTCTGCATTTTTGAAACAAGGTTGCGCAGGATCGAGTCCTGTTATTCTTGCAACTTTCCATTTACTCTGTCTTCTCTTTAATTCTTTCGCGGTAAAACCACAAATATGCGCTCCAAGACTGTGACCCACCAAATGTAAAGGTCCCCAAATATCGGCGGCAGATGTATTACGAATGCTCGTTGCATTCTCTATGTGGCCTAAAAATCTTTATAAAATAATAAGCATTTCGAGACGCATGTATAGCCAATGTGATATTTATAAAACTGTACAAAGTAGACCTTGCAATTTGATATCCCACCACCCTTGTATTAACTGCTGCTTTGTAGTAATTCCAAGTATTACCACCGGTACTCCAATCTACCACTACGACATTAACATCGTTCTAGAAAACAAAGAAGCTGTTTAATTTTTCTTTGAGCAGAAAAAGGATGCACTAATAATAACGATATAAAAACACATGAAATTGTTAATTTCGATGTAATCGACGGCACTTTCGAAATAATGTATCAATATACCCATTGGAGAAATGATTGTTCCAAGTTGCTAATCCATGATTGTTGTCCATGCGATAAGAACCCATGAACTATTATTATTGTTTCTCGTCCAATTTGAAAATCTGTCCATTCTAACCCAAATTGTTTGCCGACCATTACTTGAACACGTTGAGATTGTTTTCTCGAAGACAGAAAGAATTGGACATCCAAAGCATTTGTCCCATTAGGTTTACTCATAAAAAACCACTCCAAAGTAGCAGCCAATGTTTTTCCCAAACCGAAGCAATCAACTTGGTTCGATTTAGACTCTTTACGAGTGTCTATAAAGCCAGATGAATTGGAAAGTGTAAAAGTAAAATCTGTTAAATTGGTTCTATAATTAATCGATGAAATTTCACCAACAGAATCCAAACTTGTATTTGCACTTGCACTTTTTTCTAAAACATTATTACATGCGGTAGAAAGTAAGGTCAGTTTAATTAGAACAAACATAAAAATGAAAGACACCATTTTTCATGTTAAATTTTTAGTTACATTTGCAAGCAACTGTACATTTGATCTTCCTATAGATGTTTACATCAAAATGATGTTTACATCAAATAGTTGAAACCATGACCTAACGATTGATAACAGAGATTACATCATTACTAGCTTCAAGTGAAACAATTACATATTAAGATGTTTTAAAGATCACTTTTACATTATTTATGTTTAAGAGAAACAAAAAAATGTAAGTTTACTTGTAATTGGTACGCACGTACCTACTTTGTTTTTATTCAAAATATATAATTATAATAACAATTTTGGTTACAGTTACATGCTATTTGTATATAGTATAACAGGAAATATAGGTTTGCGTATAATTTATGAATTTTTATCATACATACAAAATTGTATTAGATCTATTTATGTAGTATGAAAGTATAATATGCTTTTACATAAATACTATCAAGCTGCAGTTCAATTATATTACAATTTATATATTTAATTTTTGCTTCTTCCGTTTCCGTTTCTTCTCTTTTTGCTTTTTCTACAAATAAACGAAACGATATGTTAGTGTTTTTTTTATTATTAGTTAATAGAAAAACGAACGAACACACATTTTTACCATTGTTTGTTTGAAGTTTACTTGGTTAGATACATTTTTGCTACCTCCTTGGAAACTACTAAAATCTACCGCTTCATAATTGAAATCTTTCGTTGGCATTAGACCTTTTCTTTGTAATTCGTTAATTACACATTGTTTTTCTCCTTTCTTTCTTTGAATCCTACGAATCAAATGTTTAAGAAATGTATATTTAATAATCGATAAAAATGGTTAAGTAATATTTGTGACAGTACCGTATTGCATTAATAGTATCATCTTCCGGAACTTGCTCTTGAATTCTTGCTAGATTATCTTTTTTCCTTTCTTCATCTACTAAACTCTCAGCGTCGTCTGGTTCCCTCTTTGTGCTTTGGACAATTTTAGTCGTCAACGATGGAGCTGGCGTTAATAAATCGTCATTAATTTTTTCTCGTGTTTCATTTTGTTTATTAATATCGGAGTCTCGTTTTCTTTTTCGTCCCTGCATTTGGCCCAAAGAAATTTGCGACGGTTTTTTTGAGGGCGTTGTTACGATTCCGTCTGCCTCAACTCGAGCAACTTGTTTAAAATGTTTGTAAACTCTATTTTTACTCTCAGCTATTTCTTCCGCTTCTGTCTTGGTTTTATTCTTACGATCTTCTTCTTGCTTCAGCCGCTCCCTTTCTTGCGCTTCTTCTTCTGCTATCATAGGTATAACACGTTTGTATCGTTCAAACGGACTAACAAAGATAAACTTTTTCTTTTTAACATTCTTCTGTTCATCATTTGTTGTTTCCTCATCCTAGAAAAAGATGCAAATTATGTTTTTAAGCAGAGTTATAGCTTCGAGCAGCGATATATCGGTCCTTGACCCTCAAAGGATTAATATTGTCCTAGAATCGTTTGTACAATGTATCAAATTTATTTTTCTTTACCTCGGATGGAACTGGACTGTCGAACACCGTTACCGTATGTTTCGCGAGAGTATCCAAAATCGATGTTTCCAATACATTATCTTCGTTTAACAAACACGGTAAATCGGCTCTTGCTTCCATGCCGCTCGGAATGTCATGAGGACAGTACATCCATGTTTCCGAATTCGTAATATGATTTCTGTGAGTTAATCTTTGTCTGAGATCTTCGAGAACAGGTTTAATAAGGGGTTGTTCCCTAGCCTTTAATATTATTTTGTGCATTTTTAATAAATTTTGTCGAACCAAGGGAGGTATAGGATTGCAGCATGCCAAAATTCCTTGCATTTCGCGAGGTAACGTTTCGGCTATATTCAAAAGCATATGATTTGGCAAAACGTAAGCGGTACTGTCGTCTTCTTCTCTGGCTGTCAGATCTCTCCATTTATGTAATTCTCTTAAAGCGTACAACTGTTTATTATTAAACATTTTGTGAGTCTTTCTGTACATATTTAGACAGCTTTCCTCGGTCCACACCGGTTTTACATAAGTTTTTTTACAAATATCCGTACTCCTGTTGTAAACAGCTTTTAAGATATTCGACTGTCCGTCAGCGATATCTATTAAAGCATTTTTTAGAATGTCCTTTATGTACAGTAAATAATGCGTATCTTCTCTAGCGTATTTTTGAAGTTCATCCGGCAACGGTCTAATACGCCAATCGGCCAGTTGATAACGTTTATTGGGATCTATGTTACAATATTTTTTCAATAAGTACGCTAAACTTAAATACGGCAAATTTAACTGTTTGGCGGCTTGATGAGTGTCAAACATATTTACTACATAGAGAGATAGATCTCTTTGAAGCCATTGAATGTCTAAATCGGCTCCGTGAAATACTTTTAGAATCGCACGATTGGTAAAGATTTCATTTAATTCGTGTAATTCCGATCGCAACGATAACGTATCTATCAAATAATCACTATCTCCCGTTGAAATTTGCATTAAGCAAGTTATTCCTTGGAAACTTCTATAGGAATGATGTTCCAAATCTACCGCAATCTCTTTATACCGTTTTAGGTCTTTGAGTAGCAATTTAATATCGGATGAATTTTCAATAATTATTAATGGCGTTTCTTCCAAAGATTTATACTTTGCTGGTTCGGATTTCTGTAATCGGTCGTCGGAAGGTGTAAACATGTTTAACTCGTATTCGTACGGGTGATTGAACACTTCTCCGTTTTCAGTCTCCTCCAAATAAATAGCTAACGGTTTTAAAGAATTTGGTTTATCCTTGATCCTAGGATACCAAGGTTTAGAGCTATTGTCAATTTTATCTTTAAACGCTAGCTGAGGTCTATGAACATTTTTTCCTGCGAGTAACCGCACCGATTGTGTACTATCGGAAGTCTGGGGCGCGTCATACGTTTGTCTGTTCCAACTACCATTGATACTTTGTTGTTTGGTATGCGTTACCACTAATTCTACTTCAGAATTTTTAGTAATACCACATTCCTTGTCCATTAGTGCATTCTACGACAGACAACATAATATATATTTATATAGAAGAAACTTTGAGAATATGAAAAATCTTTGAAACAATTAAAAAAATAAACTTACGGCTCTATCCAAGAGTATGTCGTTCGTTTCCAATAAAAGATCAAACTTTTCTTCTATACTACGATGCGATATTTTATTTTTAATTCCCACCGTTCCTAACACGTGTTGCATAACGTTTAATGTCAATTTGACGTTTTCATCTTTGGCGTTAAGGAAACTGGGAAAGCACGAATAATAACTATAGTTCGATCCGATCGGTAAGTTATTGGCAGCTTTAATCCCAGTTCTTATAGCATCGAATGCATGCTGAAACAAATAATTATTCAATAGAGATTTTCTTAGCGTAGCTTTCGACATTCACGATTTCGAAAAGTTAAAACTCACCTGCAGATAAGCATCAAAATTAGGGTATCCAGGTATGACTTGGTTAACTTTCTGGCTTTTGCTTTCTCGTATTTCGTTGTCTGATGACAGCTGGCAGTTGCCACTCCAGTCCTCGGCAGGGTCCATTTGGTCGATCGCGAATCGCAGGTTTCCTATTAATCGTTATCACAACACGTATTCTTATTCTTGTACTCTTTTTGAGAAACGTAACCAATAATTTGCACGTTGTGTACAACTTGGTACAACTACAACCTACAACACAACGCGAGTCGCGAGACCCGAGATACAAAAGTTGTGCGGTGACGAAGACAGGAAGACTCGACGTGATAAAAACGAATGTAAACAGCAGCGCCCTCGGTTGAAAAACAGTGGTGGTGACATCGTAGAACGCGACGTCGAAAGATGTCGCTAGAGTCGATTTAATCTATCCGTTCCCCGTTCTCAGCGTTCAAGTCCAAAATTAGTAAATAAAGATGGTGGCAGCGCGTGAGCCGTGTGCCGTATCGTCACGCGAAAAATGTCTAGTAAAATGAAGTGGAAACGGAGAAGGTTCGCGATCTCTCAGAAAAATTCGAATGTTACAGAGACATAGTGTCCGGATCGACCGTAGAGACGATAATAATAGTGTACATAGTGCTTTTTCCCCTATATTTTTCCCGGGAGCGGATAGCAGCCGCAAAAAGAGGATAATTTGGCTCCAGAGTTCACCGTAAGGTACAAATTCTCGCTATTTTTAGATCCTAGCAGAGTGTCGATTCTCATTCAAAGCGTTCGTCCGTTTGTTCCATCGGCGAGTAACGAGCTCCGAGAACGGATAGTCTATCCTTAAATAAAAGAACGTCGCGAAGCGTCGTCAATTTTCTTTCGTGGGCGTTTTCGATTACTCAATAATGCGCGAAGAACGCCTCGTCGTCGTCGCCGTCGCCGTCGTCGTCGTCATCGTCGTCGCAGTAGTCGTATCCAAATCTATCACTTATCGTCGACGAACCTTTTCCCTGCGGTATCCTCGACGATGCTACTCGAGACAATTAGCGAATGTTCCGAAAGATCCCTTCGAAATATCAGTCTGCTATTTTTATCGATAGGAACCTACATACCGTCTCACGCGCTTTAGTTACATACGGTGCACCGATACGTACCGCACGCAAACTGACACACATCTCGTTTAACCCAATTGATATGAGAATTGTTCGACCGATCGAGACATTTTACGAGCAGCTATACTTGGTCACACTTACTTCGTATTCTCGTTAACATTCGCATAAATTTCATCGAATTCTCGCCTCGCTTCGCTTCGATCGAGAATCTCAAATCGTAAAGTTTTATATTCGTTTATCGGTCAGTACTGCTCGACTTGGTTTCCGACGGCTTCCTTAAACGCACGCAATCGTTAAGCGCCAAGTCTAACGTTGCGTCTATTTGCAAGCGTCGATATCGTACGACCTTAAAAGATATCGTTTCGAACACGTCTACGGCTTTAACTCTCGCTCCTAATCCCGTTTAAAATTTGACAAGTATCCTCCGTAAATATTACAACACCGATACATGTAATACCGTGAAAAGTTTGTCGGCCGAAATAGCACAGATATCCGGATAAACGCGAACGAAACTCATCGCGCGTAGTCTATTAATTGTTCGTGACTCAAACTTTTGTCGCGATTTCTCGCTATCCACGCGTACAATCACCCGCACCGAACGCATAGATTCGTTCATTCATGCATGCAACCGCGAGTCGTGCAGAGGAATATTAAGGGTTTTAATAATAACACGTGAATCACGAGATACCGTGCAAGCTACCGGGTGACGTCACGCCTGATCCCGAACGACATTCTTCGTTACGATAAATATTCAACGTACCACCGGACACTTCGAAGGCATAGGAGCGTCGTCCAGCTTTTATCGAGCGTTTAATCTGACATTTTATCGAATAGAAGCCAACAAATGGATGCAAAGAAAGCAGTTTCGTAGAGGCAGAAAGAAAGAGAGAGAGAGAGAGAGCGGTAGAAGAACCGCGGCGAACTTGCGATTAATAAGACACATTCGATGCAACTGTTTCGATCGTGGCATTTTATTTCTAATCGACTAGTCGAATTTATCCCGCGTACTTTGAGACTTGGCGTTGACAGTAGTATTTTAGACCCGGTTTAAAAATAGTACCGAGTAAAAATTATCGTGACCCGGCTGCCACGTTCCCGAGACCACTTGCATCGAAATTGTTTAGCGAAAGAAACTTGGGCTCGCGATAACACGCCGTTGTTTCGTTCGCAGGGTCTTTCGACGAGGAATCAATTCTCTCGGAAAGACGGGAGAAGAAATGTAAAGAAATAACCGGGTATCAGCGGGTCGCGGCAGAAATCGTCGACGACGACGACTCGCTCGATTTCCGTCGAAAGGGAAAAAGCGATGAATCGAACGGGATAGAGACGCACGCGAGGAAATGGAAGTCATTAGGACATCAGCCCTGAAGCTCGGTCTGCCCACGCGGCGGGTCTACGCGCCCGCTAAAAATATCGAAACGCACCGATCGAGTATCGAGAGCGAGAGCTAGAAGCGAGACGGAGACGGAGACCGAGGCCAGGCCGTATGCACACGTGTTTCTCTCTGTGGTTTGGTTGTCCTGCCAATCGGCGCAACGATGATAAAAACGATCGCGAAATCCTCGTTGCTTTCGCCGGCTTTCCCTTTGGATACGTCCGACTCGGCTTTTACCTACCGATCTTGGCGACGAATGTTATTCTCGAAGCGCGATTCGCGATGCGCGCAGTCGCATGGGACCCCATATTTAGAAAAGCTCCGCGCTTCGTTTAACGCTTTAACATGAAAATTAACGTTTAACGTTGAGATGAAAATTAATCATCTCGCCCAACGATCAAATTCCTTTCGTGCGTTTCTCCCGTGGACGATCGGTCTAGTGGAAAGCAAACGAGATTTCGAAGGATTCACTTTCGCCGCGAGAAATGATACCGAGGGAGCTCGTCGCGAGCGCTGGGAAGCGAAACGTTTCGAAATTGCATCGGCGGTGGCGCTAAAATAACGACAGGTCCTATAAATTCGTCGACAGCCAGCTCAAAGATAAATCGGCTGGCAACCTTCTCGTCTCATACGGTTTCGGTATTCGGCTTCGATTTCTTCTTGCCAATACCGGAAACCGGAAACGTTCGGTGTGCCGGCAGTGGTCCTACAAGATAGAAACGTCGAATATCGGGTGATTTCGAATGGATAACGTTTCGAATACCAGACAGCCCGCAATCGCGAGTCTCCTATTCTTAGCGACGTAACGTGCGTACATATATTCCTTTTAATTGAAAATACAGAGGTTATGCAACTATCGCATGCTCTTTCGGAGCTTGACATCGAGCCGTTACAAATGATAATAGTCTGTGTGAACTAGTACGTAGGCTGGTAACTAAGTAAACAAATGGATAGAGGGAGAGATGACGAAAAAAGTTGTCGGTTTGATATCGAAGCTGAGGTGAACGCGTGGCAGCGCGAGTCAGTGATTGTTCGCGGTCGTTTCTCTGCGAACGATTGGCGCACTCGAAGCGAGTCGGGAAATTTAAAAGCCAAAACGAACATCCACCTAGCTGTTATCCATATTGCCAAGCATCAACACCGATTTCCGACTAGCGGTCGTCTCGCGCATACCATCGCGCATTTGGTTCGGTTCGATTCGGTTCGGTTAGGTTTTATCGAGCATGTTCGTCGAGGTGGCCAGGGGCGCAAGGCACGTTCAATCGGCGCGGCGCGGCGCGGCGTCTTGATACCGAAAATAAACTCACCGCATATCCTCTCTCTGTTCTTATACTTGTTCGTTAGCCCGCGGGCCTGATAATGATATCTCGTACCGTTCTCACCGTTGTCCTCGATCACGAGCATCAAGGCATGCTCGAGTCCGAATCATCTTCTACTTTGAAGGCCGATCGACCTTGTTCGAAAACAGGATCGCCTCATCCGCGCGTCTCCTGCTTCATGTCATCTCCTTCCCACGCTTTAATCCTCTTCGCGATTCGCCATCTCCGCACTCGTCTCTTTTCTTTCCTTCGTACGGCTCTACTCGCGCCATCGACGTGCGAACGAAAATGGGAAAAATTAGAAGAAGTAATGTAGAAGTAAAAAAAAAAAAGTAAAAGTGAAAGAGTGAAAGCGCGCAGGGAAATGTCTACTCGTAATCTACATCGGAACATTTTCGTTTCAGATAAAAAATAAGGAAAAATGGTTGTCGGCGAGGCGAGCATACACAATATAATGGGAGGTATGGAGAGCACGGGCGGGGTGCGTCTTCACAATCACAAACGGAAATTGAAGCAGAGGTACGTCGAGAGGCGAAGATCGAATGACGCGAAAGACGAGGGAGGCGGAAAAAGTATTTCGAGTGTTCCGTCCGATGATCGGTCGGGATGCTCTCGACAAGCGCCAAGATCATCGGTCACGATTCTCGAGATTGGCACGTTTGCTAAATACTTGGCGGAACGTAAATAACAACGCGGCAGTATTATTTGTACGCGCGCCAATCCGAGTAAAATTTCGAGAAATTATGTAGGTTCGAGCCACCGCTCGTCCATCACTCCGTTTACTTTGTTTCGTCCAGGTTCGACATCATCAAGAAGCTCGGTCAAGGTACTTACGGGAAAGTTCAGTTAGGCATAAACAAGGAAACGGGTCAAGAAGTGGCGATAAAGACCATTAAAAAGTGTAAAATAGAAACGGAGGCCGATCTGGTTAGGATACGAAGAGAAATTCAAATAATGTCGAGCGTGCAACATCCGAACATTATCCACATCTACGAAGGTAGAGATTGAAAAATAGAAAGAAAAAAGAAACGAATGGGAGAAGCAGAGTCGACTGCTGCTTCTTCGATTGACCGCTCGTTGCCCACCCGTTGCTACTCGCGCTTTCATCGACTTTTCTTTTCAGTGTTCGAAAACAGAGAGAAAATGGTCCTGGTGATGGAGTACGCGGCCGGGGGCGAACTGTACGACTACTTGAGCAAGCAAAAGGTCCTCGCGGAGCACGAGGCTCGCCGAATATTCCGACAGATAGCAACCGCGGTCTTCTATTGTCACAAGCATAAAATATGCCACAGGGACTTGAAGCTCGAGAACATTCTCCTGGACAAAGCGGGGAACGCGAAAATTGCCGACTTTGGCCTGTCGAACGTGTTCGACGAGCAGAGGTTGTTGAACACGTTCTGTGGCAGCCCGTTGTACGCCAGTCCGGAGATCGTCAAGGGTACCCCTTATCACGGGCCAGAGGTCGACTGTTGGAGCTTGGGCGTTCTTCTCTACACGTTGGTTTACGGTGCCATGCCCTTCGATGGGTCTAACTTTAAGAGACTAGTCAAACAAATATCGCAATCCGATTACTACGAACCAAAAAATCCATCGCGTAAGTTTATAACAATTTTCCTTCCCTCGCTTTCTTTCTCTTTTCTTCTCTTCTCTTCTCTTCTCTTCTTTTCTCTTCTCTTCTCTTCGACTCTATTCGAGATCCGATTCGATACGATCCCAATCGATCCAACGCGTTAATCTTAACGACGCTGATTTCGTTGCAGCCGCTTCTCCCCTGATCGAAGATATGCTGACGGTATGTCCCGGAAAACGGGCTGACATCGAGAAAATTTGCACTCATTGGTGGGTAAACAAAGGTTACGATCAGAATTGTCTCGATATCGCCGAAGAATTGGCGGCGCAAACACCCGTAAGGCTGGATCTCTTGCTTTCCTTGGTACCTCCGTCCGCCAGTGCGGAAAAACTGGTGGTAGGCGATCAGCAACCAGCCGGGGATGTCGCGAATAACGTGTCTTCCGAAGCTATAGTGCCCACCAGATGCCATTCTGTCGGCAGTTTGATGGAATTGGATCAAAATAATTCCGATAGGAGGATAAGGGAACTGCTGGAGGAGGAACCGAGGGCTGCAGCGACCGGAGACGCGAAAAGAAAGTTGGAGACGACGCCGTCGATGGACGAAACGGCCGCCGCCGGCGTCAAGCGGAAAGAACGATCGAGGAAGAAAGATAGGACGGAGGAGAGAGAACCGAGAGCGTATAGATCCTCGTCTAGGTAATCGCGTTCGAGCTGCCGTTGCTTACATGGTGTTTAACGACACGAGTGGACGATGAACGAAAAACGATGGAAAAGGTTCCTAGACTCCTACAACGTTTTCTATGCTTGCTTTTTTTTTTTTTTTTTTTTTTCTTTCAACGAGCGACGAGCAGGTCGACTTTTTATTTCACCTGTCGTCGTACTCGTCACGTTTTGTTAGAGTAGTCGGACGGTGCCTCGTTCACCGCTGAAGCGCGTTACGAAACATTTTCCATGCACGCTTTTCGTAGATTCGACAAACCCGTGTCCTAATCTAGTCTTTGAAAAATTCCATGTATTCGTTTAGGCATCATTCGGCGCCGATTCCAAATTCGATCACGGAGGAAGCTATGGAAGTTGATCCCGTCGCGGTCGTAACGGTTCCTGCGAGCGAGATCGATAAAGTCGAGTCCACGGCGGCTTGCTTAGAACTGATCAAGGAATGCAACGAAAGGTCGCCGAGCAAGGAACGAAGCAAGACGCCTGTAACGATGCAAAGCCAAGACCGACAAGTTATTGTCGACGCGGCCATGGAGAACCTTAAAAAAGACTACGGTGACAACGAACGCGACACAAACCGTTCGCAGGAGGAGCACGCGAAATCGTTCGACGAAGGCTTCCAGAATCGATCGTCGGAGTGTTCCGGAAACGTTACCACCGCCGACAAGTTGACGAACGACGCGACGCCCGACGATCGTTCAAATGCCGCGGCTACGGTCGCTTCGAGCTTCGAAACAACGAGAGAAGCTGCCGCGAGCGCGGACGATCGTCGCGAGAGCGAACCGTTTGCCAACGAGGAAGCGATCAATTTGGAGGCGACCGAACGAGATTCGAAGAAACCATTCGAAAAGAGGCGCCGCTCGAAGATATTCGAAACCGCAGAAAAGTTCAATCAAATGGCTTCGAACGTTGAAAACGAGAAACCTAAAAAGATCTTTATTCCCGGAGTGAACGTGGGAGGAGCGAAACGTGTGTTCGAGAGGAAAGCCAGTCTTTCTTCCATCGCCGCTCCTCCCCCCGCAAAGCCCACCGCGTCAAAGGTCATAATCGACGTGCCGACGGACAGGAACGAAAAATCGAAGCAGACTCGTGAAACTCGAAACGAGGAAGAGAAGAAGATGGAAGACGCGAAGAAACGGGCCGTCGATATAATAAGCGGAGCGATCGGAAAGCCGCCCTTGCAAAGGAGAGCGAGCGGATCGCCACCGATTTCTCCGTCCACTCACGAACCTAAGAAGCTACCGTTCAAGATACCGGTTGGAACCAATGATCTGCGAACAGCTACGGTTTCCGTCTCCACGCCCGTCGAAACCAACTTTTCGTTCGATGGCAAGTCGGTCGACGCGGCCAAGCAACCAGTGGTAAGACCGAAACGATACAACATTTTTGTTCTTTTTCCCAATAGTTTTCGTCCGTTTACGATCGTTACGTTTCCAGATCTCCGCTTTTGTGACGGGCAACAGCATCGAAAACAACAACATCGACGACGACGACTCGCAGCCGGAAGAGCCCAAGATGTCTAGCAAAATGGAAATTACCTTGAAGAGCGCTACGCTGCCAAGATCGCGAAAGACGAGCAAAGCCGAGATTTGTCTGTCGGGCGCGAAATCGTCGGAACCTGTGGCGTTCAGATCCGAGGTGGAAGCGAAGATCGACGACGTGTTTCAGCCGCAAAAATTGCGAACGCAAAGGTCGGAAATAGCGTTTCCCGTTGCAGCTGCGGTACCGCAGGCGAATCGAAGCGCGAGCTTGGAACCGGAAACGAGACCGAGAAATGCTCCTCCGAAAGAGAGAATAATACCGATTCAGGTGAGTGGAAATTCATTCGATCGTTTTCGTTTCAGCAGAGAATCTGTGCTTCACGCGCGTCTTAACGTAACATTGCGCTCGCAATTACAGATGGAAGTAGAGAATCGACAGCATTCGTCAACGCCACTGCCACCGCCACCGCCACCGGCAAAACCACCGATGCCTCAAAGATTGGTTTCACAACGATCGGGTTCGTTGTCTCGGCAATCGACCGCCGACTCGGACACCGACAGCGCTCTAGGCTCGACGGTTGGCCCGGAACCCATCAGAAAGAGTCCCAGAGAATACATAATTCCCATCGCCGTGGAAGGCGGTGGATACGTTACTCCTAGGTCGGGTAGCGTCGAACCGGAGAACAAAGCCAGCACCCCTACCACCGCGAGCGCTCCGAGATCTAGGTTTGCCAGACCTCGACGAATGAGCTCTCTCCTATCGGACGCCAGCGAGGACGAGTCCCCGTTCTCTACGTTGCACAGGTAATCCAACTTTTTACATTCAGAGTTGCACGCGGTCTCTGCGCCATATGCCAACATCTCGAACCTTGCTGAATTCCGAACGCGTCGATTCGTATTTCCGTTGTTTAGGGACAGCGAGGATCTTCTACAGAGACACATGCATCGATTGAGAAGCTCCCGACCCTCGAGGCAGCCGTCAGAACACGCGGATAGTTTGTCTTCCGGCGAGGACGACGACGACGACGGATTCGAATTGCTCACGGCTGAGAATCTCTTTTCCACGCTACTCTCCAGAGTACGAAGTTTGACGCAGAGACTGAACGTCGACGATAATCGAACCACCGGGTTCCCTAGTTCTCGACTTTTCGGAAGATTAGCTTCCAATCCGTCGCAACCTTTCTGGGGTCTCAATAAACCGTTGTCGAGGTAAGTTCGTCCAAGTCGACTTCTTACACACGCAACCTTTTTTTCCCGTATTTATCGCGTTACGAGATCTCTCGAAATAAATGTTGAAATCCAACGTAACAACGTTTCGCCGCTTGTTTGTGCAAGCTACCAGACATATGTCGAAACAAGGACCGTGACTACGTGAGTCCAATTGTTACAACAACATTAGAACAATATAGTGTATGCTGATTATTTTAGAAGGTAGTGCAAAATATCACGAGTAATCGTTGAAATTTATTGCCTCGTATACCACGCGTCCTTCCCATCCGAAACGCAATTGGACAACGCGCATTCCAAACCTTCGGAACGACAATTTCACGGCACTCGGCCACGCGCTGCGTACCAACGAACGAATCTCGAGGCTTTACATTGTTTACCTCCGTGATACTCGATAGACCACGGAGTAAAACGATGGGCATAAAAATACACCGGTTTAAAATACTCGCTATCGCGACGCGTGCGTGACTCGACATCCCGCTTCGCGAGCCTAGAAACTTTGTTTTCGATTCCGTTTCGTTGCCAGTATCGATCAATCGGTGCCGAACTTTTCTACCCTCGCGGGAAGAATGAACTTTCGTACGGTTCGTTGCATCGCGCCGCCCCGCGCCGTTCGCGTTCCGTAACGTGATATTCGAATGTACGAAGACGAATGACATCAGTCTTGTTTGTTACTGATACAGGCGATTGACGGAGTCTCAATTCAAGCATTCTCTCAGCCGCGATGGCGACGTATTCTCTAGGAAAGATTCCGTCAACTCGAATCCTGGGACCCCAAACAGCTCAGCGTCGCAAGGAAATTCGTCGAGAGAGACCGTGTTCGATATCGGCAGCAACACCTTACCGAGAGGTAAGAGAGTGTCGTATGATTGTTCTACAAATTCACCGTGAGAAATTGTGTCAAACTGCAAAACGAATCATAGATAACCAGCGGAAATTGACCCTCTACGTTCCGCGCTCTATTCGTCTCGCGTTCGAATGTTTCGAGATTGTTTCAACAGAGTTTAGATCTGATCGCGCCGCGGAGATACGAAATGTGCACACGGAGCGCAAAGGGTCGATGCTCGTAATTCGATCCAGTGGCAAAAATATTGTATACCTTTACAATCGAGGCCGTGCGTCGTCTCGGCGTTTCGTCCATTTCTTTTAAGAAACGAACCACGATTCCTCGTATATCGACGAAAGCGAGATTCTGCTAAGTCGCGACACGACGATCGTTGTTGTTCATTTTGTCACTGGTCTGAAATCGCAAGCTACGCGAGAAAATGCTGGATGGTATTCGGTATGCATATCTCCTAGTACCTAGCTGTTGTCGAGTCGTTGATAGACAGAGCACATCTTTTTTCTTTACTTTTACCAATTCACCTCTCGTCTTTTATCTTTCCCCAAATCCCCGACTTCCTGCTCAGCCTCGCCACGCTCCGCTCCGTCTCACCGTCTGACAAGTTATTTTTTCCGATTTTTATTGCCTGACGATGTTTTTGCAACTTTTTATACTAACCCTAGTTAGAACGAATTACATTTACATACACGGTTCATGTTTGGCACAGATGGGTTAACATCGCGCGATACGGTCATCATTTTTGACAATCGTCGAACGCAAATTAAATAGGATACAAACGATAACAACGACGAGAGGATTCATTTTGAATTTTGATTGGCGGAAATGCGACGCCACGCGGTTCATCGACTTTTATCTGGAAGGATTCTTTTCTTTTTGTTTTCTTTCGTTTTTTTAAGAGAGAGATACCATTCTTCTTCTAAGCGCATGTTTGCACGATTTTCCTCGCAAAAAGTACCTGCCTGTTCTTACATAATTTTCAAATAACTCTTACGTCCTGTTGCACTTCCAACCGTACGCGATCAAACGCGACGTCGACGAGTCGTTGAGAATTCGTGGACGCGATCAAATATCGATTGCAATGTTTTCTTTTTTTTTCTTTTTTTTTTCGCCGCGTGGGTTTCGAGTTTCGAGCGTTAAAATTACTTACAAATGTAACTCATACTTTGCCCGACATAGAACCTAGTAATACGCAGTAGTCGCAAATTGCAATGTTGTTGTTGATTTATATATTATCCTATTAACACGAGCAGCCGTAATTCATTTTTTCTTCTTTAATTTATTGAGCGTATACTAAAGTTTACAGCATGATTGCATACGTATCCATGTACACACGAATACACGAAGAAAATCAGTTCTATATGCTATCCAAGACAGAATCCATCTTTAACGAAAATTCATACATTTACTTCACGTCTATCGCCGACTCTTCAATCAGCGATCAAAGAAATAATTGCTTACCACCGCTGATCGATATTCGAGAGACTATATTTTCGGTACGCATCGTCAACGATTCGTCCCCCGTTCTCGATTCGAGATTCACGGACTCGACGAGTCGTTGTTTAGTCGTCTCGAAACGAAGAACAATTGTTCGATCGAAGAAAGAGCACCGGATACCAGCTAGATCTCTTTCGCTCCAGGAAGGAAAGTCTAGCCCCGCTGGTATCGTTCTTTTTCGAACGTCGAATCTATCGGTGCGAACGATTATCGAAAATATACTCTAGAAAATCGCGGTGGAATCGTTTTGTGATATTTGTACGTGTAATTTACGGTCTTTTCTGACGGTTGTTGCAGCGACCGTGCGAGTGACTCTACGTAGGCGGGCAGACGGTAATCCCCAGTAGACAAACCAAGTTAGGTACTATACTACACTTTCTATCCAGCGAGTAACGATCATCGTAGGCCCGCAAACGCTACTCTATTTTCGTCGTTTATTATCGCTCGATTTGCTACGCTCGACGGAATTTCATTGTCCCGCGACGTTTAGCGATTTTTCATCGCGGGAACACGAGTCAACTTTGCCGCGATTACCCCGTTGGAATTTTGTACGATCGTTTTTCGATTCAACGATTTTCCACGGGATCGGGATCGGGATCGGAATCGAATACAACGATAACTACCAACTACACACTTTACTCAACGTTCCCGAGATGTATTTCGGTCGTTTTCGTGGTGTAGAGAGAAGATATGTACGATGGGGATACCCGGCGAAAAGGAACACCTTTTGAAAATAGTAAACGTACACCACGATAACCTCCGATTCCACGAACTAGAACAAAGAGCCACGCGTGACTGGCATTTTGTTTACATACGACACGACACTGTGCAGCTATTTAGAACGGTTCGTCGTTGTTTTAGTTTTCCTTCGTACTCCGGTGTTTCCCGTTTTTGTGGACACACGAAACTCATCGAAGGATATTCGCAGTCGTTGTCGCGTTTTCGACAAGTACTAGATTCGTTGCACCAGGAAAAGATATTTACACTTGTTGAGAAAAGATATCTCGAGGAACCGTGTATAAGTATACATGTATATATATATGTATGGATATATGTATATATATGTATATTACACAATGATACAAGGCGAAGGAGCTAACCCCTTGTTTGAGATGGCTGATATTTGTTGTGTTTTCAAGAGTTTAAATAACAACGTTTTATTACTTCGCATTGTCTCGGCATGCTTTGATAATGCTACTATATTGTATTTAATATCGTACATGCATTACTTTCGATTTACGTTTACAGTACATACATTCGGTGCGTCGCGACCTAGACACGCTAAACGATTTGTTCGTTTCGATGTTGTCCAAGTACAAGGGCTAATTTTGCGAATCCTTCGACATCGGCGCGTAACCGTTGCTTCAGATCGCCGCGCCGACAGGATCGGAAAGCGAGCCCTCGCGCGCTACAAATACCGTTCATGTTTCTTGAAATCCGTTAAACATCAGTAACAACTTTTCGTACGCATACATATAAAAATCTTTTTTGCTGCATGTACTCTTTGGACGAGTCTACAAATGTACGCTCGATAACTTGTTGGACTAATACGCGAAAACACGTGTATTTGTAAATATGTATGTATGTTTGTATGTATGTATGTATGTATGTATGTACGTATGCATGTATGTATGCGGGTACTTGTGCGCCGTTGACTGTCGTCGATATACATTTTGAAAAAGGGCCGTCGGTATAAGTACAAGGATCGTTACGGACCCAGAAATGCCATACATCGAGCTGCCACGCTTGGTCCATTTAGCCGCATCGATTATTTCCGAGATTACTCTCGGAAGCCTCGACCAGTGCCAGTCGTCGATGACACGATTTGCGGTAAATTCCTTTCTTCCTTTCATATATCTCCGTTTATAGCAGCTCGGTCGTCGAGTTAGAGAATCGATGATACGCGAAGCGCGAACCGTCAAACGTCGGATTGTCTTCCACGTGTTCGCGATCGAAAACGAATGTGTACAGAGCCGAATGGTTCATGGCGCAAATAAATGAAAAAAAAAAAAAAAAGAAAGAAAAAATGGTTGATCGCGCGGGACACGGTTGTACGCGAAGGACTGCGTCGAGGTACGCGATTACTCGAGAAGCAATTTCGGGCAAACGCTTTCTTTCGCTGATGAAATTTATTTATTCATTTTTCGAGAAATTTTATATAAAAGAAACAACACACATTCGATGTACGTAGCAATAAAGGAGTGTAAATACCGAGCAAAACGAGAGTATTTTGTCTGCTTGCATCCCGTAACAAGAACCCGTCGCGTCCTCGCCTCGCTCCATCCAAGCCCGATCCGGATCACCCCGTTCCAGCTCGCTCGAAACTCGAAGCGTTCCTGTTTACAATTTGCGTAGACGTTATCTCGCTTTTTTTTCAGATGAAATAGAACACAAAGACGTAGAAGCGGAGCCGACACGAGTCGGAAGAGAGACACAGGAGTCGCTGGAGCAAAACTTTACGCCTAGCTTGGCTAGACGACTGAGCAGAACGTTCGCCGAGCAAACCGGACAACCGTTGCCGTACGAGAAGCGTTACCGTCGCTCCATCGGCAAAGAGAAACCGAGTTTCCTGGACGCGTCCGAGATCGCGGATCGATCCGAGTCCAGCGTGTCCGATCAAACGGAGTACAAGGAGCGATCTACCGAGAAACCCATTCGAAGGAGCAATAGTCTGTTGGAGCGAACCAACGGAAACGAATGTCGCGGATTTTCGAGACGAAGCGTCGGTACGTTCGAGGACTACTACGACGACGACGACGACGACGACGGTGACGACGCGAGCAACGAATTCGAAGAGTCGTCGTCGTCGATGACGTTCCCTAGACGCGCGACGAACCGCGACAGAAGATACGAGGACGCGTCCGTCAAATCTATCGTAGATAAACTTCGAAGAGAAAAGTTTCGGCCGTACAGAACGGAGAAGATTCAAGAGGAGACCGTGCCCGAAGACGCGTTCGCTCGCTGGAAGACGGACGCGGACAACGCCGAAAACCCCGTGACAGACAACGGCTCCACCTCGGAGTGTACCTCCGTTTCGAACACGAATTTGCTGGACGGGACGTCCAGCGTGTCGGCGAAATCGTACGAAACCTCTCCAACCGATTCCTCTTCCAACGTCGTCGACTACAGGTCGGCCTACGCCAAGTCGGACCTCTCGCGAAACTTTGAGAACAGGCTGCTAGCCGCCGAAAATCTAATCAAAGAGTCGAAGCTGAAGAACTTGGGTCCGAGCAAGTTCGATCCGAATTTGACCTCCAGTTACAGAGACACCGACAAGTGCGAGAAGCAGTCGTTGATAGCGATAGGCGAAACGGCGGCGGCTGGTTCCGCGAGCGTCGCGAAACGACGTAGCTGCATACCCAGTCTTCGGTTGAGATCCGGCTCTTTGACCAGAGAGCCGAGTTTGAGCTGCGATCGTCGAAAATCGTTCGCGAACTCGCAGGACGTTGGCGTCGCTCTCGGAGCGCGGCCCGTCAACTCGGACAAGTCGATTTTGAGTAAACTGTTCAAGGCTGCCGCCGGAAGCCGCGAGAGCACCGATTCCAGGGAGAAAGAGAAACCGCCGCAGAAATCCAAGCAGCATCGGATATCGCGATTCCTGCGACCCGACTTTTTCGACACTCCCAGGGAGGAGAGTCGGTACGCGAAAGAGAAAGACGCGCAAAAGGCGGCGGAGAACGAACGACGAAAGTCACGATTCATAAAGAAGAAGAGCGAGAACGGAACGCAGGAGGGCGACGTCGAGCAACGAGATAGGCAACCGATCGAGCCGAAGAACAGCCTCGAAGAATTTTCAAAGAATCCTCCAGAGAAGAAACTCGTCGGGGAAAGGAACTCTGTGACGGGCGAGACGGACGCAACGAAAATCGAGCGGCAAAGTTCGCGACACAGTTTTTTGCATTCGTTGGAGAGAAAGCTAGAAAAACTGAGATCGAACGAGGAGGCGGTGGCGACGACTACGACAGAGGCGCAAGCAAACGGCGGAATAGTCGGCGAACCATTGCGCGAACACTCGGCACCTCCTCCCGCCGAGTGCGCACCCGGCGAGCACGAGTCTGCCAAGAAGACCGTGAGCGCGGAGGATTTGACCTCCGCGAAGAAGAAAACAGCTTCCAGTACCTCGAAGAGCAGAGTGTCGTCCGTGTTGGGGTTGTTCAAGAGCGCGGACGCGAAACAGCCCGCGGTGAACGGTGGCCGAGCGCAGAACGCGATCCTGAACAGGCTAAAGAGGAGCCCTCCGAAGTGCGCGAAAGGAGGAGACGCGACGGTTGTCTCCGGCGAGGACGCGCTCTCGATCAGCAGGATACCGACCAAGCTGGTCAACGTTGACTCCAGGTCGGCCAAGAAACTCGCGGAAAATAACAAAATCGGGCACGAGACATCCCCGAAACGATCACCACCGAAGGAGAAACCGTCGAACGCGAAAGAGAGAAGAGCCTCCGGCGAGAAGGAGACCAAGAGAGCCTCGGTCACGACGGAGGCCAACGACGCTTCCGCGAACGGTGGAAAAGAGCCACAGACGGAAGAGGATTCCGTCGCGGACGAGAAGCTCTCTATGGCAAAGAAAAGTAGCCCGGTGGCGGAGAGCGACTCGCACGCGGAATCGGCCAAGCGTGAAAGCCCCGAGAAAAAGAGCAAGAAACCGACGAAAGCAAAGGTGACAGTAGACAACGGCGACGCCGATCCCGCCAAGAAGAAGAATCTCGCGCGAACGGTGAAGAAGGTTGCGAAGAAGTCGCCCGACGGCTCCGACTGGAAACCGGTGAAACCGCGACCGGAAGCGAAGAGAAAGCCACGCGGCAACCTCGAGAACAGTCCCGAGCCGGGTGGATCCAGCCTCACCGCGAACAACGTCAAACCGAAAGAAAACGTGCCCGTTATCGACTCGCAAACGATCGGAAGACCGTCCGAGGGAAAATCGGCCAAGAATTCGAATTCGAAGCTCGACTCGAGGGAAGTCGAGGAAAACGCGAAACTCGTCGCTCGTAAATCGTCGACGAGAAAGTCGAGCGTCGGGAAATCCGGAGAGGAAACCGTCGCGCCGGTGGAAACGAAGAATGGCCAGGAGTCGCAGCGAGCGAGCAGAAGCAACTTGAAGCTCGATCTATCGAAAATACCTCAACACTCGTTCAGGAGTTCCACCATGGCCAAGAAGGACTCGCCGAAATCCGAATCTCCGAAGTCTGCCGCGAAGGAACAGTTCCCCGACAAGCTGATGGATTGTCTCGCGAAAGTCACGCATCGCGCAAACATCTCCGGGAACAAGATAATCATCGAGAAACCTCTGCGCGCGAAAGACGTCGCCGAATTAAAGAGAGAGGTGACCGAATGCGCGAGAATCATCGAGAGCCACGCCGAGTCCTCGAGCAACGACGACGTGGGGAAAGATCGCGCTGGCAAGCCTGTAGACGAGCGGCTTAGTTCCGACTTGGCGGTGACCGCGAAAACTCGGAAAGAGTCGCCGATAGACGAACCGAGCGAGCCGTTCTCTCCCGTCGACGAGCCCGAGAGCTTCGATTCGTGGTCGATCAGCTCGGCCGAGATGAACCATGCGAGGCCCGAGCTTCAATCGCCGGCGACCTCCCCGACGCAGTCTCTGCTCGCGAGGGCCGACAACTCCGAGTCGGTGATTGATCGTATCCGTCGACGAAGCTTCTACTCGAGATTCAACGACCGGAGGCGACCGTCGCTGACGGTGCCTCCGCCTGGCCTCGGACTCTCGGCGAGCGCCGCCGCGTTGCCCCGCAAGTACAGTTTCTCCGGTCATCGAGATCGCGGCAAATACGGGGCTGTCGGGTACGGGTTGGCTGCGATACCGAAAACCAGACACAGCGACAGAAGTCACAGTTATAGCTTGTTGGCCGACGACGGCCTCGTCGGTCGCGGAAGATACGCTTCCTCTTCCCTCGACAGATCGAGGTACAGCGACGCGACCGCTTCGGCACCGTATATCGCCGATCCGAGATCTCCGACCGACCATCTTCCTCCCCTTTCCTCCTCGTACGATCCGCTGAGAAGGTATCTCGGCTCGCCGAGCTTCGAACTCTCGCCCTCCAGAAGCAGATATCACAGCGCCGACTTTGCCGTCGACACCGATCGCGATCCGGCGAGTTACGAACGAAGGAGCGCTCCTCTATCTAGGTTGCTGAAACTGGACAACGCCGCGATCGACGGCCACGCAATCGGCCTCGGCTCCTCCACTTTGCCGCGAAAGTACGGAAGCAGTCTATCGGAGCCGAAGACGGCCGAGTACTACGAGGAGCTTCTGACTCCTATCGGCTCGGACTATTTCCCGATCGGAAGACGATCGCCCGTCTCCGCGGACTACCCGAACAAATGCGAAAACGGATACTACAACGGAACATCGGAGCTACGCTCGACCAACGCCGTCGCCGCGACCAAACGCGTACCTTGCGCGGATATAGCGTCCACCGTGGAGTTCGTCGATCTGGACGATCAACGTCGGTCCACGGAACGAACAAGGTAGGATACTCGACGTTGCCTGCACTTTTCTCTTCTTTCATCGACGCATCACGCTGCAACGAGATCTTTTTTATTTTCAGAAGCAGAAGCAACAGCGACGTCACCACGGCGGATCCTTTGCAACCGACCACTTGTACAGTCGATCGTAGTTAATTTCTTCGGTTACGAGTTACGAGTTGCGATTGTCGTTGTTTTTCTTTCTTTTTTTTTTTTTTACCATTGCTATCACGCTATATTATAAAAGAGTGTGTTTTACAAAAATAGCTACGTAAATTATTCGATTACTCGTAATTACGTGTATATAGTAAGCGCGACGCAAACTCGACGCACGTTTCATCTCCGTGCGCGCATACTTCCCGTATGGGTGCAACGGCGAGCCGCTGTGCGTGCAAGCCAGTTCCTCGTTTTCTCGTTAACGACAGCAAACGCGTTACTAGAACGAACGTGGCTTCGGTATTTATAGAAATATAAGTAAAGGTATTGCCAGCTCGCGCCAACTATCGATCACGGAATCCGATAGCGCGGCGTCGCGGAGTTTCGAGTTTGCTCCCCTCTAAACTATGCTCGAAAAATTGTGCTTGTTCGCGGCGATTCTCTCGCAACAACGATATTCTATATTCACCAAGAGACTTTCGGCAATGTTCGTTAGAAATCGCTCGAGATGTTACACGGATGTGTGGAAACCTCTGACTGATCAGCCATGGTCTTCCGCTTGTTATGTATGCGTTTTCTATTCATATACGTATTTTAAAATAAACATTATCGATACTCGCAGAATCTCGCTATTCTTCTCGACCACGTTTTTATCGTGGAATACGCCACGGACCGTGGCTCGTTTCGCGTCCAATCCAAGTTGGCCAAACTTTCGCTACATTCGATATTCTTTTATCCATTTGAAATTCTTAATCCAAAGATTCCAACATTTCAGTTACAAACTTGGATCGATCGCCGGCATGAATCCCATAAAATTACGATTTTATACAGAAAGATACGAAAAAGAGAAGAAATACCACCGGATACAAGAAAAGTTTGTGGCCATCGCGCGAACGAAGGCTCTGACGGGCAAGTTTTACGCGAAACACGACGTGATCCCGGCGTCCGAGGTTCGACAAGAGTACGTCGATCTAATTACGAAGCGGTTCGTCTCGACCCCTAAGGACATTTACTCGTTCCGACCACCAACCGTCAACATGGAGTACGACTCGCACACGATTACGTCACGGCCAGGCATTCGACGTTCGCTAAATATTTACGCCGAGATTTCCAACTTAACCGATTAACGTTTGCGCGTTTAATCCGCAGATATGGCTGGTTTTCGGAACCACTGATACCTAGAACTATGGATCCGAGGCTACAGTTTCCAAGAAAAGAAACGGATTTTATCGCCAACGAACTTCGGATTCGTCACGTTCAGAGAGGTCTACCGGTGGACAAGTTTATCGGGATACCGTTCATAGTTTAACAATCGCGAGTGGAAATTCCGCAAAAGTCGTATCGCATCTTGAATCGTCGACTGAAGCGATCGTCGCTCGTTGGGAGAATTCGATGTCGATGTTGTGCCTTTGCTGTTACCTGGCAACAGGCGCGACGGTGATGTCCCGCATCAAAATGGCATAGGCCTTTTCAAAGTGCGTGTGGGTCGCGTTGCTTTCGAGAAAACACACTCGACCAAGCATTTGGTGACCGCTTCGTTTTCCCGTCCGTCTGTCCTGCTGATCGCGAAAGAAAAAAAAAAAAAAAAACAGAAAAAAAATGATACCGGAAGAACAATAGCGGCGAGCCGTGACAGTTGTTGGCTATAGCCATGGCAGGAAGAGGTTTTCGCGTAAAAGTACAATTGGATTTGCACGCCGTACATATCACGATTGCTCGTCGCCGTCAAACCGCGAACAAAGTTTAACGCAAACGGTGTTTCAGGTAACATGTCCCGGCGTATGGCTGTGCCCTAACGGCAAAATAGCTCTGAGAATCACCACCATTGGCTCCACCCTGGAATCTCACAGAGTATCACCGATTTTTCCACTATTATTTCACAACGAGCTTAACTTTAAGAAAACTTTCACACGGCTGGCTACTTTGACAGAGTTGCAACGAAAATTGGAGCAAGAGTTTCTCTACGCCGAATTGATACAGTGGGTTAGCCCGTGCAACCAAACCGTTGTGTTGGCTACGTTCGAAACCAATTTAGCAGACGTCCTGTACCCGGTGCCTCATTACAAAGGTTTAATGCCCGGAATAGACGTAGACTTGCTCATGGATCCAACCAAATACTTTCCCGTTAGTAGAAATCCGAGTCTCGACGATCCGTGTTACGCTTATTCGTGTAAACGATATGCGATTCTTACGAGTAACGATATAACGAATAAACGTTGTTCGCTCTTCGCAAAGCTTACCTTGGATTATCGAGACTCGTGTTCGTTATTCGTGCGATTCGATTATTATTCCCCTTCTAATCGAAACGTTCATCTGTCGTCGCGCGGCTAATTTAGGGCATTATAGCGCCTAAAATTGAAATCTCGACGAAAACTGTGATAGAAGAGGTATCGGATGTTTGCAACGCCAACGTCGACAAGGCGTACGTGGTTAATCCGAAAACCATCAACTCCAAGGTAACGCGAGAAAATAAAAGCTTCGATCGTCTCGTTTAACGAACGCGACTCGTTTTCCTTTAGCGAACATCGTGCGTTCACAGAAAACGACCGGTCAAAGGTATCATCAGACAGAGGAAGGTTTGTCACAGTCGAGCGAAGCCTCGCGGTCAAATCTGCCGGGCGTAAGTATTACCGTATATCGTATAATAAATAACCCCCTCCCCTCCCGTACGAGCCGTTCCCATCGATCGTATCGATATATTTTCAGGATCAATCCTCGGGATCAATTCTTATCGAACGATCAACAACGACTCAACGAATGTTATCATCCGACGAGAAGAAATCTCCGTGGAGTTACCACTATTTGCGGGAACGCTCATATATTCGATAGCTGTCCTGTTTGCTTAAAATACAAGTGTTACTTTGCTTGCGAATGCAACGAGCCGAGTGACGACGAACGCAAACAAATTATCGAGCCCGTTGAATCTTTCGAATCATTCATCGTCGATGATTCCTATGATATTCGTCGGTCTTGTACTTGCGGTGGCATGAACGATAATTCTGTTTCGCAACAGCCAACATCCACGTAAGTCTATCTTTGAACGTTATTTCTTTTCAAACCTCGCATCGAGCAATCGACTCTTTTTCTTACAGAGCTCAGCCAAGAATTCGATATCTTCAAAAGAAGGAAAAATTCTACTGCCCGAGTAGAGGCTGCGGTGAGAAGTAAGTACCTAAGTAGGTTTCCTAATTTCTTAGCCGAATATCCGTGGCGAACCGAAGCATCATTCGAACGAAACTTTAGTATTTCAGAATGCGACGCTTTCTACGCGCAACATCAACCCGAGGAAAAGCAAGGATTTTATACAAACTTGGAACGGTTCTACAAACGAATGTATAAGCAGGCAAAACTTGGCGCACAGCAAGTTAAAGAACGATCGTGATGGCAACGCGAATCGAGCAATCTACGAGTTCAACGTTTGCGGGAAAAAATAAACTAGAAAACACATGGAGGAAAACGACTGCAATCGCTGTTTATGCGCATAAATATGTATTTATTTAACGTACATTTTTCGTCCCAACGAATACATAGGAGTTCCATGTATTTTTGCGCCACGATGAGTCACGGATTTCTTCAATAACGCCGGAGACCTTACGTGTATACCACGACCTTCGGGCGTCCACGCGGTTAACGTAACGTTTTCGTTTTCGTTACACGTGATCGCGATCCAACCTAAACAATTAAATGCCGATATTATTTTTCTTTTGTCGCGATAATAGTCGTTCCGTTCGAATACAATTATCGGGAAATTACCTATGCTCGACAATACGACGTCTGCGGCGGATTCCTCTGTATTGATACCAGTGATTTTCACTTCCTTCGATTTCAATTTTGGCCATCTTTTCAACCGTTCGGGATCGTTCGTAGGGACGACAAAGGCTTCGGTTTCCAACAGCTGATCGTAAATTTGGTCCGCGTCAACGGTGTGACAAATCGTTACGGGTAGTTCTCTGCTTGTAAACAACGTACACCTGTTTCAAAGCATAATTTCGAGTATAAATCGAATATCTTTTTACTAATAACACTGATCAATATTATAAGTAGGGTATAACGTAAGAATTAAGATTTCGTACGTATCGATACGATACGTAGCGTCCAGTTAAAATCACCGATAAAGTTGATATTAGTGGAATACCGGATGTAAAGATCTCCCTCCACGTAGTCCAATCTTCCCATGCCAGCTACGAACACGGTTTCTTTCGGTCTAAGAAGAAATGTTCTCGGTGCTATGATCATTTGCGGTAGAGTTGTCAATAGTTCGTCGGTTGTTAATAAATCTAATATTTGATCGCGCTGTACGGTACCAGGAGTATCGTAGCACCAACGACTCTCTTTATATTCTTTTCGAGATTCGTCTAGACCAAGTTTTCTTTCCATAAATTTCGCCGATCTTTCTATGAAAAGATCAGCCTCCTCATCGTCCAACGATCTTCCCGAAAACGTTTTACCGACATAACCTAGATCGGAACGTGGGCAAAGGAAAAATCTCTATTAAAAATTCATCCTCTCGATTCATCGACAAAAATCTTGAAAAGATTTGAAACTTCCTGTACCCTGTAACGTCGCGTATCGCATACTCCTCGTCTCCTTAAATTTATTATCTCTGAACTTGGATTCCGAAATTTTTAACGGTTGTTCCCTCTCAAGTCTTTGCATTCTTAACCACCCCTTCCGAGAGGTCGGATTCAGAATAGGAAATTTTAATAAATTCAAAGTTGTTCCTGGCCAAGGGGAAGTTGTCGCGCGTTGTACAAGGTCAATGGCTTGTACTTTACAGTAGTCGGAATTTAATAACGCATTGAACATAGAAGACTTTCCAACATTTGTACAGCCGACTAAGTAAACGTCTCCTAAAATTTCGACAGTTTCGTACGTAAAATTTATTAAATGGATTTCAATATTCCTGGGTTCATCTCGCGTATTTTTCCCGTACCTTTGTGTCGCCACTTTAGTTGCAATTTATTTATTAACTCTTCTATGCCCCATCCAGTCTTTGCCGAAGTAAGAGCAACATGCGTCACGTTCTCTCTTTTTATGCCTGTTCTATCGATCAACGTCTCTAATAACTGTTTTTTAACATCGTAAAAGAAACTTGGACAGTCCCTAGGCAACAAGTCTATTTTATTCCCAACCAGAAATACAGGCGTAAAGGGATGCATGATGCTCTTCAAATCGGGCCAAATACTGCAAGGAAAATCGGTCAAATCTACTATCAATATAATCGCGCATTTCTTTCTTTTTATTATGCTTAACAATTTTGGATAATCTTCTATCGACACGTTCACTTCCAAGGATGCATTGTAAAATTTTAAAAAATGACATCTTTGACAAATCATCAGCTTCAAATCTTCGTTATCTGTTTTCGAGATTAATTCCGATGGTAGATATCCAGGAATGGCAGGATCTTTGCAGTGCAATAAAGCGCCGCAACCGCCGCATGGAATCGAACTAACTTCGGAAGAAGGATTCGGCGTACCATAATATTTATACAAATCGGCACTCGTTATCGACTCGTCGTATTGTTCGAAATCGGACATCCAAGTTGACGGAACTTTCCACAATTCACCTTTCGGTAATATATCGTTCGAATTATTTTCCATGTAATCCGAAAAGCTAAATTCACTCTTGCTATACGCGTTGCTTTTTTTTATCTCCAAATATTTTTCGTACAAATCTTTGTATTTTTCGTTCATCCCAGTTATGTCTTTTTTATCTTCCGACAAAATATCTGTAGTTTCGTACGAATCTAGTCTCGAATACGGCATATACACCGGTTTCTTGTTTTCTGTTTTCGTGCAAACTTGCTCGTCTGCTCGAATCGACGTTTTCTCACCTCCTTCTTTGTCGGCAGCGTTTAAAAAAACGCTAAGCGCGGGATCCTCGATCAGTCTTCTATAAGTCGTAATTTTTTTTTGCTCTAACAGCTTCCTTTGCTTCATTCTACGTTCTTTAAATCCCATTCTAACATATTCGTGATCCAAATAATCGCAATACAACAATTTCTCTCGCAAACCTACAACCTTTGGATCAGCTTCGAATTCAACTTCCTTGCTCGAAACTTTATACTCGGAATAATAGCGCAACTGTAAACTACGACGAATAGCCCGAACATTCAGTTGCGATAATAAGAATCTGATTTTGGAAATTTCCATGGCAAATCGTATAAGAACGACGATAACGTGTTATTAATTAATCAGATATCTTATAAACTTCCGTTTGTAAACTTCTCAACCGTTACAAATAGTCATTTAACATTTGAAAATATCATTTTTGCAATTTACGCATAACCTACAAATAATACGCGTATACAGAATGCGTACACGTGCAATAGTATACACTGGTATACACGTCAGGTTGGCTAGGGTTAGTGATTCGTGTCATGGACCAACAAATGCTATGGAAGCGAACGACGTGGTCAAGCGGTTATTTTATTTAAAAAAAAAACACTTGAGGCCCGATTCGGACCTATGTGTCTTCGGGTCTCTTTATTGTAAAAAATTACATTTTGTAAATATGTTCTTACAACATGTAGAGAATGTACATAATAGAATTATCTTAATCTTAATAGGAACATTTGGTAGTAATCTTTAGGAACTTATGTCTATTACCCTAGATCTATTTATATATAATTTGGTTATTACTATGTCTAACTTATTCTAAGTGTGCTATCGAAACGTGTAAAGTAAATGCTTTGGACATTGTAAAAATGATAACAGTTTTAAGTTAATTTTTCTAACCTACGGTGGCGTCATCTAACTACAAAACGTCCAAGTTTGTCGTGAAGATAGTTCCGTCTGCTACTGCTAGATGGCGCCATGAACTATCATTGTCGTCGCCATCTAGTGTTCAGAGGCTGAACTATTTTCGGAGTTTGGTCAGCGCCTCTATCGGGAAAACGCCCAAGTTTGTCGCCGATTAGTTCTCTCTCGCAACGCTAGATGGCCCCCGTTTCTTCAATGCAGATAGTGTCGCCATCTAATGTCGAAAGTGGGAACTAATAGGCGACATACTTGGGCGTTTTCCCGATAGAGGCGCTGACCAAACTCCGAAAATTAGTTCGATTTTTCACCACTAGATGGCGAAGACAATGATAGTAGACGGAGTCATCTATTAGTAACAGTGGGAACTATCTTCGCTACAAACTTGGACGTTTTCCCACCCATGGCGCCACTGATGCAAAACTTCGAGGGTTCTGATCCAAGCTGATACCATTTGTTTGTTTTTTTACTTTTCAAGTGAATGGATATGTGTAAAGTAAAATAGTTGAATGTAGTGCAAAAAATAATTTTCTCAAAGTAATTTGTTATAAGGCACAAATCATTTTTAAACCATAAAAAAAGAATTGGTAGTAAAAGTAGTCTCGAAAATAGTATATCTCTCTTTATTAAAAGTCCATCTTTTTCTACATAGCTCGATCGTCGTATCCTCTCGCTAACCGTATATTTCAATAATTGAAACGAAACCCCTTAGTGCTTTAGACTTCCGAGTTTTCGATCCTCTGCGTATATTTTCATCTGAAAATTCACCAAATCCGAGGTCTTTTTGTGAAAGTTTAATTGAGAGCCTTTCGGTTGTATTCCGTATTCGTGCCACCAACCGTACCTACAAAACAAGAAGAAACGGCCATAATATGATAACGAAGAGAGAAAAACAGGTAAGAAAACTATAAACTGATATCGTGATTACATGCTACTGGTCAGCAAAGGCCAACGACAACAATCCCTGGGAGTTTTTCTTTCCTGGTTTCGAATTTCTTCGAACGTATCGGTTGTATTCGAATCGCTTGCGTTCTCGTAATTCCTCGAGTAGAATTTCGGCGTGATCGTATCACCTGTGACGCAGTCGAGACCCCTTTTAGTATGTTTTCTTTTTCTTTAGCCGCGCGTGGTAAAACAAAACAAGCAAACAAGTAAACGTTATAAATGGGGTGCACGTGCGACGTTACCGAACAAAGCCGTTGCGCGAGTATCGTGCGTACCGTCGATTTTGGAACCGCGAACGTTCGATTTCCCGAGAAGTTGATCCTTGGAAAAGCAAAGTTTGAACGGCGGTTTTTCCGGTACTCTGTTGACCGTTGGTGAATTTGTATCGCGAGAACTCGTTTGGTCCATAGGATCTCCAGCATGGACACTCGAGAGGATACGTTGTCGCTTGTCGCGTCAGCGTTGACGTTCCGAACATTTACCAAATTGTTTCACTAAACACGTTCCGTTCACATATTCTCGTCTCACGGATCGTCGACAATGCGTGTCAACGGCAAGAGACATTCTCCAAGGAGGTGGTGTATATTTGATCGATACTTTCCGAGCGTCCCGAAAATAAATTAAACGACATTCTGTCGTCGAATTATGTTGTCGTAACATCTACATAAAGGGAACGCGGTAACAGGAAATGAATTAAGTACGTTTGCATTTCTATTGGAAAATATACATTTTAATATTCGATTGAACATTAAAAAAAAAAAAAAAAAAAAAAAAAAACAGAAGTCGTGAATTTAGCGACTCGCGCGATCATGTGTCGCGTATATTTACGTTACAATCCTATATACGCGTACATAGGTACGATACGCTATACAGTAAAGTCAATTACTATTCGGTATTCAAACGGCCAATGTAACTCGATTCTCGATCGAACCAGTTCCGATACGAAGTGAACTATAGATTTCGGGAACGAAACGCTACGTATCGAGACACGATCGACTCTCGACTGAAACTTTGAAAATCTCACGAAACGGGATAGTTTTTTGCTTTGAAATTAAATCCGGCACGAACGATACGTTACGGTAGGTCAAGTGCGTAAAGTTTTACCGTCGCGTGCACTACGAGTTTTCACGCATAGAGCGCCGAGACGCGTGCACTCTGAGCGTGATCAAAACCGTAGATAACGAGAGGATACAACAACACTTGCTTCACATTTATTCAATTAAATGCTATTTTATTAGGAAGCTTACAAAGTTTTCGTAAGACTTTCTGACTTTTACATGGAAAAAACAATACCGTTTGCGGGTTTGGATGAACTGCATTTCCAAAAACGTTCCTGCATAGCTTCTTCGTCTTACATCGCAGCCGAAAATGCCTCGCGAGAGGCACGTATATTTTATGGACGCTGCCTATTCGCAACGATTGGTAAACCATGTATACGTTGATAAAGACCAATGTTAAGTCGCGTCACACAGTAGACCTTCGTAACATAAAATACACGCGTTCTCTTCTTTCTCTTTCTTTCTCTCTCTCTCTCTCTCTCTCTCTCTCTCTCTCTCTCTCTCTCTCTCACGTTCTGTTACTTCGCGTTGCTTCTTGTTTACACGAAAGTGAATTTCACGATTTGGCGTCTTATTTTTAAAGAGAAAAACAAGTACGAGCATCGCTCTCATCGGAGATCGACTTTTAACTCTGCTCGTTGCAGACGAAAAATCATCCGAAAACCAATGAAAAAGTAACGGTCGGCGTTTTCTCGTGAATCATCATAAAAAAGCAATAGAAATCGAATGGCATATCTTTAACACTGACAGCAAATGGACATAAGAAAACAAATATATATATATATATATAAAAGAAAAGGAAAAAAACATCGTGTTCGATTAAAACGTAGCACTTTCCTTTATTCGTTTCTTTTATTATCTTGCTAGATAAAATAAACGAAAAATAACGAAAATGCCGTTTTTCCGGGGTGCGGAAGCAACTCTCTCGATTGATTTCGCACGTTTCGTCGCAACGCATCTATTCTCGTTGACTCGTTATATTACCGAACGAATCATTACCGTTTTCATTTGATTTAAGGACGGAAACGCGAAGGAACGCGCCGTACCCGGGGCCGAATATTACAGGCAATGATGCGTCTTTTTACGCGTAGCTAAAAAGTGTACTCATCCATACCGTTGCGATATGCCGCTGTGACTTTGCTTGCGTTCGGTGTCTATGTATAATAAATGTTGCACAATTACCGATGGAAACGTATCGAAACGTGGTTCCAAGATTGCTTACTCGGTTTTTCACGAAATTTATACCGTAAACTATTGTCCACTATTACATTCGAATGAAAATAAATTATATTCACTTGTTCGCAGACTAATGAAACGCAAAACTTTCTAATCGTTACGAATCGTGTGAAATGATTTTTAGATGCTCCAACGATCTCATCGGTATAGCGCGACGGTATATTAGCATGGAACCTTAAAAATCTATACAAAGGTGTTCGCTTCTTTGCTTAAACGCTAGTATTGTTTTTCGTCGTTCGAGAACACGTAGCGCGTAATTCGCTCGTCGTTCTATCTGTCTCACTCATTGTACACGCATCCACACACGCGCACGTACCATAATTACATGTTCGTCTCTGTCTCTCGAACGCACGCGAACTTTATACTCGTGCGCATGCACACATCCACGCAAACAAACACATACGTACGCACGCGGACAAAAGATATTATAATTAAATCTACATTATGGCCGTAGGTTTTTCTTTCTCATTCCGATGTTCTTTCTCGCGTAACGAAACTTCTATTTACAGTACGGTCTTGGCTCTAGCAATGTTTTCATAACGCAGTATTAAAGCTTTTCCGAAGAAAGCATTTACTACATACGGTTTGTTAACGTACCGATTTCTCGTTTATTGTGCGACACACCCCCGATCGATAATTACGTAGTATCACGACGACCTTTTCAAATCGATGATCGATGGTTTTGGATATTTTTGCGGAGGAACGTAAATTGAATACAATACTGAAAACAAACTTATACCGGCAAAATACATCGATCGAGAGTGTATTCAAGGTTTCTCTGCGAAATTATACTTGTATCGATTACACCATATACGCTGTTTCTGGCAACCCAACAAGATGCAAACGATCGAAACGCATCGTTGGAAAATCAAAAATGTGTAAAAACTGATAGAATGGAAACATCAATTTTGATAACGCGTGATTAACAACTTGGCGGAGATGATCGGAAAATATTGCGACGAGAAAAAAATACCCAATATTATCATTGTCGTCACCGATTCTTTGGTCTTACGAAGAAGAGACTGGTAAATCTCGATATTTTATATATCAACCCATTCCGTGATGTAAAGACCACGCATGTAACATAATTTTTGTCGTCTCTACGTCGTAAGCATGTGTTGTATCATGCGTGCACGGACGATCTTTTTACTTAGAGTAAATTATTACGTTTTCTTCACTCGCACGTGTTTTAATTCATAAAAACACACCTGTAGATCACCATATAACGGGACAGTTTGTAACGCGGTAAACAAGTTTGCGACCACTTGTACACCGCGAAACGTATTTTCCGCGTTATACGGGGATCTACTATTCATCTCTTTTCTTTGTATACACCCACAGAGTAGTGCTACGTAAAATGTTTACGTCTTTGTGACGATTTGCTTGATGAAAATGAAAGCGAGAACGAAAAAAAAGAAATGCGACCTACTACTAAACCAACGTAATACGCATTACCGTGAGCGTATAGAAATGCTTTCGTAAATATAAAATAAAAATAGAAAAGAAAATGAAAATGAAACTAATCAAATTGAATTTTTCATTAGTCGATAACTAATCTTAACGAATGCCTCAACACTTTTAGCCACCTTGCGTAGGTAAACCTAAACGTCTTTTGCTTCAAGCTACAACTACGAACATGTTTCAAGGATTTTATACGCGCAAACATCTTTCGAAGCACCACTGATATTTACAATACACGCACAGATACACACGCACGCACGCACGCACGCGCGCTTTTTTCTCGCGTATGGTTTATAGGGGTACTCCATGAGAATTCGAGGACTCGGTTGAACTGGTAGAATCACGAAAAACTTTTGAAAGATCGATTACGTTGCCTCCCTTCTGCTCGATATTGGTCGAATAAAAAAATATGGCAAAGTTACATCCCCAAATCTATCGAAAACATCGAACGTCTTCGGGGAAACTTCTAACTCTCTATCTACGTAGACAACTGCCGTAAGGTGCGCAGCCGTAATGTGAAATTGTTGAACAAAGCTTTTTCAGGGTTACGTTATAAGAAGGAAGAACGAGTAACGATTTAACTTTAACCCTGAATGGACTTCGATCGTGTATAGACATTATAAACTCTTTCTCCTCAAGTTTTCTTCAAACGCGATGGTATGTGATTCGTAACAAATTTACGCAGCCCGTTGCAACTGCCCTGAGTAAAAAATCCACCACCGCACAGTACCACCTAGCCGTGTGTAAGACTGGAAGAGAGTTACTCGAAAAATACAAATTCCTCCTTTTCGTTTATGCGAACAATTTGTTTCCAAGTTCGCGGTAGCCGAGGGATATGTTTATGATCTACCGTCCCTATTCGCAGTATTCTTTCCACGAAGAAACGTGTACGTCATCGCCACCGATTACACGAAAAAGATACCGAAATCAACGAATCGTTCAACCAAGAACATGGAAACAGGAAATAAGTAAACGTTGCAAATGGATGAATGTTGCATGGTAGGGTAGAAAGTAGACCCAAACGATCCAGAGCGATCGATTCTATCGAGGAAACAAACTCCGCGGGATGGTGATGCTTGTTAAAAAGAAAGTAAAAAGAACAAATATAAGATGCTGTGCGACTGTGGGTGGGTGGACGATAAAATGACATTACGTCGATAAAACTCTAGAAAAATACGTAACAGCAATTAATGGATGATTCCCCGTAATCTAGGTTTGCCGAGAAAATTTATCTCTAACGCGTTCTCCTACTCTTCAATTCTTCTTCGTCTCTCTACTTTTATGTTTCTCGCACTCTTTATACTTAATCACTTACGACGCAGGTACATTTTTCTGTAATTTTTTTGTTTCTTTACTTTTTGTTTGTTTTTGTTTTACTCTTTTCGTTTTTTTTTGTTTTGTTTTGTTTTGTTTTGTTTTTTTTTTATTCGTTTAAACTAAACTTTTATCATTCTTACGTACTAACTCTCTACGAAGATACTTGAGAGACATTTACAAAAAATGGCCGTAGTTTACGCCCCTTTCTTCTCGTCGCGGCGTAGAGCCTGTTTTTTCAACACTGCAATCTTCGCGACTGTTTTCAAACTTACACTCTGCTACGTCTTTAGAAACTTACTGAGCAAACTATTCGTAACGTGCACCAAAACGCGCTCTACTTGTAGGCATTACCCGCTTTTTCTAATTCAAGAATGCGTTGCCGTTGTTAACCACCACACCTCACCTCACCTCGGAAAGCGACCAGGAAAAAAAAAAAAGAAACTAGTTCACACTTTGCATGCCATAGTTTCCTCGTGCTACTAGATTTATCGAAACTGAAAAATGTTTACCAAAAAAATTACGGGGAACGCGGTTTTCTTCTAACGTCGTCAAAGATCTGTAAGTGCGTATACATTCGTCTCGATAAATCGATATGAACGAGCAAGTACATACTTCTACGCGCTATGTTACTGAAAGTACAGAAAGATTATCTATCGCGAATTGTACATATTACTCTAACCACTTCCAAATCAAAGGCTTTTACGTTCGATGAGGGCGATTTCGATTTCGATTTCAACTTCAACTTTTACAGCGAAACTTGGTCAAAATAAGAACGATATTCAACTTTCAAATTTTCAATTAGAAAAGATTACCTAAACTAGAACGTGAATGTGAATGCCAACGACAATGTACCGCGCGATAGTATGGTTAACCATGTAAAGTCGCATCATTGTCGCAGGTCGTTAAACCAGCTTTGTTATTTTTAAAGCGACGACACCTTTCTTTAGCGATAATAAGATTTTGCCTGTACCGTGTTAATCTTTGTAAACCATCGATAGATAATATTGCTGTACAAACGTTTTCCTCGAATCCCTATATGCAGACGTGTAAATACGAATTATACGCTAGAAAGCAAGGAGATTTATCGTAAGATGTCACGTTTCAGCCACTCGGAGAAGCGATAATCGCTTTGTTGGTTTGACGTTCAAGTAGATCCGATCGTGCTTTTAAACGACGCTGGAGCAAGCGGCTCTCGCTAGGCGGTGACAAACCGAACAGTTGATGCAGCGACGAATCCTTGCCGACCAATCGATTCTTTCCGATGGTCTTCGGATCTGAGAGATCGATGCTCGAGCGAATCGAGCAACATTTTTGGCGCGAGATTGTATCGAATTCGTTGGAGGAATGAGTCGCGTATGGCTTACTGTGATCCGAAAATTCGCTGCTCGAATCGGACATGTGCCCGTAAGGATGATTATCGTCGTCGGTGGACGAAGTCGACAGTCTCGGCTCCCTGTTCTCCGCCAATTCCTCCAAATTTACAGAAAAGTGTTGAAGTACCACTCGATTCACAGCCATCGCCGATTCGGCAAATGCCGAGAGTTCCCTAGCGGAATTATTCCTCCTAAAGACAAATGAAACCAACACATGTCAACATATATATCATATATAAATCTTGCTCTCGGTAACGATTTTAACATAAAGTTTACAAACCTGATGATATGAGGAGTCGTAAGAGATTTCTCGGTGTTCTCGACCGAACTAGGTCCTGGATTGATCCACGGATGTTTTAGAATGCTTTCGGCGCTCAGCCTTTGGTGGGCTTCCTTGACCAGTAATCCTCTGATCAAATCTTTCGCATCCTCCGAGATACATCTCCATTCGCTATCCGGAAATTCGTACCTGCCCTCTTGAATACTGGTGAACAGAAGCTCTTGGCAATCCTGACAGTTCTCTCCCCTCTCCCAGCCGCAATCGGTGCCGCAATTCCCGTAGAAAGGTGGATAACCGCATAGGAGAATGTACATGATGACGCCGAGACTCCAGAGATCGCAACGCTTGTCGTAATAATTAGCTTCTCCGATGAAAGCCTCGACGACTTCTGGCGCCATGAAATCGGCGCTTCCTACAGGTGTCAGAAGCTGTGGCGTTGCTACGGGGCTCGACAGCGAGTTGTTAAATTTGATGCCAGAACCAAGATCGAAGTCGCATAATTTGATCGGTGTCAATTTGTCCGGATACACGCACAAGATGTTCTCAGGCTTCAGATCCCTGTGAGCGATTCCTAAAGAAACAGAAACAGGTAAAGCGTAAGGATCTGCCTTATGGAAACTTGATAACTTTACAACTTTCCTCGAAGAAAAAGAAATACGTTAAAGAACAATCACTCTTACCTTTCTTGTGAAGGAAATTTAACGCGCCGGCGATCTCCCGAATGATTTGACTCGCTTCGCGTTCGGTGAAGTGAACTCTTTCTTGAATTCGGTTCAACAACTGACCACCGTTGATTTTCTCGAATACGAGATAAAACTTCTCTTCGTCTTCGAAGAATTCGATTAACTGAATAATGTTTATGTGTCCCTGGCAATGGTGGAACGTCTCAACCTCTTTGAATACGCGTGCACGGGCGTGACCGGGAATTTTGTCGATTATTTTAACAGCATATTCCAGATCCGTGTAAAGGGATCTGCAAGTCTGAACCGACGCGTAAGCACCCTCTCCAAGAACTTCGCCAGTCAATCTGTACAGTTCTGAAACAAAAAACGTCCAACAATTCAATTTTATTCTCGATACAATTTCGATATACTTTCGTGGGAACCATTTTCATCGACGATTGCTGATTTTATCGTCGGAAAACACGTCCCTACCGCGATAATGTACACGATAAGTAGGTACATCGATCAAGGTTCTGGTTGGTGTAACACAATCAATGTTAAGGTCACGGAGAGGTGGGCGCTAACAAACATTCAAACACCATCGCCAAACTACTGCGCACATAAACGCCCCTCCTGGCCCACTCCACCTCCGTCTCTGTCGCACTATCAGTGACTCCTCTTCCCTGTTTCAGGTCTTTAAACTTACTTCTTTCGTCCCTCCCCTTTAACGCTCGATGTCGTCCGTTCCATTCTATCCCACCGGTTCGGTTCGGTTCGGTTCGTTCGTTCTCTCTCTCGTTTCCTCGTTTAACGATGCAACTATTGCGTCGCGTCGCGCCGTCGCTGCTATCAGCTCTACTCTCTTTTTACCACCCCTTCACTGCTCTCTTCCCCAACCCACGTCCACTCCCCTTCTAACTTCACCCATTGGTCTTCTCCTACCATTTTCCCTCGTACCAAAGATACGATTCCGCTTGGCAACACCGTCACCGAATACCTAGCAACCAGAAGCAGCTAATATACACGTCCACGAACGCATATACACGTCTTTCTAGGGTCTCTCCCTGCGGTAAACGATACAGCTAACTCTACAATTTCATTTGAAATGAAAGCGACGAGTCGCGTAATCGAAAAATACACTTGGAAAATTCACATTATTACAAGGGCTACGAAAACACCATCTTCGTTACACTATACAGGGTGTCCCAAAAATGTTGTAACACCTTGAAAGGAGTGGTTCGGGAGGTGATTTGAAACAACTTTTTCCTTAGCGAAAATATTGTCCGAGGCTTCGTTGAGGAGATATTAACGGAAAACGTCGACCAATCAGAGCGCGCGGATACCGGTGGAGTGTCGGCGGTAGCGAAGGCTACGAGCTAAGCGGGTGCGTCAAATGGCCTTCGATGCACGTCGAGTCACTTGTTCGCGTACAAGCGCGGCCGCTTAGCTCGTAGCCTTCGCTACCGCGGCCACTCCATCGGTATCCGCGCGCTCTGATTGGTCGACGTTTTCCGTTAATATCTCCTCAACGAAGCCTCGGACAACATTTTCGCTAAGGAAAAAGTTGTTTCAAATCACCTCCCGAACCACTCCTTTCAAGGTGTTACAACATTTTTGGGACACCCTGTATAAAAATATAAATGTGACCCCGCGCTCGATGTGTCCAGTTGTAGTCGACCGCTATGCGTAACGTACAGTTCCGTATAAGCGGAACGTTGATTAGGTAATAATGATATATCGGATGCTTCGAGTTAACTGTCATCGTTAACTATGTATATCGTTGCACTAAAAAGATCCGCGATTACATGTTTTATATTTGTTTTCAATATTCAAGATACCAACGAAATCCTTGAAACATCGATGCATCGTACAACGAAATAAGCTAGCGAATGCATTTTGAAATTAGCATGGATCAAAAGTTCTTCGTTCTTGGATCATTTAATATTTGCATAACTTAAATTAGTTGTTAGTACGCGGTAAGAAAAATGCAAATTTAAACGCGATAATCGAGTCGTCAAATTGAAATGCATCGAGAGATATACCAACCAACTGACCAACACCGATGAACGAAAAGGAACACTCCGCTTTCCTTTTTGCCCGTGAAAATTGTAGAAGAGAACGAAATAAATCGAAAAGAAGAAGAAAAAGGTAAGAATTCCAAGTAAGCGATAGAGAAGCTTCAATTGTTGTCAGCAAGTAACCCGTGGCCTAGATTTCAGCGTTACACACAGCCGCCGCTCGCGCTCGCTCAGTTTTACCACTAGGGTGTAAGTACGGAGTCGAAGCTTCTCGAACCCGAAACTCCGGTTTACAAATCGATCGTACGCTGACGTAACAGTCTCGAGTACCAAACTCGATCAGTGGTTTTGGGTATTCGCGCTCCACTGTAATGTACATTTCAAGAAAACTTGGCCAGTTTTGCTAATATCCCAAGCAAACTTAAAAGAGATTAACCATGGGTCATTTAATCAAGCTTTACCTTGGAAGCAAGAAGACATAAAGGATGAACCGGAACGCTTCTTCCTCCGTCTTTTACGCCTAGCTTCTTCTTGTCGAGCCTGCACCGCGCTCATAGATTCTCCTGTTGTATTCACGGTAACTCTGCAACTTGAATCCTCTGAAACAAACGTTACGAACGCGAATTAGATTAATCGGACGATATGTATTCGAAACAAAAATTTCTTCATCAAAATTTCTTTAGTTTAACGTCATCGAAATTCGTCTTCATACATATGCAATTGTACGATAACACCACTAAATAAAAACCGCTCCCTGTGTCATGAGAATTTCTCCCGCCTAGTACGTATTAGCCGGGAATTGTATGTACACGCGTTCCTCGTGCTTCTGTAACTGGATGTTCACGGAATGACGTAACAGATGCGTTGGAAAGCAACATTTTGCAAGCGAATAGCAAATTTTCCAATTGTCGTCTGGAACAAGGTCGACACGAAAACCGAACGAGTTTTGATACGGATACGTACATGTATTTATTATATAAAGTATTACCGTTCCGTAAAAAAGAACATCTAAAATTTGTATTCTTTATTCGGAACAAAGTTTACCCAACATAAATATTACTTGCCAAGTAAACAATCAGACAGCGTGTTACTTATTTGCGACAAAATGATTGCCAAGTACGTCGCGCGATACAACAGAATGTAATTCGGTTGTTAGCAGATATATTTTTCTTGTTTGTATAGTTAGACGCAAAGCACTACACAGAGCATGACCGAGAGCCAGAGTTCAATGACTAGCACAGAAAAGGAACGCCGCCATCTTACACGAGATATGCACGTACGATAATGTAGCTGCATCCGCAAACCCACGACAATGTAAAACTAAAAACTCAACGACTCTGTTGACGTTACGAATGCGCAAATATCGGTATGGTCATTTCCTTTTATCGTTTGTTGTTTATCATTTGTGTACTCGTCAATCACAGATTTACGTGTACGTATGGATCGTAGAAAATAATTTTAAATAAACACCGAAAGAGCTCTGGAACGGCTATATCATAGTATTCCGTCCGGTTACAGTACCTATACGTGTCGCTATTTCACTGTCACAGAATCAAAGGAATGTCGATTATAATAACCAACGGATAAGCGAAATGAAATTTGTTACGCGGCAATTCCATTATCAGATTTATTCGCCTTTTTCATTTCTGGAATCGGCGTATCCTATCTCGAACTGAATTCCAGCCACGCGTAGACCCTCGGACAAAAAGAGTGAGCGAGGTATGGTAGTTATGCATGTAGGTAGGTATAGGTACCTACATGCATATATCATCGCGTGCGATGTGTTTGTCGTTCAAGTATGCACACATTTGTCCCTTCATTCAGGAGCAAGCTCCTCGAGCGCGAACAGTACAGATGTATACATATTTTCAGGGGCAAGCTCTCTGTACGCGACTCGACCAAAAATCTGCGTGATAGCTAACGCATAAACTTCCGCAGGAACGCAACGCGTCTATTCGTTCGAAACCTTTCGTTTAAAAAAATTCCTCAAATTTATTACAAATATAGTGGTCCCGAATCCCTTTGTCCTTGGGAATGAACCCTTCCCTTTAAGCGGAGGGGAGAAATGAATCCGTCATGCGCAAGGTCCTTTCTCTCCTCTCCCCGCGTCTATTCTTTGTTTGGGTTACCCTTTCTAACGCCCTTTGCAATACGCGACTCGAACGAACCGACTAACCCATTTTCGACCCTCGAAAATAATTTAACGACGCATGATACGTCGTACGGCGTCGCTTACACGACTCGTACTTTATCCCTTCGCTTCGAAACGTTTTTAAACGTTTTCATTCGACCGTTTCCGAAATTAATAAACGCGGAACAAGTATACAAATTTTTTATTGAATAATCTCACAGTCCAGTTAGTTTCACGTAAAGGGGGCAGCGATCGATGTATCGTCACGTTCAAAAAGTTATCGTTCGATCGAGCATAGTGAGTCGAAAACAAAACGAAATTTGTATCGAACGAAACAATGTTTCCGACGAAAAGGTTCAACTTCAAGGGCAACGGTACCAATCGTAAACGAAACCTTACAGAAGAGTGTATTTTCCACTCGATTAATCAGATCTATCGAAAGGTTTACACGGAATTTGTATATTTTTATCGAATGAAAGCACAGAGAGCGACGTGTACCGAACCACGCGAAACCTGAAGCGAGGGATGTTGGTAGCGACAGATGTATGTATACATATACCGGCTTCGAGAAAGTTCTTTCGTTAACAAAGTTCGAGCGTCGCGTCTTCTGCTCCTCCATTACGGCAAATCGTGAAAATTCGTGGCAACGATTCGGTAAGCAATCCATTCCGAATGATTTTCTAAGCGAAATCTGAGCTTTCGGTCGCTATGTCCGTGAAGCACATCTTTGCGAACAGTGGCAGACTTCGTGGACGTCCGAACGATATAGGTTCGACGCGCGCGTACAATTAGTTAACACGAAAAAACACAGAATTGAGTACAACTACAACGAACGAGTATCCACCGAATTGCGTTTAAAATTCGCGAGTATCGACGAATTATAAAGATGGCCGTACACGATTTAGAGGATACTAAAGAGAGCGGTTTGGAACCGCGCTACTTTACGAATGTTAAACCGTTTCAGACAAGACGAGCTCGATCGATCTCGCTTAGGATGAAAATTTGCTATCTGCATATACATTAATGTATAAATGTATAAATTACTTGGCGTACCTCTTCCAACTTCTGGACACCCGTCCTCTCGTTCTTCGAGAATTTTCTCCACCATTTTTCCACGCGACAATGTCACTGGTTGTAGCGTTTATAAAAAAAAAACCGTAGAAGTAATTTTCTTCTGAAACGAAGTTTTCTTCTGGCTTCTCCTTCCACTTTCCCGTATCGTTTAACGAACACCGGTAGAACGTTCTCTTAACCCGATATCAATAAATGTAAAAAAGAGTCAGTCGTATATACAAAAACATTTATATCCACTAAAGTACTGATATAATCTTCCTTCCCAGGAATCAACGATCGTGCAGGCACAACGGTCTCTCCTTCGGTACGCGTGTAGTATACGTGAATTTCGGCTCTCTATTCTTCTCGATCCACTCGTCTTTCTCCCTCTACCGACGTACTTTCGGGATAGATCGATGTATATCAGTGTCGGTATCACAGATATAAATAAATATATAAAGGCTATCTATTCCTTTGCTTCGCTAGCTCTTGCGGCCTCTCCGAACGACGAAAGATGCTGCTGTAGTTGATACACACGTTGTAGTTTGTATCTTCTGAATAAATACTATCACAGACTCTAACACTGCACTCTTTCTTTCTTGCTCGTTCCTTCACTGGTCCGTTAGTCCTTCATCTCCAATGATATCAGCCGATAAAGTAACTACTCTTTCCGCTGTCCTCGATCCGATGACGTCGTAGTGCTCGTTGAACAAGCAAAAACCCAATTTCTCGTGTCTTCGACCGTCCGCCAACAAAAACTTGGCCTACCTCGGTTCCTTCGACTCCTCTTTCCTACTCTGAGACTTTTCGCCGGATAAACCGGAATATCTTCGTACGCGCAAATCCCGCGGTGTTCGCTGCTCCGTTGTCGCTATCGCACAGCCTCTCGCACGTAGCGGTAACCGGGCTCGGAAGCGCATCAAAAATCCTTCGACTAACACATCGGGTCTTTTCGTTCACCTTCCCTCACTGCTCGGCAGTTGGTTTCCGACTGAGACTGAACCGAACCTCACGCAAAATGGCCGCTTCGCTTACCATTACCATCATCCCCTCCACACGCTGCATTGCCCGTTTGTCGAAGCAGGAGCACCGCTCTGATCCCCACTGTCTACTGTCTCGCTTGCTACGCCGCGCTCGGGCCATACACTCTACCGCCTTCTCTTTCCCTTCTCCTTCTGCTGCCTCTGTCTCTCTGCTTCTAAGTTGCTTCCACGTAGAATCGGACGACTTTGTCGACGCCCTCTGGAACAGCTCCGCGCGCTGCGTCACGTAGGCCCCAGCCAAAACCTCTTGTCACGAGAAGACGCACACGAATGGTTTATCGCGCTATTAGTAAATCTTATGATGCAAGCTTTACGTGCTTTGCGAATAAGTTCAACATTCTCAAATTATTTCACGATCGGTACATCCTAATCGACAGATGTTGATAGCATCGCTAAACAAACTATAGACGTTTGTTTTCCTGACCACGGGACACGTAATCGAAAATTGAAACATTTCAGACAGCGTATTTAGTATTTTCTCCTTTTCTATCTTCTCTGGTTACGAGCTCTACGGATTGTCACGGTTTAATTGCTTTTACCAAATTCAGAATGATCTCGCATCGTATAAACAACGCGTAAGAGCTACCGATCCTTCTCGTCTATTTGGAATTGACTTGCTGGTAATAACGTCATTCCGCATGGAAGATTTTCTACGACGTTTTCGTAAAAGCTTCGAGCGATACGCGTACCTAGGCTCGATCTTCGGTTTAGCTACTCGGTGTGTTTACATCTAGCGTCATTTATACCCGCGTTACCGAGGACACAGCTACATAAATACTGATAAATACATACAAGTAGAGAATATGTATAACGCCGGTAGTAATGCCATGAGTCGTTTCGGGAATGGATGCGCGCGCATACAATGGCCACCGGCCACGTAACTAGCATCACGCGATGTCGAAGAAAGATCGGGGGCTTCGATGTGTGTGTGCGCGCACACACACATCATGTCTCTCCTTGACCACGGGCATAGACTCGGGTAAAACACACGCAAGGGTATAGAGGTATAGAAGATAAAGAATGTAAATTCGGAAAAAGGAAAGAGCGACGAAAGACCAGGCAAAACATCGGTAGAGTCGAGCGTCTCTACGCACGTATATCATACACAGACGTGTACGTGACGCGCAATTCTTACAGTATGCGCAGGCTCGTGTCGGCCATCGAGGTTTGTTTTCAATCGCTCGACATCGCGTGAACTTGTTGCCTGTATAATCGCCATGGTATTGCGTCGTATGTTTATTATCCATATTACTATTATATAATGTTATACGGTCGATTGTTTACCAACGGGTGTCACCAATCGCGCTCTCAATTATCGACCATAGAAAGTTGAACGTTCTATTTAATTGCAATTAAATATTTGAAGGATTAGCATCGACCGTTCGAATAATTGAAATACCTTATCCGTAACTCGTCGCTTTTTTACATAAGATTTTAATTTTCGTACGATGTACGTCTAGACATCGAGACTATATACAGACGACGAATTTGTTATCGGTACTGTTAGAGTTGTTGCATTATCGGTGTAGTAATCAAGCGTGAACTTTGATTACCATAATGTCTCGTATTAACGATAAACATATGTATACGTTTCCAGTATTTCAGACGATGGATTCAATGTTCTTTCTACAGCAAATTGTTGTTTAGCTTTTGTACCAATCTTACGCGTAGACGATATCGTTTGAAGAGAAAATTTCAAAAACAATATTTGATCGCGCAAAGTAACAACCGCAAACCAGTTTCTGCACGTGGCAGGGGTCGTTCGATTATACCCGATGAACCGACACCCGCTTACGATACTCATTGATTCGTCAAACTCTTAAAAACTTCCAAAGCAGTCCTTAACGTTTTGTCGCGACGTCAAGTTCGAAAAAGTGACGGCTAGAAATTTATACGAATAATTACGTCAGCCTTCGTACACGATACTGATAAAAGTGTGAAATTCATTAATTTTAACAAGCTATTGTCGTTGTCGTCGTTCATCGGTTGCCGGTGACTCATGCAAATGCGTTTATCGTCTTACTCGATCTCTGGTCGCTCTATAAACTAATAAGAACACACACTACAAACTTGTGCCACGTGTTCGTTGTGTCACGGTATCGAAAACATCTCTGAGTAATCGTTAAGATCGTTCACATTAAAGTAAACAACGTTAAAAGTATATCGATTGCTATACCAACAAAATATTACTCGTTCGAGTTTCGATTTCTGTTCTGGGGGTTCTGGGCGAACGGTAAGTGCCGTAAAAGACAAAGCCTTCCTTACCCGGTGACTATGGCCAGATCCTTTAGGGCAACGTCTACGATATTCTTTTAGGATACAACACATCGGGTTGTACGTCAATCGACACATCTGTTGGTAATAAATAAACATCGTCCCTTACACGTACCCATGGAGGTTCTGTCCCTGCCATAAAACTGTCGCGTTCGACAATGTGACAAACTGTTTATGCTCCGTAGAAAGGCTAACAAAGACGGGCCTTAAAACACGTGGACGTTAACACTTTATTTCCAATAATTTGTATTTTATATGACCTTGTTAGGACCATGTGACGAACGCGTGGAATCGGACGGAATTGTACATGTTTAACACAACGGATACATGTACACGCGTAAATTCACGCTGGGCGTGTATCCACGAGTTGAAATAAAATAGTAGGATGCGCAGAAGTTTCTCCTTGGCCAAAGGTATTCCGTGCGATACTCGGCGGCTTTGAACGTTTCGTTATCGTGAGTGAATTCTGTGGAAGACCTCCGATCGGATGTTCATTTACGGTTAAAAAAGAAAGTGTTTAGAGGCGATTTAGAATTGACTTGTAGATTTGAAATACGTATTCTGCAATTACATAAACGTTAGCGTCACTTTACCATTCGAGTAAAAACGAGCACAGAGGTTTCAAGATGTTTGTTCGACGAGATAAGACTGACGCAACACCTTTCCGGTTTGTCGTTGCGATGCAAAGATAAGTTTGTTTTCGTCGTGTCACCGGAACTCCAGGCAAATTCGGAGCTGCGAGGTCCGAATTGGTCGAGGTCTTTGACCGACGTACACCGACCTCTCCACAATTTGTCCACCGCGATTATTTCTGGATGTCGTTAAAATCAACTCCCCAACGGGTGAGAGCAAATGTGTCCAGGCGCACGCACTCGCTACGCCAAGGACGAGCAAATTTTTGCAAATCAGCCGATAACGAGTACTAAATATCTGTTTACAATGGCTAGATCAATGATAAGTAGATGTTTGCGACACGTGCTAAGAATCGAAAGATAACGGCAACCTATCGCGAATCGATAGAAATCTCTGTAACGCGTACTTCGAATTTAGTTTTTTTACCCCCGCAGCGGTAAGTCGGAGAGGAGAGAACCGTGCGATAATGCGGATCGAAAACAGAAGTTTGTTGTTATCATGGAACGGTAAAATGGCGACCCGTTGTTGTTGTCGTTGCCGATCCGATGCCGATGCAGATCGAACGTGTACAACCAGCGGCAGGATCGAGTACACGTCGTAGCAAAGTCGATTTTGTAACCGTTCGAGTCGAATAGTGGTTGTTAAAGCCAGCAACTATGATCGACGAGCGTTCGCGAGTGGACGGAGCCACCTCTGAAAAAGTGCCAATGAACTTGGATGACCCGAAACCGAAAGGAAGGGTGGTTGGTATGCGTACATCGACCATTTCGAATATATCTTCGACTTTCTATACCGAATCGTCACCCGACCGTATCCTCTCGCGTCACCCAACGGTTCTACAACGCATCCACATCTTTCACACTATCGAAATTCCTATGGGATCGAGATCGATCTGGGACGCCGCGTCGCGACGCGGGCGTGGCGCGAGTAAAGATCGTTTTTGCGAATCACCGTCGTTACCAACTACGTCAACGAATTTTCGTTAAAGAATCATTTTGTAATCGTGTAACGGTACTCCTGTAATTGTGTCACGAGTTTCCGTGATACCGATGCCATCGTTATCGATAACCTCGTAAATAAACCCAGGGTATTATCTTCGGCTGTGTATACGGTTGAGAAATCGTTATTCGAATCGTTTCGCGTAGAGAGTAGAAAGTAACTCGACTAAATAATATGTCACGGTGAAACTGTCAATTTGATAGTCTCGTAGCGGTCGAGGAAAACGTTTCAATTGATTTCTTGTTTTACATTCGTTCTGTACATATACGTATATAGACTTCTTCAAGACTACCTCCCACGAGGGTTCACGAGTTTCCTCCGAGTCCCTGTGTCCAAACTGACAATGAATGTCGCGCGGCAATAAAGTCATCGTCGTCGTCCAATCGTCCGACCGACACGGTCGGAAAGAAAGAAGGGAAGAAACAAGGCGCGTTCCATATGTCCCATCAAAATTTACGACACATCCGACTGCGGCACCGGGGTCGGGGGAGCGACACTTGAAAAAAATGTTAACAAAAAACCGCGAGAGACCTAGGGCCAGCAAATAGTGTACATATACCTGCAAACGCGACACGGTCAAATACATGAAATGTGTTTACGGTAACGGTAATGGTCATTGGGTTGAAAGAAATGTTGTCTATCGATTTATTGTTAGGTAAAGTTATCCTCGCTATTTGTTCGAATCGATTGTGATCGATCGGCGTTGTCCATGGCTCGCCGATGAACGGTGTTTCAGGATATACGAACGAGCGAGCGAGTCGAAGTTGAAAAGTGAAAGTTTCCCCACTCGTTCTTACAATTTCCTACACACTCCAACCGTTTCTCGATTGCTCTTACCGCTTTGTATTATCGTCCCCGAAATAAACAAAGTCGAGTGGCCGAGGCACGAGCTGACGAGTTATTTCTCCAAGAGAGATAAGAATGGATCGAATTTCGGTTCCCTTGTCCACCGAGTTGAAATGACTTGACCCCGACTTCCGAGATCGAGTCTCGTCTCTCGTCTCTCGTCTCTCGTCTCTCGTCTCTCGTCTCTCGTCTCTCGAGGTTCCATGGAAAATATTCGGTGCAACGCAATCGGCAGACCTAGGTCGTCTAGGGCCGCTTTCCGGTGGTATAATATCGTGCGAATGATTCGTTTGGTGAGAACGGGAGCCAGCATGGAAGATATTTATAACGATACTTGAGCGCAGGATTCGTGCCAGCCGTATAAAAGCGATTTGGACCAATTTCCTCTACGAAAACGACAATTTGCCGCATCTTGTTGCACGGCAAAAAGTCGAAGGAAACAAAATCTCTTCTTGTTTCGCCAGCAGTTTCGTAACGGCGCAACAATGAACGATTCGATGCGACGGTAGTGTGGCGAACGAATATATAATAGAGAATAGGACATAATAAGTACGATAATGCTACCGTTATTTCTAACTTGTTGTTCTTCTGTAACCGCGTCACATTTGCATAGTTATTTCGAGACGTAGTTTTGTCGCATTCCCGGCTCTATCGTAGGTAAACAAGCTTCGTTGCACGCCGAGTGAGCGATAGGGATAGGAAGCCGTACATTGTACACGCCTACGATCAGAATAGAAGCGTGACACCGATGGCGATAGAACGAACCGATTCGCGAATAATGAACGTTATCTACGTATTACGTCGTTCTAAAATTTTACTTTGATTAGAATCCGGAACGAAAGAGATTTCCAACTATAAACTATATTCGTAGAAACTGAAATAAATAAAACGGTTGAACAGTTTGGTATAGGTATGTATTTGTGTCCGCAGCTGCGCGCGAGGTAGCGCCTCGTTATCTACGCGCATAATAATATTGTGTACGCGACGGGACAATTTATGTGTTGTAGATACGTGTTTACGAAAGGCGAACGTGCCAACTCGCACTTCTGTTCTTCCACATGTACGTGCTTACGTGTTTGCGACCGAAATTACGCGACTACGAGTTCGCCTCTTTTACGCGTTAATTCGACACTCGATCGTTTCGTTTTTTGTCAAAAAAATGGAAGGTTATATACCTAGGAATTAGGTTGTCATAATTTTAACAATATCGTTGAGCCACGCGATAAAAGTGTTCCCAGTCACGTACCAAAAGTTAATTGTTCGAGAAACATTGAAAACAAAACTACTGCCAATAAAAACCAGCACCAACGAAAGAAGCATCTCGTCGTAGTACGCCACGCCATGCCACGCCACGCCACAAGTCACCCCACAAGACGGCGTACGTGCCGACTTGCCGAGGTTCAAGTGTACTCGGCCCTGACCTACTTTCGTGTCTTCGACCGATGCGGATTGTATTCTATGTACACAAATACATGCGTTCCTTCCCTATCCTTTATCCGTACATTCTTTTTCCTTTTAACTCTAACTCCGTTTAAAATTGCATTTCAATTTACAGCACGATATAATATATCCTGGTATTGGATTTCTTTCGAAATATAGCAAACATTAAATAATACGATAACGGTAGCTACTGTTTACGTATTCTATACATGCATATACATGTACATATATGTATATGTATATGTAGCTACATATGTAGCTATGTTCTGTTTCATGAACCAATAAATGGTATCGCCCCATCTAGCGCCTCATCTAGTATTTTTGGTAGGTTGGATCAGAACCTTCGGAATTTTGCGCCAGTGACGTCATCGGTGGGAAAACGCCCAAGTTTGTAGTAAAGTAGTTCCCATTCTCAACGCTGGATGGCAGTGTTGCTAGTGTTACTGTTACCAACTATTACCTGTTTTATTTACTAGCTACTTACTAGTGCTAACGTGTATCTGATCTAGTACCAAGCTTAGAAACTGCAGAGCTCTACGTAGAATATTTTTGCAGTTCTCACATTTGCGGTTAACATCTAAGTTAACAAAATAATCGAGCAATATGTTAATTATATAAAGCAATTATATTTGATAAAACTACTGTAAGTTACTTTAGCGTGGACACACGTTAAGCAGGGCATTTTTGGGAGCCATCGGCATTGGTTTAATTTACTCGAAGCCTAATCTGATAATACGCAAATACAAATAATACTCTAATACTCTTTGGTTCCGACAAGAGTGTTGCTTTAGTAAATTAATCTGTATCAACCTTTAGCGTTTGTTTCCCGCCCAGAAGATCGTAAACTGTACAACAATACACACTAACCACACCAACAACCAGCGACGCGACCAGTGCCGATTGAAAAAAGGGCAACGCAAGTCGCGTCGCGACGGATTCCGCCAAAAATGAATTCCGGTGTGGTGGAGCGTACGAGGCTTGGCGAGGATTGTCTCGAAAATTCTGAAGAATTCTCACCGCCTGAAAGGTAAGTTTGTTTCTCAAATTTCCATCTCGTTTCAAAGAAGCTTTCGGATTCTACTAGTCGATGTATACATCTGTCTCACCTGTTGATCAAGGTGATTCAGGTGCATTTTCGCGCGTACGGTTAAGGTTAAGAATTTTCGCCAGTGCTGTGTCATTAATTATTATCTAACGATACGGAAATTAACTTATTTAAATTTCCCAATGAAATGAAATAATTCAATAAATAACATTTTCCGAATTGGTGTTTTACAGTTCGAAAAATAACAATTTTACTCCGATGGGACAGGTTGTTTTCGATATCGAGTTGTATTAACTAATTAACAGGTTTATAGAAAAGTATATAATAATTAATTTCAATCTTCTGTGCATATTTTCTAGAAAACGGCTACGTTTGGATAACAATTGCAATAACAACTTGAATAGTACTCTGAATAGCGCATCTAAAAATAATGAAAAGTGGTTGTCTTCCGGTGATACAAATCTTGTAGAACCAGAGATTTTGGAAGACATGGGTGTTAGTATGTTGGAAGATGAAACATCCCATGAAAGCACAAAAAAGTCTCAGTCTCGGGAAGATCCTATATCACCAGTTGGTCTGGATACTGGAAGGCAATGTGAAACAGTTAATATTTTTGAAAATCAACATACCATTTATAGAGCTTCTAGCTTTGATACTGGTGTTGTGGATAGGTTTGTATCTATTGTAAAATTTATTGCACTCATCATGTTTTACATCTTATAATATAATTTCACATAACTTTGAAATGGTTATGGCACAGACCAGAGCAAGATTCGTACGAATTAGATGAACCAGCTGCTTATTCGACTGTTGGAAACGAATCCGGTTATTCTTCTAGGATGGAAATAGATAATTTTATTGATACAAAAGAAAGTTTTTGTAAAGATGGTTTAAATGTTTCTTCAGAAAGAAATAGCCTCGAACAATTTTATCTCTACAGGAGGAAAAGAAAACCTTCGATCATCGGCGAGGACAAGTTTAATAAATTATCGGACGAGATGATATTAATGATATTAAAATGGCTTCCTAAGAAGTGCTTGGTAAGATTATCGTCGACTAACCAGAAAATTATTAATTCTAAATCATCTCGCCCAATATTACGATTATAATTTTTAGGTGCATTCTATGCTGGTTTGTAAACGGTGGTGTCAAATAGCACGAGACGAAGCATTATGGACTAGATTAGATTTAGGGAGTAAAGTATTAACCGAAGGTACATTGGGACATATATTACCACGAGGCGTCCAGATACTTCGACTCGCTCAAGCAGAAATTGCGGATTCAGTATTTCTCGAAAACAGTCAAGTTTTTACCGATGGTTACGTTAGTAAATTACAATACTTGGATCTCTCGATGGCAGTAATTAGTCCAGATGGATTGGCTATGTTATTGTCTAAGTGTAAATACCTTAAGAAGTTATCTTTAGAAAAATGTACCGTAAACAGATTGTGTTGCAAAGCTATCAGTGAAAATACAGATCTAGAAACATTAAATTTAACGATGTGCAGGGGTATGGATGTTGAGTGTATCAAGGATTTAATAAAACTAAAAAAGTAAGGAAAATAATTTTTTAACAGGTTGTCAGTAAAATTAATAATTTATAGCAATTTTTTTTAATGCTTTCAGTTTGAATGCTGTTAATATGGCCTGGTGCGGTTTAGATACCGAGTCTATGACGTTACTTTGTAAATCTCTAACTCCATCGGTTACACGTTTAAACATAGCCGGATGTAGGAAAACAATGTCAGATGATAGTAAGGATGCTAGCGGTCAAAAATTTACACAGTATTCTCTTAATTCTGACGGTATCGATAATGCTGTTTATTTTTTTTTTTCAGATGTCAAGGATTTAGTGAAAAGTTGTCCGGATATGGTAGAATTAGATTTGAGCGATTGTACCATGCTTACGATGAACACCGTCCATAACTTACTAGATTTATCAAAAATCGAACATTTGTCGTTGAGTCGTTGTTACGGCATACCTTCGTCCACATACTTAACCTTAGCATACATGCCATCTTTGCTGTATTTAGACATCTTTGGTTTGATGTCAGAACCTATATTGAAAACTTTACAAGTTACCTGTGGCGAAACTCAACTTAACAAGTTCCCGTATAGTTCTGTTGCGAGACCGACGGTCGGTGTCCGAAGGACGAGTATCTGGGGGCTACGCGTCAGAGATTAATATAAATACGCCGATATTTTTGCGTAAAAATAATGGTAAAGACTAAGTGAAAACCAAAGGGAAACTGGAATGTACGTAATATTGTGCCTTTTCGCAAAATGTCTTTTTATCAAGAGACTGATTTTATATTATTATCGAAACAAAAATAAATGAATGAGTTTTTTGTATAATACTATTTTGTCCTTTCAATTTAATACCAATTAAATAATTTTTGAATCTTTGGTATAATTTTAACGAAGTACGGAGGCAGAATTTTTGGTATCCGAAATTCTGTTTCGCGTTAAAACTTACTGGTAAGATATGAAGTTAAACAGGAGAACAATACATAGTAATTTGTATTTATCTCATTTTTCCTTTGAATCGTAACCGAAGATTCGTGTGCGTATGGCTGTGTGTGTGTGTGTGTGTGTGTGTGTGTGTATGTATGTGTGTGTAGGAGTGGATGTGTAGATTTAATTTAAAGTTTAATCAAGCTAGGAATTCACATTTCTAACAAATGTACCGTTACTTTACAATATTTATACACGCCCGGCTTGCTTAGAAAACGAAAACTGTACATTTAATTCGTCTTCTTAACATTGTTATTTGTACCTTTTTCGTCTCCACTTAGTAATAATTCGTTTCTTATTAAAATATTGTATTTTAAATGTTGACGCGATTGTGCTTCTCTATTAAGCCGTCGCGACTGAGGTCTCCGATGCTGATTCGATCATAGGTTTCGATTTTATCGGTTGAACTATTTCCTTCTCTGTGGCATAAATTGATTTTGCTTCTTGCTTCTCTTGTTCGCTTTGCCATTGTACCTGTAGAACAAAAACAATTTGATTGACACAATCCTTGAACGTGTATATAAACGATTATGATTAAATTTCGTTTTAAACACCTTTTGCTTATGTTGCTTGACGGCTTCCATGCACTTATCTATAACCATTTGTTCCGTTAGCACTCCGTCTTCGGAAGCATACGCAGCCGCTTGCCACGCAACACCCAATTTTGCTAATTCTCTTCCGGACATTCCCTCGGTCATTTGAGCTATTTTACTACAAAGCGTGCTATAATCGAATTGTGCAATCTTCAATCTCTTGTTGCCCTCGATTGCAGGTTGAAGGACAAATTTATCGAAATAAAGACGAACTAGACGTTCGCGTTCCTCTGGTCCCGGTAAACGAAACTCTACCATTTCATCTAGTCTATCATTTACGGCCCAATCAAATTGCTCCGGAGTATTAGAAGCAAGAACTAACATGAACTTGTTACTCTGTTCACCCGTCCTATACAAAAATGCGTTTAACATTGCTCTCAGATCCTCTGAAATGTGTTCACTCGATCGCTTTCTTAAAAAGGCATCCGCTTCGTCGATGAAGAGCAAAAGTCCTTTTCTGGACGTTGCCGCCCAATCGAAGACTTTGTGAATAGCAGTTACGCCGTCTCGACCCAACGGTGCCAAATCACCACCAGTTACAATTGCATAGTCCATACCCGAGTGTTCCGCCAATTTTTTAACAAACATAGTCTTACCGGTTCCCGGCGGACCGTGCATCAATATATTTCTATACATACCACGATTATGTTTCGTGTTTTTCGTAGCTATCGCGATATCGCGTAATCTTTCTTCAAGTTTTGGTGCTAAAACAACGCCGGACAGAGCGTCCGTCTGTTTATTTTTCAGTTTCTTCACCGCTATGACAGGGTGTCGTAATGTATCGAGTACCGTAAACCTAGAAGTTTCTCGAACCAAAGAGGGTTTCCCTAAGCGCGACTCTATGTATCGCGCTGCAATTCCCGTTGAGCCTTTTGCCGTGTACACGCCGAAAGCTAATAGAGATAAGCCACCAGCGGCAGCAACTATTTTATCCCAGTCTTGCAAAAGAGCTGTTGCACCGGAGCCTAATACCGAACCTGCAGTTCTGAAACATTTTACACACTTAGTTATATTCTATATATATCGTTTAAACGCTAGATTGCTTTTACTTACTTTATAGACTCCAAAACTGTGATTCTTTTCTCGGATGCCTTTAACCTGATTTGTTCTAGATTCAAATCCTGATTTTCTCTGTCGATCTTTGCTTTGGCTTTGAGCTCTGCCTCCAACTTCCTCATTTCGTTTTTGTGTCTCAAATCCATTTCATGTTCTATCGTAGCTTTTCTCATCGCTTCCTGTTTCGCTACTGATTCTTCTTGTCTCCTTAAATTCTCGTCGTTCATTCTCTGTTGCTGTATCAATTGATCGTCGTATCGCTTTCTCGCGAGCTGATCCTGATACTGAGCTCTCATTTGGTGCTGTTTAGTTTCTTCTTGCATAGTTTTCCTTCTTTCTTCCCCTTCTATACGTTTTTGATCTCCTTTCATTTGCTCAATGCTGGCCTCGTATTCTTTCAATTTAGTTTGCATTTCAACCTGTTTGGTTGCTTCTTGCAGCTTAGAAAGTTCCAATGCTTCTTTGGCATGCTCTGAGAAAATAAAAAGGTTTGTAAGAATTCTTTTTAGGAAGAGAATGCATAATCTTTATATGCGAAACTGTGAATACAATTGATGAATTTGTGTAAATAAAGTTCATAATTTTTAAAAGTTTCGTTCAACGATCAACTATCGATCGTTAGAGACAGTTGGGAAACGTGGGGATTGTGTCATCGAGAGAGCACGAGGCTCTTAACCCATGAGAAAAGGTTTTTGCTTACGTAACCTCGCGTAAGAATTTCTTCGAAGAGAAGAATTGAATAAAAATAACTGATCATACGAGATCTTTCGAGTTCCTTGGCAGCTGCTGCCGCTCTCTCCAGCGCACTCGAATCGAATCGGTAGGCATCCATTTGAGACTTGGTAGTCGGCGGTATACGGGGTCCATCTCCATCGCCAGCAGCATTACCGGACGCCGGCACTTGCACGAACTGCGAAAAGTCTTGTGGTTGTGCGTTACGGTATCCAAAAATCCACGACATAGTTCAATATTAACTTGAAAAGATGTGACTGGCTGACAGGACGCGTGCCTTTTTCTCTTTTCGTCACTGTTACTGTTACTATTACTGTTACTGTTACCACGAGGAGTTTTCACGTGCACCACTAACCACTAAAGACTAACAGCACGAGAAAACCAATGAAAACCGAAACGAATGAATGGAATGGACTCCGGAATCCGGAACGGACTGCGGACTCTCTCGATTGCATTCTCTATTGCTTACATTGCAACTTCCCTTCCTATTCCTATTGTCCTATTCCTATGAACAACGAAACCTAAATATGAAATATCGAGTATTCTTCACTTTTTTAAGCATCACCAAATTCTTGAAAAACAACATAAACAGTTACACGATTAACAAAAATTGTATTCCGAACAACGAAAATTCTATTTCATCCTGACCGCTTAATCTCATGGTACTTTAACGAATTCGTTTATTATACGGTACAGTCAATAATATAATACAAGCAAACATACTGAAAATTTGAGGATAATATCTTTACGACTTGGAGATTATTTGAAATTTGATTTGTAACATTTAAATTTTTAATTGAACCGCTAGAACAGATAAATTAAACGTTAAGTGTGCAAGACGAAAGATGGCGCTATACACAATCGAATTTGATGCGACGAAACGTGTTATGTGATTTGCAGTCATTGCAGTGTATGGTTATAGGTTTAGAGACTGATAGAGACAGGTAGAGATAGAGATCAATAGAGATTATGTATGTATATACCACTGTATACCACTGCAAGTGCATACTGCTGCGTACCACTGATCACGTTAGCACACACACACTACGAAGCAAATTGAATCATGTATCATGTCTAACGTCAGTTACGATAATCTATTATTTGTATTTGTTCAATGATAAATTAAACCATTTAGTACAAATGCATTATTAATAGTAGTAGAAGATGTATTAGTAAAATGGGATAATCTCTGTGAAGAAATGCAACGATAAATAATTTTTCGTATAAATGGAATAAAGTGACGTATTTTGTACACGTGAAAAATACGATTTCTGACGTAAACCAATCAATTTAAATAACAATAACTATCCTTAGTTTTATCAAAGTTCTGTTCTTATCGATGTTATTTTTCTAAATTATTAATAGTATTCGCTAAACGAAACGCGTACATTATCGTTATTTTCTATCCTATTATCGTAGTTAATAATAAACAAGTATCCATGACGAGTACGTCGATAATAATACACTAAAAAATCATTTTATAGTGTAATATGATTCATTAATATTTCATAATTTGTAAGAATAGTTATCGCATGTCGTTTGAAAACCTTACGTGAAATATTTTGAAAAATATTAAATATTTCACTGGCAAATATGTCGTCACCAGAACAATTGATGGTTGTGCAATCAAAATTTGTTTCAGGAGAAACTGTGATATTTGTATCCTTTTATTAAAATCAATATTATTGTTTCTTTTTTTTTTCTTTTAATAATATGTGTATAGTATATTATTTCTATATGAAATCTTATTTATATATACAGACAATGGAAGCATCGTTGATACAGGGTTGGGTTAAAGCTGCAAGAATTGTAGCACTTCTCAGCAAGGGTACCACTCAAGCATTAGTTGTTTTAATTAGTTCTAGAACACCTCCGAAAGTTTATAGCGATATCGCCATAGAAAGGGTATTGCCTATAGATCAAGACTTTAAGTGCAATATAAGTACGTGATCTTCCTAAAGTTTACTTTATTGTATGTAATCTTCTTTCTTTGCTTTATTGTTTATACAATAAATCCCATTTGTTAAAGACACAGATGAAAAACAACAAGACAGTCTAGATGTTTATCTTAATGTGACATCAAGAAAATTGCACTTGGTATTTGAAATGAAGCCTGGAGTGGGAACTAGTTCTTTAGTCTCAGAAATATTTAGAGCTATAGAAGGTAAACATATATTACCATTCAACAACTTACTTCTATTATATTATATGCTTATCGAATTTTTTCAATCATTTCAGAATATCAGAAAACAAAAAATCCTGCATCAGAATTCTTATGGATTCAAAAATTATCGGGTAGCACGCGTAACTTGAGCAATTCCAACGAAGATGTACAAGACGTCGCTGATCCTGTTAGTATGCGGTTCTATATTAAAACAATGATATTCCAGTTACATCTAATGACAATAGAAATTATAATTCAAAAACATTTTTTATAGCTAGTAGACGTAGAAAGGCCAGTTCTAGTTGCGACGAGACGTAACGTTGGAGTACGTACAATGGCTGCCAGAGAATCAGCGATACGCTATCAGATGGCATGCAAGGAAGACGATTATACGTATAGTAAAACATTTCAGTCAGTTTTCTTTATCTATAAGTTTAATTTATTTTAACATTTTTCATATACTCATACCAATTTATATTATAGTATATTTGTCGGTACATGGAATGTAAATGGTCAACCGCCAAATGGTATTAAATTGCACGAGTGGTTAAGTTACGACAAAACACCACCGGATGTATACGCGATAGGGTTTCAAGAATTAGATTTAACTAAAGAAGCATTTCTCTTCAACGACACTCCGAGAGAAGAAGAGTGGAGGTACCGAAGTTATAAAAATATAGTTACTAGACGGCGTTGAAATACTATTCAAAATAATATATAAAATAATATATATTATTTTCTTAGACAAGTTGTAGCAAAATCGCTTCACCCAGACGGTGTATACGAACAAGTGGCCATTGTAAGATTAGTGGGTATGATGTTACTCGTATATGCTTTAAATAGTCATATGCCATTCATAAAAGATGTATCAGTTGATACGGTAGGCACTGGTATCATGGGTAAAATGGTAATATTTATTTATTTCTCTTTTCGCTGGAACTCGAAAATTCGAGCACTAACGTATAAAATCTATCATAGCTTATTTAATTTTGGTAGGGAAATAAAGGTGGGGTAGCGGTAAGTTGTTCTATTCACAACACGTCTATCTGTTTCGTTAACGCTCACTTAGCGGCACATTGCGAAGAGTATGAAAGACGAAATCAAGATTATTCGGATATATGTGCACGATTATCTTTTTCAAAATATGTTCCACCCAAGAATTTTAAAGATCACGAGTGAGTATTTGATTAACATAATTTTTTAGAATGTTAGAATTCTGGTAGAAAGATACTTAAAAAGAAAATAAAAATTTTAAACATAGTCAGATCTATTGGTTGGGAGATCTAAATTATCGAATAACAGAGATGGACGTTACAACCGCTAAACAGTACATAGATGCGGAAAACTATGCTCCTATTTTGGCTTTAGATCAACTTGCTCAACAACGACAATTAGGCCGTGTCTTGCAAGGATTTCAAGAAGCAGAAATTACATTTAAACCAACATATAAATACGATCCAGGCACCGATAATTGGGACTCGAGGTCAATTGAATTACTAATTATTATATTCATATTTGTATGGATTTTTAATTATACAGAAATGTACATATTATATATAATATACAGCGAGAAGGGCAGAGCACCGGCATGGTGCGATCGTGTACTATGGAAAGGAGAAGCAATTACATCGATTAATTATAGAAGTCATCCTGAATTAAAGATCTCTGATCACAAACCAGTTAGTGCTATTTTTGATTCCCAAGTAAGTACTAGTATTTAAATTTAATAGTTTAATCATTATCCGTTATTGAGTTTCCTACTTCATAACTGTTTTCAGATCAGAATTATAGACATTACAAAGTATCGTAAAATTCATGAAGAAGTTATGAAAAAACTTGATAAATTAGAAAACGAATTCTTACCGCAAGTAATGGTCGATACTACCGAAATCATATTTGATACGTTGAAATTTCTTGAACCTAGTAGCAAAGAGCTTATTATTGCCAATACTGGCCAGGTAAAATAATTTGCTAAAAACTTATACATGCTTTACACAGGTAATAATTATTACATATTATTCACAGGTACCAGTTCAGTTTGAATTTATAAAGAAATTTGGTGACACTAATTACTGTAAAGATTGGTTGGACATAGAGCCCTTTAAAGGTTTTATACAACCAGGTACAATTTAAATAGCTTCTCTCTATCTTTGTTATAAAGTTGACTGTGCTATTTTGAAAATTAATATATCTATTGTATTTTAGGAGAAAAGTGTGATACTAGATTTGAAATATACGTTGACAAAAGGTCAGCTTGCAAATTAAATTCTGGAGAAGATAAATTGTACGATATATTGATTTTACATCTTGAAGGGGGAAAGGATATATTCATAACTGTTACAGGTAGTAAGACACAAATTTTACCCTACGTTCACGTGAAATAAAATGCAGATAATATCGTTTAATGCTTCCAGGTACTTACGAAAGAAGTTGTTTTGGATCTTCGATAGAAGCATTGGCACATATTCCGATACCGATCCGAGAAATTCCTATTGGCAGATTAATGGAACTTGTAAGCGAGTTATATTAAAGATGAACAAAAAATATTAAAATTACGTAAGAATATCAATACCCGTTAATTTCTTTATATTACAGGAAAATAATAAACATCTTCCTCAAGGCATATATGATGTACCAAAAGAGATATGGTTGTTGGTCGATAGATTGTACCGACATGGTATAAAAACGGCTGGACTTTTTGAGACACCAGGACTTCACAGTGAAATTATAGCTATAAGAGATTGGTTAGACAATTGGAGTCAAGATCCAATGCGTATCCTTCTTTGAATGTAAAACTTGAAAAGACTATATGCTACAATTCATTTTGATTCCTTAACTTTTACAAAGCTGGTAGCGTACATTCTGTTGCAGAAGCATTACTCTTACTTTTAGAGTCAACAGCTGAACCATTGATTCCGTATAATCTGCATAGCGTATGCTTATCAGCAGCTGTAAATTACTTACAGTGCAATCAGGTATACAAATCGACAAATTTAAATTGTTTATAGGGAACAAATATTATGTACATAATAATAGGTCACTTCTTCATAATTTGTTTTTAGATTGTAATGCAACTTCCAGAGATAAGGAAAACAGTTTTTCTGTACATATGTTATTTTTTAAAAGAGTTACTAAATCATACTCAAGACAATGAATTAGATGCGAAAACTCTCGGTAAGGTTTTACTTTTAGGTTGTAATTACTTGTTACTGTAATTAATAAATTTGTATTATCCACTTTGCAGCGACATTATTTGGATCAATTTTCTTAAGAGATCCACCAAGGAGTAGAGACGACCGAAATCAGAGAAGTCGTACTGGTCAAGCAACGATTGACAGGAAGAAGGCAGCGTTTGTTTATCACTTTTTGATAAACGATCAAAGTGATCAATACAGTCATTATTAGCTTGAAAAAAAAACAGCATTGTAACTGTTTTGTGTAACTAGAATAGTAATTTAATTAGTAATACGTTAAAAAAATATTTTGCGACGTTCAATACTTCTATGATAGTACTTAATAATGACGCGAACAAAATTTCTATGACAACATAATATACGTAACTAACTTGCCAATTCAAAAACTTATTTTGAATGAATACATTGTGTGTTTTGTGTGTGTGTGTGTGCGCGCGTGTGACGAAACTCGTGACTAGGCAATAGGAAAAAGTAATCCAAGTTACAATCGTATCTAGTCTTTATAGCCTAAAATGGCTAACTACGTAATATGTAAATTTATTCATAATAAGGAATTAAGTTTTTCGACAAATTTTACGTTCATATTATAATACCTTAACATTATTATTATTATTATTAAGTATCTACAATTGTAACAATAAAATTTTACGTTTATGTAGAGATAATTTTCAGGTTAAACTATCTACATTTAATACTGTAACGTTATGTATATGTATATGTGCAAGATTATTTAGAAAGACTTGAGTATTATGAACACGTCAGCTTTTGTATCAAAACTTTATTAAAAAATACATACAAAATGTGATGAATAATGTGGCTTGCGATATTTCTAACCACATAGTGTAACAAATTATGACAGTTACTTGTAAATAAAAGGAAAAACAATGAGAACATTTCTTGAAATATTATCGAATTGAAAAGAAGACAAACCAGATGATTTTAAAAGCAACTGTTATAAAAAATCATGAAACCCAATGCATATAGAAATATACTAGAATATTCGATACGCAGTGAATGAGAAATAGTAAAGAAATGGCAGTTTTAGAGCTGTCTATAAAAAGAAATGTTAAATGGAAGTTACTTTTGTCATGGTGTGTACAAAACATGAGTAAACAATTACAAAAAAGATGGTTTATCTATCTTGATGAACAAGTGCAAATCTATTTACAAGACGAACTGGAACACACTATAGCATATTGAATGGCAAATGATTAAGAAAATTTAAAAGTTGAAATCATTTTGAGTTGAGTCAGTTGGTTTGAATTCCAATTGGCCACCATTACTTGTCGTAGGTGTTACTGTTGTTTCTTCGGTATCCTGTGAATAATAGTTTTATGTGATATATTTTACGTCATTATTAGTAGTTTAACATCGAATCTTTGTAAAATTACTTACTCCATCCGAGAAGAAAGTATCAATCATTGCAATGGCTTTTTGATACACTTGCTCTATTTCATGATGTTGAAGAGCTTCCAGTTTGTCCAACCCTCCAGCTTCTTCTATCATAATAGCTACACGTTCAACTTCTCCCATTTTTTCAGCTGCATTCATAATGTTAGTCAAACCATCGAGAACAACAACTACAGTTTTCCAATCCTTGGCTGCTAACAAGTTACAAAACGGTACCAGTACTCCTAATTGAACTAATTGAGCTAACTGTTGTACAGATCCACCAGAAGTTAAATTAGTCACAACCCATGCTGCTTCTTTTTGAGATTTAAAATCTCCCTGTATAATAAAAAAGATTATTTTTAATCACAAATCACGTTTACTAAAAAAAAAGGATTTACTTACAAATTGAAGAACGTGTATTAAGGGTGGCAACAATCCGGCATTTATGACATGTTGAATTTGTTCTACATTACCGGCAGTGATATTACTAATCGTCCATGCTGCCTCTTTTACAATATTAGCACGATGATGTTGCAATAATAACCCTAAATGTTGTAAACCACCTGCTGATATTATGACATCAGTCTGCGAATCATTGCCCGTAACTACATTGCCGACCGCACGAAGTGCTGGTGTTAGAATTGTTACTTCGGTTGAAGCAAGTAAATCTACGAGTTTTGGAATAACTCCACAATCCACAACTGCTTGTATTTTATCATTGGAACCGTCGGTAAGATACGACAGAGCCCAGCAAGCATCAGCTGTAACGAAAAATTTCATCTAGAAATATAGGATACTCTAAACATGCATTAACGAATACGGATATGAGTTCACTCACCGAGTATATCTTTATCAGTATTACTGAGCAAACGGTTCAACACTGGAAGAGCAGTTCGTACAATTTCAAAAGAAGGTGGAGGATTTTTATTACGGCACAAATTTGATAGTGTCCACACAATATTACGGACGAATGTCACCTGTATTAACGATAAACTTCGGTAAATATGTACTTATAATTATATAAATGTATGTTATACATACAGAAGTATTAGGTTCGATTAATTGTAATAATAGAGGCATAGCGTCATATCCAAGAACTAAATCACGAGGTGTTGGTCCATCTCCAGCAATGTTTCCAAGTGCCCACACTGCTTGTTCAGCGACATTAGGTGATGCAGACTTCAGTAACGCGACTAATTTTGGTATAGCTCCAAATTTAATAACAGTATGAGTTTGATCTTGTGTACCAGAAGCTACATTTGTCAGTGCCCATGCTGCTTCAAACTGCAATGCAGCGCTACAAACAATTGAAGGAATTAATACATAATTCGCAAACCTACGTATGAGTAGAATAAATTTACTATGTTGTTTACTTGTGATGACAATCTAAGAATTCAATGCAGCGCGGGACAATTCCACGTTGTATCATAATATCGATAGGTGGATTCTTTTCTTTGCTCAACATTTTTCTGCATGCTTGAGTTGCCTGAAGTTGAATCCTTTCATCCGAAGATTTCATTCCAAGAACAATTTCATCTATAGATGCAGAAACAGCTGAAAGATTAGTTTCACCTGTAGGGCTGTCCTGCTCCTTGCTAACAGTGAGATTACGACGCTTCAGTAATTGATCATCTTTCCTAGCTTTACGCAATTCCACCGATACTTCATTTCTCCTTCGACGTGCCTCCTGTAATAGCAAATTGTCTAGCATTATGTAACATAAAAAAGAACCACATTTGTATACATTACTTTCATTTGGCATAAGTACGATTAAGTATAATAACAGAGTTGCTAAATTCAATGCTAAATATATAGTTAACTTACTTCATGTTTGTTATGGAATTTGAAACTAGATATGCGGTTATGGCTATCAGTTTCTGGTGCAGGCATCTTTTCAATAAAGTATTGTTCTCTGTAAAAATATAAACAGATTATGTATACTTATGAAAATGATTTAATAGCATCAAGAAGATTAACTAAAATTATGTAATGTTATAAGAAAAGTTACAAACAATTTGTTTTTAATTTATTGTTATACTTGACGGTATACGAATCTTCGAGAACATACATCGCAAATACGAACTATACGACTAACTGATTATACACAGAAAAATAGTAGTAAAAATGTAATTATCATGTTAAAAATTATTTTTATATAATACTCTATTTCAAACTTTAATTCTCTAACGGTTATTCGCAGTTTTTGCACGTCCTTCAAGCTATCCCTAAAATGTACCATACAATAACAGTTAGAATTGAAAAATTTCACTCACTGTAGATATGTCAATAAATATTAGAAGAATAAGCACGATGAAATGTGCAATTATCGCACAATTTACGATCTGATCACGACCCGCGCGTCAAACGTATAATGGCTGGTGAAGAAGTTTCTTTGTAGTTTGTATGTACTTAGAGAACCTGTTGCCTGTTGCTGCCAGTTGCTGCTGCTGATCTACTGATCACTGCTGATCGGAGGATGAAAAAGAAATTATTGTTTATTTACGTCCAATTAGAACTCCATCTTTGTACGACGAAATAACGTATTGAATTCTGATTGGTGGTAGGAATTATGGCATCGCATGATTGGTAATTTTATATTCAACGTTCAATTTTCAAATCAAAACGTACTAGCTGAAATACCGGCAATTATTTTTTAAAACTTTATAATATTTTGCAATAATACAGTTATAACTCTCTCAAAAAATGTTATACTAATTATTACATTACTTAGAAATAAGAAATATATCGATGTATCAAAGTAAAAAAAAAATGTATATGTTATCAATACGTGAAATCGTATTTTTGTTCTTTATTACTTTTAACCAAGTGAAAAGTAACGAATATGTTATAAACTTAAGAGAATCTTGATAAAAAAATACAACAAATTTCGGTTTCAAACTGCTAACCTTCTTAGAGACAAGTTTCTTTTTTGATGTATTTACTACTAACAATAGAAAACTTTTTAATGGATGTTTTTAATAAGAATAACATATCGTGTAAAGAATTTTGTTTATTCCGTTATATGTTTCTTTGATTGCTTTGAAAGCTTATGGATATACTGCTATAGTAGAAGGAAAGTTATGTTACAGGAAATGAATAGTTTAATATCATTTTAATGTACAAAATTACTCATACTGTACAATGATTATGTATATATAAATTATATAGTTTTATTCCATTACGATATTGTTATAAAATATTATAATATTAAATTTATATTTGAAAGAGATTTTTGTCATATTGTCACTCAAATACAGATAAACATTTAGTATTTTATTAAAATAAATGCTTATTACGGTTTATCCATATCTGTTTTGTTAGTTTCACATGTTTAAGTCAGTTATGTAGTTCAATTTACTACTTGTGCAATATAGACTTTGAAAATTGAACATGTTTATTAAGTAATGTATTTCTGAGCTGCATACTTTGCAGATATTTTCATGTGATACACGATTCCACAGTTTTCTTTACAGCATCACGCGCATACGGTATATAGGATAAGGAATACCATGTCATTGCCAATGATTGGATAATTATAAACAAAAGAGCCAATCCAGGATTTTTCAGCTAAAAATATGCATATTAATTGAAAAATATTCTCCCATTATATCGGTATGTATCATAGATTCTTGCTTTTCTATACTCACGTGTAAAGCTGCAAATAATGTCATAGCGATTGTAACAAATACTAAAACAGTTGCAATCACTCTTGTTGCTGCAAACATCTTTTTTAATTGATTGCAAGGACCCATTAAAAAGCATGTGCTACAAATAAAATAAAAAATGTTTGACTTTAAAGTAATTATAAACCTTTCAAAAGATTGTTTGTAATAGACCACTCGATACTGCAAATATTGAAATAAAACTGAAAGGGTTATCGGGAAAATAATTACAAGCAAATCTATATCAAAGCAATTTTTATAAGATAAATTTTGTTACAAACTTGTATGTAAATTTAATTGTTTGTTTGACTATGCTACAAAAAATATATCTCTCGTATATAGTACAAAATATTAAACTATTTATAGTTAGTTTCAAGAGAGAAAATATATTTAAACGAATACATAAGTAAAAAGTAGATATGAGTTAATATAAATATATATTATTCTACCTTGCTAGCGAGATGATATTCCCTAATGTATAGAACACAGCAAATACTGTGAGTCCCTTATTTAAGAATAAGGCAAACGATCCAAGGAAGGAACATAGAATACCAACAATAAAACAAATAGCAAAACCTTTTATTCGAGTGGACCAGCTCAGCGTACTTTGGTCCATAACCTAAAATTGAAATGTTTTTTTATTTAAATGTAAATTGAAATTAAAACATTATCATTATCAACAATCATGCAACATTCAAAAATATATAAATTCTACACTGTTTACAAGCATACGTACTTACCACGAAATCCACATTAACCTTCCATTGTCAAATGTAAGCATTCAAAATAAAAATTGTGTTATAAAACTAACGTTATAAAAAATTAACTAATATTCATTACCTGACTAATAATACCGCTTTCTTCATCGCACTGATCGTTACCACTTAGGGCTCTTCTTAATTTATCCATGCTCTACTTCAAAATTAACTGAAACTTTCGAAAAACTGTATCTGTAATACTATGTAATTGTACATTAATACGATATCGTTTCTTCATGAAATTATAAACGATTCCCCGCGTGCAAATATATGACTCATATTTGTACTCAATTTTGATATGATAGTAGTTATAAATTAATTGATATTAATATTAAACGCCAACAAACAGAAGATTGTATTATAACCATATCACTGTAACGTCAACAAGATTCCTTGTACAAAAATGAGGCTTTTGTTAGTAACGTATATAGTATGTCCACTTCACGAAACAGCTGTTTCCCGAGGAGATTCTGTGATAAGGTCCATTCTATATTAAAAAATAATCTCAATTTCTCCGTACAAAGCATTCAAGATATCACCAGAGAATATACACCAGTGCACACACTGATGCAATTAGTAAATTATTTAGATTTGTAAAATACAAATTTCTGTACTACAAAAGCAGGTTGCCAATGCACAATGATAACATACATATATATACATACACATATATGCAAGTTTATACATTGAACATGTCTGTATCATATTATAACACAGTAAATTGTCACATTACATTCACGTATGTAATGTTTCATTTCAATAGGTAAAAAATAAAATAAAATTCTTGCTATCTATTTAAATATCTTTAATACAAACAATCATGATTATCTTAACCTCATAATTACGTTTAAAAATTATATGCAGTTATACATAGTATTTACATTCATGACAATTTTGTTTATTATATCTTAATAAAACTTAGCGAATACGACATTAAATAAACTTTATATATACTTTACATATTGTTATACATGACAGAATAAAAAAAAGTTTAACAATAAGGAAACGAATTTTGCGAACATGTAGATGAGATTTCTTTAACGTAATCCGCTGCTTCTATCTCTCCGATATCTCTCAATACAGTTTCCATATCGGTAAGAGATAAAGATGCCTGTACCTAAAAAAACATTTCGTTGTTAATATATTTAACATTATATCAAATTTTATTAGAAACTATATTCAAATAAAAAAATGTATACTTTACATCTATGTAATTTAGAAGTAGTAAAGAAGGACTCGAAGAGCTCTGTTGAAGTGTATTTAAAAAATATTGAAAATTTAAATGTTTTGCAAGCTTCTTCCATCCCTGTGTTTTGTCTAGAAAAATGGATAATTTTTCTTTCCGTTCGCTGTTTAACCAATTTATGTTTGAATCCTCATCTTCTGCTTCTACTTTAGTGGAAACTGGACCCACATCAGATGTAATTTCCTTTGCCTGACCATTAAGAAGCTGTAAAATCTTTACAAGACAGAAATATTTTCTTAGCTCGATAAATGATATGTACGTAACTCCTTAATACATGCTTACGAATAATGTACAACATAATTACATCTGGTTTATTCGTGGCCAGATCGAACGATGATTGTCCAGCCGATTCTTCTGTGTTTTCATTTTCAGTATCAGAATCAACTTCCACTTTGATATCGGTATGCGATCCTTTTCTTTTATCCACCTATTAAATATGTTAAATAAAATATATAGAATACAATAACCGTTCGAGTGCTAACGTACGCGATCGTATTGTTAGCGGCGCTTTTTAGCAGACTTGTGTGATAAAATATTGTTGAAGAAAAAGCACCTACACTATTCGATTCTCGATTATGATTCTGAATATGTGGATCTGCACCATATTGTATTAGCAATGCACACAGTTCTTTTGCTCTTACTCCAGAATACACAACCGCAGTATGTAAAGCAGTATTTCCGCTGAAATTTCTCTTATTTACAGATATGTCCGTCTGTAACAAAAAATATGTACCAATCTGTGAGATATAGTGGAAATATATCTTAGTTTGAATTTATATAGTACAGTAAAAAGTAACATTGTACCTGTTTGAGTAAATACTCGACAATGTCCTTATGTCCACCTTCTACAGCTATGTGTAATACTGTTCGACCATAAGACATATCAGTATTATTTACATTAGCTCCAGCCTGAACAAGTAAGCATACTGCTTCATATGAACCCGCTTCTGCGGCGAGATGTAATGGTGTCCAGCCAGCGTCATTATGAGCTTCAATGTCAACTACCTTGTCTGCCAATAAGACACCGACACAAGCACCAGCTCGAGGAACTGAAATGTATACATTACACGAACGATCAAAGTTTAGTTAACTTCTTAATAATTGAACTTACCTCGTACAGCAGCATGTAACGGCGAACAACCATGTTCATCCGATCGATTTGGATCAGCTCCAAGCTCAAGTAACGCTTTTGTAATTTCTGGTTGATTTTGTAAAACTGCATAATGCAATGGCGTCTAATAAATAAAACATTATACTCGCTATAATAATTATACTATAGTAGTAAATATTCTAGTTTAATTGAAATTTTATTTAAAATATATATAAATATATTTTAGGTCAATGTTTACTTTTCCAGAACTATTTTGTCCGTTGACGAGCATTTTACAGTCTTTATCGGTGCTTATCAACATTAAGATATACTTGACGATGTCACGTTGACCATATCGGAGTGCTGCATGTAACGGGGAATCGCCATAGGTGGAACGATCTTTAAGTAGTTTTTGTACATATTCATTCGTATTTCTTGAGTCCATCTTCATATGTCTTACAACTTCGATAAGGATGTGTTTAGGAAATAGCGAGTCATCTTGATGCTAGAAAGTAAAACGAAACATTAAAAAATCAAATGTTAAATTTTCAAGAAATGAGATGCATACTTGTCTGAGCAATGGGCCATCGGCAGTTAACATATTGTCTTCGCTACCGTCAATGCATCGTAGATATTCTAAAAAAAATGCATTTTAAAGCGATTCAAATTTATATAGACAAGAAATGTTATACTTACTATCCAAGTCTATGGTTTCAATAAATTCTCGGTGGTCTGGTGACGAACAACCCTCCATTATCATCTTTTTCAATTCTTTAGAAATTTCCCTGCTGTCGCCTAAATTACTCTCTATTTCAACATCATTAAAAGGTGGCATTATACGCGATAATTCTGTACTTCCAGAACATGACATCCTTTGACGTTTCCTGCCTGTAAAAATATTTTCAATTCGTTTCAAATATGTTATAAACATTTTAAACAGCTTATGTACACAATTTACCTATAACTCTATCACTTGGTTTATAGGTGAATCTTTTTGGTTCAGAACAATCTCCATTGGATGGTCTTTCTAACTGTATAAAGACTTCTACTGGAGAAACAATATTAAGATCTCTATACTGTGGAGTACTGAAAAAAAAGTATTATGCAATACTGCTATTTAAAAGTGTTTTATTTATAAAATGTTGGAATACCGAAATGCAATTGCGTATTGATGATGTACATCCAATTCTGAAAAGCGTCCGTAATCTCTCCAAATTTCTGTATCATCCTCATTTAACTCAAAAAATTTTATCTTAATATTCTCTACAATAGAGCAAAAGTTAATTAGAAAATGATGAAAATTAGTCTCTTCTCTTTTTAGTTTCTAACATAGCTTTTGTTAAAAAGATATACTTACTTTTTCCTACCTTTTCTACAAATATAAACACTTCTTCGTTTCCATCAACGCTGCTAGTATGTTTGTCAATTCTACATATTTTGAGCTCTCCTGTCAATGCACTCTCTAGAAAAATACAAACACTGTTATTCAAAATTATTTCATATAAAATATTATAACGTGTCACTTACTGAGATTATTAATAGCCTTTGAGTACACAGGTGCTGTTATCGGTCTCATAATATCATGTTTATCCAGAATAAATGCTTGAAAACATAACGCGACACTGTTCAAATTCACACATTTCTGGTAGTATTCGGCATCAGCTTTGATCTTTATAAATATAAATCAAGAATTTATTAATATAAAAACTTATATTCGTAAGATCATGCAAATGAACAAAAATATTGGTAAACAGCAAGAAAAAGAAACCTACTTGTGCTTCTTCCCGAGTTGTAAGAGCTGCATTTATGTTCTCCCACTTCTTCTCTTCTAAAGCTTTACTACGCATTTTCCTTATAAGTTCATCCCTAACATGCTTCTTTGCTGTATGTATAATTCCCATTCCGTAAAATCTAGTTGTTATAAAATTTATAAGAGAAAAGTAACAGAATTATAAATGTAATTGTCGAATCTAATTCGGATATACTTGACTTCATCAAACTAACGAGTTAGCGAAAAACAACGTACGTTGCAATGAATCCATTTTCAGAAGAAACTTTAATATGATGCGGATCATCGGAATCGATGCCATCTTGTCTACGTACTAATCTATGAGCATGAGGTATTCTCTGACCGTCGTCAGACGTGACCAGTGTACAACGTATTATCGCATTATCCAGATAATTATGTAGCTAAATGGTACATTGAAATCATTTATCCAGTACTCAAACAATTATTCATTAATATATTCAGGAATATTTTAAGCTTCATAATATATTATGGTGCAAGCGGTACAAAGCAGAAATAATAACAAGATACAAGTGTACATACTTTAACCGAAGGTGCATTTTTTTTGCGACCACTACAATTTGTAGCCACCAAACTACCATGCGTTCCTAACATCTCTGATCTGTATCGAAATCTAAATTTATCCATTGGCTCGTTTAAAATTGTTATATGTGGTTCTCCAATAACTGAAAAAAAAAGGAGTTTAAATATTCCTCGATATATAGAATAATAATATAAATAGTACCATGTATAGATGACGAGGCAGACATGGGGGAAGCAACGCTTGCCGTTCCTTGGGATCCATTAAATGGACTATACACACCTTGACTGCTTATTGCCTGTAAGTCTTTAGAACAACATATATATACAGAAATATAATATTTTTATTGAAAATAAAGGAAAAGTAAAATGTTATACAAAAAAACATACATAAATATGCTCTATATTAACACACATGTAAAGATGTTTTATAATGAATTTTACAAGTATAGTTTAAACGAGCTGTAACAGTTATATGGTAAATTGAAATAGGAAATAAAGGTTTTAGTATCGTAGCATTGATAATTTGATTAGAGTTAGTTTAACACCATTTTACCAGTTTTACTTGAAAAAATTATAATTGAACTGACAGTTACAAAATGTTAGTGTAACAGTGTGAGTAAAATAACACTTTTGTATATGTATTTGTTTAGTGTAACTCGTGAATAATACATAAGGAAATATAAAGAATTGTGATTGAAAATTACCATCTCTGTGGAAAAAGTAATCCTGGTTTTCGAGTGCATTTTGAAAAACCATATAATTTTCATAAACTTCGGACATTGTGCGTTTTTCAATAAGACACTGTCACAACTAAACGATTGCTCGCTATTTCAATTACAATGGCATTAATAAGTTACGAACATTAAGTACCAAAACGCTATATAGAAAACTTTTTAAAATGAAATAACAAAGTATCACAGTTCCGTAAGATCCTGAAGACGGTGGTGTACTTGGATGTACTCACCGAACATGAATATTATCTTATTGGCTTGACAGTGCGTCACAATATAACCTTGATTACTCGCAGGTTTTTCCCCGTTAGTTCCCGTACAAGTTGACTATCATATTCTTCGCTGATGAACTTGTAACAAAAAAAAAAGGAACGTAATAAAAACTTCAAAGGCCTTCACCCCGGATACATGAAACTTACATTAATATTTCTCAAACTATATTATTGATTTCGTATAATTTTGATAAATGTGTTTCGTTATAATCAAATATTACGGGACGGCAGTTTCTTAATAAACAATTATGCTCTTTTTCTTCTGAGAGCTTATGGAGTCCCAAAAAATACGTTTACAGATAAAAATTTGAAACACGCTAAAGTAGTCGATATGAAAAAGAGGTGAAGTAATCGAATACAAACAAAACAATAGCTGTAAAATGAGTTGACAAATGTACGATTGATATACGTATGTACGAGTTGATATATGTAGTCGTCAGAGACATATGTATAATTGTTTAGGATCGGTAGTTGGTTCTTAGTGGTCCTCAACTTGTCAAGATTCTAAAAAGAAAACAAATGCGACACTTTCTCGCTTTTAAAACATATAGAATTCGATTTTCCGACAAAATGGTTTGACTGTCATCTTGTATAGTGTAGAAGTTGGTAGAAGTCTACAATCTATGTACAATGACTGCATGCAGGTCACCGTGTTCATCTGCTTATAGAGCGGGTGAGTTTACAAATTTTTCGCTCCTAAACTTAGGGATCGCTCCCTGATAGCAGTTAATTATTGAATTATACTAATATTTATTTATTTATTTATTTATTTATTTAATGAATTTGGTACCAGTGGCGCCATCGGTGGGAAAACGCTTAAGTTTGTCCTCGAATAGTTCCTCTTTTTATCGCTAGATGGCGCCGTCAACAATGACTTTTATCGACATGATGGTAATGTACCGATACCTGTCGGTAAATACCGTGAAAATAGCGCCATCTAGCAGTAGGAAAAGTAACTATCGAGGACAAACTTGAGCGTTTTCCCGATAGAGGTGCTGACCAAACTTCGAAATTAATTCGGCCTCTTCAACGCCAGACGGCGATACCGTTCCCTGTCCCATAAACGCGGGAAAGTAATTCGATTCAAAATTCGATTTAAGTTAATCAAGTAGTTTCGTTCAACGTTTCAACATTGCTTCGCATCCTTCAATGGTGGAAATATTGCAGGCGTTCGTTGTACTGCATCATTGATAAAATCCGAATTGTAATGAGCTGAATTGTAATAAATCGATTTAAACGTCAATAAAGGACTTAAAAGTTTGTTAGGACGAGGAAGACTAAAGAGTATTCAAGAAGTTCAAAATAATTCACCGCGAGTGACCTAACTCGGGAGGCCATCGGTGGGTTGAAACGTACAATTGGAACCGAAAGCACGGATTAATCCCGTTTCCGTTTATCCCCCTAATTGCTCGAACAGTCGGGAAAGTTTGAGTAAGTTCGTGGGTAGCCTGACGGTTAGACGCAGGCGCGGCTAAGGGCGCACGCTGCGCCACTGCCGCTTCGTCAGGTGAGGTTGGACGGATTCCACGTCGTTTTCCAACCCTCTCCTCACGTTCAGTTCACCCCAAGCTATCACTGCGGTCGGTCGGTTGCAAAGCACACGTTCTCCATCACCGATTACACGCGTGTACATAGCAACACGCTGTCGATGGGTTTGCTTATACGTTCGAGTTCGACTCGGTGTTCGACTCGCCGCTAACAACGATGCTCGCTGCCTGTCGATCGGGTTCGTTCGTCGCCGACTCGATGAGAATACGAAGACGCGGTTGAAACGATTCTGTTTCGAGCCTTCGCGATACCAAGCGAAACACCGGAATTCAATCGATCCATGGTGGATCGTGAATCTCACCGATATCCTGATGCAAAAATCCGCAAGGGTCTCCGTTCTCACTGAACACAAGTGGAAAGTGTTGCGGTGGTTGTCGCAGTGGCTCTGAAGATTGTTATTTACCAAACAGCCTCGGCGGAACCAGTTACACGCATAGGGTGAGCGAAACGATTTACACTCGGCAAGATTGATGTTTACCGTGGCTCTTTCTCGCGAAACTTTCCTTCCAGAGAAAACGCGTGGCGGTCTCTGCTCCGACATCTAGCTTCCTTAATGTAATTGATTTAAGCCACGGCCACGACCGCGACGGTGAGCTCTCTTGCGACGGTGAGCTTTCGTCCTATCAGTTTTCATAAACTTTCAAGCACCATACCACTCGGTCTTGTTTTAGTTATTTCTAAGAGATGCTACATGATAGAGATCACTCTGTTATTTATGCTATCTGCCAGTCCTTTGATAGATAGATAGATAGATAGATAGAGAGAGAGAGAGAGAGAGAGAATGAGTTTGAATTTGAACGACACACTGTGGCATATGTAAACCTTGCTTTCACTCATTTTCACGTTCACGGTTGGGTTGCAGAACCACCTTTTCACCGACGAGCATTTTGGAACCAAGATACACGTTGCATGCGGATCACTTCCACGCGTTCTGTATTATACATATATATCTATGTACAGCCAACTTTCTGGTCTTTATTTTTATATTATATTTTTTATACAATCCTTTAGTTGCGAATCATTTCTACAAACGTTTTCGTCGTTAACGAGTTAGGAAACATTATTCACAAATTGTTGTAGTATATTTTATGGGAGTATAGTGTAAAAGTCCTTCGTTAAACTAACTTGTTCTAACGGTTCGGTACGGTAGCAATATTCTTAATCGTAATCTCTTAATATTTTTCTTTCTATACGTCTCGTTATACATACGTTTCCGAACGCTCGATTTAACCCGCACAATTACCAAGCTTGCAACGTCCAGGACAGCTTCAAACACAGAAAACTCGCGTTAAAATAACGTTGCACGTTCGACGCCGAGTAACAAAATGTTTGCGTATAACGCGCCCAACGGCCGCGGAAACGAGCACCTAGGATCCAGATCTCGATCCATCGAAACCAAAAAGGTCTGGCTTGCGTTCCTCGATTATTAACGATGCATTTATAGCGCGTTTCAGGTCTCTGCGCGTACACACCCTCTAATTACAGAGCCATAGTTACTTGTATTACGCATAGAAATTAATTCTGTGCCACCCACGCGATCGTCTTCGATCTTCCTCCGCGCGATCCAACAAGTCTCTCCAATTCGTGCGTTTAAACCACGTCAGAGTAACGGATAATTAAATGCAAAGGCAGAGAACGAAATACTAGCCCTAACGTGTAATAATAAAGACGCGACGACCTCGGTTTTATCCGATTCTTCCCAAATAACTCTGTTCCCTTACAAAACCAAGACGAAGAGTCGCAAAAGCCTCTACGCTGTTCGGCGAATTTCGCCCCGTATCCCGTACTCCCCACGATGCTTAATATCCGCCAGAAATAACCTGGATGCACAATCGCGGCCCGTCCTATTAGCGGGTCGCGGTACCAAAAGACGCGTAAACGAGGCCACGAGCGTCAAAAAAAAAACGCGGTGAATGGAAAAATGGGATACGAACAGGGTTGGGAAAACGGAGGGAACGGCGCGACGAGGGTTGGGGCGAGCACGATCCGTGGATGAATCGACGCGGAAGAATATCCACGGTCCTGGGCCCAGGCCGCGAGAGCAACACGCCGAGGGATGAATACGCGGATACGTACATACCTGTACAACTCCCGCATATTCCCGAGTCACGCGGGGGTGTGAATGACGTCTGCGAAATATAACTGGCGACGCGCAGGCGCCTCCACCTGTAGATGCACGCTCGGCGTTGTGCTCGAGGGTTAAGTTGAAACGTTAGATTTATCCGTCGGTGGAACAGACCGCTGGCGTATCCCGATCGATACAATTACAATTTTTTTTCGTTTCTCGTTTTCTCTCCCTCTCGAGAAAATGTCTTTTCACCGATTCGCCAGCCTCCGGGTTGGCTCTGCAGGGAAGCGGAGATCGCGGAATCGTACAACGCGGCGTACATGTACGTACCGCTGCCGGAAACGAACCAACGACCAACGGGGATCGATAAAATTACGTGTCTCGCTGAAGGGTCTGTGTACTCGCGAGCGGTATCGTTTTCCACCCTTTTCTTTTATTACGCCCGTCTGGTCTCCTCGTAAGGAAATGTTGTCCTAGGATCGCGCGGACGTCGCGTCGAGGACTTCCCTCGTCCTGGCTTGTGCTCCCCCGGCCCCCCCCCCCCCCCCCTCCTCCCTTCTCGCTGTAAAACTACGAATCGTGTTTTTAACGTAACGTCAACTATCTTAGTTTGCGCGTACTTGTGCGGTATGTTTTGTACCGTGTCGCGTACGTCGCGTAAAGAAGAATTTATGCGTCGAACAGAGCGATCGTACGATCTTGCGTTTTTAATACTTCATTTTAAAAGACTAGAAAACTAGAATAATTTTATAGACTAGAATACTTCGCCGAAATGCTGGAATACTTTATGTTCGTTGCGTCGTATTGGGAACGAAATCCCAAATCCTCTTTTGGTGAAACCCGTTGTAATTGAACATTCAGTAGGGTGGTTTGTATAGCTACTCGGCGAGAGATCGAAATTGTGCAATTTGCCAATCGGCGAATCGCGATCAATAGGTGTAACGCTCTCGCGAGACCCGACCAGGTACTCCACGCAACGGAACACGAGTGAAAAGCACCGATGGTCGTATCAGAAATGAGCAATAATGTTGCAGCACCGCGATCGCTACGAACTGTAAATTGGAAAACCGGCGGGGCGTCTGTGGAGCCGATAAACCTTTGCAGTTACGGGCTAGAAAGCTTTTCGTGGGCCGGACGGCGGATAAAGCGCAGAGAAAAAATATTTCACGTACCGGCGTTACGTCGTAGCTGCCGTATTCAAAAATCTGCTCTCTCGAGAATGACGCATTCGGAATCCCCTGCGTGGCGATTCGCGCTCGTTTCGCAGGCCCTCGGTAAGCTACATTTTCCTAATTACGACTCTTTCCACTTTTCGCCCACGAGAAACATAAATTCTTCAAAGCCGTAAAGATCGCGCAAAGTTCCAAAAGGGCTGGCGCGACGCGCGTCACTTTCGCAGCCGCGTCGAATTTGCGTCGCGTTATATCGGTACATGCATTTACATAGAACCAGTTCACACGTGACGTAATCTTCGTCGACGTCTAATTGGATGTTCAAGACGTGACGTCAATTCGACGCGGCTGCAAAAGCGACGTCTCCCAACTCCCCAAGTGCCCCAGTCCTGGGAGGAATCGTGTTTCGTTACAGTGGGATAGGCTCGATCCTAAACCCGAACTGTTTGCAAGCAGCGTCGATGTTATTATTACGTAATTTTCGTTTCCGTTCATATTTTTTATCGCTACAAGCTACGGACGGGAGAACGTACTTACACGGCTCTGACTCTGGCGCGGCGTCGTTGACTTTACGGCGCGAAGGGGCCACGGAGGGAAACGACATTCGCGGAAACGATCCACTTCCGACGCTAGATAGGATTTATTCCCGCCGAGAAACGGAATGGCATTCGGTGTAGCGGATTTTCGAGAGGACAGCCGTGATTCGAAAAACAGACCGTGCCGTTTCGAAGCAGAAAACGGTCTTACGTAGGTAAACTGTCCGACTTGTTCCTGCGTATAAGAGAACTGCGGCCGATATGTTCGCGGTTGAGCTTATTCTCAAAGATAAAGAAAACAGACACGAGAGTTTTATTTTTATAGAGAGTTGGCCAAATCTTACCTGGCGGTCTCTCGAACCGTATCTCGCGGAAAAATTGTCGCACATGGAGAAGAAAATTCTCGTCCATCTCACGTACGATTATTTAAATACCGAAATTGTACAAAAGAATTTCGTACTATAGATCATATAGATAACAACGTATGGTAGAATAGATAGAAGAACCGAATCGAACTTGGAACATTGAAATTGAACGATAAATTAATTTAAAAGCAGTTTAGTGGCCGAAACCCAACCCGATCCGATTGCCGGTAGTTATTACGAGCACGGAAAATGTTACGTAAAAAGTATCTCCCGTGCCATATCGAATGCGTTCGAACAATAGCGACCCGTTTATCGCTCGCAATGCCCACATTATCGTCGAATCGGTTCGCGATTGAAAAACTCGTTTTCGTTTAGATGAAACACTCCTGAAACTCGCTGCAACCATACGATATTTTTGTTTGCCATTTCAGCGATTGTTATCCGTTCGATTAAAATCGCATACGCGGATCTATTTGCCAGAACGCGGCACGGATAAGTATCGTGTAGGTATCGCGATCCCTCGAATGGATAAAAAGAACGATAGATCCGAAGCCCGGTATTCACTTTCGAACCATAGTCACGCGAAAAACCGGCCAATGATCTCGTTAAACAATTTTACACGTTCACCCTCGCGGCGCGGTTACAATTGCAGTACTGTTCGTTTCGCCGCGTTTCCTTCCTATTATCGTTCCCATTACTGTCATCGTTGTTTCCATTATTCTTATTATTGCTTCCCGTTCCGGTCGACCGTTCTCTATTAAATGTCTGCGCCGCGCCGGCCCCGCCCGACGGCGTCATTAACATTACCATCTTTACGATTATTAACGTTCGTAAGGATTGTTATTTCTGCACCCGAGCTACCTTCTCGAAACAGACTCCAGCAAAGTGACATCCGTAACCTTGACAAGTGGGGATACGAAAGGAATTTTATCGTCGGCGTTAAAGGGGATGGTGAAAGGTACGGGTAAAAATCATTAGGGGAACTTACTCCGAGCGAGGGGATGGTTCGAGGTTATTAGCGTTTTTTGTGGGGAAAGAACTGGTAAAACGACACATTATAAAGAAAACGTAAGAGAACGGTACGTTATTTCTAAAGATGGGAATAAAATAATATATTTCAGTGCGATCAAATTTATTTTTAAACGTACACGCGAAAATCTATTAAACCTTTGATTCACCGGGTCGGATGGTCGGATCTCGCAGGCCTGGCGCATTTAATTTTATGATCGCATTTGCGCCACTGATGGCGAGGCGGCTCGCCATTGCAAGTGCCTTACTACTGCCAGCAAGTCTGAAATAATGTTATTTAAGCCTTAAGTAGACAGGCGGAGGTCTACTAGAAGCTCGGGGGGTCTAGCAGACCTTCGCCACGGTACATTATACGCTGCTGCTTTATATATAGATTCGCCATTTTTTAATTAAAATGTACGGCTTCAGATTTACTCGTAAGTTTTCCTGTATTATAATTACGTGCTTCGTACACGTCTCTCCGAATGGGACTCTCCTTAATTCGTTCTTTTTAACCACCTGTAATGCTTTTGTCATAGAATCGCCAACAACGCGGTATGTACGCATATATGTAATACGACATATATATATATATATACAGGGTGTCCCAAAAGTCGGGCAGGAGCCGGAAATGGGGGGTAGCTGAGACACGGTGTGGACTAAGGAAATGCAAATTGGCCCTCGGGCAAAAATCAGTTGGTCACGTCTATTATAGAATAGGATAACGCGCTACTGGGTGTGCAGTATAGACTCGGGGACTCGCGCGTAACGCACCCCGAATTGAACGGTGTACAAATCGCTGCAACACTCGTCGTTTCCAACGACCGTCGTCTAAAACATTTGTTTTCTCGCCGTCCGAAAGGTTTCTAACGCGAAACAATTTCGCGAAATTAAGTGGAAACGCCACGCGCCGAGGGACGCAGCGATAATCTGTTTACGCGAAGATCGTGTCTCTGGTGCTCCGAGTCTGTTTACTAACATTCCATCCGCCGATTACGTGGCTGTTGGTTATTCCGAGTAGTTTGCCGATTAGCTTAGTTCGGTAGCGCAGATTTACCGAGGACTATAATTATTCATGAATGACACGAAGGACGGATACTCGGAGAGATTACTCCCGGATGAAGGTCAGATTTGCGAAGCAGAACTTCCGAAGGGAGGACCGAAGGGAACAGTCGACTTGTTATTAGAGGGCTGTTCTAACCTAGAGCGTAAAATTCATGGCGCTCTTTTGAATTTTTCCTTCGCTCGGATCTGTTATGTAAAGAATTTTTGTTACGGGGCATCGCGCTCGTAAAAATATGTTCCGCTGATAACCAGCGTCCGATATTCGAGTTCGGTACACCCGGTATGGCGCACGGGTGCATGCAAAACAGTAATACCACCCCGTGGCCGTCCCGCCGCGGCTCGTGGCAGCCCATCGCCTATGTTGTATGTTCGTACGCGTAGAATGAACACACTTGGAGTAGAACACGAGACGGAGAATGCGGAATAGAAACGTGTGTCGGGGGCACAATGGTCGCCGCCGGGTCAAAAGTTCAGAACTTTTGTCATGTAGCCGGGTATGTAGCTGAACTAGGAGCCGTATTGATCTCGAGCGAGAGAACAAAGTTCTTGGAGATTTAACGAGAGGCTCTTGGCGATGAGCTGCTTTCCAAACAATACTGCCAGTATGTATGCACCGCCACGGCATCCGAACGAGCGCTTACGTTTATACTTGAAAGCGACTGTGCCGGGTGTACTGTATGCGCTATACATTGCACAACCGTTGCTCGCTGTACTTTTCTCGCTACTCCTTGCCAGCCACCCCGACACTCGCGGCTCCCATTATCGCCGTCTTTTCTGATCGCCTTCGGTCCTCGATTTCTCTAACACGCGTGCTTTCATCCTCTCCACGGCGACCTCCGAAACGAGCCGGAAACCTCGTTCCCGCCGCGGGCATTATCATCCCCCTCGAGCCGCGCTTTAACGCGCTCCGTAATGGCCCTCCTTTGATCTAGATCTGGGACCGTTCGCGTTCAAGCTATTCGGTATACGAATGTATCGCGAATAGTGGCAATACTCGGAGTATTATTTTATTATATAGAGGGCCGAGACAATGGTATACGCAAATGTATAAGAGCCCTGTCTAAGAGACGTCGACTCTTCTCGTGTCCAGGTCACGCTTCTCGATCTACGACGTGTTACGTTCGGGATTATCTTGATAGATCGACTTATAACCAAGGTCTCGACATCCATATCCGCGGCGATAGTCATCCATTACGTTCCCAATATTCCAGACTGAACTCTGCGGCTCTGAATCTCCTGAACCGGTTACAAACGGTCCGGACAGTGACAATATGATCCTCGCGCACGACGTAATCGTCTTTCTTAAAGCGATATAGCGCCACGGAAATGAACCAGGGTATTTGGCGAAGAAACAAATGCTTTAGAGAACCCAGAAGCCGATCGGACCCCATAAAATCAGCGAAAAACAGAGCTGGGCCTAAGTACGTCCCCTTTCGTTCGCAGATTTCGTACGAATGCAGGTATATCGGTAAGAAATTGAAAAGCGACGAAACGGCGACATAAACCGCCCGTAATTTTACGATGGACGATGTCATGTTTCAATTCCACAAGAATTCCCGACGCCAGGCCTCGCCAAGTGATCGATTTGGCGTGGAATGACCCTTGGAGAAATATTGGTCGACTCGGTGCGGCTACTCTCTTCGTGTTCGAGATTCGTTGCTCGCCCATCGGTTCGTGGTAATCGTGGTGCACGGAGGGAACGGAATACAGCGAAGGGTGGACAAGTGCAAGAAAATCAGGACCCAAACGTTACAGTAACTCGGTCGAGATTTCTATTCTGTGTTTACATTTGGCTCGAGTCGAACGTCGAACGTAGAAAAGGACAGGAAGTGAAGGAGAAGAGGTCCGAGATTAAAAGAAACCGTGAAAATCGGATTTCTCGGATCGGATCAACCAATGAACCTATGGCATGTGCGCGTGTCGAATTTATTCCGTTGCCTGCGGGGCGACGCCGACGTTAACGGCGAAAGACACATCAGAGCCGAGCACAGACAGAATGTCTTATCGATCCGTTCTATTGCGATGGTCATAACGAATTCATACAGGAAAATACTCGACGACACCGTGCCGCGGCCGTAAGAAAGGGAATGCACCGCCGTTCTATGAGAACGCGACAGATACCGATTTCGCTCGTATCGTTAATCGATACTCGCGCCGAAATTACTAGAAAAATGTCCAGGAGAGCCTTTCCGCGGTAGCCCGTTCAAAGGGACCTACTTCGATCGAAGACAACAGAATTTCATGAATTTTCGTTGTGCCGTGTAATGTAACGTTGCACGATATACGCCTAGTACAGTAATCTTGATTCAGCGCTAATGCCTCGATTCTTTACCGTGAATTTATCCTTAAAATAGGGATATTTCCTTTAACCGTGTCGATGTCGAAGTAACACCTCCACGGCAGTGCCAACGTCCCGCCGTCGCCGGTGTATATTAAAATAAATATGGAATACCACGAACCGAAATAGCTTCGCTTCTGAATAAAACAAATTTCCCGGACGAGAAAGGTTATACAGCCAGACGGCCAATACTACTTCTAAGCGAGGAAATCGCGCAAGGATGATTTGTCGGACTCTTTAAATTGTTACACCCGTTATCCATGATTGGAAACATAATTTGATTCTTTGTTTATGTCATTCGTGTTAAAACAATCGCACATGTAGCCAGCAACGTTGCGTTGTTGTGGTCGTCCACCTACCGTCTAGAAATACCTGCGAAGACTTAAAATACGTCGGCCGATAGTCTATAACGGCGATAACGTCACGTATAAAAGGCGAAGGAAAGTTCTGTACGGTTATAAATATCAAAAACGTGCTATAACTTGGCTACTTTCGTATCGTACTCGTGGAAATATGTTATGTATTTTTACTCGGCTTTACGACAGTCGGCTGTCCAACCGATCTTTTTCTTCCTGTCCCCTAAAAATAAACCAAGGATCGGGGTAGAGGGTGGGATACGTATAATCTAGAGCGCACAGGTATACCATATACTGTACATACACGTATATCACGGTTCAGACACGAGGCCGCGGGCGGGGTGTACGCGCGCCTACAACTTATAAAGCGTGTAACGCATGTACATATTGTACAATGCCTATCGCGTGGCCGACACCAATCTGGAAAATATTAAACAACCGCGAACACGTCGAGTTACGTGTTTTCACTGGTATAGCGAGCAGCCAGCGTGTAATTACTATGTCGATGTCGTTGACGCATCGGCTGCCATTGTTGCGTCGATGATTAATTTTCATCGCTTCGACGAGAAGTACTCGCGATGCTGACTTCTCGTTCCTGAGGATCCGATTCGAGTGCTGGCACGCGATCAAAATTATACTTACTTAAAATTACTCGATTAGACTTCTGGCGAAATCTCGTTGAAACGACGATCGAGAACGAAAGAACATTTCACGTCATTTATTTCACGCTTTAATTTTCGACGCAATTCATTTTACAACAATTTCTGCACCGCGAGGATTTTTAACGTACGAAAATATTGCGTTTAAAGGGTAAAACCACTCTAGATCTATGCATTTCAATGCTTTTAACATTTCTTTTTCACTATAAATCAAGTGACGTATTAATTTTATGATCCTAAAGTATTAAACAATCTAACATCGCGTACCGTTTACTCCTTATAAACTTATCTATCGCATAAATGTGAAAGTATCGCTGCCTAAAGTATACCGCTATAAAATAATCAATAAGAACAATAACAACAAGAGGTACTCCACGAATTGGTCGAATCGTTAATCGACAGGAGCCGTAGGGGTTACGTTTCGATGTCTTGAATGGCCCCAATAGCTGTCGGTGCCATCCCCTTTCTTCAGACTGACTCGATCGACCAGCTCTTTCTCCGGTGTTTTGAGATCGTAGGCCAAACCTAAGCGCGCCATTAGGTCTATAAAACCGGTGGTGGTATTCAGACCGTATGCTCCCAATTCCGCAGCCTTGTAATCCCACGGGAAAGCGTGATGGTAATTGTGCCAGCCTTCGCCCAGAGCGAAGAAAGACACGATCGCGTTCTCCGTAGGCCTGAGTTCCCTGCGATCGAAAAAAATGCAAAAATCGATCGGTTAACTTTTAATTGGAATAACTTTGATCGATTAACGGATCCGGAGACTTGCCTGTTGTACGGTCGATTTCCCCACATGTGAGCGAAACTGTTCACCAGAAAAGTGAGGTGCAGGGCAACGATGTACCGAAGTATATTAGCGAATATGCTTATGAACCACGTTTCACCCCATCCGTAAACCGGCACCACTACTGGCAGAACGACGGCGGAGGTCACCATGATGATCTCGAAGTACCTGTAACGCAACGCGAGGTTAATTTGTACAATTTTTATCGAATTTTCTCTCCAATTGCTCTGCGAGTTTCGTTGCAGGATCGTTCAAAAACCATGTATTATGTTACATAATACTCGTGGAAACCTTGATCTTTCTTCAAGATCGAGCCGAGAATGAGAAATATCGCAAACAGGTGGACTATCTTACTTGTCACAGAATTCCAATACAGGATCCGCGCGGATATCGCTCATGTCGACTTTACTGCCGTATTCTTTCACGGCGGGGTGTCGTTTAACCAACAGCCAACCGATGTGAGAGAAGAAAAATCCACGGTTCGCGTTGTGCGGGTCCGCTGGCGTCTCCGTGTACTTGTGGTGGGTTCTATGGTCTCTTATCCAGCTGTAGGGACGTTTCTAATCGAACGACAAGACCAGACGTTGATCGAGTCGGTGCACCGATTGCTCTCTCGATCGGTGTGTAAGAAGAGTTACTGGTAGGGACACTCACCTGGGCAGACATGCAAAAGGCAAACGCTAGGATGAGTCGCAGGGGAAGCTTGGCCGAGTAACATCTGTGCGCCCACAATCGATGAGCCCCTGCTGTTATTCCGTAGCCAATGAATAAGTCGATGCCGATGTCTTGGAAAGAAAACGACGATCGTGTCAATCGTGTTCTGCACGGAGGCCTCTCTAATCTAAAGGTAAGCCTCTTCTAATCACCAACTACTACGGGTACCGAGTAAGAACTCCGCTATCTCTCTTCGCTTCTCAATGTGCATCGATTGCAATACGAAGAACGTAAACGGTAAAGAAATGAAATACCGGAAGGAAGCTTATCTCGAAGGTGGATCACCCTAAACGAGATTCAAACGACGTCGACCTATATACTCACGCCACATCCACGTCCAGAACTTGGCATCTCGATAACCCTGTACGAAACCGTAAATGGCCAGGGCATGAAGGGCTGCCATACCAATCACATTTTCCCATATTATCGGTGTCTCGGTCAAGGCTCGTCCTTTCGACAGCTTAAACGATTCCACGATCTCTTCTACGTGCCGATCGTCGTTCTTCTTCTCCTCGTACTCGGTCACCGTGGAGCTGTACATCTTCCAAATCGGACCTTCGCGTTGCCAAACGAACAAAAATCATTCGTCGAGATTCGAACACGAAACGTGAAATCCCTGGGATACCCCTCCCTACCCCCTCGTTATCGACTTCCGTAGTTCCGGGAATATTACCATCGCACCATCGGACGGAAGACGCTATAAAGTTTCTCTCGTCATTTTTCAATCCGGACAAAGCGATCTCGACGGTGGCCGATGGAATCCTAATGCGGCGTGAACACGGACAAAATACCTAATGTTTCCTTACAAGCAATTAACTGCTTTCCCTCTTCGCGTAATGCGCGCGCTCGCTTCACGGTTCCGTGGACGCGGAATCGAACATCCACAAATCACTTGGAACGATTTTACCATAACGACTTCAACGCCACTTTAACGCGTTTCACCGCAGGAATGGCTATCGTTTTATTCGAATAACGATGCGTTGCGGCTATCGACGTATCGGACACGCCTACGATCCGATCTACGGTGCGTAATTTCTCGGCGGCCGGAGCTTCGTTCACGGACCCGACGACACGCCAAAATGCAATCTAAGAAATTCACAGAATTCGAGGTAAGCTAGGCGGCCGATATTCTTGGATTTCTTGGCCAGTATCTCGCGCCGCACCGAGTCTCGAGTTCGATCGAAAAGTTTAATGCGTTCGAAAACGACTTCCCGTTGCGCGAGCTCTTGCCTCCAGAGATTAGAAGGATATTCCAGAAACACTTTCTCGGTTCGTGCTATCGATTTAGGTTAAACTGGATGGCGTACGTTCTCGTTAAACCGTGAGACGCGCCCGTAAAGCGAGGGCGGATCATTCTCGACTCGTGGCAAAAATTCTTCGCGTATAATATCAAGATTTTGTCGTAATTTCTTTCAGCTTAATACCGAAGTTCTATCTTCATCGAGTTCTAACTGCCCCGCTTGGCGAAACGCGAACGAAACATCTTTCGAACAGACTTTGTATTAATAATTCAATAAGACCGATGGGCACGCATGCGGTTCGATACCAGCTGCGTCTGATCGGACCATAAAACTGCACATTCGACATCTGTGACATCCGAATATGCTGTGCGACAGCCTGTTCTTTCATGCATGGAAAACTTTCCTTCCCTTAAAAGACAGGTCTGGAACAGTTTGGTCTCGAGCGAATTCCGAGACGCTGTGCAATTCACGAAACTGACTACTGCAAACATAAAACGCACAGATTTTCCCTCGAAAAATGTAAACGGATATTTCATTGAAATAAATAAGTAGAGCCCTCGTTTTAATGGAACTTGGCTGTAAAGTTCGAAACGACGCCGACGCCGACGATGCGTACTACGTATGTAGATGGATGCTCGTAGTCTTACGCGACGCTCCGTACATTCCGTGTCAGCCAGAAGTTAATCATGGTGATCGCGGCGAATATTTCACGTCGCTGTGGAACACAATGTGTGCACGTTGTCGCTAATCTTTCCTCCCATTAATCGGTTGCGCGCGTTTACTCGAACGAGCGTCTTTCGAAATCCTCTGGCTGTGATTTACAGCGCGCCGGTGCACGCGCATCGGCGCATCAAACCCATGCCGCTCGAGCACCGCCACGCCGGCTCGTAAAATCACGTCTTTCGACACGAGCTGCGATTGCCTTCTCGTTTTCCATGCCGGATAATAAAAGTTTGTCCGCGCGCAACCCCTTCGCCGCGTTTCTCTTTCGAACGATGGACCATCAAAACCAACGAATCATCCAACTGTCTGCGAACGCGACGCAATCACGCTCCCGTTTACTAGAGTTATCGTTCATCGTTTCGTTATTCGACCGATGGAACTCGACGGTCGCGTCGTTAAGTCGAAGAGCCATCGTGTACCCTCCCAGCTACGAACGCGAAAGTGTTCTCGCGACTCGTAGAGATAGCAAAAATATTCGTGTCAGAGGGCGTTCACTTCCAGTCCGGAACCCGGGCTCCAATTTAAAGATAAAAAGTATTCGTTTGTAAGCGTGCGCCCAACCTCGGGCCTGCTGTGCATTGCGATGCATTTTAATGTATTTCGAAGCGTTAAAACGGTAGATAAATAGTAGATTCGTTAAAATTCTCGAGGCGATGTAATTATATTTCTTACGATTTTTTATGCGTTTATATTTTCCAAACAAATACGTGAACACGCTTCAACGTAACAGCGCTTCATCTAAACAAGATAAAGCTTGAAATAAACGAAAATTAGTTTTTTTTTTTTTTGTTTTTTTTAGATAAAAACATGTAGTATCCGCGCCTCCCATAACCAACAATAGGGAGTCAAATAAGAACACGAATCGTAGGGTACGGGATTGGTCGCGTACGTAAAGCGGTCGACCACCGTGCCTTATTTTTCGTTTAGACTCCTACAAACGTATTTAAATATTCGAATGAGAATACTCTTACAAAATTTCAATTTCAATTTCTTTTTCAATTTATTCGACTGCGAGCGTGTTTTCCACCGCTACGAATTCTTTTTGACAAATTTTTAGCGTTGTGGCCCGGCCGAAAGCACCACTCGTATACGTAAACAATTTCTTTAATTTTCCATGAAAAAAACTATGGCTGCCCGAGTGTACGTTTCTCAACGTATCTTTAAATAACAAATAACGTTGGAAATATACATTTATACAAATTTCATCCATGTGTAAATCTCGTTAATTGGTACGCGTGCAAGTATTTATCGATGAAAACCATTAACGCTTAGGCGCGTTCGCAGCAAACCGAGAGGAACATTTCACGGTTAGGGTGTTTAGAAAGTCCTAAGCCCGTCGCGGTGGTGACTGGAGATGACCCGGCGCAATCCTGTGAACGGCCTTCGTTTGCTTTTACGAACTTGCTTGTTTCGATCTCATAGTTTACCGATTTCATGAACGCGCCTAAACTGCGGTGACTGCCTGCGGACATTATGCACATCCTAACCGCGATCTCCGTAGGCTTTAGTCTGTAGATAACGCGCAACAACGCCGTAGGATGCAGGATGACGCTTCGTAATTACCTTCATCTGTTAATGACACTCTCGCGATTCCTGCAACCGAAGGGCCATAACGGGAGCCGAGGAAGGAATTGCAACTCGTGAAACGCGATTCGGAACAGGAAGGCCGGAATTCTCGAGTAGGTAAATAATAATTTCACACGAGGAATTAAAACTAAGCTCGCGTAAATGTTCGCGAATATGGTAAACGTATCGTACCTGTACGGTAAAGACTTATCCTTGCGTTTTATTACAGGTAATGATATCAGTAGAAATCGGGGCTGATTAACAGTTCTTACATGTCCACATACGAATCTCGAACAACGAATAAAACACGAACGACTTGGAACGAATCGTTTTTACGATAAACATTACAACTCGAATGACAGGATAGAATTAATCTTTGCCTCTAAATAATGAAAGTTTACGTTATCGTTTCCGTTCGAGTAAAATTCTGCCTGGTGGGAACGGCGTCTCTCGAGACACTGGAAAAAGTACGGTATACTTGAGATTACTTTCGTACTTCTCGAACATCCTGCATACGTACTACCTTCACCCGAAAGCTTTGCACGCGATGGATTGCTGGAAACTTTGTAATCAAAGAGAGATTCAATCCTAATCTCGTAAACAGACGAAGAACGCGAACACCCAAGCGCAAACAATTATCGAGAACTCGCATGAAAATTTCGCGTTGGCTGATAACGATCGAGCGGGAACACCGTAATCGCGGATACGTTCGCGCGACTCTGCTCCCATTCTATTCCGAATATTTGTCCACGAGCCGGAAATTGAGTCCGCGAATAAAACTGACACACGACGTACGCACGACAACAAATACCAGAGAACATCCCCGTTCTATCGAAGATTTCATTTCCTAGCGTCGGCGTCGTGCACGTACAATCTCCCGAAAGAGAAGATTACGATCGCGAGCAAACGGACCATTAATAAAATTGATCGAATCCCACCGATCCAATCTAAACAATTCCTGCAAACCTTCCGTCGTATTCCACTCAATTCTAAACGGCAAGATTTACACTAGATCGCCAGGTATCAAGCGTTAACGTACGTGCAACATTGACTAACAACAACTTTGACCGACCAATTACCTTTACACCAAGTGTAAATGTCCAAAAAACACCAATAACTGGACCGCGGATCTTTGTGCATTTATAGGAAATTCGAATGTGCAGGAACCTACGAAATGCACACAATATGCGAGAATATAGAAAAGATTGAAAGTAAATGTTGGATTTCCTCTTCGTAAAAGAGAAAGCTTTTCTCTTACTAGAATGGGTTTCCTTCCTAGTGTTTCGAATAAAGTTTTTCAAGTCAACGGTAATAGAAAAGTCTAGCTCGTTTATTCCACCGCCTATGTTTCCAATAGTAAAGTTCATGTCATAGTATTTGCGGAATAAAATGAATTCTTATTTAGGTTCAATTTTTATTTTCCATAAAGCTCCGCGGTCTACTAATAACTATCGCGCGCTGATTAGAAAACCTCGTACCGATATTCGCTACAAATCCAAACAAGCACAATTGCTGTTAATTTGTTCTAACCGATGAATTTGCTCGATTGATCTATGCTTATAGGACGCGTTTGCCTGTCACTGGAGTAAATAGCGCACGCCTCCGGAGTTTGGCGCATCCGTCCAGAAACGGTTGCGCGCGATCAACAATGATTCGATACAATCGCACATCCGATCGGAATACAGAGACGCGAACATCAGACACATGACGACTTCGACGAGCAAATTGGGATCCTAACTGACTCGACGTCGCGCAAGCTCGCGTACCTAACCATCTGGGGTATCATCTGGCAACCGTAAAACGGGATCGTTACTCGTACTGCCGCGACCGCGGCTGCTTTCAATTATCAGAGTTGTAATTCTTTTAAGAAAAGCGCTTCGTTAACTCGGGTTTCGGGCGTAATGGTTCTTGTTGAGAGCTCGTGCGTGTGACATTATTTTCATACACGCTTTCCTTCTGCTTTATAATACATACATTTACGTTATTACGAATTATACGTGTGTTCATCCGGATGAAAGCGGTTAAACGGAATATCAAGCTCGTTATTTAAATCCGTTTTAATTAATTTTTTACAATGCCTCATTCCACGGTTCTGTCGCGGTTAATTGGTATTTTAATTGTTTCTACGTTCGGAAAGGTTTCTAAAGGTTAAAAATGTACGCATAAAAATATTTTTGTTATAATATTGTCGCGAATCATCCATTATGCCAAGTTGTTCTCTATATCGTCGGCCGTTGAATACGTGGCACAACAAAAGGAACAAATATTAGAATTATGACGCGTGAAACTTCCACTGGCCCAGTTTGCTAGCAAACCGCTCAAGTATCGCGCGTACATGAATCCGGTAATGAACGCGAATCTGTCTAATTAGTCAACGTTTATTCGCTATCCGACACTGACAAATAATCAGTCGTTGGTTGACCCTTTAATGTACGATCGTTTATCCAACGTTAGTAACTATATATTACCTTATCAAGTACATCGTACGATGGCACTCCATTAGCTGTCCCAAATTAACAAGCTATACATACGTGTAATTCGGTAGGTACACCGTAATGGAGCGCATCATCTATCGATTATCGATAATTACCAAAGACGATGCTGTATTTTCGACGCGCGGAATACGGTATAGTTTACAGGGGTAGAGTTTAGAACAATTACGTAACGACGATACACAATTAAATGCCCCGTGCAAAGCGTATTACGGGGACTAATTCGTCCATGAAATCATTGTTCGTTGACTGGCCGCACTTTGCAATTATCGACCCACGGGCCAGCTGAAAAAATACTGTTACTCGATACTCTTGGATCTCTCGGTGATACTCTAATCCGTTAAATTCGCCCAGTTTCCTCGATTATGAAAATAATTTTATCGAGTTGATCCCACGCAAATATTTCTCGTTCACGAAACGAAACTAAATGAAATTTTCTCCGTTAATTTCTCTACAAAACGTAACAACTTGAGCGTGTCATGTACATACGTACTCGCGCGCATATGGAAGCCATCGTACCGAATTTAAGGGAAAATTTGATCAAATATCGATTTACCTACAGGCAACGCGTAATACTACGAAACCTACGTGTTCCTGTTCGTTCGCGCCCTTTTTAACTAATTGCGCGACGAAATAATTGAAAATTGTAGCAACATGATTTTCGTCGTGTTTTCGCCGTCCCCCTTCCCCCCGGCTGAGTGTGAGTTTCGGCAAAAAACGAGCTGGGGTCCGAGGATCGGGGAAACGTTTACGTGTAACGATCGGGTCGTTTGGTCGTGGAGCGTCGCGTCGGCGTCGGCGTCGATCGTCCGATTCATCGCACATCGGTGCTTAAGTATCAGTAATCGATACATCTTGTCTGCGCCGATGTCACCGCGGGTACACCACCTGGGCGACGTCGAGTAACGTCAAGTTTGCTGTACGCCGCGTCCCGTTTCTCTGCTCTACTCACCCGCTGTCAGCTTGGTAAGAGCCGGTTAAATCCGCGCCGATGTCGGAGCTTTACGGATCCCAGGGTCTAACGACGAAGCGCGGACCAACGACCAACGAACCCGTCGGTAAACGTTTCACAGCGATTCGCAGGACGCTCCGACGTTTATAAACTTGCCCCCTAATCTCGAGGCGTTCGTTCGCTTCGAGCTATCAGCGGACTGGAGGGAGAGATGACCAACGGGTTGATCCGTAGCTTCCAACTGGCGGTGTTGCTGGCTCGACTCGGAACAGGAAGGAAACGGGAGACGGCCGGATTTTACGTAAAAGTTCGCGAAAGGATTCCGAAACCTTGAAATATCTACGATGTATGTACATCGAGCGAGCCGCGAGCGAATCAGCTTTTATATCGAAAAATTAAATCAACTTTTCTCGTATCTTCTCTGGCGAAGAAAAAAATTTAATAAAATTTGATTCATCGCACGCTCGAAGCGTGTATTTTTTTTTTTTTTGCTGAAGTCGAGGTCCTATGTGGCAGAGCGCGAAAACGGGACACCACTCACCCTTTGCGAAAAGTTTTCGGCTCGAGAGGGGTGGAAGTTTTTCGTCCACTTAGCCGATCAGGAAAGTTCGACTCCGCTATACGCGATCTGTTAGGCACGGTACGATACACACACCTTTTTTTTACTGTAAGTGCGTGTTTCTCCTCGACGAATCGGTTTTACGGAGTATCAATAATTGATATCGAATATTGCTGGTAACGTAGGTGGTAGTATAACTCGGGGCTCGTTGCACTCTTCTTTTCAACCTGTTTGTGTCTATAATCCTGAAATACCTGAACACCGCCGCGTGGGTGTGCAGCTGTACACCGTGTACATACGCTGTGCACGCACGGCCTAGCTCGCATTTTTCGTTTCACGAAGAGGCCATTTCGTATCCCGCTTATCCTCGCCGAACTATTGCTCTCGCATGCTCCCCTTTTTCTGGATTTCCGCTATTTATCTAAACGTCGGCGTCGACGAGGCCTCTGGAAGAAGGAACTACGAAGGCTATGATTGAGCGAATATTCCGTCGAGATTGTTGCAGTCAAATTTAAAAAGCACGGCCCGGAAGGTATATTAATCACGCACGCGTACGTTTCGTGGTACGAAAGATTTACCGTTTCTGAGTTCTCGGGGTTCGCCCAAAATCGACCGAGGAACGCAACAATGGAACACGGGGCCTGCCGTTTCTCTGTTTAAAAATTAGCCCGGCTGAATTAACCAGGGAAGGTGGAAGTTCATTGGGGTTCGCTGGGAAAAGGTGGAGGTTTCAAGAAATAGACCCGTTTAGGATTTCGTCGCGAACAAGTTGCTAGCATTTCTCTGCTCGATTTCGATCCTTTTGGGCAGAGAGTTCGTTTTGGAAAAGAGCATCGGAGGAACTTTGACCGATGATTGAATTACAATCGCAATTATAATTGTAATTATGGATGGAAGATTTAAGTACGCATGAAAGAGCAAGCGGGAAAAAAAATGAATCGTCATTTCGGTGCCAGGCAGATAATTAATATCGATAATTGACCGGTAATTATATTCGTTCTTGATTATTATTCGCGAAATTATTACCGCGTATTCTTTGTTTACTTCATTACTCTTGAACTTTTAGCGTTTAATTATGTACGCGGGCGCTCCGAAGTTCGAACACTTTTCCAATGGAAAGGAAATTGAAGAATTTTATCGTCGTAGGATAGAGATAACGGAAAAGTGACGTGATCGAATGAGAGATATCTGACAAAAATCAAGGATACGATTCTCGTCTCTTTAAGGACTCGAACGCACCGCGGAAAGTATCTCTACGGTTCTTCGTTCTTAACCTTGATACGACGCGAGAGTTCCACTAGCATCGACGTAGAATCCTGTTGGGTCCAACTAATACAGTGCGGCGCTTCGAACGAGCAAATTCATTAGCGGCAGGCAGTGACCATTCAGCAACCAAAGTACAGCGTACTTTCGTGACGATGATTTATTGCAGCCTCCATTATCAAAGTCGTGCGAATAGGAAAGTGCGCGCGCTTTCACTGCGAGAACGGTTTTTCCGACGATCTCAATCGCGTATACCGATTACTTACAAAATTGCCACTCTACGCGCTCACCCCACGTAAATAAGTTTCACTTTTATTATATTGTTCATTTTTACGACGCGCAAAAGCGCCGTTCGCCGTTTCTTTGGGAACCATTAACGTGTAACGTTGAAGAATCCACGCAGGGAATTTATGGTCGCGTGAATTTGCATATAGAGTACGTGAAAATTATACGTAGTACGTATACGTAATTCGACAGTAAAAGGAATAGAGCGGGTTATATTAATGTCGGCATCATGGTTGGCAAATGTATGCACAGCGATTCCGTTTCCCGAGTTTACTGTTAGAAAAAAACGTCACTTTTTTTTTTTTTTTTTTTTTTTTTTTTTGGTTCGGGCAATTTGTACGTATGACTCTACGAAAAGTTACAAGTTAAACAGGTTGATTGGAACGGCGCAGAAATTAAAGAGATATTCAAATAAAATGTAACTCGTGAATTTCACGAATGATCGGTACGGTTTTCCTTCACTCGGTGTTAGAGCAAATTCAATTGGTTATACAACTCTTTCCATTTGAGCGTAATATTTATTCGTTCGATGCTCCATCCGGGATCAGGTTCTCTCCAGAAACGATATTATAAATACTATTTCTAAAGAGGAGTAGGTCGAAACATCGAACGAGTAAATATTACCGTCGGAGAAGCGAACTCGACGTATTAAATTGAATTCGGCCCGAGTGCTAAAAAGAAGGGACGGTTCGAACGTAGTTTTCGGTAAAGTCGGTATATTTGCAGTATAAAGTCTTCGCGTGATAAAATTGAACGTTCGCTGGTTTATTTATTAGACTTGTTCGCGTTATTCTAATTTAAAGTATCGCGTTATACGACATCGTCGAGCAATTTCAGTATGGACACGTTCCGAAGTATATGACCGAGGAAATCACTTGGTCGCATTCAACTTGCATAAATTTTCGAGCGCAAGAAGATGTCCCGAACGGAGAGTTGATCGATCGCGATAGGAAGCGTTCCACGCTCCATTTTTCGACCGAGGCGAGGCTCTTTCCAGCGATGGAAGATCCCTTCACCGACTCGAGTCCCGAATCTCCGCATAATGCCAACGATGATAAAATACTCTCCCGCGCACCTGCAAATCGAAAAATCGGCTGTGACCGTGCGAGCTGGAGCTGATGTACTTGTATATCAACGGGACGCGACGAGTAGGCGGAGGGGGGTGGGGTGGGGGGGGGTGGCGGATGCGATGCCATAATCAAAATGCAAAACTCCGTCGGCTTTCAATTGCATGGAATATCGGAATATCCGCGCCAAGTGAATATCGAGGCAACACACGCCCGCCTTCGAACGCTGTGAAAAACTGCGCGTTTCGAGTTGGTATGGAGTTTCCTCCGAAGACGGGTTCGCTGTGCAATTTGCAACCGCCCTTCTCGAAACGAGATTATCCGGCGTCGCGACGCACGTGTCGATCATACGTAAAGAAAAATTGTCGCTCGTCGAGGAAATCCTTCCCGGAGAGGGCGGGGTCCCTCGCTTCTTACTTTTGTCTCTGAAACTCGCGCGAGTGGAATAAGCAACGACGGGGACCAATGATACGAATTGCGTATCGATATCCACTCGTTTCCGGAGCAAACCCAACGCAACCCTGAGTTGGCATATTATCCTTGTGGCATATCGTGGAAGTCTAAACAAAAAATAAGGCACGGGGGGACTCGCACCCACCATTCTCGGATCCACGGTCGACCGCGTTCTACCTACGCGACCAATCCCGTACCCTACGTTTCACGTTCTAGTTTCGACTCCTTATCGTTGGGTACGGGAGGCGCGGATATTACAATATTACCATCGCGTGCATTCACCACCTCCCGATCAGAACTTGGGGTAGTCGTCGAAAAACACCACGAGTGTCTCGTCTCGATTACCTAGACGCGATCGTACAACGGCGAAATTTGCTTGTTCTGCCGGGACTTGACTATTTCCTTTCGCATGCAAATCCGTCCTCGTGCGAGGCTCGAGGAGGCCGTCCGCAGACGGTAAACGGCTGATTGCTGCCGGCGATTCGAACAAACGCTGTCAGACGGAATGTAAACGTTGAACGTCGGACTGGCCGCCAAACAGACACACGTCGCCACGACGCGTCCTTTGGCTTCTCGGCGTTGTTTCCAACCATCTGGCTTTGTATTTTCTCAACCACGCGGCTCGGATAAGCAGTCCTCGAGCTACGTGTATCGTTAGGTCGACAAGCCGAGATGAACACGAGCGACGAGGTCGTTAAACCGAAACAGCAGAAATATCCTTCCTCGCGGCGGCCTCTGTCTTCGCGATCCCCATGATGGAAATCCCATCGACGTGAACGTTCGTCCTCGAAGGGATTCTTTTAGCAGGGTGGCGGCAGACAGCAGACAGCCGGTGGACAGGAAGTCGGGCAAACGGAAGACAAGGTGAACACGCACGGAGAAGGATCGACGCACGTAATCGGCAACGACGGGCACACTTTCTTGGGCCCTTCTCCGTGGCCCGTGATCTCTGGACGATTCTTCCTCGCTTCCTTCATCAGCTCCAGTAGTCTCTGGACGTGCGCCAATCTGGCCCAGAAATCCGATCGCCTGCGTCTTCGTTTCTTCTTGGTTTGCGTCGCCTCTTCCTCCGCGGGTTCCACGAGTTCGTGGCACCTGCACGTCAACTTGTCGGAACTAAGGGGCGCCAGGATCGTGAAGCTACCCCAGCGATAGGACTCGACGTCCTCGGTGGTCAGCTCGCGTAGCTGGTAAGGATACTTGTCTTCGGTTTCCTCGCGAGCATAGAACGCCTTTCGGATGCTCATTGGGGCGTACACCTCGGTTACGATGCATTTTCCTAGGTAGCTGATTCGAATGTACAGCTCGATGGTCGCTTCTGTTTCTCGCAAGTCGTCGTCCAGAAGCTTGAACGTTCCTCGAGTCGACCTTTAACCGTTAACGACTCGATTATATTTTGATATTGTGGAACAATCAATTACGTGCTAGGTTTTATTTATTAACGCGTGGAAAATTTGTTCATTCGCCCCACTCGCCGTTCCCGTCCCTTTTAGTGCAGAGTCCGTCCTACATGGCCGACAAAACAGGACGTATTAATATCAATCGATGCCACGATACATCGAAACACGTGAGCAAGCTTTCGAGAGAAACGAGGATTTCCGCGGATACGGGTCAGACATGCCTCGGGCTCCCAATACAAACGAACAAAACGTTCCGAACGAATCCAGATAGGCGGGAGGGTACACGGTACGGTGGTTTTTTAAATTACATTAAGCTGAGCTGGTAACGTTCCCGGTCAGGTAATCCGTTACGCTAACGTATTTGCATAAACGCCAGCTTCGCGTATTTAAATGCATTCACCTTGATATAGGTTCCCGCTCCAGCTCCCGGGAAAAATAACCTTCCAGCTCCTTTCGTTCGCGAAGGTCCTTGATAATGCTGTTAAGCAGATCGTCCACCTTGACGAGGGTGAATCCGTAATTCTGCTGGCGCTCGAGCTCGAAGAACTTGGACACCTGTTTGTAGACGTAGAGCTGCACGTCCACTCCGGACACGTCCTCCTCGAAGAGGGTTTCCGGCACGGCAAAGAGCACCGATTTGCCGCCGTAGAAAGGCTCGGTTTGGTAATTCGAGCCCCGATACGAGCGGTAATCGCGCCGGTTAGGCACCAGCGACGTCCACTCGTCGTCCAGCATTCGAAACATCACGATAGTCTTCTTCAGGAACGCCTCGTCGAATACGTCCGTCCACGGCATGTACAGCTGCCACGGTCAAATATTTATGTACGTGAACATTCGAGAATTTAAGGATATATTAGATCTACCGGAACATTCTGTCCGTTTTGGTTACAAGTTTTTAACAAGCATATAGCGAATATTTATTAAAAACGATATACAAATTGCAATCACGCTGACAAGATGTCACGAATGAAGATAAAAGTTACGTTATTCAATAAGATTTATTCAAATTAATCACAAGTTTCTGGTAGACCTAATATTTGTAATCGAGTAAATAATGAAAAATCGATTCGAGCCCGTCCTAACAAAATTCTAATTAAAGGAACGTAAGAACGATAGATTCAAACTCTGATTCACCGTGACAGTCTTTTTCCAAAACACGAGTTCTTAAAAGCGACTGTCGTTTTATCGCCGTGGCAGAACCGTGGCAGAACCGTGGGTATAAAAGAACCGTGTAAAAACATGCAACTTTTAACGGCGTAGTCTCGGTAGCGTCGGAACCGCATTTCCCGGAGCACAGCCCTCGGGTTTTATTTTTTTCCCGATTGTCCTCAGAGTCGTTCGACCTTCTTCGAACTCGGATTTTATAGAGGAAGGCTCCAGGAATAGCGTTGTCCATTTTTATCGTAGGATGGAAAATCGCTCTATTTTTATGCGATCCGATGCGGTCTGATTGCGACACGTACTTTTTATTTTTATGAGGTTTTTTTTTTTTTTTTTTTAATTAACGATGATGATCCGTCGACACGGTTGTTTGTCTTTTAATGTTTAGACTCGACAGAGTTTGCGCGACCCGCCGCCTTCCTACCTGTCATTGACGACTAATGGCAGGTTTCTCCATTCTATTATTCGAAAAAGAAATTTTATGGAAGCGCACGTTTCGTACCCGGTATAGAAAACGATGACCGCTTGCACAAACAACGATGAAAATTGCAACGTATCCGCGATAATTACTTACATTTTGCACAGCCAGCTCCAGCATAATCATCCTCGAGTCTTGCGCTACGATCAGCGACGACATCGTCCCACCGCGTAATATATTACGTTTCGTTACGCGCTTGTTCAACTGGCCTCGCGTAATTCTTGCGGAAGATTGATTTATCGCCGATAAAGTATGACAGAAGGGAAAATTTTGAATTTTTTTAGTAGTTGCTAACAATCTCCGGGTAAATCACGGAGTTGGAGGTTAGGAGCGTGTCGCGTTTCCTGAATCTGCGACATCGCTGAGCCCACCTCTCTCGGAACTTGGTGCATCTCGCAAGAAATGAAATTCATTTCTGTCCCCATCTAACAGCCAACTTCATTTTCTCGATGGTCGGAAATAATAAACGAAACGAAACTCGCTGTCAACGTCGCAGTCATTTCATTTTCATGGAATATTTTTAGAGCTTCACCCCGGTGGAGTTCTGATCGAAGAGTGAATCGACGGAGGAATAAACGAAGCCTGTCAGAGAACAAAGACGTTCGAGTTGACTTCATCGATCTTCCGATGCAATTTTTTTTATATATACATGTACACGACGGCGTATCGCAGTGGAAATAAAGAAAACGCCGCGACAGCGTCGTTCTCGCTTTGTTCCGCTCTTTGTGCTCTTGTTTCGGAGTTGTTTGCAGTACATTGGAAGCACTCAAGAACCAGTTTCCGTCCCGTTCTGTAGGTGGAAACACCATTAAAAATACTTGGAGAGGATCGCGAGCATCGGGGCGTGGCGTGGAAGAAAATAAAATAAAATAAATACAAAAATGAAAAAAAAAAAAAAAGAAACGAGACAAAGCCGCGACGAGGGACGGTTCGGGGGCGGGAAAATCGTATTAACGAGGGAGATGGATAGCAGCGACGGTCTGGAAGTAAAAATCGAGGAGACTGAAACGATTTATAGACACCGCGAGTACGTGAAATCGGAGTTGGTTTATCGGTAACCACGAGAACGGTCTTCTGTCTGAAATTTTAGCAACCTTCGTAACTCGGGCAGCAGTTTTTATTTAACTTTGTTACTTTGACATCGAAAAGAGAGTAAATTTGCACTCGACGAATGAAAATTAACGGCTCGTTTTACGACTTGGAAAGATCGCAGTTGACAGATTACCGCGATAGCCGGTAATCGGCTATTTGGCTGAACGTGCTCGGCAACCCTGAGGTCGTGAATGATTCTTACGATTTTTACGATTAATTTACGAAATATTTTTACGATTCATTTACGAAATATTTTTCGCGAACATCGGAGGAACTGCTTCGAGGGAGGCTTTTCCTCAACGTCGGACGTAATAATTCGAAACGCAGAGCGATCGCGTGTGCGTGGCATGGCACGGCGCAACTCGTTTGGGATCCTCCTGACCATCTCGCAACCGACGCGACGCGACGTGTCGTTAATCGGTTCGCGTCGCAACGACGCGCGTCGTAAAGAGGCACGACGCGCGTCGTAAAGAGGCACGACGCAATCTCTTCCAGCGTCCAAACGATGCGACGATCGAAAACCTCTCTACTCCGTGATTAAGTAGAAAACAGAAATTAACGTCGGTTTAGGTAACTCTAAGGTATGGCGACGCTTAGGCAGCGAGGTAGGTTCGGTACAAAAGAAAACTTTATTCGGTGTTTATATCCGCATACACGTCGAAGAATATCGATAACGACAGCCATCTATGATATCAATCCAACTCGTTGCATTTCTCTAAAGCAGGGCTTCTTAAACTTTTTCATTCGCGACCCCATTTATGATTGTGAATTTTTTTTTGCGACCCATAAAATATGAAACGAAGATACGTAAATGTTTTGTGACGATGAAGAAGCCCTGCTCTAAAGTGACATAGACTTTCGCAAGGACGAAACTAACCGACCCACCTTTCGAACAGCGAACCGTTGCCAAGATCCGATAAGTATCGAATCCGTTAAAGTCGGTTCGGTAAGCGACAGGCGTCTCGGAGCGGGCCGACGCGACGCGACGCGACGCGACGCGACGCAATCTCACGCCAGCGGGGACGATCTTCGGGGAGGATCTCGGGCGGTCGTGATCGCTCGAAAGAGGAAATTAACAGCCGTTAGAGGAGCTGCATCGTCGGTTGCTCGCAGAAGAACGGGAAGGGCACGTCGCACGCTACGTCGTCCATCCCACCTTCCTTCATGAAGGCGCCGCAATTTTGCCGTCCGCCCCCATTATCCGGCTGTCCACCCCACTTGTCGCTCCACGCGGTGTAACCAGTTTTCGCCAACGAGTCGCCCAGCACTGTGACCCAATCGCCCTCCGAAAAGAGATCGTGTACACCCAGAAAGGCTTCGTCCGGGTACACGGCACCCTTCACCGGGCCCGATCGATTAAATATATCCATTAATATCTGGAAAAAGCATAGAGGCCCGAGGGTTGAGCGGGAGGGGTTGCGGGAGATTGAGCGACGCTATCTGACGCTTTTAATCGAGCCACCATAAATCGCCCTTTCAGCGGGCGCCGCCGTTTCGCGAGCGCTAATGGCGTCTGCGATGGCTCAAAGAGGCGAAATATAAATTGCTGATACGGTTTAATTCGGGTCCCAGCCCTGTCGCGGTCACTCGAATTTCGAATCGCGAATTCAATATGCGTACCGAGCCTTCCCCTAATCCGTGTTCGAGTCGAGGCGCATACGCCACGCAAATCGAACAAATGGAATCGTTCAAGATCGGAGTAGCTTTTATTCCAAGTAAAAAAAAAAAAAAAATAAAACGAAGACCTAGGAGCCCATTGCTAATTACGCGTGTTCGTTATCGCTACACGTCTAGACTCGACCTAAGCCATTTAAACCCAGCTATTTCAAATTTTCTCGTGTCGTCTCTCGCGCGCCTGGCGAGCAAACCGAACCGCATACACTCGCACACGATTTCCGCAATTGTTCCTGCGCGGTATCCTACAAGCGTGCTAGCATACTCGTAGCGTACCGTGCACCCCGAGCCAATGAAAATGCCCAAAACGATCGAGTAACTAACGCTCCACTGGAAGCATTCCTTGGAGAACACGCGAGAAAAGCACGGGCGCCGAGAAAAGGTGAACGTTGATTCTAACCGTAGGTTGATTCGAGCAGTCGACAGGTTGGGACGCGTTGCGAGAACTTACGTGCGCCTCTGCGAAAGAATTGACGATGGCCAGGTGACCGCCCTCCTCGATGCAAAGCTTCCGTGCGACGTTCCATGTCGCAGCTCTGGTGTGTAATTTGTGCGAGCCGATGCCAGGCGTGTGACGGTAATCGTCGCGTGCCAGCGCGGCCCGCATCCCGAGATTGCACGAGCAAACCATACCGTGCACCATCACGTTTCGCGTGCGAAGCTGGTCCCATTGATGATCGCGAGCGGGCCAGTCTAACGTAGCCGAAGCATTTCCGTTGCACGGGCACTTGGCCTCGCTTGCGACGTGTTCGCGTATCGGGGTGGCGTCCGTCGAAGAGCGGAATTGATCGTCGATTTTAGCTGGCACGGCAAAAATCCCACGAAGACCGACCGCGAGGATGATGCAATTAACGAGGGAATCGAACAACGGCGTGCCCATGGCTGCTACTTTCGCCCCCGTGTCGATAGAAGAACCTCCGACGCGCTCTGGGTCCAGCCGCTTTTGTCTCACTGTTTCGCTTCAAAGTCCCTTTGTCCTCGCTGAAGCCTCGTTTAACGGGCCGCGTACTTGGCTACGATCGAGAGGGAACTGACAATGAGACGTGACGAGATACCCTTGGTACTTTGCTTCTTGCTTCCTCCCGACTGCCAACTGCCAAGCATCCGAAACGAGCCGAGGCTAACGAAACGACGATGCCCGAAAGACCCGCCCAAAACGGTCCCTCTTTTAAACGAATGCCGTTGGTTGGGTCGTCCAAGGTCGGCTATCCTCGTTACTTCCGCCCAACCATCTGCTACGTTGTAACATTTAACCATCTCTACGTTGGCGACATCACATACTCTCCGAAGCGATCCGTTTTCATTCGCAGATGTTCGGGGTCCTTTCTTATTTTCATACCGTTCGTACCGTTTATTCCACGCGTTCGTTCGGTGACAGGGCACGGTAGCGAGACGTTCCGAAAACGCAGAGGATAAGATAGAATTACCTAATCATTATATCGACTCGAAACTAGCCCATGCGAGACGCGCGAGCCGCTAGTCCGCGCACTGTGCAGTTTGTTGTCTTCTGTGAGCTCGCGTGGTACCCGTGAGTTTGTCACTTTTCTCACTGGTTTACGTACGGCAAATGAATGGTTTCGTTGTTCCTATTAAACTTTGTTGCCGGCTAAACTCGTTAAAGGTCTTCGGGCTTATCGTCGAATTTTAGAAATTTTGCCAAGATTTCCAAGACTATCTCGAAAACAAAGAACGATGCAGTCGCACCAGTTCCCTGACGAATGGGCTCGTACGAGCCTCGCAGAAGCCCGAACCAATTAACTCCATGAAATGAAAAGTAGAGAAAATTGATACGCACGAAATGAAATACGGAGAAAATGTCTGCACAGCTGGAAATGACGCAAGAATAGTTACTCGATCCCGGACCGTGCGTACGTTTTCTTTTAACAAAGAGACCTCGAGTATAGCGTATTTTTCACGTTCAACGCCTCGATGTTATACAGCGCGAAAGGGAATATAAAATTGAAAAAAAGGGACGGATAAAAGATCCAGGGCAGCGTTTAAAAGCAGAGTAGGTCGACAGAGCGCGAATGAGAGGCAGAGCAGAGGAAGGAAATTGCAATAGGGAAATTGTAATAGGGAAATTGTAATGGAGATGTAGTGGAAGATGAAGCCTGGAATTAGGACAGTTTTCGTACTAGTTTCGTACGAAATGTTTACGATTTTGATATATCCCGCAGAAGAGATCAAAGCACCGATGTTTCGAGCGTAAGCAAACTAAAACTAGAAGCATCAGCTTGAATTTTCCAATCGAGCAACCTGAACTGATCCGCTTCGATCTTCTATTAAAACAGCTCATCCCCGTGGTTTGGAGCATCCAATGAAAAGGTTACAGTGCCGTTACTCGGGACTTACCGCGAGCAACATTCGTTTTTCGATACCGGAGATAGTATCGGTAAGTCGGAATTGCTATAATTGGAAATATTTTCCCTTTCCTTTCGACTCGGTCTTGCTCCGAGGTCGGCGCTCAGGAAAAGCCATTGGGAACTTTTCCAACGGGAGGAACCGTGGGGAAAAGAACGTCCATCGGAATCGTAGTTTCCCATCGATCGACGCAATTAGTGTAATTGCCAAGTCCCAACCGGCGCTTGACATATCCTCGGCAATTAATGCAGTGAAAACATCGGCAAGCTCGCAGCGTTCGTATCAGCGCGGAGCGCGAATGACGATGATCGCGCTCGTAACGCGACGACGGTGAAACTCCGTTTGGCGTTTCTTAAACGTTGGCGTCGGTAGACGAGAATTCTGGAACGATGGTTCGGGTAACGAGCGACACTCGAGCAACAGCTGCCGCCTGGAAAATATTTGCATTTGCTAGTAGTCGTCCAGACTCTCCGTTCTCCGCGTATCGATGCCTCCTCGTGGTCTGTTGTTCCTCGCCCGACTTCAATTACGGTAATTGCAACTTCGGTCATCGCCCGATGGCTCATTAGAAAGTAACGCAATTTAAACGCGGGCGCCTAACGATCGACGCACGATGATTACACCGGATGTATTCAGTTTCCCGCTTTCGTCGTTATCCGGAGAAATTGGTCCATTCCGTGGCTGAAGGTGAAGGGTGAATATCGGTGGCGTTGAGTTATGTTGTGGTTCGCGCGATATTAGAGGTTATAGTGTTGAAGCTGTCGCGCCACGTCTTCGCCTTATATTTATAATAGTTATGTTCAGTTTTAAATGGTACGTCTGGAAGAGTGAATCGAGATGCGTACGCGCGCTCTGATTGGTCGGGATTTTCTGTTAATATTTCCTTAACGAAGCCTCGGACAACTTTTTCGCTAAGGAAAAAGTTGTTCAGAATCGTCTCAGCTACCCCCCATTTCCGGCTCCTCCCCGACTTTTGGGACACCCTGTATAGGTTTGTAATTGCTTGAAAAAGTAAGTCTTGTTCAAGTCCATTCTTCTTCTTTTTTATATATTATATATCTGAAAGGGATCGTCAGAAGCTCGAAGTCAGATCCGAAACGCAATGGAATTAATTAACCTTCCTTCTCTTACACGTTTTTCGCGTCAACATGAAAATATAATACCTTCCCGAACTCCATACGTTTAGCATATACCAACAAAGAGCTAATTAATTAATCAATGTAATCCGATTCGTTTGGTATTGTCTCCATATTTTAACATGTTTACATACATACATACATATGTCCGATGAATTTCAACGTCGAACAGCATATTTCTCTTTTGTTCCTCGGTAACAATGGACCAAGAACTAGAACGAACGACAAGGATCCGATAATTGATTAGGAATTAACGAACTTTGGCTAGAGGAGGACAGAGGAGCCACTATTGCTGGCATAACTGTTGCGAAATTCCCAAAGCGACAAGACTACTGCAAAGATATCGTTTTGGTCGATAGATAAGCTACATGTAATTTTTTAATTAATTGTTAGTGAAATCCAGATCGCTCCAACGATACTTTTGTTACAACGCGTCCAGCGAAGATCGTTCGAATATGTTAGAATGATTAATCACGGGAGAACAAACGATCGTTATTCGAACGAATTATTCGTCCGAAAAGACTCCCTTCCTACAATTATCTCGAACAAATATTTTGCCTACGTTATTCAAATAACCCTGCGACGGCAGCTGAATAAGAACCGCTCCGGTCGTTCGCATTTATGCTACATTATCGAGCTAACGAATCGTTGCGTATCGCACCGACAAACTTGTAATCGTCGATAAATAAAAGCTCCGGTAGCCGAACAAACATCATGAAAATATAACAGAATATGGCAAAACGGGATTCGACGAGAGGAGGATTAAATCTTTCGTGCTCGGTGTAACGTTTTCGATTCGTATCGATTTCGGGCAATGTCCAATTGTTGAAACTAACGTCGCCAAGTGGAACAATCGATTGAATCCGTTTTTAAATTTCGAACAAAATTTGGTTCCGATAGAACGAATCGCGATATCGACTATGCACTTTCCTTTCGCGAATTTTCGTTCAAAGGTGGTTTATTAGTTGTAACCAGGCGCAGTGAGATGTTTCGATGCAATATTTCTGTTCGTTGCGAGCCAGTTACGTTCGCCGTTGAAACAGATCGTCGTGCCCTAGGGCAAACGAGTAATATGCTGCACGTAGGCGTGGACACGAAGAGGCAAAAAATGACGCGAGAAACGATTACGTTAATCAAGGTTGATCGAACGGGTCGCAGGTGCGCGAACAAGCAAATGCGTTTCAACTTTCAAACACGGGACACTTTTATGAAACGCGATTAATGGAGAAGCGGCCAGGCGAGCAGCAATAATTTCAAACCGCAGAAAGAAAATTGACCTTTGCGGTGATGTTACGATCATACCGGTTTTATTCGGGAACGATAGCGATTCCCGGTTTCAAGTGATGCAATATCTAACAAAAAATTGCCTTTGGCGGCAAAGCTCGAACAAAGTACGCAGCTACGTTATTAAAATAACACTCGTTCAACAGCTGTTTCGGTCGCGTCCATTCAAAATTAATTTCGATAGAAATAAGTACGAAATTGTTTCTAACCCGTGAAACTTGGCATATGTATGGCATGTACAAGGTCAGTTCTGGAAACGATTCTGCCGGCCGGAAACTCGAGCGGAACCCGTATCATCCCATTATCTCCTCGCGCAATAAAGCATTCCGTGGCAGTTCCTCCGTCGTCTCTTGCACGGCTCTCCCCCGCCCCTCTTTCCTCCTAGCGTTTCCTCTTTTTCTGCATCCGTCTCTTGGGAAAAAATATCAACTCGTCGTTCGCGCCGGTTTCTCTTTCTTCCGATAATTACGGAGCGTTTCGCCTTCCGACGGAAACACTTTTCGAGCTCCCGCGCCGCAAGAGATAGAAAATGCTAAATTAGGGATGCCACGGATGATAAACGACCGTTCGATCCGGAAGTTGAAACGTTAACGAAAGACATCGGCGGCGAGAAAAGTTCTAGTGGCGCAAATTGTAATCGAAGATGGAGCAGATTTAGCGGTGAGAAGATGTAACCAGTTGGCCCAAATTGTAGTCCGAGATGGAACAGACTTTGCGCCACGGAAAGGACCGTCTAATTGTATAGATGAAGAACGATAGGTGGAAAGCTTTTAAATTACGTCGATCGATAAAGGAAATCTTAGTTACTCTATTTCGAGTCTTTTGGGATAATTATACTGTACTCGAACATTTTTTTCAATCTTAGGCACCACTTAGGCTATCGTTTTGTTAATTCTGACCGTCATCAAACTGGGATTCGTCGTAATAGCGAGCAACATTTGCCATCGAATTGTTCACGGTCGAGAATTCTTCTCGCGGAGTGGAATAAATGATCGACGATCACCGCGGTGTATCTCGGTCGGTACCGCGAACGAATCAGCCCTAACCCAGTTTCTATTTCCATCCCCCCGATTCACGTTGCCTCTAATTTGATAGAGGGATGAAATGTCGCGAGGGGAACGCTAATTGCGTCGTTGAATCGACAAAAAGTCTGACTGCTCGGTTACTTCGTTTCAATTATCTCTCTAACGTAGAGGAAAGAAAATTGCTCGATCGAATTACTGGTCCTGAAATTCGTTTTCCCTGACGCGACGGAGTCTTTCGCTCCGTCGCAAGTTGAATTTAGCGGTTCCTCGCTGTCTCGAAATTCCAAAGCAGGCGAAAGAAGCGTGTACAATTTCGGCCGTATACGAAAAGGAACAGCGGAAGAATACACATTTTGGATTATTTTTCCTTTCGATTTTCCACGAAATCTGTAACGTCTCCCCTATCGGCACTTTCGATTCGCAGTTCGAAAAAGTTCGAAAAAATTCACCTGGAAACCTTTCAACGGGGTAATTGTTCAGGCGGTAAGCCGCGAGAAACCGCGAAAGAAAATCGATTTTTCCAAAGTACCGTACGAGAATGCCACCTTAATTAGGATACGACGCGACGCGAGCGAATAAAGTCGCAACCTTGGAAGTTTTTCAATCGCGGTTTCAATTTGCTCCCTCCTCCTCGTCGATGGAGCTCGTAAAGCTTGCCAGAAGACAGGGAGGTGGTCTCCCGAACGATCGGAATGCTAAATGGACCGAGAAGTACTTACTTGGGCGTCGCGGAGTCAGGGATCCCGGGATTTCGAGGGTGAAAGCTCGAACGCAGAAGCGATATCCGCGCTCGGCTCGTGTCAAAAAGTGTCGGAGCTAGAAAACCGGAGAGGACACGCGTGCAACCCGAGCCCAGGGTGAATCGATCGGTGGTTCTTGTTCCTTGAAATGGCTTCTGCACCGTTCGCGGAAGGGGCGGAGGTAATAAGAACGAGTTGCGAGGGATCGGGGACAAGATTTAAAGCGAGCCAATCGCTGCCATATAAACGTTTTCCGAATATACCGGCGTCCGTTTGGAGCTTCCAGCCGATAACAATATATACTTCCGGCTTTATCAATGCTATTTGTCTTCCGATTGAAAAGGCGGAATGAATTCAGAAAGGGCGGCACCTAAGTCGCCGGGAACGATCTCCGGCCGGCGTCGGCGTCGAGACGCCTCGATTTACGAGCAACGGGGGCCACGGAGACGACCGTCGGATTTATCTTCCGCTTCTCGCTCGCGGATTAAACAGGCCCAAATAAAGCATAGCGTGTCGCGGAGAATACGGTTAAAGGGAAATTCATTTTTCAACCGAACGCCACGCGGCACGTGAGAAAAATTCGGTATCCATCCCGCCCGGTTCTCGAAACTCGAAACGCGGATCCGTCTTGGGGACAGTTTAAACTCGCGAAACGTTTGAATAAATTTTCCGACCGGCTGCACGGGCAAATAAACAACGTCCGACAGAATTTGATCGTAACATTGTATTTATACTGGGGCGAGCACTTTACATTTATTATTATTTCAACACCCATGGGTTACTTTGGACGTAAGGGTACCGTTCGATAAACGATGGCTCTAATAACGTCGTAATGGACCCGTGGCGTAAAACTTTCGTTCCACGCAACAAGTCTCTTCCTTGTAACTCTTCCTCGAGCCACTTTAAAGTATAAAGAACAATAAAAAAAAAGTTTCTCCGATGGAAACCCATCGTTAACTTCTCCCTGCACATCCTGCAGATTCGATTCGGTCCAGTCGAGCTTACCTAAGTTCAACTACGAATAAAAAACAAACAGTTTGCACATGGTTCGCCTGGATCGTATAAAATACGCGAGTAATATCTCAGAGTATATAATTCCTCTCATTAACTCTTCGAGTCAATAGAAAAGTGTCACGTAAGGAATGCAAGTTTTCGCCTTCGGCTCGATCATCGCCCACGAGAACATAACGAATCCTCCGTGACACGTATTCACGCTCGTATCGTACATCATATATCGTATATCGTGTATCGCGTATCGTGTATCGTGTATCGTGTATCGTATGGCGTTTCAACGACCGAACGGAACCACCGAACGAAATTCTGACGAGCCCTGAAGCGGCCTTTGCGATGTTGTCTGGTTCGAAGCAAAAACAGAGGCGGCAGGACTTTTTAATTAATGCATCGCTCGTGTCTACCGACGTCCTTAGTCCCCTGCACCGAATAATTCGCGGCTGGTAAACAGGTCACGCGGATAAAGAGCCGCGAGAATCGCCTCCGCGATAAGGCGATTAGAAACGGCACACGGACAGCCTGTAAGTTTTCCCTTCCCTCCCGTAACCGTATCACCTGTTATAGAGCACGCACGCGAACGAAATTCCACGCGTTTCCAGCGATATTTGCTCGTTCGCGCGGACGAACGAACTCGGATCGTTGCCCCTTATCGATAAGTTGGGATTAGATTCGAAACTATAGAGCGAACTGTTCGATGACATAAATGGATTTGTCTCGGGGACCAAGTTGAATTGGAAATGAATTCGGAGATACGGGACTTTCAAAGGATTTTTATCTCACGCGGATGAAAGTGCTATCCGGTAATAAGAAGTACACCGCGAGGGAGGATAGGGTCAAAGAAATTTCAAGATCCGTCAGTTTTCGCTTTGCCGTCTGTTAATGGAATACAGTATGTAAGTACAGGGCGGACTCTCTAAATAAATTAATTTATCTGGAAAGAAAGTAAGTCGAAATGGAAATTAAGAAGAAGATTTTTATCCTTCGAGAGTAAAAGATATTAAAAGTTTGTTAGGGGAGGAAGAGGCGTATCGAAGCAAGATTTCTCGGTATACCACAAATATTACACGCTGTTCTCTGTAATTTAAACTTGGATCCTTTAAAGTCATACGCGCGCGTCATCTTGGAATGTATCGATAATATACGAATTGCTATCGCGCAATTCCAAATCGGTATCGTAAACCGATGGTACCTTTAATTAAGGCCAACAGCGACCACCTGCAAGTTTGAATAAAAAGTATTCAAAAGATAGATCGCCGGTGTTAGCGAGGAAACGTTTAATCCGAGGATACGGTCCGCCTCGAGGATCCCAGCAAGAGATTCTAATCGCGAAGGAATCTTGTTGGTCGGGTAATTGAAAAGCCAGTGGCTCGAGTAGACATAGTAAACATTTATTTATTTGTATCTCTTACCCTCTGACCGCGCCGCCGATAAATTCGCTGAAAACTTTGTTCGCGGTTGCATTTTATTAACATAGGCGGGGCGGGCAATGATTTATCGCACACTGGAGACAATGGAGACCGGTATTTCGCAGGCTGGTATTTTGGGTTGCAAATTAAGGAATCTACGTAATTTTTCTTCCTCCCCTGCGGAGGAATAATTGAATAAAGATGAAAACTGGTAGACGGGCCTTTAGTTAGTAAATCTTGTTTCCAAAGCGATCTTTCGTTCCTCTCTTTAAATAAAAATAATAAAAATTCACGTCCCTTTGGTTCCGAAATATTCGATCAATAATATTTAAAAATTAACCTTTTGTTTTCGTCGCGCATCGAGTAGAATGTTTTTAAATAAAATTCAGAGACTGCCCTCTTAAATCAACGAACGTAGACGAACGTAGACGTACGTAGGCGAACGTTTCCCGTTACAGTCGACGCGAAAATTCGTACGAACCAATTAAATCGTAAAATATTAGGGCACCTTCGAGCGCGGTGGAATACACCGCACCGCCGCTCGCGATACATTCACCCTTTCGATATTCCCGCGACATGAATATCGCAATTTTTATCACCGCTACAAATCACGGGGCGCGGATCACTTGAACGTGCTTTTATTCTCGGCCGGAGAAAAAAAAAAAAAAAAAGAGAAATTGTAGCCCAGGTTCGAATAGTAATTGAAACCGATCGATCCCCATCCTCCCCTTGACTCGCGACTCGCGACGCCGCGCCAACGTTTCTATTAACGCGTGCCCGATGTTTATTTCAGATGAGACGCAAATCCCAGGTCGCGCCTTCTTGCTTCTTGCTGCTGTCGCTGTCGATCGCCTCGACCTACATCGTCCCTGTCGCTGGTCATAAAGTGAGTATCGACGCCTGCATATACATACGTATCTCGAGTAACCGCAATTACGCATCGATGGCCTCAACACGATCTCAACTCGTCCGTTTACTGGACCTTTACTTATGTATAGTGCAGCTTTTCATTTGGGTAGCATTAAAATCCAGTAAACGAGCATGGAAGAGATCACCCGAAGAAATCATTCTTCGCAGGACAAAATTCTGTCGGAACTGAAACGATACCCGAAGCTCAGGTATATCTACCAAACAGTTTCGTTTCTCGTTCACCTGTCTACCTGCTCGACTACCTGCCCGTCTGGCTCGAGTGCGCGCAATATTTCTGCACGGATTCATAAATCGGCCTGGCGGCGCGTCTCTCGAAATACTTTTTCCCGGATCGCTGTCTTACCGCTCCTCGGCGTGCACCGAGCTATCGGCGTCGACGTCTGCGTCGGCGTCGGTCGGAACGGAAGGACCGCAGCCAGGTAGAGAGAAAGAGAGAGAGAGAGAGAGGACGAGGGTGTAAGAAGCTGCGAAGGGAGAATACTTGAAATAGGAGAAAGTGGGTGGGTTGGTCCCGTCGGGATCTGAGAAACGGAAAAAATAACCTACGATGAACGGAGTCGTTTGCTGTCTCTTCCGAGCGGTGTCGATTTCCTCGCCGGTGGAAATTTCTGACGCGAGGATACCGGTAGTTTGACGTCGGCTCCTCGACGCCAAAAGGAAAATGACGGCAACAACGTTTCCGAACCTTTCCTCTATTGGTTTCGAACCTATCAAATTTTCTCCCTTTCGACAGTCAGAATTCCTATCCAAACGTTTCGGGACGCTTTCATTTTCTAGAGTACTTTTTAGCTTTAAAAATGACGAAAGAATCGCCTGGGTTCATCCAATCTTCGTTAAAGCTGCGAATCCATCGTGGAACACCTTTTAAGCACGGTTCCTCCGCATAAATGAGCCCGGTTCTTTTTTCCGAAGTTTGGATCCTCGTTAATTTATTTTTCGCGGTTCATTCCCTGTGACTACGATACGTCTGTAGATAATTACTACGTTCGTCTCCCTAGGTGAACGCGAACTATGGTAGGTTTCACCGTTTGTTAGGCACCTTCTTTCACCTTTTATTCGCATAGAATTCCGACGATTGTGCTGCTCGAGGTTTCATTAGGCCACGAGCGATAAGGAACACGGTGCAGCAGAAACATGCATTACACGCGCGATGCACCGACTATACGGACGCCGACGCCGACGCCAGCTCAACGAGAACTTGACAAAGACCGGGGGAAGAATCGCAGTAGACGTTGTCGAGGGCACTCTCTTGTCCCGTTGCATCGGTATAATTCAACGATATTCGCTCGACGGTCCCTTTACCAGGGCAAGAAACGGCGTAGCCGAGGCGGCTTCTTCGAATGGATTCCGGTGCACGTTGACCCACTTGCCCGAGGCTGGTAATAATCGATCAAACTCAAATACGATTCGCTAAAATAGCATGCATTTTCTATAAACGGTTGTCAGCCGGAATCCGGGCCAAAAGTTAATTGGTATACCAGCCATTGTATAGTACGATATACCGACGCGGTGCGCCTATGGATATTAATCTAGAACTGATCTAATAATTTAGCGTTTACATTGCGCGCGAGACGGAACGGGATCCTGTCATTGCTGATTCGATCGGGAGGAGTGAAACTGACAACGCCAGCGAAATATCGCGACGGAAAACGAAGTAAATTCAACGGTGGTTGACGCTAAAACGTAAACACGAAAGTACTAGACTATCCATTGTGTGCGCTTTACGTTTGATGGAGATTAATGCAATTATTCGAGCGCCAACAGCCTCCAAGCGTATTTGACAAACATTTACATCCCACCGAAAGCAAATATAAACCGCGTTCAACGATATAGAGCTCTCGTGATTGACCACGACCGAAGGGAGATTTCCCAAACGCGAAGTGATGAAAATTAGTGGAAAAATAGCGCGACAGATTTATTTCTAAAATATTAGGTCTACCGGAATGTTCTCTCCATTCCGGTTACAACAAGTTTCAACGCGTATGCACATATTCGTCGAAAATTATATACAAATTCCAATCACGCTGACAAGATGTCACAAATAATGATAAAAATTGTATTACTCGATCAAATTTATTCTTTTGTTTTATTCTAAAAACGGACAGATGGGTAGACCTAATATGTACCAATGCAAAGAGTGCTCTTCCAAGTTGTGCATTCTTCTTAAATTGTCAATTGTAATTGAAGCAGCGACAGAGGTGAAATGCTTCGTAAGAAATATTATATATTGTATTTACAGCGTCGGTTAAAATCTAATTGCATCTAACAAGGTATACTAGGTCAGCAGCGTTATCGACGAATCCATCGGCAATACATTGGCTAAATGCGACATTTTGCACTTCGCATTTCGAGCCGCGGAACCAACCGATTAATGTATCGGAGATACGGTTTAGTCGACCCGTTCAATAATTTCGTATCCCCTATTTTTAGATTTTCTATTCATTAATTCTAATAGAAAGAAGATGAAATGCGAATAAGAAATACCAGGTGTCCCAGACTGAGACCGGCGCATTCCCTTCTTAATGGACGAAATCAGTTGGCCCCCGTTGTCTTGTCGCGAGGTAATAAAATGCCGCGAGGGAACGCTTTATGTTCGCTAAAGACCGCGGACGCGGCGCGCCATAACGACGCTAATTATTTATCAACGTTTTACGTTGTCGAGCGTCTACGCTTCGGATAACAACGGAGTTTAGATAGCTACGTCCCAAGAACGTGATCCCGAATGTCCAAAAACGGGAGGAGGCGTACGTTCGAAATCGGAAGAACAAGACGGTATGTAGATCAGCACGGCACACGGCCGTGCTTGGATTCGGTTGTCGAGGATTGTTTGTATTTACATTTATCATGGACGTCGCGCAATCAAATCCGCTTCAGGCAGCGACGAATTATCCTCGCGTACAGCCCTGGATGTACATACAGAGAGCGCGGGGACAAATGCCAAGCACCCGATCCAGCCACCTATGTGCTGGGTAAATTCTGGCACGCCAACAATTATGTTCGACTACACACCGTTACACGCGATCTACGAGACAAGTACTGTCCAGCGCGCTGCTGCTGCTGCTGCTGCTGCTGCTGCTGGTGCCGCATGCATCAGGGCAAACACTTCCGGTCAACATTAGCGGAATGGCCAGCATATACGACCGGGTATCGTTGACGGCACGTCAGATGTCGACTTGCACGCTGATTTTCTACCTTCCAATGGAATTGGATACGTTGCATCTATCGTCGACCGAGTTTGGTCGATACCACGAGATGAGTCACCGAACGTGCACCACGGGTATCGTAACCACGTTAGGTCATCTGGGCTCGCGGAAGTCCAAAAAGCCGTGATACGAAGGAGATCGAGAAGAGTTTAGGAATTACGTACGCGTCGAAACATTTTCGCGTCGTGCTTGATATTCGAGAGATCAGAGTTGTATAAAACGAGAGGGCTAATGGTACAACGCGCCGTAGCGAGGGGGTTAAAAGTTCTGCACGTTGTCGCCAGCTGTAGAGCTCGCACAATCAACAGCGGTGGTCGATAATCCGAAATAACGCGCGTTAATACAGAAAGTCCAGGAACCAACGAAATCGTCGGTCGTAATTGCATCGTACGTGACCGTCGACGGTTACGGCCGTGAACGTGTTAATGTATGTACAATTCCTTGCCTCCACCCCACACCCTCCCTATTTCGAAACGAAATCGCTATTCTTTGCGAAACAAATTGATCGTTCGCGTAACCACGTGGCGCGCGAAACGTTACGGCAACAGAGAGAGAGAGAGAGAGAGAGAGAGCGTGGATCAATTTGGAAACTAAATACAAAAGGTTGCAGGGCATATAATTACGGCGCGAAGTACTGGTGGGATTCCTGTGATCACCTATTTTAATCGATCCGCTTAGATATCGTCTAAATTATTCGTTAAAGTGACACAGTTCGTTAGAAATTGAAATGTTTGGTAGCTTTCACGCAAGTGTAATGCAAAGAATAAAATAAATCCGTAACAATGTTATAAATATAGAAAATTGTACACCGTCAACAATTCCAACCGGATCGCTTTGAAAACGTGGAGATGTTCGTGACGCTACGAACAAAAGCCGTTGCCGATATAAATCACCCAAAGGAGGTAATAATTACTCAAAGCTTAATGCTTCCTGGAGACAAGTTTTCCGAGTATTTAAATGAATCTTAAAGTTTCTGACGAAGCGTTGCCCTCCTCTCGGTAATTTCTGCGAGTAATTGAAAACACCCGTTCCCCCGAATGAACAATTTCAGGAGACACTAATGGAGGTAGGGAGCGGAGCGACGCGGGCGCGGGCGTTCCCATAAATCTGCCGGTGAAATAACGTAACCGTGGAAACGAATGGATCCTGAAACTAGTAATATTTTTCGATGTCGTTCTCATATTTCGACTTCGTATATTAAACCCGGAGCATCCGTGCCGCCACACGCGTGTTCGCTTCGAGAATCCTCGGACCAATTCCTGCTTCCTTTCGCTCTCCGTAGTACTCCGCAGCTCCACACACGGCCACGATACGATCACCTATACGCTCTCGCATTCCACGATATGAAAAATCGAACACATACCGACTGGAATCACTCGGTATCCGACGTTTTTGTCCCCTGGTATCGATACTTGGTCATCCTACGGCGTCCGGACAGGGGTTGGAAACTTAACGTCGAACGGATGTCAAACGATGAAAGATGGGTCCGACTCTCTGCCACATTCCCTTCGAGTTTCGACTATTCGAACCATTACCACGGAACAGATGTAAATTTGTAAAAAATACATTGCCAATTTCCTAGAGAAATTGTTTCTTCGAAGAGGACCACCGAAAAACGAACAACATTTTCCGAGAAAATTTTCTCTCTTGAGAAAAATCCTTTCCTCCGAGTGACCAAGTCATTAAATTTGCGAAACTGGAATATCGACTCTTCTCGATAGAAAAGATTACAAATATCGTTCGAAGCTCGAAACTATAGCCCTTAATTTTATTTTATATCAGCTCGATCAATCGCAGATGGCATCGCCACCATGAATTATTCGAGTTGGCGAGTTCCGGGGGAGACCTGATCTTTTATTTCGTTGCGCGGAAAACAGTCGGAAAGCTTCGACGCGAGATACGAAGGAACTTCCCGTCTCGAAGTTTCTTGCCGTCTACTCCCTCTCTCTCTCTCTCTCTCTCTCTCTCTCTCTCTCTCTCTCTCTACGCAAAGATATTAATTTTCGTAAGAAACGATGCTCGCGTGAAAAGCTCTTAAATACGGTACAAATACGTAGAAACTATTCGCGTCTGGTGATAAACTTTTGTCATCAAGTCTCGACTTTTCCGTTTCAAGCTATTCCGAGCCCTTTCGGATCCGATGCATGCAAGCCGCGAATAACGCGATCGATAACAATTTCCTTACGATGCCCTCGATCATCCACTCGAACCATCCGACTCGTAATTTTCGTCGACGCGGTAGTTTTACTTTTTCCAAGCTCGATCGTGCCTAATCGTGGCTTTCATCGATTCTCCCGGCGAGCGCGAGGTGACTCTTTCTTGACCCCCTCGCTTTAACCCAGTTTCCTCTGCAGTTCTTACGTATGCATTTTTTTTTTTTTTTCACTGCTTTCAGCACACGAGGCGACACCGAGACTTCACAGCGGCCGAAAGCTACGATGTGTCATCGTCCAGGATCGACAGCCCCTCGATGACGATATCGCCGGCGATCGATCGATCCTCCCTAACCGAGGAGTCATACTTCCCTGAAAGTAAGCGGTGATCCGATGATTAATCTATTCCCGCAAAAAAATTCGGGACACGCGGTTTCAGCGCGGTTTTATATTATATCATATTTTTATTCGCTTACCCGAAACGGACCTCTCCCTTGACGGATACAGGGCTGTAAGTAAACCGCGAGTGCAAACTTCGGGGCCTGATAGAACTCGCGGAAGGAATCAGCATTTAATTTGCAAGTCGATAGATCTTTTTACGCCAGTCCTGTATCAAATATTTTCTTTGGATTTCCGTGGTTACATAGGACCGAAAGATTATGCGTATGGTACCGAGCAGGATCGAAAACTTTAACCGAAACTATGCATATTTTATTATCAACTCGATACATCTTCGTAGGACTTTATTTAGAAACAATTTGGAAGCTTGAAAGTCTCGCTTAAACTCAAAAAAGATTGCACCCAGGGCAACGTACTTTTACCTACGTAAAACTTTTGACTAACGAATTAAAAATGAATATCGCGCGTTACCCTTTGAATAGAAATCAAAATTTCAACTTTTCCCGAGAATATTCCCGTAACGAACAAAGGAGAATTTCGAATGATTAAGAAATAATTCGAATAAAGGCTGTCCCCCTGATAAAACACGGCGAAACGAGCGAGAAGCGAGAAGGATGCATCCATCTGCAAGGTGTAAGGTACGGCAACGTTTCGCTGGGTTTTTTCTTTCACCCTTAACGCAGGACGAGAGAAAATTTGAAAAGAACCGACAAACATGTCCGCACGCCGGAAAAAATTAACGAACGCGTTTACACGCGGCATGCATTTGATACGGGCTGGTAAGGATCAAAAGCCAAGCGTTGCAGTTCACCTGTATCGCGGACTCTTTATTCGAGTTTGCAAATTACTCAAAAGCGAATTTTCTTTGTTCGCGTCGCGCGCGTTATTTTCTCCATGGACCGGCTCGAATATGTTTTCATTGAAAATCTCGGATGGATACACTTTATTCGACTCGAGATAATACGGATCGCTTAAAAAGTGATTAGAGCGAGGCAAAAGAAAATTATTTGAAATTTGAAGCGATTTCAAATGGGACGGATGAAACGAAAATTTTTACTCGTACCTTTGAGACAGAAATTTTCCGCTTGGTCGCCAGCGATAGTACCGGATATTACGGGTATTGCGTCTCGAGAATGAAACACTGAATGCCAATGGAGACCTTCGTGGTTCTTTCTCTGCTCGCGCCCGGTCTGGGGAGAGGCTGAAATTAATTCTTCTTTGGAAGCTTGTTCGGTTTCTCAGGCTAAATGATACGCCGCGAGAATCGCGTACAAGATGAGCCCGCAAATTAATAATATGGCGACTATATAGAATATCGCGCACATTCCGAATCGTGACTGAGCTCGCTATAATGGAGGACGGAGGACCAAATTGCTCCCAACGCCCTCTATGTCTCGCGCATAACTTCTGCTCGGGGTAAAGTAAGTAAATAATTTATATGTACAATGGGTCGTGTTTCGTATTCGTCCAACCAATCGCTGAGATAACAAAAGCAAAAGAGAGATGTAGCGCGTGATTTCTTCTATAATCAAGTAAAAAAATATAATCGGCGTTTTTGTCGTGATCTCAGTTTTCAAAATGAGCTTTCTTTCAACTGTAGCAGGTTCACTCCCAGCGAAATAAAATATTGTCAGGATATTTCATATAGGATATAGAATAGATATACAGGGTGTCCCAAAACTCGGGGACGAGCCAGAAATTGGGGGTAGCTGAGACGATTCTGAACGACAATTTCCTTTGCAAAAATGTCGCATGGGGCTTCGTTAAGGAGATATTAAGAGAAAACGCCGACCAATCAGAGCGCGCGTAGACCGTTGGAGCAACCGCGGTAGCGACGGCGCTGAGCGGCCGCGGTAGCGACGGCGCTGAGCGGCCGCGTCAATATCCTTCGATGCACGTCGAGTCACTTGTTCGCGTACGAGAGCGGCTACCTAGCGCGTAGCCACCGCTACCGCGGCCGCTCCAACGGTCTACGCGCGCTCTGATTGGTCGGCGTTTTCTCTTAATATCTCCTTAACGAAGCGCCATCCGACATTTTTGCAAAGGAAATTGTTGTTCAGAATCGTCTCAGCTACCCCCCATTTCCGGCTCCTCCCCGACTTTTGGGACACCCTGTATATTTAAGTAGGTGGAAATATTACACATAAACGGTACGGGCACGTAAAAGTCCTGCGTTCGTAGGTCGAACGTCACCGAATATAGTTCGTTGACGCAATTAAATAAGTAATACTTGAAATTTCTTGGTGCTGCAATTTAATGTTTCAGCACGAAAGACTCGCGTAACGCTTTCCGTTCAGTGAGAAATTACGCGAGAAAAGGCAATGTTTGGAGAGTCCTTCTTCTACGAGATTAAACAATATTCGTTTACCGTAGCTAATTCTTAAAGTTTACTTTCCGCAAACACTTTCTTCTCTACAAATTTCCATGGAACAATCGATTTCCCGTGGACCTGTTGAGTACTTTCGCGACCGACTGTACGTACGTATACCGAATGCCCACGAATTAGGTGGATAAACATCGGGGATCGCGTTCTATTCGCTCGGAAGATAAAAAGAAACGACGCGGTCGGTGAATCTCTTTTCGAGTCGCGAGCACTTTCAGTTCGCGGTGGAGGGTTGCGAAAATATACACTCGGCGAATTCGTAAAAGTTCGATCTCGAAACGGATATTGCTCTATCCTTCCGCTGTGTACAATGTGTCGAGCTGACTTACATACATACGGTACACGTACATGTATAGCATGGTCGCGATAGCGATACGTACCGTTACCGTTTACTGTAAACGCAAGGAAAACGATGACGGTAGCTAGAAGAGCACCTCTGAACAGATTTACGTATTTCGCTATCATCGCGTAATTTCCGAGCAACCCGGTTGCGTTTATTTTCAACGGCGAAAGCAAGTCGCGTCGCGAATGATCGTCGACGCGATATCAAGTATCAGAAAATAATAGAATTCGCGTTAACGCCTGCCACGCCGACGTTTCATTATCATCGACGATGTACATAATTGCTCGCTGCTTTGTTATGAATATCACGTGGGAACACGAGCGTTAATTAATGGGGTTTGCGAGCGAGCGTATTAACCATGCCAATCTGCACGTAGAGAAACGATACACGAAAGAATATAATTAGAGTTTCACGTGACGCGTAGCGCTACAAATGCGAGAAGTAGATTTATCTCTCGCCACATGATCGAGGATTCAACGTTCGGCGCGTCATTACCTGTAGCCTGTCGCATAAACGAGTGTAACGCGTAATCTCTGTTGCGTTTCCATCCAAATTTCTTGCTCGTGCACACTTTTATCGAAGCGTACCAATCGATATAGTCAACTACCGTTACCGAATAAACAAACCGTGGCAAAATTATGCGCGGGAATCACGACGCGTCGTTTTAATTCAACGCCGAAATGAACGTTACCGATCGGCGGGTCGCGTAAAAATTGCCACCTGCTCGTTGAACGTTCCGTTTAGGAAACGACGAGGCTTGAAATGTCTCGAAACAATTAAACGAGAGAATTTATAGCGTCGCGGGAATGCATACTTAACAACGCGAAATCCTCCGATAGTTTCAACAACTCTCAATTGTAGGAACCTTCGGTACGAGGATTCCATTCTGAAGATCTGAAACTTGATTTCTGGGCCATTACGAATTCTCGAATAGTTGCGCGGATACGTTCGCTTGTGTATATGTATGTATATTGGTTCGCGACAGATTTCAAGGGTCTTTGGGAGCCTACGGCGAAACAGGAAACAGGGAGAGCAGAGACCAAGAAAACTGACGGTTCCCCGCGATTTTTCTGCCACAGTTGATCCCTGCGCAAAGAAATATTGCGGGCCCGGAAGGGAATGCGAGCGTTCGCCCAACGGCACCGTGGCCCTTTGCGGCTGTGTGCGAAAATGTCCACGAAGGCATCGACCTGTTTGCGCGAGCAACGGACAAATCTATACCAATCATTGCGAACTCCACAAAGCGGCCTGCATCTCTGAGTCTCCTCTGACCAGAAGCAGACTCGTGAGATGTCTCCACCACGGTAAGAATTCCGCTACGATTCTTTTCCTATTTTATTCTCATTGGCAACTGTTTAATCTCGTTGTACATTTTATTTTTACATGGAAATAATTTGCTCGCGATTACTTCGAGTTTAAGTCACACGGCGTAATAGAAAAATATCTATGTAACGCGAATACGAAAACGATAACGAAACTTCCGTGTAATTAAACTTGTTATCGTTAGATATCGAAAACGCGCACACACGAAGGACCATGCACGCGAACCGAACGTCACCCAAGCCTGAGAACATCGTCTCTTATCCGAGAGCCAGGGATCACGAGAAGGATGACTTGAAAGATAACTTGATCCCGGAGAAGGACGATTTCGACTCGAAAGGCTGCACGAACCAGGAATACGAAATAATGAAGGTAGGAGACACCGAACAATTCATCCTCAACCGTTCGGATGGACAGCAAACTTAAACTAACTTCAACCTAAACTTAAACTGTTGAATTTCAATACGTCTATTTGAGTATATTACACGTTTCTTTAAAATTTCATTAAATTTCTGCGACCCTGCCCGTGCTCGATGCGCTAGCCAACAATAATATAAAAAATCATATCGCACGTATTTTTTGCCCAGAAGAGTAACGAACTTAACAAACGGCCGCTTCTGTGCCAACGCAATCCACCGACTACAATCTTGATTAAACGCCGCATATCCGCTAATATCTTGTTCTCCCTACAGGATAATTTGCTTCTCTATAACCACGCGAGATTAATGGCCCAAGATAACCATAGCAAGGAATACCTTGTCAGTATAATGTTTTCGCACTACGATCGGAATAACAACGGGAACTTGGAACGCGAGGAGTTGGACCAGGTATACACGCCACAAGTATATATCGTATATTATCGTAATAATATCTCCTCGGGGATTTCATCTTGTCAACGATCGCCTGACTCTCGGAATCGAGTTGCTCGGAAATGAAATCATTTCTGTCGCGTTCACTGTTCAGATCGCGGAGAACGAAGATTTAGAAGAGCTGTGCAAAGGCTGCAGTCTGGGACACATGATCAGTTACGACGACGCGGACGGCGATGGGAAACTGAACGTGAACGAATTTTACATGGCGTTCAGTAAACTGTACAGTGAGTACGCTTGTAGTAGGGGGAAAAGGGAAACGAGCAGAGTTAGAGAGAATTTTATTATATTGTACACGTATTGTATAATTGCAATATTATATACACAGAAGAAGATGAAGAAATAATTGATAATTCATTATTTAATATCGAGAAAAGAAGGGATTTTACCTTGATTTCTTTCCTGTAATTTGTAGGCGTTTCGGTAGTGTCTCTCGATAAATCTCTCGAGGTGAATCACATATCCGCGCGAGTGGACGATAACGTTGAAATCAAGTGCGATGTCACCGGTACACCGCCACCGCCATTGGTGTGGCGACGGAACGAAGCCAATCTGGAAACTCTGAACGAGCCTGAGGTGCGAATCCCTGTGTACTTTAATAGCTGTCTTAAAAACTGACCATTTCATGTTCCGTAGATACGAGTGTTCAGCGACGGCAGTCTCTACCTAACGAAAGTGCAGCTGATGCACGCTGGAAATTATACCTGCCACGCCATCAGGAACCAGGACGTCGTGCAAACACACGTACTGACAATACATAGTAAGTCCTCCGACGGCGTTCAGCGTCGCCACGATATTTATTCGAGTTTTGTCTAATTCGTGGTACTTTGCGGTCAGCTGTCCCCGAGGTGATAGTAACGCCGCGGTTACAATCGAAACGCTTGGGAGAAGAGGCGATCGTAAAATGTCACGTGGCCGGTGAGCCTCTGCCGCAGGTAGAGTGGCTGAAGAATGACGAACCTTTGAACCTCGAGCAACCGGGCAAATACGATCTCATTGGCAACGGCACCAAACTGATCGTCAAGTCTATCGATTACGCCGACACCGGAGCCTACATGTGCCAAGCGAGCAGCGTCGGTGGTGTCACCAGAGACATCAGCAGTCTTGTCGTTCAAGAACAACCTACGTCCAGTAAGTCATCGGCAGTATTTCGTTTTCATTCGTTCAGACTTTTAATAATAAACGAAACTGCGAAAAGGAGAAAGTATTCTTTTTTGTTTGTAACGCGCAATCTGTTATATTGCACTTACGTACTTAGTTCTCTGCCAGACAGTGAGAGAGTCGTTAAGGAAAGTAGTCGAATTAATCGTAGGCTGGCAAGAATGGTCTATAACGTGTGGAGAATCGCAAAAACGGTCTTGATTAATCGACGCTAATAATAGTTGTTTCGTATCTAGCAGCCGCAAGCGAGGAGCGCAGGTTCTTCTCTTTCCACGAATGGGGCATTTTGGTGTACGAGCCTTCCACGTGTCGGCCACGACACGAGATTCGATCGACGGACGTTATTCCTGGAACTCAAGTAAAGCTATCCATCTACCTATCATACGCTCAGATTCTCGTTATTCTCTACATTCAAAAAGCGACGTCTTCGCATCGTCGCAACGATGCAACTTCGTTATTTCGCGCGGCATCTCCATACCGTCCACTACCGTCGCATCGGTGTACATATATCGTTAGCTAGAAAAAACATCGAAAATCATAATTTGATCACAGATTCAGATTAAAATTTTTCCTTTCCTCTCAAGTTTGCCCTTCTCCTCTCTGCTCTCTTCTTATACATCCGTTTACTTTTCGGTTCTTGCACGTTAGGAACGCGTTTGCGGAATCACAGATGTTCCGTGCTCCTGGGGACGTGCCATTAACGTTGCAAACCGGTACGTTTACGTCAGCCAACCCGACAAAGACCGGGTACTGGTTATTAGCAAGATACAAATGGTTATAGTAGATGTAAGTAAACATTTTCTTCTTTTCGATCGATCGCGTATGGTATCGTACGCTACAAACAAGTCAAACCAATTACTGGTCATTTCTAACGCGCAGGTGATACCCACTGATAAGAATCCTGTTCAACTCTGGTACGTAGCTTCCCTCGATCAAGTGTGGCTATTAAATTGGCGAAATGAAAAGGACATCGGTGTGAAAACGGTACAAGTGATCGAGGATGCTGGTCAGAAGAAGAAACACAAGGCTATCCGACCGGAGCCAATCGATGCACAGTTTGATATCATCGAAAACATTTATATAGCAGAACCACAAGTAAATCTTTCGGTTGATCAACTTCGATTTAGCTTGATTTCGGCGAGGATTTCCTATATTTATGCGGTACATATTCTATTTAGGATATCGATCATCCATTCAAGTACGGTTACGTGAGTCACACGGACCAACGCAGCATGTACAAGCTCGATCTAAAGAACATGAAATACACGCGTGTCGCTGATTTCAGTTCTTACAATTGCGTTCCAAAGAACGTCCAATTCTCGGTTCTTTGTGAGTAATCTTTCTAATGTCATTTACGTCGACGATAATGTCTCATAAATTTCGAAGTAACCCGGTTGCGTTTCAGATGGTTTTGTGATAATCGAATGTCGGGAACCAGTTACCAATCGTCCGACGGGTCAACTACTGTTGGATTATCTCACCGACACAGTTCTTGTTCACAAACCGAAACTCCTAGGACGGCCAACGATATCGCCCGATTCCAGGCACCTTGTCACCTTAGACAAACAAGACACAGGCGTGACTCTGGTCGTGCAAGAAATATCATGTACTTTAAGCATTTTCTCTCAAACTTTACTATTGCCACGTTTACCATTATCGTTTATGGCGGTTCACCGAAATGGCGTCGTTTTACATTGCAGCTGAAGGCTTAAAATTCGCATTTGACGTGAAGACGACATTGAATATCAGCGACATCGCCCTTTATCCGTCACAGACGACGCACGGTTATGACATCTATGCGTCATCCATCGACAAAGAGGACATCCTCTTCCTCGATTTGTCCACTGGTGAGATTCAAATATTCGTACGCGTGACTTATTATAGAAACAGAAGGCAGAAAGAACCCTCTGATTTGAAATCAGTAATTAGATTCAACCGATTTAATTTTCGGCAACTCGTAAAAAGTAAACGATTTAACTTCTTTCTTTGCAGGCAAAGTTGAAATGATAACAGGTGTAGGAAAAGCCACGCCGCCAAATTTAACCAAATGGGGAAACCCGAACAGACCGATCGTACAAAGCGGCGTGTTTGGCAAATACATGGTCAGTCCATCAAACGACGCGCTCTTTATCCTGAACGGTGAAACCCGAACGATAAACTGCGAAATCGGTGGCCTAGTACATCCCGGAGCAGTGGTATGGTTTACAGTATCTTTACGTTAAACAATCGAAAATTCTGGCAACGATACGCAGAACGTCTAGATAGATAACAATAGCGAAATACTGGGATACAGATATCGTGCATCGTCGCATTCTTTCATCGAGAAGATAGTGTAAACGGTTTTCGGTGTTCATTCTTTCTTTCTTTTGATTCTTTAAATTAGACGAAGATGCGGTTCAAAGAAATTTTCAGTAATATATTCAAACACCGACACCATTATTCGTCGTTATCGTTAAACCATTAAGAATTTTCCGGTACCGATCTTCAGTAATTATGCCGCATTTGCGACACCATCGTGCGAACATTTTGATCGTTATTATAAACGCGAACATTTGCTCGCGAAACGTTATCGATAAGACTTTTTAATGTACATACATACAAAAGATCGTCTTTTACATACAGTTAATGTACCTAATCGTTACTCTATCGGTGGCCTTAGTTTTCCTCAATTTTCGTATATCCTCCATGTTTGTATCTATATATTTCTAACCTTTTTTTTTTAAACTTTTAAACTAGAACAGTTTTCGCGGTATTTTCGCCCGAATGAATAGCCATCTAGCGTTTAAGAAACCGAACTAATTTTCGGAGTTTGGTCAGCGCTTCTATCGGGAAAACGCTCAAGTTTGTCCTTGATAGTTCCTTTTTTGACTGTTAGATGGCGCCACTTACACTGTTCTTTTTTTACCGACATGATGGTAATTTACCACAGGTCGGTAAAAATCCGCGAGAATGGCGCCATCTAGCAGTTAGAAAAGGAACTAATCGAGAACACACTTGAGCCTTTTCCCGATAGAGGCGCTGATCATACTCAGAAAATAGTTCGGCATGTTCACCGCTAGATGGCGACACCGATTTCCCGCGGGAAATTCGAATTTCTTTTTATGCGGATTTAGTGATTACTTTAAAACATGATTCGTAAGTTTTACGTTGATTTGGTACTCGAAACCAAAACATAAAAACGTTTATTGTGGGCTGTCTTTTAAAGATATATATATATATGTCGCGGACATTTTTGTTGAACTTTTTATGCTCAATAATTCTTCCGTAAACTGTTTAGAGATATCTTTAAGCGTGAGCAAAGAAGTTTTTTCGTCACTAGCTTCGTTAAAATTCGTATCGTATTCGGCTCCCTTTTATCATAGAATAATGTTTCATAAACGTATACCTTCCTTGAGAAATGCTTCATAATAGTGAAAACCGCATAAAAACCCGTCAAATGGTTCTGGAGATTAGCCCGAACAAACAGACAGACGCCTACCAGGAACTTTATTTTAATATTATGTAGGGATATTTCGAATAAATTTTCAATGGCTATAAACTATACAACTAGTTTCCGAGACAGCGATCCATGATATTCGTTATATCGTACTATCTAATACAGATAGTAAATTTAACACACGGTTTTACTGATACCTGAAAAACTTGGGAACCTGACGTTTTTATTTACAACGACACAGTTGAAATTCTTTTGAAACGATGTTGGGAGTCAATAATATATTATGATATATATAGTCAATATATATATATTATTATATATTGCTAGCTAATTAATTGATTAGAAATCGAAGAATAATCACTTACAAGATCCGAGTGAACACAAAAATATAGTACAGTATAGTCATCTCTAATTGGGGCGAGAATTTTTACAATAAAACGTTCGAACGTGTAGGATGACGATATTATAATACAGTTATCGGGCCACAAATAGCACACTGACAACGGGTATGATGATTATGTATTATACGCATGCGTGTTTCATCTTTGTGCGCGTGCGTGTGTGTATGTGTGTGTGAATACGAGCATTAATATATACATATATACATGTATACATATACATAAATATATATACATATATTTATGTATACATATATAACAAGTAAAATGAATATCTTGTAACAAAATTACAACAAAACTAATTTAATAAATAATCTGCAAATACAACGTTCGTTTTTGCTACGCAATGTACATGCAGATTACAAATAGATGTTAGCAGTCTTGTATCCGTTCGAGTAAAAATGAAACGATGATACAGTGAATGTTTACAATCTATCGTTAAACGGGCATATTTTTAAGTGTCTTCTAGTCGTAACGTTCACCTTTTATTCGCTAATAAATTACGTCTGTTCAAAATCCTGTCTACTTTTAATCACCTACTGTACAAAGTCGACCGTACCTTTACGCTCTATGATCCGATATAAATATCTTCAGTCCTTTTCAAGTGTACTAACGTACCGCCACACATAACCTGCTTTCGCGTTAAACATCACTGACATTACGGCAGCATCGTAAGGAAAGTATCTTTCGATCGAATAGTAAACAATCGCCGGAGAAAAACACACAGCTACAGGTTAATCGTAATCGACAGTCAGCGAATTTACACATTTATATCGCGCACGCTGCACTGTCCGTAGCTTGTTCGTAAGTGGAATTTCCGAATACGGAGAAATTGGAAAATAGAAGGAAGAGAAAGAGATACGAAGGAGACGGACCACGAGCGGTTCACTAGGAGAAATAGATAATGAATTGCGTAAGCAGTTTTCCATTCAACACGACGTAGTCCGATCAACACGTAAACGCAACACTTGGTAAACCTCTTCTTCAACTTCCAATAACCTTTCTTCTTCACCACCTTTTTAATCTCATCGGCATTTATCCAGGTTTGCCAGATTTTTTGATTCAGCACTGGTTATATATTGCACGGTTTTATATTGGTCCCTTGCCGACTGTAAAAAAGTATGTAAGCGTTGCTAAAATCTTCGTCTTGAGGTTTCTGCCTGCTTGTGATTTCATCGTTGTAGTAATACCACACATCGGTTCGAGGATTTTTCGCATACGCCGTGTAGTGTCCAGCCGATACACCTACGGTTCCATTAGAAATATAACAACACTATGAATTCAGATATCATTCGAGTAAACATACAAACAAACAAACAATATGTACCTCCGAAATGACAAACGCAGGCGTAGAGATCGTACAAGTGTCGACCTACGCTTAGACCAACTAATGGGAATGTGACTTTGTCATCCAACTTCATGCTAGCACACTCATAAAACACAAATCTATAACAGACGTCATAAAAATGAACAACAATTATTGATTTCATATCGAAGAAGAGTAGAATTTCTAGGTTGTCGTACAACTAATAATAGACGTACCGTTTCAAATACACTATGAGGAACTTGGGGTATCTGTGAACTGTAAGCGTTTTCGTTGCGCACTGGTTTCGTTCGCATTTTGGACAAAACCAAGGATTGTGTTCGTCTAATATTTCACTGAAAATACACAGAAATTATAAGTTGTAATAATAATCGCATAAATAAAATCTTCAGGACGTAACGTCGTAATCATTATTATTATTATTATTATTGGAAATAAAGTTCACCTCTGACTAAATGCTTGAAGGCAGTCGTACAAAGACAGCGGATGATGGGGCCTCTGTTTGCTAACGCTGACATGATCGATCGGAGGTGATATCTTAGGAACGTGCTCCGTGTAACGCACAGCCAAAGTATCACCGTTTTGCAAGACTACCATCCCATTTTCCGGCACGCTACACCCCGTGCAATGCGCAGTGTAGATACAACGAGAACAATGGTGACCCTACAAGAATTTCTCTTTACTTGTTCAACTCTTCAATTTATAAAATCGATCGATCGTTAAGTCACCAATATCCGCGAGCATAAATGATAAATCTCTGACCTGGCCTGTAACAAAATGAAGCGTGTAACTTCCTTCGTGCGGCACGTTTCTCCTCACGATATCGTACAAGTCTTTAGCGTTCACTCTTGAAGGTAATCTCAGTAAATGCGGATAACCGAAAAGCTTTGTCCCTTTACGGTTATTTGTTGTTTCATTGGTCGTGTCGTGACGTAGAACCAACGGTACGTTTAAGATTTTAACTGCGGGCCTTGGTCGGCCCGTTTGATCTATTTTAATGAAAGACGATGCAGTCACGTACGATGTACACACTGGACACTTGTGAGGTTCCGTATGATCCTTGAAGTAGTTCTGTTAATGTTCAATAATGTATAACGAAGGAATTAACCAAGCAAGCGAAGAACTTGCTGTACTTGGAATAAACGCGATATTTCTGATATCCTATATTAAAGTATATCGTGCGTAGTAGATACCCTCAGTATATGGCAGCTTCAGATTAGTCTGAATTGAGTTCCAGAACATAAGCAGTCTGGCTTGCGGATTGTACTCAAATAGCGAATCATACGGGTTTCCATCTTTACACTTCCAAACGCCTCAGCTTGAACAAAGCTTCCCGGGCTAATTGGTAATGCAAAGCTATTTCTGGTTCCCGTACGTATCCTTATGATACCGTCCGGCTAGAACGTGCGTTGATTTAATCTCAGACCTTCCCGGGGTGAAATAGTGGTAACTGTGTACCTTGGCTGGTGTACCCCTACCGCTAGATTGAAGCTGCCGTTTTCATCATTGGGTATTCGTGTATGCGCGAATAAAATGTTGGCAATAGTACAACAAGTTGAGAAGTTAACGAAAAAATCTTTTCATTTCATATATTGAACATCGTTTTCATCGATATATTGTACGAGTATCATGGCAATAGGATCATATTATAGTAAATTGTAGAAGGAAGTTTACCTCGATGCAGGTATCGCACATAACGACGTTACAGCTCTTCCCGCTGTGCCTCTTCAAATCTCCATCAAATTCCTCGAGGCAAATCGTACATGGTACTTCCTCTCCCGTAATTGTACACTTTTGACAGGCATCGGCGTCCAACACACGATCCCCGTCACCATCTGGCACTGAAGTGTAAGCGTCAGGCGGTTCCGTGAGTTCAAAGGCGTATATAGATCGATTCGTATCATTGATGTGTCTCAACAGTATATTGTCATCCTTAAATTTAAAACCTTCATGTACAATCCAACAGTGATATTTCCGTCTAGTGTGATAAGCTACAGCAAGCAAGGTATGTAAGTCTCGATACCTACGGTGCAAGGGTAAAATAAGGAGTTGTGACTGCATGCGGGCTATTAATAAGGTAACAGACAACAAAAAAACAAGATCAGAAAGAACAGAAAGGGAACCCGACAACAACGAGAAACGAATCTGTACGATGAACTGTAGCCCCGTAACTATGTCTTTACGTTACGGGAGTGTTCTTCCATAATCCTGAATTGTTCTTGGAGGGCAGTATCAACGATTACCAAGACTGTACGATAAGCCGCTTTCTTCACCCTCCGTAATTATGCTGTTACAAAAGATTAAAACCCCATCGCCGTTTTTACATAAAATCAAGAGAAACTGAACTTTGTTCTTACTCGAAAATAAGTACGTTCGATATTATATTCAACGTAAATATCATATGAAGAATATATTGCAGATTTATATTGAAACAATACAAATTCGTAATACATGCACTTTAGGTGTCCTCAACCACTAAATACATAGCAGATTAAATAACACATATTATCAGCTTACCAGAATCTTTGATATATGATTTTCTAGAACTTCGGCAAGGGCAATATTTGCTACTGCAATGTTTTCCTTGTCGAGCGTTTTTAAAAGTTCTTCTTTCAATTTTCCAATGCGCGATTGCTTGTTTAACGAAACAACACATTTTATAGGTTGATCGCCATTAGCAGGTACGTATGTAACGTTCAACTGTCTTTCCATTGCATGGGGTAGAGGCACTGATAAATACATAAAAGGCTCATACGTAACAGAAACGTGCTTACATACCGCGCAAACAACCTACAATGAAGAAGGAAACATTTCCTAATATCTTCTCTGTTGCATGTTTCAGGTAAAAAATTTCAACTAAAATCATGATATATTTAATAAATTTGAAATCATATGTATCGGTAGAATGAGTCTTGCCTCTCGTGCTTCTCAAAGCAAGAAGGTATAGCTACGGAAAATTATTTTAGGAGACACTTTAATGGTAAAAGTCAATTGTTTGACATTACCCCAACGTATAGTCTCCATTTGATAAAATAAAATGGTATAAAAGTATTGTAAAATTGTACCTTGCTCTTAAACTGTCCCTGAAAAGTATCGACGATAATACTCCTATTAGACCTTAAGTGTTTTGCCCAATGTTTATCCGCCTCGATCTCATCTTGTGCCGCTATAGCACCGTTTCCGTAACTTTGAACCCGTGTGCATTGAGTACTAATGCTTCCAAGACCGTCGCGTTTATGATTCTTCTCTTGATCATCGAGTCTCATTCGTTTTACATTACATTTTTCTAAACCGTTGTCGTACTCTATATCGGAACCGCTTGACGCGTAATCTACACCACAATTGACTTTTTGAACGTTAACTTCTTTTATTCTTTTCACACTGACACTTTTATTGTCGAAATCATGATTCTCCATTAGATTTGAGTTGTCCAAAGGCATTCTTCGAGCGTTTTCTTTTGGAAACTTTTGAGAATCATAATGAATCTCATTGTTGCATTCCTGTTGCGTCACTAAGAAATTCGCATTGCTAGTTTTCGCTTCTTTATGAATGTCGTAAAGCCCGTGATATTTGGGAACGTTTTTCGAAAGTTCGATTAACGTATCCAGTCTCAACGAAGGTGTAACGTCATTTCCTTTGTCGTCAACTTTATTATGAATGAAAGTGTTTGCTTTTACTTCAACAGTTTCATCGGAATCAAGAGTCTCTTCATCGTCATCGCCATCGCCATCGTTGAAAGGTGATCCACGGGGTGAATTTGCAACGCTATCCAACTCGGCTATTGGCGAATCTAAATCTGAGGGTTAACGTTGAGAGATTAAATAATCTTTTATAATGTTTTTTTTTTGCTACTTATGAAATTTGTAATGAATATTTCTACCTCTGGGAGAACCAGCCATTGTGACATTAGGACTATTGGGACATTCCGGCGATGGCAAACAATCATACATCTCCAACAAATCTGTATTACAGTTAGAATTACTAGTGACCGGAGACATGACTTTTCCATTTGCATTCTCAACTGAATTAATCGAGTTGGCAGTCGTTGTAGACGATGGAGTTTGACAATTCTTTGTACACTTCGCTGTGTTCATTTGCTCGTGTAACGAGTCCAATAGAAGTGCAAGAAATTCTTGACAATCGTGCTGTCAATTATTATTATTATTTTTAATAATTATTCCAATATTTCCACTAACGATTAAGTAACAATTTTACAAAAAGTAAGATAAATTTACTTACCTGTCTGTAATCTTTAAATTGTGAGTGATACGCCCCTAAGGTTTGCTTAAATTCAGTTGGCCTGAGGACACTGTATCTGCCAGACCACATTTTTCCAAGGAGCACGCTAAAATGTGCCATCAGCGATCCTGGAGGAGGTAATTTCTCCCCCCTCTGCTGTAAATCCAAAAAATGTCGCAGAACGGGTGGGGTTGCAGTTAAACATTGCAAACCAGCAGCCATAAAACAAGTATTACCAAGATTATGTAGACCGCATACACCCGCGCGTAAAACTACATCCTCTGAAAAGTAAAGAAATAAAATGTCACTTACATTATAAATTTAAAAGAGTAATCCATTCGAAAATGTTTATACCCACCCATCGGCGAATCATCTTGAGAATCTCCTCCTTCCGAAAACAAATTGTTTAAAGCTGGAGCACCAGGTGGTAAGAATGGACCGTGTTCTATACCCGTTCCGCTATCGCCGATAGGATCTGCACCAATGCCTGCGATATCAATTAAACCGGGTGGTGGTGGAAGTGGAATGGCATAATCTGACGTAGAACTATTCGCTTCCGTCCTATATCCAAGTTAAATTAGTAATGTAACTTATATATTATATATACAATGGTTACTAAATGTCTTGTTAAAAATATTAATTGTACCATGTATCTTCTATACCCATATTAACTTCAGATGAAAGTAATTTATCCTCTTGAAGAGTAAGCGTATGATCTAAGGAAGATGTCAATGGACTGAGACCAGTAGATTCTAATACCTCTGATATCTCTGGGACCTCAGGCAGGTGAAAAATTCCAGACGATCCAATCATTGAAATATTTTCTACTTCTGAGACATTTACGTTGTCGTCCATTCAGATAACAAAATATCAAATATTACCTAGAAATATAATTATAGCAATGCAATTACGTTAGCACTGCACGAAAAACTTATACAATGCTACATTGTAAACAAAAGGACTATGAGATCTTATTATTTGATACTTTCTCTTTCCATTAACCCCTTTTAAGGTATAATTGATAAAGCATAGTCTAATTACTTTCTATGGATACTAAACTTAACAACGAATAAAATAAGAAATATAAAAAATATGTATAGGATGCAGTACATCTGAAACGATTAAAGACAAAAATTTTACTTACAATATTAAAATTACAGAGAATTACTAAACAATAGATAAAATCGTCCTAACCTAAGATGTCGGGAACGATTACCGCGAATTCTTTGGCGTCCTATTCGTGTAAGGCGATAAACTCCTCGAGGAACAATAATCATCGGTAACTGGATCTTTTACTTTTTAAATGTAAAATTATGTTATATTGGCTAGTACACTGATCAATATGGAAGAAACTGAATTCTGTAGGCTATAAAAGTACAACTAGACCTTGCCCATTCAAATCGTGATCATCCTGTAAATGTTGCAACAGCTCAAGTTTGACATAAACGTTCACGTACGATCACACTAGTTTGCAATTTATATAGATATGTAAGTTAAAACAAAGAAAAACAAACAAGAACAATATCCACTTACTTTACATAAAATCCACTTTCTTCTTTGTGAAATATCTATACCGCCATTGCAGTAAACGGCATGGGGCATGGTCAATGGATGCGCTAGAAAAGGAAGATTCGCTTACGGCGCTTCAGGAAGTTGGCATATTTTTCAATCCGCAATGTGGCTACTTCCTGTTCTCTAGGGTAATACCGTTTACGCGCCAAAAATTTCAAATACTAGTTTCGTTATAATTTCGACTAAATGCACGCTTTTATTTATACGCATTTTAGAAAAAAAATATATATGTACGCAAAAGATGGCAGTTTATACACCTGGTGAAAGAAATTTTTGCCGACCGAGGGGAAAGTCCCCAAGACACGCTTCCTCTTCGACAACATGGAACGTCCCTAGTTGGCGTCAGTTATTACGAGATCTTAAGCTTTATTTCTATAAAATTTTTCTAAAAATTGCCCTTATTATTCAGTTTTCGCTTTATGGAAATGCCCCGATACAAATTTCCACACAACGATAATATTTATACATGTACACATCCGATCGAATGAATGCGAATGTGAATGCCATTGGCATTCGATATACCGTTTCTGTTTCTGGCTGTTTCCATTCTCGATAGCAAAAGAATAGGCCTTGGTAAATGTTTGAAAAAATTTCGAAGGAATTTGTTTGACATGTTTTAATTATCGTGAAAATGTAAAATTTTTAGCGAAATATTTTTAAACAAGTTCCGGGCAAACGGTCGTAAATCGTAATACGAATAGAAAGAGAAAGACAATGCTTAGTACTACGTAGTAGTTGCTACGTCGATAATGTCGTTGATCTGAATGCAGCAAGGTTCCGGTGATTCGGTGAGTGTGCTCTTTTCAAACATGGAGAGGTTATTTGTTTGAAATAATATGTGGGATTTAGGAAACCGGGGTGTTGTCGCGTTAGTAAGTGTGTTGAGCGGGTGTGTGTTCCTTTACAACGTTTGGGGACCGATTCTCCTTCTTACGATTTCGCTGTTTCTGACTATTTATGCGTGCTATTCTTTAATCACCAGCGACAGCTTATTCTCGCCGCACGCATTCCTTCTATTCGATTATTGCAAACGCATCTCTCTTGAAGTTCGTGCAAACTTCGAGAGTATCGTTGACCACATTTGTCGGTACACTCGTACTCTTTGGGAAAGTGGAAATCGTCGTTTTCGGGAACTGTACCTAACCCAGACGAGGATGGAGAGACGTCGTGGATCGCATTATCAACTTAGCAGCGACCCATTTCCAACTAGAAGAAACTCTTCAAAGTTTGGTTCGATTTCTCGGCTTAGTCCGATTATAAAAACCCCACAAAATTCTGATGCCGAGAACATCGGCTCCGAGAATAAAGTCTACCATAATTCAGATTATTCGTCGTACGATCGCAGTGTCTTCGACAAACACTCATCGACGCCGACATTTCCACGGAACAAAGATGAATTTGGAAACAAAGCCAATGAATCGTTATCGTTGGATCAAACTCCATCAAAGAGAATGTCTTCCGCTTATTCGCCGAATCATAGTTTGTCGCAAGGTGAAAATACGATGCGTTTCACTTCGGAAGGATCGCCATGGGGAACCAGCATCGGTCCAAAAGTTCATCCAAAATCCAGTCCTATAGAAACTGTTCGACCAGCATCTGGACCTTTAACGATGTCAACTAGATACAATATAGATCCAAGGTAAGAATGGTTGCCCAGGTTTAAAGAATTTGTTTCATAATAAGAAGGCGTATGACTCCATTTCTACTACATCTATTTCTAATTTAATTTCAGAGTATACAACGACGTAACCTCTCCTGGGCTTACAACTCGCTTAACGAAATATGCAGCAGAAGCCAATAACAAATTAACTCATCAGTCACGGTACGGTGTAGGACAGTTTCCCAAAGTTAATCTTCAAGCTAGTTCGATTCCATTGATAAATGCGAAAGTTGTGAAAACTAAAACACCGATGATCGTCAGAGTGGTTCCTCTGGACGCCGTTCGATATTCTCCACCAGGAAAACAGAAACTTTTATCGGACTTGTGCGGTACGGATGGCAGTTGCTCTTCTCTTAGCGTCGTCCAAACTCTAAGAGATATATCGTTAAAGAGACACGCGTCGCGAGAAGATGTTACTTTCGATTTAGCGAAAAAGCAACGAACAGGTGGTATCGTTATAAATGAATACGAGACGCAAGATGAAACGAAACAGAAAAGAAGCAGAGAAGATTCTTCAAAATCGGAGGAAGATACATCACCGCAAAGTACAACGATTAGACCCACGAAACGAACTAAAACACCATCTTGTTACGATGTCTTAAATTCATTCAGTTCCAGCAAACACGTTGCGTCTGGTGTTAAAAGGAAAGCCGGTAAGTATATCACGTGTTACTATTAAGTTACGCGTAAAATTAAGTTTCGATCAAGATTTCGAATTCTGTATGTTTATTTTAGGAGACCTTTCGCGAAGTGGAACGCCAGATTTCGAAAAGCATTTCAAATCTTTGGAGTGCGTACAAAATACTAATATGCCAACATTACCAGAAACACAACATGTAAAATATCGTAATCATGATATAATAGAAAACAAGAACTCGGATGCGTGTAACCTCCGCGATAAGGTTCCCGAGCATTCACCGTTAAAGGGGATTCTTAAGACGAGTACGAAAAGTTTAGAAACTAACTCGCATGGCAAAGATGTCGATGCGAAGCATACGAACGTCTATAAAGAAAAAAATCAATCCACGGAGTCCATGGAATCAGCGAAATTAACAAACAAATTATTTATGAGAGCAGAACCGGAAAGAAACGAAAAGTTAAGAATGTTGGTCGAAGAGCAAGGTAACATTAGGGCGAAATTTACTACGGACGACGTAGAGGAGATAAAGATGGAGGATATAGCGGATATGAGGCAAACCAGCATGAAGGCGAGGCTGCAGAGCATGTTTGACGCTATATCCGGCAAAGGTAAATGCTATTGAAGTAATCGTCGAATCGCGAACAGAAAATTATTTCTCTCTTTCTCTCTCAACGACTCTTAACAACTTTTTCATATTTTCAGCATCCAGTAAAATTAATCCGGATGTCGTTATTCAAGCAGAAGAAGTAAATGCGGTTAAATCCGTCGCGTGTCCCGTAACGTGTGCGACCCTTAATTCTTCGACGACTACAACAAACGTTAACACAACACCAATTTCGACGTCAGCCGTAGCACTTAGTCCTGGCACGAGCGAATCTCATTCAAAATCTCCGAAACATGTATCTTTCAGTTTACCGACTACGACTAAACAAACGTCATCGAATCTGACAGTTCCGGTTACTATCGATTCCGAAACAAAAGCCGAAAACTCGTCTGTTTCCAAATCAACTGTAGCAAACTTTGGCTTTGACAAGTCTGCGGTATCTATAGGGACGGAAGCTTCGTCGACGTCGTCTGGAACATTTACGTTTGGTGCCGTTGCTCCGAATCCGAATAACCAACTTTCCACGTCCGCTACAGGCTTGCTTGCCACGTCTACAACTACTATCCCGGCGAGTTTGTTTGGAAACGTTGGCGATACCATGTCGAAACCTCTGGCCATTCCTACGACTCGTGGTGTGCTCGATAAGAACAACGAAATTAATCGAAATAACACGATATCACATGATGATGCTGTGAAAATGACTTCGAATGTAACGCCTGGAAGTATAACGTTCGTTTCGACGCCTCCGAACGCGCCAACGTCGATCGCACCGGCTGATGTACGAATCAAAGAGCAAAGTACGGAAACTACCACGAGCGCAATGTCTTTCAAAAGTATCACGAGTACCGTTTCAAGCGGACTGTCGGCAGTAACGACCACCGCCACACCGACTACATCAGCTTCGTTGTTTACCTTTGGAAATATCGGTAGCAACGCGCCAACATCGAAACCCGAAACATTTTTATTCGGTAATTCGACAACACCTGCGAATTGCGTATCCACGAAAAATAACACCGAGTCGAATATCGTGACCACCAACGCGTTAAACTCGAACGCAAAAGTTACTATACCGACTACGTTTGGATCACCTTCGGCATTCACTTTTGGTGCAACTACTTCGTCAGCGTCCAACAACAAACCTGTATTTTCTTTCGGTAGTACTGTATCCACTGCGACCAATTTATCAACCGGAACATCGGGCACAAGTACATTCGTTACCGGAAACAACAATAACAATATCTCGACTTCGACGTTTGACAGTTCGTCGGTTAACAATACTCGACAGTTCAATTCGAACTCTAGTTCGATATTTGGTAACGCGTCCACCACGTCGATCGCGTCAATCTTTGGAACAAAAAACAGTCAGCCAGTTTTCAATATTGCTTCGAATTTGAGTGCGATCGGTGCTCCGAAAACTACTACCACGACTATTTTCGGTTCCACCGGTGGTGTAACTAGCTCAGAATTAACATCCGCGAATTCAACGTCGGCTTTCTCGAATACCACCAGTGGTTCTTCTTCGGGACTAATGAGCACAGCTTCCGTGCCAATTTTTTCCTCTACCGTGAACACATCCGCGTCGGAAGTAACCGGAACGAGTGGTAATAATGATAATAATACTAATAATAATAATAATAATAATAATCTGTTCTCGAATGTAAACTCGACGTCCGCGTTTAACGCGACGGGTAATATTTTCGGGCAAACAAAATCGCCAGCTACAAATTTCAAAAGTACTTCGGGAGTATTTGGAAGCAACGCTGCGCCATTGTTTGGATCACAAGTAACCACGGCAGCCACGTTCGGTGGTGTGAACGTTTCAAACAACACGACTGCACCAGTTTTCGGTTCCACAAGTGTTTCCAGTAACGCGACCGTTCCCACTTTCGACACGCAAACTACCGTATCGTCCGGTTTTCGAACCCGAAGCAACGCAATGTCGCAAAACTCTCCATCGCGGACGTTTGGGGCCAGGACTGTCGTCTTTGGTACCGATAACACTTCGTCGACTTCCGTTTTTGGAGCTTCGAGCAGCGGGGCTTTTAATTCTCCTACCTCGAATACCTTTAGTGAACAAAACACGACAAACGTTACGTTTACCGGCGCCAAGGCTTCACCGTTTAGTGTTCAATCTTCAGCCTTTGGTGCTCCAAACTCGAATGCTCCTGCCTTTGGAACGAATAATGCGAATACCACCAACAACAATAACACTGGCATCTTTACCTTTGGAGCGAATCAAAATCCACCGCAACAAAATATTACCACGTTTTCATTTGCAAGCAACAATAGCGGCAGCGGCGGCAGCAGCAACAACAACAACAACAACAACAACAACGCAAACAACAAACCCGTCACTTCTGCATCTGCACCCTTCCAGTTCACCGGTGCAACTTCGAAACCAGGTTACGAGACTATACTATTACTAGTACCACATTGCACTAACGTTACTAATTTTATGCGTTTGAAAACAGTTACAGGATTTAATTTCTCCGCTCCGTCGACAACACCGTCCATCAACTTCGGGACAACGAATGCGCCAACCTTTAACGCATCGACACCTGGTATGTTCAGCATCGGGAGCGGTTCAATCGCGCCAAGATCCAGGAGCGTACGGACCAGAAAACCGAGATGATGGAGAATGTAAATTTCGTCAACTTCCGCTCGTAGAATCTTTTTCATCCAAACGCTACATCAACTCGACATTCGATTTCGCGGTAACGTCACGATCAACGGCGAATGTTCGCATCGATTTTCAATACAAAGCAAATTTATGGATAAGAGAAACGACGCGTTGGGTATTATAATTTGAAACCGGTGCACCTTTTCAGCCAAGTACTGGTTAACGTTTTAAAATACAATTTTCGCTATCGTTAAATGTATTCATTTTGTACATATTAAATCGTCGAAGCAGATTTGTATCTTCTGTCGTTCTAAACTCTGCTCAAATTAAACTATAACAACGAAGAAAAGAAAAAGTGTGAAAAAAAGCCCCGCGAAAACGTGTGACCGTTGTATCATCGAAAATCAAGCATCCATGTTGAACTTATATACATACGTACGCGCTCACGATATATCAGTTCTTTAATTTAACGTTCATTAAATAATAATAAAGCAAATAGTAGAAAAACCGAAGGAGAATACGATCGAACGAGTTTGTATTTCCTCGTGGTTTGTCAGCGTTTCGATATCTTAGGTCGGTCCAAGTATCGCTTGTTATTTTAAATTGATATCGATATCAACGAACCGTTACCTTTTACTTTTTCATAGAGCAGGTGTTCGATATTAAAAAGTAGACACCTTTACCTTGTATTTCCGGAGCGAGTTAAAGTAACGTGATACAAACAGACGGACGAAAGCGTGCGGTTGGCCAGAGCACATTGTAAAAATACACAATTATTTTTTTCTACGTTACAACCAGACAGGTGTACTCCCGAGATATTGTAAAGTTTGAAAATAAAAATTAAAAAAAAAAAAGCGATAAATATGAACGCCGGCAGTTTTCGAGTTCTATGTCGTATGCTTAGCGTTTGTTCTCAACCTTTTTTCCTTGACATTTTAATCGAACGACCTGTATTTTTCCATGGCCAGGGTTACGATTTGTTTGTACGAACGCGTGTTCCGTTGCAAGACGCGTAACGCATGATTACCAAAAATTGCGCAGATGCATGCGTTTCGTATCGAGTATACGTAAGGCGAGGTGACAAAAACCTTGACGCGCTTTCGTTTAAATTATTTATCGGCGGATGGTACAATTCGGCTCACTTAGTCGAGGATGCGCGTACATAGCTGCGAATGATAAGTACGAGGTGTCTATCGTATCGACTGCCGATATTCTTAAGGACGATTGCGCGCGCGTGCGAGCGAGCGAGGAAGTAACGCGTGAGTTACGTCACACGTGTTCCGTGAAACTCAACGCGGGATTGGTCGAACGAACGAGCTAGTTTACGAGCCGGCCTATCGGAGAGCTCGTTAGACGGGAAGGATGTTTGCACGGTCGCCTGGAAGCGCAGCCATGTTGGGAACATTAGAAGGGAACCAACACCACGACCAGAAAGACGGGAACATCTAGGTTCGGCAGCGGCGTGTCTTAACACCTTAACACCACCACCATGGCTGACCCGGAAAAACAGCCCGAACAACCAAAGGCTGTCCAGCAGAAGCTGGTCATCGGTGAGTGAACCGTGTATTTACGATTTACGGCTGATATCGTATGCGTGCGTGTTCTCGGTCGCGAAAAAATGGAGCGGATAGATAGAGCGGCGGGGTTGTCTCTGCGGGATGGTCAGCGTGTGCGATCAATGGCGTCTATGAGCAGCAGACGTTGAGCCATGTGGCACACGATCGGCGTGTACGGTGTACTGTGTACGGTGTACGGTGTACTACGTATCACTTCCACGGTTTTTCCAGCTCGTTTGGAATTTCGCGCACACGAGACGACTGAGTCCCTTTTCACCGTCGTTCTCTACTACCCCATTACGTCCATTCTTTTCTCGGCTTTCTCGAGCGCGCTTCGAGTTGCTCGTACAAACATTTTCGAGAAGCCCGGATTCGTAACGCTTTATTCTTCTTCCGCGATTTAAGTGCATCGCTCATCCAAAATACGCAGAAAAGTACGAATAACGAGCGTTGCGGTTGCATCTCGGAATCCATACATACACCGCTCTTTTTCCCCCAAATACATATTCTTTTCGTCTTCTCCAAACATTGTTCGCAGCAACTTCCAACCGAACGATATCGTTACGTAACTTTCGGAATTTGATTATTTTCAACATTTCTCCGTCAGGCTTCGTTACCGTTTCGTTACCAAGCAAACCAAAAACGTAGCTTATCGTTACTCGGTTTGCAATGCTTTATTATTTACTCAACGATATATTTTCCGATCGATATATTTTCCGACTCATCCTGGACTGAGAATGAGTCGGTGTGAACCGGAGTTTTCTCCTTAAATCGTACGTGTATGCACACATACCTAGCGTTTTACGCGGCGAATTTCCATCGGCGTCATTCGAATCTCAACGTTCGAAGGAATTACCGTGTAAACCGTTAACGAACCTTTATAATCCGGAAAGTATCGTTTACCTCGCGAATGTCGTCGGCCGTGTCCGCGATGTAAACATACGCGATACCGATCGCTTTCGGTTTCGATGTTTCGTCCTAAGTAAATACGAACAGTTTCCACCGTTAGAATGGGAGCAAAAAATTTGTTTCGAATACCGCTCTAGTCGTGTTGTTTGACACGCCATTGCTGGACATGCTTTCGCGAAATATTTTCGACCGAGTAATTCCTGTCCATTTCGGCCCGGTGAAATTGTGTTTCGTTCGTCCGGTGGTAAATGTTTCGGGGGGCGTTACCATTGATTATTATCGTTAGAATTTTGGTGTTAGAATTTTGCAGTGTTGTGACTCGGTGAAGCGTGCGAGCGAGTCAGCGAGAGAGGGAGAGAGAGAGAAACTTAATCGCGGTCTGCGCACAGCGTAACGGAACGTTACCCGGTACCCGGTACTCGGTACATACATAACTAATTGGACTTGTTTCGCTTTTGTTGGGTTTCAGCTAACAAAGTGACCGGGACTGTGAAGTGGTTCAACGTGAAGAGTGGATACGGATTCATCAACAGGTTAGTAACAATCGTTTCTCCATTGTTATCCATCATTCTTCCATTCCGTGACGCGTCCGTTTCTCTAGTCGCGATTCTCGAAATTCTTAACATCTCGGAATTCCTTCGTCTCTGGCATCGCCATTGCGACATCGAGCAATAACGACGCTTTTCCAAGTAATAGTCGGTTTATACGTTTTCCAAATTTTCGCCCGCGTAGGACCGTTCGGTATACACATCGTGTCGTATAACTAGCTCGTTTCTCGATCCTCGATCCTCGATCCTTGGCTATTTCTAGCAATCTCTCGATCTATGCGTTTGGCTGTTCGCCAAAGCATTCGTTTTCGAGCAACGCGACGCCGCGACTTTGCACGCTTCGTCGATTAGTATCTCGATACCGACGAGACTCGACAAAATTTTGTCTTTTTGATCGATCGTCTTATTCATCTTCGATCGCGTGGCCTGTACGGTATTAACGTTTTAATTGCGTTTCGACTTTCAAATGTAACGAATATTCGTACATATCGAAAGACGGAGAAATGATCGGTGTTTACTGGATTATGTACACACGTACGATTATGTACACGTGACACGCGTATCTCGTGTAAATTATCGCGATAAATACGAGTGGACGTGTATCGGGTACACGGTTTGGTCGAAACACGGCTATTTCCAAACGATTCACGTGTAAATATCATGGTATTTACTCGTGTGTTACAACATTAGCAGCAATTTTTTCTTTGTAACTTTGCTCGCGTTAACACGTGGACACGACAGAATTTGAAAAATTATTACTTTTAATATTAGCTTTTGCTTTACTCGACGGGAACGTAACATAAATTATCGTTGTTTTGTCTTTATTTTATATAACTCGATAAATTAAGCAACGGTTAAATTTAACGTTGCAAACTGTATCTTGCATTGTTCCAGCGGCAAGGTTGTCGATGCATAGCCATTAACGATGACAAATTGAATCGTATGAATACCTAGATATTTAATTTCGCGTCTCTAAAAAAAAGGAATAAACAATACGATTTCGTTAATTGCGCTATTTTTCTATTTTCGTTCTAGCTGTAAATTCGTAGAGTATCGAAGTATTTAAAAAAAAAAAGAAAAGAAAAAAAAAATCGAAGGTAATCGATAAACAATGTAAAGTTTGATCGGAAGAGTTGTTAATTTGGCTGAATCGGTGGTAGGAAAATTAGGTTGCGATCGGTGGCCGGTGGGAAGGTGGTGTGGCGCGTGGCGGGGAGGGTAGCAGTCGTTGAGCGCACGTTTCTCTCTTCCTGCGACAGAAGGCTAGGTTCGACGACCTTTCAACTCCGTGATTTGCTTTGCAGCCTCACGGCTGCAATTGCATTCGCGTGAATCCCAGAATTCGCTAGGCCGAATAAACGACGCTTATCGCGCTCGCGGAATGGAAACCTCGAAGTGAACGACAATTTTGGAAATTCTGTTGCGATCCATTTACGGGAATTGGGCTCTTCCGTTCCGACAGAAAATTAAAGGGAGATAGGTTATTGGAGAGACACGCGGAACGTACACCGTTCAACGATTAAGTAATCGGATACGTAATCTATACTCGTAATAAAACTTGTGTGTGCGGAGAGGGAGATGGGATGGAGGGATGCTCGTTCGGAATGCCATCGATTAAAAACTTTGTTTGTTTGTTTCAGAAATGACACCAAGGAGGATGTGTTTGTCCACCAAGTGAGTATATAATTTATAGATATTTGTATGTAAACGTGGGTGCGGATGCCCCATACACGATCGATTAATCGAAATCCATGTGTCCTTGTAGTCTGCTATCGTGAAGAACAACCCAAGGAAGGCCGTTCGTAGCGTCGGTGACGGAGAAGTGGTCGAGTTCGACGTGGTGATAGGCGAGAAGGGTCACGAAGCGGCCAACGTTACCGGTCCTTCCGGGGAGGCGGTAAAGGGTTCGCCTTACGCTGCCGACAAGCGACGCGGATACCGCGGAGTTCATTGGTACATCAACCAGAAACGTGGGAACGGTCGACCTCAACGCAGACCTCGAGAAGGACAAGAGGGTTACGAAGCTGGTTAGTACAATTTTCTCTCTTCATTCCTTCTCTCCCTTATTTCTTACGCGTTTAACGAGTGTCCGTCCGATGATTCGTTTTGGAGCGTGTAAACGAGCCGAAGGCATGTTCGCAGGCGAGGGTAAGACCGTGGACGACGCAAACGTCGGAGAAGGCGGCGGTCAGCAGCGACGTTACAGAGTTCGACGGCAGTACGACGGATATTATCGTGGATCGCGACGGTCTGGGCCGTCGGCGCAGCAACAAGGCGACAACTCTGGTGAGATCGGCGAACAGGGAGGCGAGGGAAGCGTCGGAGGAGTTCAACGCGGTGGAGGCGCTCGTGGACGCGGTGGACCTTCTCGTCGTTACTTCCGACGCAACTTTCGCGGAGGAAGAGGCGCCGGACCTCCTCGTCGCCCTCGAAGCCAGGACGGACAACCCACGGTCCGTAAACTCGTTTGTTTTATCATTTCGTATATGTAAAGGCTTTTCTTTTGATCCTTGGCGATCTTTTGAATTTCTGTTTGTCGAGTCGAGAATTACGCTACGACAGACACTTTTCTTGTCAAACAACATAACGTACATTCATTTGAGAAATATCTTTATCCGTTCGATGAATCTTTACGTACGACGCTCGTAGAACTCCTGTGAGCCTAGTCTCTCGATCCCTCTCTAGCAACTCAGTGATTCTGCATTTTGCATGGTAGCGTCTCTGGTAAAAGGTATTTTCACCAACGCTGTAGGATTCACGTGGTATCATACGAAACTCGACTCTTTTGCTAGACGATGCGACGCGACGAGGTTTCATGGTTTCTTACTCGCTATTCCTATCTATCTATCGATCTCCTTTCGTTCCTCGATTCACGACGGAGCCTCTTTTACGTACTTTACATCAATCCGCGACGAATTGCTCGCAAATTTAGATGACCGACGTCGAAGAAGTTGGAGCCGCGTTAACGATCAACGATTTACAACGTCCCCGATACAAACGACGAGTAACACGGCCACCAAGACCAACCAGTAGCCAGGAAGGGATCAGCAGGGCAAATCATCGATACGCGGTCAACAAACCTAATCCTCTACCCATTTCCCCACGTCCACGAGTCCCGATCTCCAAGACATTCCCCGAAGACGCTTCCGATAGGCTTGTCAAGGTAGCGAACCCTATTTCTAATCCTACTCTATCCATGCTCGATCCGCGAGTTTTAAAAGTGTATTGGAAGAGACTAATAGGAGACAGACTCTTGTCGTTACCGCTCCTTCTCCGAATCCATGGCTTTTCCTCGTATATGGGATATTTGTAAATATGTATTCGCCTTCTCGTGGATGGATCGCGCACACGGTCTGCACGCTTTCGCCCTTCGATTAACCGCAATGTTAGACGATTGCCGCGGCAATCGCGTGTTCGATCCGTTAACGAGCGTTCGTAAAGTAACGTAGCGCTTGGCACACACTATTGCACGTATCTTTTTGTGCTCTTTTCAGTCGGAGCAGAAGTCGGATGCACCTAAAGATAAGGATGCACCTGCCGCTGCCCCTGCTCCACAGGTAACGTGGCTTTATTTTTCTTTCTTCTCTCTTACCCGTACCCCCATCCACATCCCTTTCCTTTCGTACTTTCATTTCAAACGTACGGCATGCTCCTTTCGTCCACGATTACATTTTTAGACTCGCTAGTCTTTCCGGTATCTCTGTCGTTTACTTTAATATTTTTCTCTCGGGGCATACGATACGTTAATTGTTGTTTGCTATCTATTTCTTATTCTGTTGTGCGAGACTTGTTTCTCTATAGTAAAAGAAAAATATATATAATACACACTTTTTGTACGAAACGTGTCGGAGAAACACGATTGACGAGGTTTGCGTGTTTTGCAGGAGAGTCAGCCGGTCCAGAACACCACCACCGAAAGCAACGCTTAACCAAGAGTCAATGGTACCATTACGACGCAACCACTCCTCTTAATATGTAACACCAACACCCGTTATACACCGAAGCAACAACAGCAGCAATGGCAACAACATAACAAAAGAAATGAAAAAATCTGAAAAAAAGTCTTAAAAAAAAATGGAAAAATATACCAGCAAATGAACATCACACTTCACACTCTCCTCAGGAAACGAACAAAGAGAGTGGTCGTGCGCGTGAGCGCGCGTCAGGAATTTTGATTCGTCGAGGAGGATACGCGCAAAACTGTAACGGAACGACTGCGAGCAAAGATACAGTTTTGTGTTCGACGCGTCGACGACGATGTATCTTGGCTCGCAACCGGGCACGTTGGACGCCGTTGTCGAAAGATTCGAACGCGCGCAGCCGCTGGTCGCAGAACGCAAGCGATACGGTACGGTAGAAACGGAAACACGCGGGCGCGAGTATGTGGAATAAACGTTGGCGAGTTTCGTTGAATTTGTTTCAAGTTGGAACAGTGTGCGGTAGCGGTAGCGGTAGCGGTAGCGTCAGCGGCAGCGGCAGCCGCGTAAGGATATCCGTGGAACGGCGGGAACGACGAAAGACGAGAAAAGTCACGAACGCGACGACGACCAATTCTGTGTAGACGATAGGGTAAGTCTTGATCAGTGAAACGGACGAAATCGCGAATAAAAGACAAGATGATCGAAGCACGGAGATGGGATACGATACGAACTCGAATGGACGAAAGTGGTAATTTTGTTCTTGTTTTTCGTATTCATTGTTTCATATGTTTTAATTTCTTTTCAATCAAACCCATTTGATCGTTTTACGTATATGTCTTTGAGTTTAGCGCGATATCCGCGCGCGGAGCTGTTTTCTTAAGTCCGTACGCGTAATCTGTAAACGTACGGCAATTGCATTTGTTCCGTTTTTCGGAACGCGGGATTCGATTTTCATGACGTTTGAAAAATTGAAGATCCGTCGTGTCGTTTTCGCTTTGCTCGGTCCCGCTTCGTCCTCCGCCTTCGATCGCGACAACGTTGCTCGTTGGCGACGAGTCGCGAGCAAGCGAGACGTTTTATTGCAGACGGTTTCGCCAAAAAATTCTTCGTTCTTTCGTTTTGCGAACCGGCGATTACTTTTACGATCGGCCATTGTAACGATGCAATCGGTGCCCCTGGTGGGTCCGAGATGCAAACAATCCGAACGTATCGCAATCGATTGTCTGACATCGCAACCCTTTTGGTGCGACTCGATCGATACAACCTTGCGGTTTATCGATGGAGCGACAGAGTGTGTGCGAGAGAGAGAAAGAGAGAGAGAGAGAGAGAGAAAAAAAAAGAGAGAGATTTATATCATTTTGCATGAAAACGTAATTACTTTTTTAAATTTTAGTTTGTAGTTCTATCGTCGGAGAATAAAATACACATTTTTCTTTTCAGAAATTTCGAAAGCAACTTGTTCCGACGAGTTGCTTAATTTTCTTTTTTAGCTCAAACGCACGCTGGATCTCGTTTGTTTATTTTTCTTAGTTAACGTTATCGTTGTTCGTCGTCGTTATCAATGTCGTTCGTTATCGTCGTCGCGATCGTCGTAAAGACTAGCATCTTGGTCGTTCTACTCTCGTTGGCGCGACAGGGTTCGAAACGTGCAATGGTACGAGTATCTACCACGGAAACTGAAGAGAGTGTGCGCGTGAGTGTCGTGCCGAGTGGGAGAATACATGGCGCGGGTCGCGTTGCTTTGCGGTAGATTGAAAATTGTGCTCGAAAGAGCGAAGATTTCCATGGAAGAGATATACGTTGTTCGTCAACGTAAACTGTCGATTTTGGTCTTTTTTTTTTCGCGCGCTATTCCGTTTCTCGTAAAACTATCGCGACCGTGACCTCCCACGAAGTACAAAGTAGAAGAACGCGAGAAGAAAATTGAAAAAGAGTCGTCGACGGCGAAGAAAAGAGTAAAACGAAGAAAGAAAGTAAACGCTTACGAGGCGAACATTGTAATTGAATGCGAAAAAAGAACAATGCATGTGTTGAAAGTGAATATCGGAGTAACAAGAAATAGAAGCAAAGAAATTATGCGAACAAGAGGAATCAAGCGGACTAAAACGTACTCGCGCAATACATGTAACGCGGTGTTCGCGTTTGCGTAGTCTCGCGCGATCGTAATCGCCATTGCTCGTCGCTATCGCGACTGAAAACTCGGACGCGTGCGTCGCAACGGCGAAACCGCTTACGGTTGAACGACGATCGAGCTCGGATAGGAAGTTGCTCGATATACGCGAGGCGGCCTTGTCGCTTCGCGGTCGAGCTCCTCGATCGTCCAATTTTGACGATCGACGTCGCGCCATCCTGCTTCGAATTTCTCCAACGCGATCCCCGGGGAATCGGTACGCGATTCTTCCAGGGATCGTCGCGCGATTCGGAGAACAGGTACGAGACGCGACACGACGCTACGTGTACTCCCACTTTTCGACAGTCAATTAGGTTCGACTCAGTTTTTTTCTCGAAAAGATCGCTGTGTAATATCGTCTTGGACTACGGGATAGGTCGGAAAACGATTGGGAGTGAATGCGGTACGAATCGAAGATACGCGTCGATCTCTCCTCTTGGAGGAGAGAGAGACCTCGGCGAGCGCATCGCGTCGCGTCACGCCGCGTCATTGAGGCGGATCCGAGGCGTCGTCCATCGACTGGCTGCCTACCCTACGAACCCACCTTCATCCTTGTCCCTTTTCCTCGAATCCCAAACCCTTTAACCCAGTGAATTTTATACGGTAAGCGAAACTTTGAAAAAGCTAATTTCATATATGGAATTTAATTTTTTCACGAAACATGTGCATTATAAAAAATAAATGCCAAAAAAATCGCAAAATCGACGAACCGAGCATCGAGTACGTGTCGTTTATACCCGACCGTCCCTTCCTTTGGATTTTCAACGTGAAAATCGTGGAAATGTAATTTTGCAAGGTGTCGCAGCGAAGAAACAGAGATGGAACACGAAATGCGAGATTCCTTGGATTCAGAGATGGAACACGAAATGCGAGTATACGTGTACATATGTGTATTATAGGACGTCAAGAGGAGGCTCGATCGATTTATTTCTTTCTTTACAAACAGTACGTTGGTATTTATCTTACGTATTCGCAATTTCGACTAAAGGTCGCGAATATTTGTTATTTCACGAGGAGGAGGTACGCGTTTGTGTTCGATTCGGGTTCGATAGAGGAATCTGACGCCAAACGTTGCCAGCGTTGGCCATGCACGCGCTCGCCGCTATCTCGGCCAAGTGCGTGTCCTTGTGGGGAGGCACCGCGATTCTGTGAAACATTCTCGCCACCTCGAAGAACGCCTCCAAGGCCCTCTCGGGTTGCTCCTCGTCCATTGCCGCGAATCCGCGACCGTAGAGATCCTCGCAAGCGCGCAAACCTTGGACCGATTCGAACAGATCGACTTTTCGCCGACAGCTGGAGCATTCGACGGCTCGGCTCGGGTCCCGCGGTAGCCTATGAAGCTTCTCGCATCCTTCCGTCGGACATCTGCGACACAGAATGAGAAACCGCTCTCGTCAAACTTTTTCAATTTGCTCTGTCGAGTTTCTTTCTCGTTTTATTTCGAATAGATCTTTGCGTCGATCGCCACTCGTGGTATTTTTCGGGTCGTCGCTCTTCGAGAACAACCGGTGAATCTCGACCGGCTTCTCATTTTCGCGTGCGAAACGTACAAAGTCGCGAAAAGATCCGCGCGGCGCCGGCGTCACGATTCAGAGACGGAAATACTCTGGATCGAGGTAGAAATTATCGCGAAAAATCGCGTAAAGTTCGTACCACGAGCACGGAATCTCGGCCAGTCTGCGCTTTAAAAACCGTAGCCCGATAACCCCTAGTAGCCTTCGCTTATCGCGTTTCGCGATTAGCGCGAGTAGTTTTACGCGCGGGATTTTCTCGACGTCATTCGATGTATCCGGTGCCGAGGTCCGCGCAAGCTTGCCGCTCTCCCCGCGGTAGCTCGCTAAATCGGTATTTGTCGATCGTCCGGAGAAATCAGATTTTCGCTCACCTTAACTTGACGCGATCGTTGGTCAATGTTTCGAAACTAGGCCAATCCTCTCGACATGCCGTGCACTCGCAGCGAAACCAGTATCTTCCGGCCAGAGTTCGCCGGCGTTCGTCCAAGTTTCTCTTGGTGAATATCGGCCCATAATTCTCGGCGACCACTTCCCCGGGCTTCAGGCTGCGAATAGCTCGAATCACGATGCATCGACCGACAAAGTACCTGCGCGAACCAACGGGAAAGTAGTCGACTGTCGAGCCAAGCGTGCGTCCGTGTGTTTACCTGGTTACCGCCGGGTAGCAGTCGTGATTGAATCGAGCGACCGTGGGATAAATGGCCACCCCGAGGTAGATCGGTCGGCTGCCACGGAACCGGTGTTCCGGCCCGAGTCGAGTCTCGAACACCTCGTGAGCGTTGAACTGCAGCAACTGTAGATGCTTGAGCAACAACACGGCCACCCCGATCTCTCGTTCGCCCGGGGGAGCTGAAAGCAAATGCAAACGGAATCGATCGAGCCAACTCTCGATCGCCGGATAGATTTGCCACGGCTCGTACCATCGTCTTTCGCGGGTTTCTCGAAAAACTCGACTCTCTGCAGACACTTGAGTAAGAACGCCGCCATCAATGATCGCTCGAACAAGTCCGTCGGCGTTCGTTCGTTCTCGTGGCTCACCAGGTCGTACGCACGCAAATCGACGCGGCTCTCGCGTTGTTCCTCGATTTCGGTTGCCTCCCGGTCCCGGTATCTCGAGTCGCGCAACTTTTTCTTCCTAATTCGTCGTTTCGCCGATCTGCTCGGCTTCGTCCACGGCTCGGTCTCTGCTCGATCGTTCAACGACGACTTCGCGGCACCTTCGGACTCGCGATTTCCACGTCTCAGCGATTCGTAAATCTCGGCGCACTTGCTCGGACCGTTACCGGTGACCATTCGCAACGCGAGCATGCTCAAAGCGCTCATCCCCGAACCTATTGAAAGAATCGATCGTTTTTCGCACTCGTTCCGTTCGTAAGAGATTCGAGGACGGAAGCTTTCTCTCGTTACCTATCGCCAGCGCCAGGATCTTGCACTCGTATCGGTGATAGGTTGCGAGCGCCGTGTCTCTGCACGCTCTGCCGCAGAACGCGACGCTGCTACAGTCCGGACATCCTATCGGATTTCTCAATCTGGAACCAAGAAAATTCCGCGTGGTTGCTACCCGTTGCTACCCAGAGGCTGTGCTACGGCGCGATCTCTCACCTCGAGAAACAGTGGTGACAGTGAGTGCCAAAATATTCTGGTAGCAAGCAAGCAGCGAGCGGTGGCTCGATCACCAGCGTGTCGCCTGGACCGATCTCTTTCGCCGCGATCGCTCGCTTCCCCGCTCGAGCGGTTTCTTCGATTTCCAACAGAGCCGACGCGCCCGGAAGTAGCGGATTTTCGCCTCCCGTCAAACTACCCGGCGCTGCTGCGACCAAATCGATTCGCTTCATTTATCATTTATTTATTATTTATTATTGACATTAATTATATTTCAACGCGCGAAATTAGCGAAACATACACGTACGTTTCGTCTCGGGGACGCGAGCAACTTTTTCTCGTTGCGAGTGTTCCTTAACGGTAATCAGACTCTTTTCGTTTGCCCGCAAGAATCTCTCGCACTCCTCCTTTTTCCTTGCAAGCTCCTTCCTGAAAGAGAGCGGATCGCTCGAAGAGGATCGTTTCGTTTGATTGGTTGAACAAGAGACGCGCAAGTAAAACTCACCGTAGCTGCTCCGGAAGCTCGATCTCCTCGAGCAGAGCCAAGTCTTCCAGGGCAAGGACGTGCTCGTTGCTGGCAAGAAATGTTTCGGCTCGGCCGAGCAACGCGAGCGGCAGCGCGAGCCCTGCATCGACAGATTTCTCGCATTTCTCTGGAACAGAAGCGGACTCGACTCAACGTTGGACGCGCTCGTCCTTGTCGCGTATATTAAATAGTAACCGATCGCATAGGATCGTTGGTATTACGCGTATGTAAGACGAAGAGAGGTTCGAGAGCTGTGGGTAGATATACAGGGTGTCCCAAAAGTCGGGGAGGAGCCGGAAATGGGGTGTAGCTGAGACGATTCTGAACAACAATCTCAGCTACCTCCCATTTCCGGCTGCTCCCCGACTTTTGGGACACCCTGTATATCGCTATATATATATATAGATCGTTACACGGCAACGGATACCTGGGACCGGGGCGCGAAGCACGGCTTGACTGAAAAGCAAGAGTGCTTTCTCTCGGTCGGCCGCGGCCGCTGCCACGAATCCCTCGAGTCTACGCGCCTTGGACGCGTTCGCGTCTTTGGCTCTGTACAGAGTTTTCGTTCTGCTCAAAGTATCGAGTACCGCGGTTTTGATCTTCTGGTCCGTAAACAACGCCCGAATTCGACTCTCGTCGTCGGTCAGGCGACCGAACACTTTCGCGATCCAGGCCTCGCCGGCGACGCTTGATACGTGCTCGCTAAAGTCACGGAAAAATCCCTTCTTTCCGGATCGCACCGTCTCCAACGAGCACAGCGTTCTGTAACGTTCCTCGGAACATTCCATGCCTTCCCCAGGTCGGCTACTCGAAGCACGACGAACCGCGAACTGCGACTCTTAACGCGAACGCGATTACCCACGAACCAAACTCGCGAAAGTAACGGCCGACGTTGTACCGTGTTCGGTACCGACGGGAATGGACGAGACATCTGCGCGTTCCTCCTCGACCCGCGTCGCCAGCCCTTCGCGAACGGTCGAATAATTTTAGACGCGGCTCGCGTCACGCCGTTATTTTCGTCAAAGAATTCCCGCGCGCGACCTAGCGCGCCTCTTCTCGCGAGACTCGATCACGGCTCGTACCGGTATACGGTACGGAGAACGAGAACCGAGTTATCGACTCGAAAATCCACGTTGCGCCGTGTCTTCGTCGATCGCAAACCTATCGAACGCGTAGTCTCGACGGTATATTGGTATTAGCGCGTAGCTCGTTGCGCGTTGCGTTGCGTTGCGTTGCGTTGCGTTGCGTCGCGATTCGCGATGAAACGAGACGCGAGCTCTGCCCGTGGCTCTTGCGCGCGATCCTCTCACTGTCAGTTGTACGACGGAGATCGCGGCCGTCGCGTAACGCTCGTCAACGATTTTCCGCGTCCGCGTCAGCGTCCGCGACCGATACCTAGACCGACGGTAACACGTTCCGACGCGAGTACATCGATCGTCGAAATCCCTCAGAGGAAACGGTTTCGACGCGGCCAGGAACCACCAAAGAAAATCTAGCAATGTAAAGTTGGCGGTGCGATCGCGAAGAAGACGGACGATTCGCACGATAAACCGTGGGAACGGCGATAACGAGAAAGAAAAAAGACAGCCGAGCTCGTCGAAGCGCGGCTGGATTCGAGTATCTTCGAGTGACGTAAGTCGACGCAACGACGGCCCGAGCCGTGAAACCCGTCACGCGTCCCGTCGTTTCCACGGTGGCGAATTGCGTTCGAGGTTCGCAACGCGCGCGGCTATTCGAACGCGGTCTGAACGTGCCAGCGCGTAAACCGAATTTCGAATAAATTTCGACGAAGGCTCTCGTACAATTACCGATTACGGACGCGATGCGAAGACGTTTTCGCAATCCTCGACGGTTGGGTCGCGTGCAGCCAATTCAAAGCAATCGACACGTCTCGCCCTACGTCGGCGTCGATCGACTCTTGTCCAGTGATAGATTCGGTCGAATTCAAGAAAAGTGCGCGAATGTCTTGTTAGCTTTACGATAACGTCGCCCCTGAAGAAACGTTACCGTATATGTACGCACGCTACCCAGCATTCGGCTGGTGGGCTTCGTTCTCTGGCGTTGTTGACGTAGACTTGACCAACATTATAGAACTCAAGAGCAAGTTTTACGGCTCCAAGTATTTGACTCGATGAAATGTAAAAAATGTTCACGTGTAAGCCCTCTCAGCTTGCCTTTTCATTCTCTTTGTTTGTCGGCTTATGACGGGTTCGTTAGAATATGAACGTTCACCAGCTGTACTGTTACAAGTAATCAAGTTATTTGGCAACCGTTCGTCGATACACGAACACAGATGCTGACCCTCGGTATATGTACATGTTAAAGGATTCATCCGGACTAGGACTTGGAACGATCGCGTGTGAGCGTTCGCTACGTACCTTTGAAGTTTGCGCAATCAATTTAGATCCGTGTCATCAATTTAAAGACGAGTTAACCTCTGTTAGCTTCGCCACGTCTCGATAACCATAGAAAAATATTCACGGTGAAAAGTCGGAGGACGAGCCTCGGTCCAACTCTTTCGATTGTTTCTTCTTGGCGGTGACACGTTCGGTTCGATGGTTCCGAAACGTAATTACGCGAAATAGGATACAGACGTGTGATTTGCAGGAAGGAAGGGATTACGTTTCGGAATACAATTGGAAATACCGTTTCTTCGCTGGTGTTGGTTCGTTGGTATCGAGATACGCATATTTCGTTCGATAGCTCGCTACCAAGAGGCCGTTCTCCTCGCGACCGCGTCGCAGACGTATTCGATAGTTTCGTGAAGACGGAAATGCACGCGCCTAGATAAGGTTGTTGCTCTCGCGATAGCGCCGAGTCCCGTAACCTCGGACTTTCCACGAAAATTGATATCGCACCGAGTGCGCGCGTGTCTCAACCGTTACTCTACTTTAGTCCAATTTTAGTGGTTCTCCGTAGTTCCGCCTACTCTCGTCACTCGACTCGTAACGTTCTATCTTTCGCGACGCTTAATCCTACAGCTTTCTTCGTTAACGTATCTAACGACAAGTTAACAGTGAAATACGGATTAGAAAAAAAAAAAACGGATAGTCGGCCGTTCGTAGAAATAACAACGAGCCGCACGTTAAAACGCACGTTTGTTTCAGGGTCGTCGATATGTTAAGAAACTTTGGCTTCGTGACCGTGACCACGTTCGAGGATGACGCGCGGGATTGCGCGAACAGGACTTACGACCGATCCACGCCCGAGGACTGTACTTTGCGCGCAGAAAATCCGACGACGGATGCACCGGAGTCCAAAAAAATCGAAATGATCGGACGCGATCTAACGGTACCGGCGACATCGACACCTGTGCTAGAAACTCTGACGACAGCGACGACGACGAGGACGAGGACTAGGACGAGCACGTTAGCGCGCGAGAACGAGAATATCGAAACGATGCACGATACAAGAATTTACACCGACTCGTTTATCGCAAGTTGCGCGGAACTCGCTGGTTACGGCGAGCCGGATCGCGACACGGAAGACTCCGCGTCAACCTGGCACTCTCAGGCTCGTCGACGATGCTTACACATTCGCGGTAAGTTTCAAACTTTCAGCCCGATCGTGAATTCGATCCAATCCGATCATCGTTATTGTGCGAAAACTCGGTGTCGCGAGTTTATCGATCGAAAAGAGATTCGCGGAAAGCTTCGAGAGGCCAGGCCGCGGAAAATAACGTAACGCGCGTTCTGTCATCCGTAGATGCCGCGTACATTTTTCTTTACGATTCGTTGCTTACTGTTCGGACACGCTGCGACGAATGCAGGGCAGGGTACCGAGAGTAAACAGCCCGAGTAGACCAAAAACAAACGACCGTCGTTTCTTTTCGAGCGGAAATTTGTGCACGACGGACATCGAAGGTCCGTACCTTTTCTCTGTTTCCGCGAAATTGCTTTTCGAGGAAGGAACCGAGTAAACAACAACGACGACAATGGTAACGAGGTGCGCGTACGATTAAGAAGAGAAGGGGCGACTCGCTGGTGATGGGAGCAGGTAGCTACCGGAATGAAATTTTTGGCGGATTCGGTGGGTAACGCGCGCATGCGAGCACGCGTATCCAGGCGCGTCCTGCGGCTGAACCAGACCAGGGGGATATCGTTGGTCCTTGAAAAGGTAAACGAAAACGCGGAGTTTACGGCCAATCCGAGCTGAATAAAGGTAAACAAACTATAGCCGTCGCGTCACGTCTCGTCGGTGCGAGTGCGTACGCATTCGATCGATTTCCGGGATGTGCGCATGCGCTGCGTCGCGACGCGCCGCCCTTGGCTCAACCGGCATGTTGGTAAATCGCGCGGGATGGTTCACGTGCGTTTCACGTCGCATTTGTCCAGACTCTGGAGTTGCGAGGGTACCGCGTACAGTCCCATACCGGTTGCACCCAACGACTTGCTCGCGATTCAACTTGAAAGCACCATCTCCTTCAGCCGTCTCCTCGAATCGCCCAAGTGTCCACGAGCAAGTGCCCCGACTTGGACATCGTCTTGCATCTCGTCGCACCGTATCGCCGTTTTAAAAAATCACATTCGATGTATCCAGGAAGAGATCCTCGAAACATTCACTGCTGCCCTTCCGCACGAACCCAATTATCCACAGGTAAAACCTTTCGAAACATCTCAACCTATAATTTTACCTCTTGTCCATCATCGCGATACAAACTTACCCCCGTCTCGCCTCGAACTCGATGTTCACTCGGTATCGCGCTGCAAGTCGAATGCTTGATCGATCGATCGAACCATTCGCGCACCGTCGGACATTTCAACTTGATTTTTATCGATGGGCCGCTTTTGGTGCGGTTCGACGCTCTTGTACAAAATCGCGCCGAAGGAGAATTTCCAGAGGCGAGTGACGCGACACAGGCGAAAGTCAGATCGACACGGAACGATCGCGATAACGCGTTTCGTCGAAGGGTCGTAGACTGCGTACACTGACCGGATTCGCTAACGTTGAACCGAGAGAAGCCCGACACCAGCCCGATTTTGTAGCGAAATTTGGTCGAATTAGAATTGTCAAATGCCTCGCGAAAAACCGTTCGAAGAAAATGTAACCGTAGGACGGGACTCCCGGAAATTGACGCAGCCCTTCGAACAAGTCTCTGGTGCGAATGAAGTTTGCGACGCGACTGTTTGCCGCGGCCGTTCGTTTACGATTGGTAGCGATACAACCGCTCTCGACGAACCCGTTACCTTGGAGAATCGACCGGACATTGGGGTAGGCTGCGAGCCCGAGAACCCCCCGGAACGGTCGCTGCTCCGACTCGCTCTCGTTGCTTATCGTGGAAACGCCTCGCCTCGGTTCGCGTACCTTTATCATCGTCGCGATGCCGTTCGTTAGACATTGTAGAATCGAGTATTTCAACTTGGAGAATTTTTCCCGTCTGTCTAGGAATGAATCTATACAGCGTGCGACGAATACTAGATGTCTTACCATTAGTACCAGCTTGTTACGCTGTATATCCGAGAATCAGAGAAACGGTAGGCGTATCGAACGAACTTATACGTGGGTGAGTCGCGTCGCGACGATGGTAGGGCTGTGCTCGCGTGTCAGCAGGCCAAGGTCGCGGTCGAGGTCGCCTCGTAATCGGTACCTACCACACCGCGATATCGCGTATTCGACGAATCGTTTGTTCGCGTCTTGCACGCGCAATTTGTACAATTCTCCACGAGGTAACGTAACGTTGTCTTTTTTTTTTGTTTGTTTAACTTTGCAGATTGGTTGCAAAAGATGTGTTCGTGTCTGGAGAACGGTAATCCGATTTCTAGGTTTTCCAACCCATCCATGACTCGAGTAGGAGATTACAGACGACTCGGGTCTCGATGCAACGCGTTCGAATTCAGTCGTTCGCTGGCGGGAACACAAACGAGATGCGATCGGTGCAATCAACGCGATGGATCAGTTTCTCAAAACTGTTATTATAGCGGAGGCAATTACGACGATGAAAACTACAAAGTCGACGGTGGCGGTGGCGGCGGCGGTGGTGGTAACGGAGATAAAGACGATCGAGTAAGCTTTTTCTTTCGCTTTGCGTGAATCGCGATCGACGACGCGCAGCAGACCACGATATCCTTCCGGATTCGCCGAACTACGTTCTCCTTCGGACGGAAGGAGAAACATAACGTTTGTTCGCTTCTTCGTTTTTAGACTAGGCGTACCGAGTCGAAAGAAACGATAACCCATCTTGTTCCATGATCGTTTGTCTCGTTTAGATAGAGGAATTGCGTTTCTACAACGACGATCACACTTGGAACAGCTTGGTCGTCGAAAAGAATCTACGTACGATCGATTTATGCCAACTACTTAAAGTGAAGAGGAACGTGTCCGGTGTCGCGTGGTCTATCGTGGAAACCTGGCCGCAGTTGGGAATCGGTGAGCGCGATTTTCGCGACGACCGATCCGTTTTGGTATTCGATATCGTGACCCGAATTGCTTTTTGCAGAACGTACTCTGGAAGATCACGAGGACATTTTGGGCGTTCACAGAGAACTGAGAATGTTCGCATCTCGGGACACTAAAATATTTGTCTTCAGACCAGATTTCCTCAAGTACGAGTTCTTTGTCAAGTCCAAGGTGAGTGCCGTGCTTTTTTCGTTAAATCCACGTCAAAGTTTACCGCGAGCAATCGCACGCTTGTTTCAGAAACACTGTCCCGACGACACGAGCGCGTTTCCCGCGACTGTTGCTATCGTGGATAACGACGGAACACTGATCGACGCCGAGATCGCTTTAAGAGTGAGTAGAATCGATCCGAGACGATTAAATTTGATCGCGAAGATGAACGGAAATTTTCTAGCAGCGCGTGCTTTTTCGGATTTCAGATGTTTCTAGTGCAAGACGACACGGAATGCCCGCAAGTGTTGAGCTTGGTATGGGTACGCTTCGGATATTTGGACGCTTGGAGAAAGACGTACATGCTGCTGCGCGAGAGAAAGCTCTACGTTACGAACAAGGTGAACGTGCAATACCGTTCGTTACTCCCTTATCGATATCTCTTGGAAATAGTCGTACGAACGGTCGTTTGCGAACGAGTCGACGTCGACGGCCGACGCAATCCGTGTACCTACTTATTCGCTGTTCACCTTTGGGGTACGTTTCTAGTTGTCGCGCGATTCAAACGGTAGATGGCGGTACCACGACATTGTGACGTAGCGTGCAACGGCAGAGACGAAGAGGAAGAGAAAGAGAGAGAGAGAGAGCGGCATTGTTAGAAACGTAGCCAAAGCTTGTTGTGTTGTTGTTTTTGTTATTGTTGCTGTTACCATTGTCGATGTTGTCACAACTCGATGCAGGCGGCAGCCATATTACGCGTTGCGAGACTTACGAAGAGGGAAAGAATCGTCGCGGAGTAGAGAAATCTCCGATAACGAGGGTAAGCGCGCACATACCGCGATTTTGCCTACGCGGGCTGCAAGCCGCGTACGAGTGCCGCGGGTGACACACTTTCGAGTCGGCAAAAGCGCTATTCTGTTAGGAACACTGCTCCTCGGGTCGACGACCTGGCTTCTAACTCCTCCCCTCCACCTTCTAATCCTCCTCGGTATCTTCCTTTCTTTCCTTTTTTTCACATCTGTCCTCTTCGCACCTCCTCGTTTCTCGTTTACCCTTCGGTACAGTATGTATGAACTTCAGGCCTCTGGTACACCCACCTCTCCACGGCACCGCTCTATTCCAGGGCTGCACTACCGTTCGCGTTCACTCCTCGTTGCTATCGTTGGCGCCGATATAACAAACGGGCTACGTGCACTTACGATCTACTCGCGCAAGCGTGCAATCCATCTTGCTAGATACGAATCGATCGCCGCGTTCGATCCAGCAAGACATCCCGGAAACGTGCAAACGTGCAAACTTGCAATTTCTCGATCTTTTTCGAATTATTTCGAAACGATGGGCTAACTTATTTCTCTCGATAGCGATGTCGATACCTGTATCCGTAACGTTTCCGATACAGCGTAACCGTGTCGTTCTCGTTCTCGTTCCGCGAAATGGCGTCCCGCGACGCGAGATCACTCGACATTTCAAACACAGTTCGCAACCTCTCGTTTTCGGCGTGACGCGCAACCATCCATCTCCGCCACATGTTCCGCGCTCTCTTTTTCCTTTCTCCGTTCAGGTTGTCGAGCAAACACAATACGTTTTCGCAACGCATCGTATTACGACGTCCGCTGCAACCACGTCATTGTTCGCGTTCGCGACGCGTGACGGACCGCTGAACAGTTTGCGTTTGCGTTCGCGTTCGCGCTCGTATCTCTCTTCGCTACACGCCTAACCTTGCGATCGCGGTCGCGGATTTCTTTCGTCGAACGACCACTCGCGACTTATCAACGATTTTTCTACGAGGAACCCGACCGTCTATAACCGTGAACGAAACGTCCCTCCGAAAACGAGGTTCGCGCAACATTTATACTCTAACGAATACGAATCGTAAAGATTTGCTCATGATTTCGTTATTTTCAGATTAATTCGGTGACGATGCCAGCCACGGAAACCACGACCGCGAATACTCTGCCGAAGCGAATACTGCCGGTGAGTACGTAAATCGAGCGACGCGTTTGTGATCGATTGCTTTATCTCGATTCTCGAGATTGACAATTTTTCCTTCGGGCTTCGCCTTTTGGAAAATTCTCCGCCTAACCGTCCAACTAAAGAGAAGAGATATTCGAATTATCGACGACCCCGGAGTTGGGAATCGAATTCCGGAAGGTGGAGAAAACTGGAAAATTTGTCGATCTTTATCGCCGCATCGGTTTAGAATTGATACGAGTTTAGTAGGTTAGGGTATTTGGAGTAGAATGCACGCCGCTGGTTCCTGGCGATCGACCAAAATGTACGGATTTTCCGAGCGCGTAACCGTCGCTTTTAGTGTCACCGGCCGAAATACACGACCCTCCTTACAGTATGGTCGCGCTAGTCGTTTCGCTGCACCCTCTTTTCTTCTCCTCCGCGTCTTCTCTTTCGACCTCTTCGATCTTTGCGAGCCAGCTCGTAATCCGCCAAAGTCGAAGGCGAGCGCAACCGGTCGCGGCGGATACGAAAAAAATGATAAATAAATTTGCCGTTGAACGACGATTCAAGGACAACGTTTCTTGCACCTGGCGCATCGAGGAAGACGGCGAGAGAGAATTACGACCAGAGAAGCACGCGAGGATCATCGCGAACGTCGCGTCCATGCACTCGATGGTCTAGGAACAAGTTGCGCCGGATTCCGTAACTCGCCGACAACGTCCAGTTGGTTCAGTAGGGCATATCGATCCGTCGGCGTCGTCCGCGTCGCGACGGAAGAAAGAGGAGAGGGAACACGCCGTCGGCGTCGAGGGAACGTCTACGTGCGTCAGCCATCGAGATACTCTGGAAAGCTAAAGCGACGAATTATCCTAAACCTTTCGTTCGAGACGCGAACCACCTGTCAGAATCGGAAAGATTAGGATCGACTCTCCGGAAACAACATGTAACGAAAGCACGCGACCCGTCGATCGTCTTGCTAAATTTTGCCGAATACAAACACCGACGTCACGTCCGATATTCTAGTGATGTTTCTTCGAAAACAAACGAGATAATCGATCCGAATACGCGCACAGCGTCGCTCGTCCGTAAACCTTTCGACGATCACCTAGATCGCGACGGCTGACTACTACTGGCTATGCTTCGGCGCGCCCTAACCGCCGACGGCCGAGTCTAACGGCATAGTTTGCCGCTACGCGAATCATACCGATTTCCGATCGCTCGAAAAAGAACGAGAATCGAATCGCGATAGCGCATAATGGAAGAAAAGGAGTCAGGCCTACCTATCTCCCGTGCTTGCGAGGCTTCGCGAAGCCGCGTAATCGCATTTCCAACGTAGTCGCGAACGCATGCTTTTTCCGTTTTCGCATTTTCGTGTTTTGGTATCGTCGAGACTCGCGGCTATGAGACAGTGACACGGACCGTCTCACTGTTTAGCGACGGTGCGGTAATCGGCTTATTTTATACGAATTAATGCGATAATGTCGGTTCGATTGGACTCGATATACGACGAAGGAATAGCAATAATAATAATATCGATAACAACCGTACAGGATGCACGAGTTATATCTTTCGACCCAACGTTTCGCGAATATCGTTTACGTTCATCGCGTTTAACTTTGTAACTGTAACGAACGAGTATACGCTCGAGTTACATATAAATAACAACAACAATGGTAACGATACGTTCCAGTTGACCGAATTCGAAAAGGTTTTTCGCGGCGATAGCGGAATACGTACGCGTGGACAAGGCGAGGAAAACGCGCGGATACAGGTGTATGCGAGAACGGACGATAACGATACGGTCTGGTCGGTGAGAGCGGGTGGGTTGTGTAGCCAGCTGATTCGGAAGAGTTCGCGACGGATCGTAATCGAAGCGAGGAAGCGTGGAAGCGATGAACGAAGCGCATCTGCAGCGCGCGACCGATGCAGTATGCCACCGCCGGGAAACCAGCTGACTGGCCGGCTCGGTCGTTCTCGACCGAGGATTCGGCAATGTTCGGATCTTTGTCCGACGCCGTGCACGAGGGTACCGGCGAGCAACGAGCCAACGAGCCGCTCCGTCAGTTGTCGTTCCGACACTGTTGGGAGGCGATGCGTGCGCGCGCCTCCTACGCTTTCGACGCGAACGTCGCCGACGCTGTCGCCGTCGCCGTCGTCGTTGTTTGAACCGTGACCGGCCGTCTCGACGACGCGTCACGAAACCGTTCGAAGAACCGACGATCTTTTATGGACGAACGGAACGGAAAAAGAGACCGAAGAGAATATCGTCGTCGTCGCGCAGTCTGCCGTTAACGTTGCCGGTAGCTCGTCTCTTCGCTTCGTTTCTCTTCCCTGTCGCGGTTCTCCTTCTCTCTCCTAACCGAGACCTGCCCCCTCTTTCCCAGCCCCACCCCACGATCCACACCCCACACTCTACACTGCACACTGCACACTGCACACTTCACATCCCCTTAACCCCTTCATCGTTCACCACCCCCTTGTCCCTCTTCTTCCTTTCCTACGCCCTGCCGTCTCGTTGTCTGCTTCCCGTCAGCTGCCCGTCTGCCCGTATTTTCCTCTCGTTTCGTTCCGCGCCGTTACGTTACGTTACGTTTCATACCGTCGATCTCGCGAAACGATGAAAGGATACGCGAGGACGATCGAACCGTTGTCGGACGAAAGAATATTCGCTCGCGAAAAGGTGTGCCGGTGAAACGAAAAGGTTCGAGTGGTCCGCGGTCGCTGCCGTCGTTCGAAACAAGATTCAGTCTTTCCAGAGGAACGGAATGACCGTGGACGAGCGGTCGTTGTCGTAGATTTCAAGCGTAGAGACAAAAAGACCCGACATTCGACGAAAATGCAAAAAGAAACGTCACGTGGAGTAAGCGCGCAACGATAATCCGTCGCGCGAACGTTTCCCGCGACTCCACTTGATCGATCGTCGACGGGAAATACTCGAAACGAATCCACGGTCTATAATCTTTCTGAAACGTTGCACGCGATATCGTACGATTCACGAACGTATATGAAAAATTGGAAGCGATGCGACGAGTCGCGCAGCCTCGTAAAACGAGTTTAGCGAATTTGGTACGGACTAAAATCGATCCCGTCAGCGTCGCGGCGCGTCGCGTCGCGGCAAACGCGAACCGTTGCTTCGCTCCGATAATTTTCACACCGCGTTTCTCTCGCGTGCATTCCCAACGGAGAGAAAACACCTTCTAATCCCGTGTCCCGACGCTCTTGCTCCGTATCGCGCGCCTTACTCGTCTACCCCACTGGCATCGTCACCCGCTCTCTCTTTCTTTCTTTTTTTCTTAACCGCGACAGAGTCTTGTCTTTCCATCTTTTCACCCACGTTTCTTCGGCATTCGGCCATTTTATTTCGTTTACCCGTCTATCTGGCTATCTGGCTATCCGTCTATGTTTCTCTGTCTTCTCTTTCCATCTAGTTTGGCTATTTCGTCGATGTACATCGGCTTCGGCTTCGGCTTCGGCATCGTCAACGCCGCCCTCGTCCCTTGTCACTGTTGCTGGGATCCACGAAGCGATCGGTGTTTCCTCTGCGAAATCGTTTGGCCGTATTTACTGGTAAAACGGTCGCATTACTTGCGTCACGGTGAGTAGGGATGCTACACCTACGACACCCGATCCATAGAATCCTCGTTCGGTTGTCGACCGTAAACTCTCAACGCGGCGTCTGTTTACTTTCGCGATCGTCCTACCTCTGAAGACTCTCTTTGGCGTTTCGCGAGCACGTAAATGGTATCGCGCACCAGTGATAGCGACAGCGAGAGCGAAAACGAAAGCGAGAGAGCGAAAGCAAAGGCGAAGATGAAGACGAAAAGAAGAGAAGATAACGAAGGTCTTCGTGATCGAAACTGTGCCGTCGTCGCGACCGTCGTTTCGAATTTCACCTCGAGAAGAACCGAGATGCCGATCAATGGCCGCACGAAAAAATTTGCGTACCCGAACGGAACCGTGCTCGAGCAAAATGCAAAGCGCAAATTGTATTAGATCGAATCCAATAAAGGAGCGCAGCCAGGGTTTCATTTTCGTTACGCGTATTCCTTCCGATGGCGCTTCGGCTAAAATCAGCCGTTTTAGCGACGGAAACGTGTTTGTCGGCGAACGGCTGCGACCGTTCGAGTCGAAAAAGAGTGGAACGAAAACGACCGGGGCAACTTAGCGAGCCAGCAATTTTCAATTTACGTCCCCGTTGGCTCTCTCGTTCTCTCGCTGGCTCGCGTCTCGAAATTCCTTCCAGTCTTTTCGGCGACCTTGTCTACTCCACCTACGCTCGTCGTACGCGGTCTTCTCGGAATGTTTCGACCCTTCGCTTCTTCCCTGGTTCTCGGTAACGGTAATCGTAACACGGCGAGACCGCGTATCCACGTCCGATTTACGACGAACCGCTTCTGAACGGTGACCGAGAATCCGAAAAATTGAAATCGAGAATCGTAATAAAGACACCTCGATTTTCCAGCACCTGGCACCTGGCTGGCCGCGCTTCTGGAATTACTCGCAAACCGGTTCCGGTCACGACCGTGACTAACATTTTGCCCGCCAACGCTAAACGTTCTCGCTTCGACGCCTTCGAATCGTTTCCGTTTTCTTTTTTTTTTCCGATCGATTCGAACGGATCGACTCTTATCTTCGGCTGCCGATTCGGCATCTTTCATTCGAAGCGATCAACGAAGAATACAAGAAGACGTCGCCGAGGTTTTCGAGACACCGACCGACCGACTCGCTCGCTTCCAGTTTCCCGTTTTCGCGCTCGTTTCCGTCGACGCCAACGGGAACGCGACGCGCCGCCTTCCTCTTCCGGGTATGCGTTCGTCGATGCGACGAAACCGATCCGGCCGTTTCGATCGTCCTTCCGCGGTCTGCGAGCGACGAGGACCGTTCGCGACAAAGTATCCGCGTCGACCGACTCGGACGTAACTCGAGTGACACGTAGAAAAATGACGTGGTCGAATGATTTCAGGATAACGGACAGCTGACTCCGGTTGCTCATTTGTCGGATTATACGGTGTACAGGATCCTAAACGCGAAAAGGTGTTTCAACGCGCCTTTCGAGTGGGGCCTTTGCCTGAGGCCATCCAGCAACGCCGAAGCCGAAGGCACCGAGGCTGGAGAATCCGGGCTCAAGGTCATCGCTTTCCACAGTGAAAAGTCCCGCGTTTGCTGGCTCACGGCCATGAGACTCGCCAAGGTAACCAGAATCCCGATTCTTTCTCGTTGTTCCGCGTTGCTCGTCGACGAGCCTCGTCGACGCCGAGTTGGAGATCGAGATCGAGGCCTGTAGCCCGTGGCCCATTCCTCTACTTGGAAAGCGCACGTTCGGATCGTCGCGACGCTTCTTCAACCGGCAATTCTTCCTTTCTCTCGGCGCTCGTCTTGCCGTGCCGTGACATAATCGCGGTCTCGCAATCGCGCGCGGCGTCAAAACTCGTCGGCGGCCGATCTCGAGCAAGCGTTTCCTTCGAGTTTCGAAGGAAAACTAAATCGACCTCCGGTCCGAGTGTCGTATTCTCCTCGATCCATCCGTCTAATCGATTTATTTTGTTGTGTCGTAGTATGGCAAGCAACTCAGGGAAAACTACCGAGCGTTCAAGAACAAACAGTGCGAGCAAGCCAGCGGGGACAATCCGAAGGAACGATACGCCAACTACGACGTGTCCAACGTGAGTTTCCTTTTACCGAAACGATCTTTTTAGGGGCCAAGTGGAAATCGACGCGGAAAGCGCGCTCGCGCGATCCCCGCCGTCTCTTCGCGGCAACGCACGTTCGTTATCGTTCGTTATCGTCCGTTTGGTCGCGACTCGCGGGTTTCGCGAACAACGCCCCGGGGAGAAAGAGATCGGAGAAAGGCGAAGGAACTCGAAGATGTTCGGTGGAGCTCGCGTTGGAAGAAAGTTTTGAAAATGGAGCAAAAAGGCGAGGCGGGGCACGAGGCGAAGCGCGACGAGGCGAGGCGAGGCGAGGCGAGGTGGTAGACTGTTGCTACGCGCCGGGAACTATCGATCATTCGGAGGGTAGGCTAGCTTGTACGAGACCGGAGCGGAGCCGTGGCTCGCGGGACCAATCGAAATTTCTCGACGAGTAACTCGTCGTCGCGCTCGCGAAACGCTTTTCGCGCACCGACCACCTCTACGGTTCGTCGCGAAATTGATTCGTGTCGACTATAGAGTCCGTCGGAGTTGGAGCGTGCCTACCTGGCAGCCACGAATCCGCGGCCCGCTCTCGATCTCGCTCAGTGAAATTCTTGTGGGAAAAGCTGCCGGCAAGGAAACCGACTCCATCGAACGCCACCGTTAACGGGGATTTCCCGAGCTCGTCCGCGATCGGCTCGATGCCGACGGATTTCGGATGGACGGATTACTCGCGCTTGCGTATCACCCGGTAGATTTCGCGCGCCTGCGCTTCTATAACCTTGACATTGGACGACTTCTCCCTCTCGAGCAAACGTTTGCTCGGATTCTCCGCTGTTCCTTTCCGTCTGTTTCGAGCGAACATGGAAGAGGTACGTATCGTAGCCATCCGTTTCGATCGTTTCCGCGATTTTCCAGAGTTCTCGGGTTACGTTAGGTAAATGACGGGTACCGACCGGATACGGACGAAACCGAGATCGTCCAAGAGCGGTGAACGCGCGGGAAGAAACTCTCGGTGCGCACGGTGTCTCGCATCCGTCGCAAGTCGAAACGTTCGCTGTTCGTGTTTTCGCAAGCTCTCGGAATCACGGCGCGTCTCCTGGCGTTTGCTCCTTGCTTAGCAACAAGCGCATCGGATCTCGTCAACCCCCGTTTTATCCGACAACGTTTATCCCCTCTCGTCTTCCGTTTCGCGTCTCGCGTGCGCATCGATCGATGTCCCCGCGATCGGTGTCCCCGCGATCGGTGTCCTTTTCCGCGTGTTTCGCTTTTGCATCGTTCTCGATAATGTTGGCGCAGGAATCGACGCGATCTCGCGTGGCCATGGATTTCACCGGAAGCGTCGGAAGGATCGTGGACGATCCGAAGGAGGCCAAGGACATCGCCGAGAGCGAGGGGATCAATTGGCGTCGAACCTGGAGACCGTTCTCGAGACCGACGCCCGGGTGCTCGGTGGTCCGGTTCCAAGGACTCGACGACGGCATTCACGTTTTGCAGCCGTGGTTTCACAGAGGGCTGAAGAGAGACATCGCCGCGGCGATCGTAAGGGACCACGGTTCCATAGACGGGTGAGCGGATTTTCTTTTGCAGTCGCGAGAACTCGCGTGCTCGGTAACCGTAACGCTTCACCGTTTCATTGTTTCAGCGTGTTTCTGGTTCGCGAGAGCAGAAGCAATTTGGGGGCGTACGTGTTGACCTACAAATACAGCGACAAAGTGTTTCACGCGCAAATCCAACCTGTAAGTGAAATTGTAATCTCGATGGCATTCGGATGGTCCCGCGGCGACGGGACGCGACGTTCGCTAAAGATGCGCGTTCGTTTCAGGTATTCGACGAGCGATGCAATTGCTGGCTGTACACCCTCGACAAGGGTGTAACCAAGTTTTACGATCTTCTACAGTTGATCGAGTTTTATCAGCTGAACGCGGGCTCCCTGCCGACGCGGTTGACTCACTACGTGCAGAACGGCGTTCCCGTTCCCATCCCCAGGTCCGAAGACGGCGGAGCGTCGCCCTCGCCGCCCGAGGCTTGTCACAGATTCGGCACGCCTTCCTGCGTACATCCGGCGAGTTTCCCCGGCCACGGGAGCATCTGAGGATAGGCGTTCCAGCGACCCGTCACCGTCGACGAGCGTCTCGTCGCTCGCGCTCATCCTCCGAACGGATGCGCGACCGCGAACGATCGTCCGACGCGATCGGGTTGCTGGAATTTGTGCCTCTGCAGCTACAACAAGTGGAACTTGTAGCGTCATTTTCACCTTTCCTTTCCTTTCCTTTCCTTTCCTCTCTTTTACTCTACTCTACTCTACTCTCCGCGGATCGTGAATTGCGGACTCGCGCCTTATTCGCTCAAGAGCAACGAGAGGAAATCGAACGAAACTTTCGATCGCGAAAAGATTCGTTATCAGGAAGAGGAGTTTCGACGTAGGCTGGCTTTTCTCTACAAACAGCGCAACTCGGAAACAAGCGAGACGCGTCGTCTCCGCGTCGACTACCGCGCGACCTTTCTCCTCTTCCCGCGTTCGCGAGCCCCTTGACTCGTTGCCGTGCCGAAATATACTCGATCGCGAATCGCCTTCTTCCATCCTACCGCGGAGACGTTCCACGCGAACAACCGCCGATTCAAAAATCGACTTTGACAGCGGTCCGTCAATCTCGATTTTTTACGACGGCTCCGCGATTTACGCCATCGAGTCGGGAAGAGGAGAAGACGCGACGAAGCAAACGGGAACGTACGCGCCCCCTCGAACACGCTACAGACTGACGAGTCGTCGTCGTCGTCGTCGCGGACGACATCGATTCTTATTATTAAGACGACCATTATGGATAGAAATTGTTACGATAAAGTATATTTTGTACAAACATGAACGGAAGAATCGACGCGCGATTCGTCGGGTCGCTACCGAGACCGTATTTGAGTTTCGCTTTCGCGACTCGATCCGATCGCGTTCGTCGTACGAGAAAGAACAATTATTGGATATTTATATTCAAATAAATATATAGACAACAGAGTAACGTTCCACTGCGTATTTATTATGGACAAAACAAAAACAAGGTAAACATAAGTTTGCGTACTGTCGGCTCAAAAATTTTACGCTGACTCGCGTACCGAGTGCGTACAATACTACGAAAAACCGAATGACCTGTACCTCTAATAAAGCTCGAGTGTGGCGACGAACCACGTCTGGCTGTGGGGTTTTGTCCACAGAAAACCACTTCTGGCATATTCAAAATACAACTAAATTTTAGCTGAAATCCAGTAATAATAAAACGGAATTTCACTATCTATTCACCGACGTGCCGACCCAGTCGGCTGGCGGCGAGGGAGCGAATGCACGAGACGGGAGTTACTTTTGATGCGTTCGGTTTGATCGGAGTGATCTGTGAGAGAAGGGAGAACTCTTGGCACAGTCGGATCGGCGAGGAGACGAACGCACGAGAAAGGAACACTGTTCGTGCACTCGGTTCGGACAAGAAAAGACGACTACGAGGAACTCTACGGTCGTCTCGGCGGTTCTACACCTCTGGAATCTCAGGTTTCCGGATTTCAGAGGCCCACCTTGTACACCGATCGTCGGTGAGCCGGAGTTGACGTTTGCTTTTCGTTTACCGATGCCACTCGCTTGTATTCGTGACGAGTCTATGCAAAGGCGTCACGATGCGATACGGCACGCGTCAAGGATTGTATTTCTTACTTCTCTTCCCGACCACCGACACCGCCTCGTTTTCTCCTCGGACCTTGGCGTTCGTTCTTTCGGTATATCGACACCCGTGTCTTTTCGCGAACACGGAAAATCGAACATTGGCCAGCAAGAACGGTAACAATCTCGATATTAACATCAACGAAACATCTCGAGTTTTGCTACGTTATACATTTGTACGAACATTTAATAAGCAATAAAACACGTAAATAGAAGAGCGATCCGATCTCTCGACCTTTCTTTAGCGGCAAGAAAAGCGCGTCGCGCCGCAAACTAGGCTTCTTCCTCTCGGCGTAACACCCGATGCGACGCAAGTCTCGGTCTCGGCCGAACCGAGTCGAGCGACCGAATCACCGCCGGCGCCGCACGAAAACCGAGAAGCAGGCAAAGACTCGCTCGACGCAACAGGTAAGCCGAACGACCGACGCTCGACGCGACGCTCGGCGACGATCGAATCCAACCAGCCTGACGAGCAGGTTAACGCGGCAGGGGGAGGAGCAGCGCGATGGCCAAGGGGCACGGAAAGGGGAAGCCGTGCCGGTAGGTGGAGAGGTGGAATTCAGGTGCGAGGCAGGCAAGAGGAAGAGACTCCGCGGTGGTAGCAGCAAGGAGGTCCGCGACGTCGACGCGTCCCGTCGCACGATCGGCAGCGAGCCAGTCCAACGCGACCAGTTCACGCGGGAAGGTGTCGTACGCGTCTCTCGAATCTCGAGTATCGAATCTCGAATCTGTTCGCGTTCGGAAACGGCGACATGCGAGCTCGGAAGCCTCGCTCCGCAGCCCGAGCCTATCCACCGAACTTGAACCGACCGACAGCGAACGATCACGCCTGCTCGTACCAAGTAAGATTCGTGCAACTCACCTACTCGAAATCGCTCCGTCAAACTTTGTCCTTTGGTCGCGACTCGCTGTTCGTTCGCGAAACAAAAAGGAATCGTTGACTCGCCTATACGGAGGATTTCCGGATCGATGGAACGATCGACGGAGCCGCGTCAACGGGCCGTGTCTCGTACCGCGGTCGACGATCGTCCAACGACGCGCGTTCCACCTGTCGCTGGCGAGATTATTTGGAAACTATGCGGTTTATATAACGACGCCGCGCCGACGCGTAACTCGCGCTCGTTGGAAATTGTCGTGCCAGGCCACGCTGCGCCATGCCACGCCATTAAAACCGGTCGGGCAACATTCCTGCCGATCGACCGCTCGGTTACGATTTCTCTCGCCTCTTCGACAAACGCAACGGTTTCCCAGTTTTCTACCTGCGTAGTTTCGCGAAAGTTGGATCGACTCGAGCATCGATTTCGAAGCTCCGCGCTCGTTCTCGACGGACGCGCTTCGACGCGCGGACCTCGCTGACCGTGTCCACCCAGTCCACCTGGTATCTCGCGGTACCAGGTACGGCTACCGCTTCTTTGTGCATACAGTCGGAAAAACGAATCGACGCGGCATACGTGACAACAAAAGCAAAGCGTGCGGGTTACAAGTAAAACGCAACGATGCGAAACAATCGATCGCGAAACGATCGAATTTGCTGGACGTTCGACTAACGCGTCGAGTTTATTATAGTTTATTACCGTTACGCGCGAAACTTTCACCCGTTCCACCGCAAAATTTTGCGACCGACTGTATACTTTCTTCTTCTTCGTTCGTTCGTACACCTTTCTCTCTCGCTCTACCGCTCTCTCTCCCCCCTCCCCTTTTTCACCTACCTTTCGGTTTTTCTCCGCCATTTTGAATAGCGTCCATTTCGAATACTCGGAGTTTGTTGCAAAATTACCGTTTGAACGCGAGTAAAGGGCATTCAACGGGAACCGTGCGTTCGCGTTCACGGCGGAGAACGCGATCGATGATCGCGTTGTACCCGAACGGAACCAACGGAACGAGGTTTGCGCGTCGCGCCGTGACGCATCGGTATTTCCTCCAAGAAACGGATCGAAGATTCCGGGCTAGCGCGTCGCGGCTCGATCGAATCGGCTGGTAAAACGACGATCGTTCGGAACTGGTTCCGTGGTTCGTCCCTCCCGCCCGCTCTTCCCGTGCCGCGCGATACCACCGATGAGTCACCTTGCATTCGCTTCTTTGCCTCTCTCGTTCTCTCTCGATCGATCACTCGCTCGCTCGGTCTTTGGTATATCTTCGTTAGTATGTACCTCTGCCGTGCAACCGCCCCCCTCTCTCTCTCTCTCTCTTCTCTTCTCTCGTAGACGTTGCCACGGTTCGGGTCTTCCGTCCGGGAAACATGCGATCGACGTGAACCACGATTGCTTCCTAAACTTGTCCTCTTGTCTTTTCAGGAGAAACACGACTCTCTTGGAAAATGTTTCGCTGTAGCCCCGTCGCAAGGTAATCGGTAAGAGGCTGCGATCGAGTCGTCCAAGATGAAGACGTTGGCGTTCGGTTGGATCTTTCCGAGTTTGTTGATCGTGGCCAGCGCAACAGGGGGCTTGAACCCAGAGGGAGTGATATGCGGCGAGAGTCGTTGCTCCACCCTCGAGTACTGCAATCGCTACGTCAAGCACTGCAAACCGTGCTCGTCCATTTGCGACGTGGACAGTACCAATTATCAGCCGGTCGAGTGTCTGTCCGATTGTCAAGGTAAGTTTCGCTCGATCGGTACGGTACAGTCTCCATAAATGCACTGAAATCGTCCACTACGAACGTAAGACCGTTCGAACGTAAAGATAGGACAGCGAATATAGAAGAGTTTCTCTTCGTCCTTTATTCGTTGCCGTTGTCTATCATAAATGCACTAGTTCAGTCCCGAGTTCGTGCATTCGTGGATACTTTACTGTAGCGTAGCTCCGGGACCAGGCCTCTAGAAATGTCAACCCTTAAATAAAAGTTTGTCAACGTTCGATACGTTGTTAGAATCGTAACGAAGAAATCGCTCGCGAACCGTAAAGCGGAGATGATGGCTTTGGGTCGTCGTTCACGCTTGAACGGTACGCGCGTTTCGAGATTGATCGGAGAGAAGCACAGGTAGTAGGCCAACCGCTTTCCCGAGACCCTCGTACACCTGAATAGAAGGTATGCCGAGTCCGTTGACTTTGCACCTGACCACCGTCCGTCCCTCCATCGACTTTCCCACACGCTACCGCGGTCGAGCTCTAAGCTCGATGACTCATCCGACCGCGCGTCTACCTTTCTTCTTTTCTTGGCCTTGTTCCTCTCGTCCTTTCCAGCCATTTCCTTCGTTTTCCACGATCCGAGTCTCTTTCCCGACCTTTTCGGACCTTCCTCTCCTTTTTCTCCTTTGAGTGCTTCGCTCGTTTCTTCGCTCGTTTTTACATAGGCACGTAGGTATGCTCGTTCCGTTCGAAAAATCCAAACCATAGCCGCGTCATTTTAGAAAATCGTCCGTTACCTTTGGTTTAGAGCGCGACGGAAACATTTTTCATTCGTGATTCTGGGTTTCAGAGTACCTACACGACAAGCGATACGTTCTTCTGGAGCAGTACGAAGATCTGCGAGGTAAGCGAACGAATGGATCGTAGAAACGTGAAATCGTTTTCGTTCTCAGTCACCAGCATTCAAAGAAACCTTTTCCATCGGCAGGACAAGTTGGAAAATTATGGATCCTCGTCTCGATAGCTATCGCCGTGGCTGCTGTCTCGTTGCTGACCACCCTCTACCTGCTAACCAGAAAGCTGACGAGATGGAACAAGTTGCGGGCTGTTCTTCGTCGTGCGTTTACCGGAAATAAGATACAGGTTAGTTTATAACGGTTTCCCTGACCGTCCTCGTCCGTCACCGTTGCTAATCGTTCGCGTTTAACAGAGGACGAGCCATCCCGGGAACGACAACGTCGGCATCGCTGGCGGTTACAATAACAACAACAACGCCGACAACAACAACAGGAAGAAGAATAAAGCTCAGGATGACGTGGAAAGCGGTATCGTGAAACAAAACGGACTGAGGCTGGCGATGCCCACGATCAGCGCCAGTGTAGCTCCCTCGCGAATCTTGGGGAGCGGAAATGGCAACGGACGCGGGAATGGGAGTGGAAACGGGAATGGGAATGGGAATGGTAGCGGAAGCGGAAACGGAAGCGGTATCGATAACGGCACGCCGAACACCACCAGTACCTCTCTATCCGGAAGGCACCCCAGCGAAGACACCACCCTCGATTACGCTTACGACAATCCGGCGATGACGCCGAGTCCCGAATCCGTTCAAATCAGAACGAATCGCGAGAGTTCCTTTTGAAAAGGGAAAACCACGAGTCCGAGTGCCCGGTGTATAGAGGGTGTTCCGTTCCTCGCGGGTCATTTATCGATCGAAATTGTACATAGCGTAATTTTAAGTACTTAATCGCGCACCCTATCGTGCGCGACCCATCGCAGATCCTTATCAGTTGTTCCGTCCACGAAACGCCTTTCGAGCGAAGCTCCGGCAACGAGGTCGTGCTTCGCATAGGTCAGCGAGGGGTAAGCGCGAGACGGATACCGATACCCAGACCGATACCGGTACCGAGGGACGAGGACAGACCGATCGTTGTCCTCGCGAACAAAGACTCATAGACCAAGGAACGCGCGACGAATTCGATTCGATACGATTCGAGTCGAGTTCGGTCGATCGCCTTCGCGTTCTCTTATACTGCGACCAATTTGTTCGTTCGCGCGGTCTGTTCTTGTCGCCGATCGATTCGGAATCGAACGCTCGCTCGCGCGACAACTCGCTGTCCTTAGAATAAGTTCGCGTAAGTAACGTAAATTCGGATTCGCGTTAGATTTATTCTCGTATCGTCGTCGTCGTCGTCGTTGTCGCGTCGAACCTGTTGACGAGAATCATCTCTTCGCTGGATTTTTCTCTGTAGTCGTCGACGAAAAATCGCTGTCTTCCAGGAACGAAGACATCGGTGTACACGACTCGCAGATTCGTAACCAAAATCGCGATCCGCCTTCGCGTTCTCGATCATCGGTTCGCATCAACGCACGGCGGGAGAGAAATTTTTTTGATCGTTGATCGTCTTTGAACGGTCATCGTTCGTTTCCAAGTGTATGTCGCGTAAATTTTACTCGCCAATAAATAAATAAAACACAATAAAAAGAGTATCATTTTCGACCAAACAGCCTTAAACTACCTTTGCACGAAATTCTTGTTTAAACGTTTGATGTTCGTATCATTTGATAAGGTCCAGGTATAAGTAGACCAATAATACTCTATATAAATGAGTTATTCAATTATAACAATGGTATATTCTCAAAATCGTGCCAAAAATAGGTGTCGCCGTCTCGCGGTCAAATGGTGGAACTAAAATTATCGACATTGCAGAACAAATTAAAAAATACTTACGTAATCTAATTTATTGCGCTTAATAATGAACTTGTAGCCATGAAACAAACACTGGGTCGTTGAAATTCATTAGTAGACGTTAAAATGAGCAAATAATTAAAATGTCGGTAATTGGTTGACAGCGTCTTTCCACCGATGGCGCCACTAGCGCAAAACTTTGAGGGGTTCTGATCCAAGCTATCGTATAAAATAATATATATATATATATGTACAAATATATAAAATAATTAGCTCTTCCGACCGCGAGATGGCGATACAATTCGTTGGTCCATGAAACAGAATAAACCTATATCAAGGTTTAAATATATAACGTTACTTTATAACCATTCATGTACCAATGGATCTGTATAAGATCTAAGGTTTATTAATAAGAAAAAAAGAAAAAAACAGAAACGGAGTAAAACCCAGCCGCGGATTCCTTTTTCTTCTCCTCGTTTTTAATTAACCTGTGTAACGAAGATGTGTGCCTAGACCTGTATAACGATGATAATAATAGGACGAATACGAATAAGAGGAAGGATAATAGAAAGAAAGAAAGCTGCAAACAGTTTGTAGTTTATTTACGGAGAGCGGTTGAACGTAGCGAGGAGTTAGATCGGTTCACGAGACGCGTTCGATCGATGGCAAGGTGACGCCGAAGGCGGCTCAGGTGTAATCGTCGCGGTCGGATGAGAGGAACCGGCGCCGGCGTGCCTGGCCATCACCAGCTCTCGGGTGTTTTTCTCCGGTTTGATCAGCACCACGTAAACTTTCGGTAGAAAGAGACAAAGCAGCTGAACCAATCCGTTCAGGGAGAGAGAGAGTGCCAATGTGATCACTCGGACAACGTTGCTGGTCGAAGCTAAATAGAGTGGCACGAACGCTAGCCACAGAACGATCGTCGCGTAATTCGCGAACGCGATTCGGCGAGTCTCGTTGAATCCTTCGGGGCACTTTCTGGTCTTGATAGCGTAAAAAGTGGACACCACTGAAATTTACGATAAAGAATGAAAGCGTCGTTATACGTGAAACGTCGATAATCCCGTGACCAGCTTACCCGTCAACACAAACGGATACAGCAAACCGGCCACATACGATCCGTTCTCGGAACCTCTGCAAATCCTCACGTTGGCGTCTCTGGTAGGATGAGAGCGCGTGACCGCAGGCGGTTCGTTGAGCAGCCAGACCGCGTCGAACGCGATCTCGGCCAGCGTGAGAATCGAGGCGATAGTCAGCTGCGAGCTCGGGCTGGTGTATCTAACAATAAGTGGAAAAGTATCCGGTATGGAAAGGAAAGAAGAAAATGAGCGCGACGAGCGTCGCGCGAGCACAAAGACAGATTTACCGTCGTTTGCGGGGACTTGGACCAGGATCATTGAATATTCTGTGTATCCTGTTGATCTTGGTCGCCAGAGCGGCGTAGCAAAGAGTGTAGCAAAATCCGATGCCGAACCGTACAACGGCGCAGCTCTCGACGCTGGGTTTTGCCACGACGGCGAACGTGATGGAGAAGCAGCCAAAGGTGCCGAGCAGCAGCAGGAAGGACAATTCGCGACCCGATGCCTTGATCATCGGAGTCTCCCGGTAGGTCCAAAACACCCAGCAAACGAACGACGTCAACGCCATACCTGCGCAACAGGATTTCTCGGTTACGTAGATTCGAGAGATGTGCGCCAGACGCGTAGGTGAGGTAGTAAGATAGTAGGTATATTTGCTGGAAGAGATCTTGTGAGGTCGTAAACCGAAACAGTAGTCATTGGTTTATTGGGCCAGGAGAACTGATCCGTAGACCGACAGGTGTGTCGCGGCTCTAAAGTATACATGCCCACGTTACATCCCGGGGCCTCAAGACTTGATGTTTGCTACGCGGCTTTTTCCAAATTGGAGAACTATTGACGATGATTGGTTAACTAAGTTCCTAACTACCACAGTATTTTCAATAAGACGGCCAACAGAATTATGTGCGAACATACACAAGACGAAAAAAGTTATTGAAATACGAACATTCTAATTCCGATACCATACGGTCCTGAACGAAAAGTCTAGCTCTGTTCTTATTTAAAAAGATGTCAGATTACTAATTGCGATCGACTTGAGTTTTAAAGATCGATGTCCGACCGACTTTACGATCTCACAAGATCCCTTCCAGCGACTATAAAGACGACGTTTACCAGAGACGGCGACCACCATCGCGACTATGGCCCAAGGGTTCGAGTGATCGACGAATTGCTCGGGTATCGGTTCGCAGCCGGTTCCGTTCTCGATCGGCCTGGTGCCCCATTCGCAATCGTCGCATCTTTGCTCGTCCAACTTGTACCGATACGGGCCGCAGCTCTGACATCTCCAGCAGCACGCGTCTTCCTTGACCCTGACCACGATACGATCGGGACCGCAGGGTTGCGAGCACGAAGAAGCGGGAAAGTCGGCTCGGTCACCGCGAAACCTCGTGTTCTCGCGGTCCAATCGAAGCTCCGCTCTGCCTTCCTCGTTCACTGACGCGGAGGCCCACCATGCATTTAGCGCATACCTACCTCATGCTACATATACGCAACGCAACGATCCGTCTTTTTCGCGGCTCGGCAAATAATCTCGCTACTTTGCTTACGCGTGTAATTCCCAACGACAAGCCACTGATAGGAGCCGTTCGCCGCTCGCCGATAGTTCAGGATCGAGTACCTCGGAGGACCGTCGACCGCGTCCACGAACCCGAATTCGTGTCCCGCTTCGTCTGAAAGGAAAAAATTCGACTGTAACCGACGCCGGCTACGTCCGCGTCCGTTTCACCGTTACCTTCAAACGACACCTTGGCCAGGTAACGAGAGAAATCTTTGGCGCACAATGCTCGCATCTCGTCGCAAATGCCGTGATAATCTTGCCCGCAGACGTCCCTTCGCGCGTCGTCGAGAGCGTACGCCACCGCGTACACCGCGTCGCGTACAAAGTGGAGAAATCTCCGTTGCTTGTAACCGTTGGTCCGCTCGATCCTCAGTTTAGGATCCGTGCAGCAAGTCCGCGCCTTCGCGACGAAAGGATACTACCTCGGACAACGTACGAAACGGTCTCGACTCGACTTACCTTCGAACTCGAGCATCCTTTCGAAGCCTCTCGAACGTTATCGTCGTCCTCGCAATCGTGATACGTCCGCCAGAATTCGCGAAACCAAGGGTTAATATTTTGATGATCGAGCGTCAAGCTGGTAAAGTACTCGTCGAAGCCAGCGAACGGGGCATAGAGCGGCTGAACAGCGAGCGCACCCTCCAACAGGGTGGCTTCTTCGTTGTTGGCGTCCCTCTGGTCCGGCCACGAGTCGCTACCAAGCCAAACGAATCGCGACCCGACTCCCACGCGCCTCGCCGCTTCCAAAACGCGCAGCGTTGTCGACTTTTCCGCGAACAGCACCACCACTGTAACACTCGACCACCGTCGATCCTGTACCCGTGCGTGCACCCTACCCTCTCTTCCGAGAGCGTCCATTACGGATCTACCTCACCTCGAACATCCGTCTTTTCGGCGATCGTGCGAACGACGTCCTCGTAATCGGAGCTCGCGAACCGATCCTCGCTGATGCGGTGCGGCCCCGTGAAACAGACGGAATACTCGGCAGCGAACGACGCCAGCGTCTCGTATCCGTGATCGCCGTACTCTGTATCCGAGTAAATTACCGACGCGTACGACCAGTTGAACCGTCTGCTATCGCGTCATCAACAACAACAAACAAACAAACGTTACGCGGTCGCTCTATTCTCCTCGTCATCTACTTACCGTAGAATCTCTAACATGGCGCGTGCTTGGTTCACGTCGCTCGGAACCGTGCGGAAGAAATGCGGGAACCTCTCCTTGCTGCTTAGAAACGCCGACGTGGCCATGTACGAGACTTGCGGAACCGAGAACAATGCCAGCACCGAGGCGACCTGGGAATCGAGCAAACCAAAGTGACGCGCGCGATTTCAGCCTCTCGAACCGTTTCCGAGACTTCTCACCTGAATCGTGACCGAGCTCGATTGAGCGCCGAGCACCGCGACCACGTCGTCGAATCCTCCGTCCATGAACTTTGGCGCGGTCCGATCGTTGCATCGGTACTCGGAGTAGTCCGTCAGCCGATTGTCGCGCGCGATAAAGCCTACGGAAGGAAGTTCCATCGAGGAACGAGAAAAGGAAAGAAACGTGACGAAACGCGTTACCTTTCACAAAGTAGAACGCTTGCTCGAGAGCGTAGCTCGGATTGTCGCAGGTGTCGAAGGCTACGGCGCCGAGCCGTATACCCGGAAGAATCCTTCGATCGTCGTTGACGCGTTCGATGGTGTACAGCATAGCTTCCAACGGTTGAATTCCGTCCTCGATCTGAATCAACGAACCTTTAGAATAGGCTACAGCGATCGGATCGGAGCGCGATGCGAGCTGCGACTTGCCTGGATCTCGCCGCAACTCTCGCCACCGTTGCCTCTTCGATGAATGGGAAACAGGCCACCTAGCACGATGTCGCCCGTCACGTTCGCGTAAGCGACCGCGACTCTGCCTTCCGAGGACACTCCGCACCCGAGCACCATCGTTACCAGCAGCACGCCGATCATTCTCGCGTCCGACGATTCTATCTCTTTTGTCTCAAGGGAGCAGAAGTGGTTTCGCGTCGAACCGACGAGTCGCGCGACCGCCTCGAGTATCCGACCAAGACGAACGATCGTGACTCGAGACCGCTGAAAAGCCTTCGGGGTCGGGGTCCCTCGAGGGAGTGGCCGATTCCACTTTCCGAAAGACGGATAATCGATCGCGAAAACAAAGCGTCGGCGGATCAGCCTTTCGTCGACGTAGCTCGCTCGACACGCGTTCGCTCCATCTCTTTTTAGAATATTATTCGACGAACGAACCGACCATCGAATCCTCCTACCGGTCTTGTTCGTCGATGGTAACGGGGCGCGCGCCATGTCAACGCGATGCGAAATTTTCTAATCGCATACCAAGGTACGGTTCGCGGGAGGCCTTGGTCGTAGCGGAGACAGAGACGAAAGCGGAGGCGGAGGCGAGTGGCGGGAAGCGAACGATACGCGGGTAAACCGATCGGACGAGTAAACAGAGGCAGGGAGATGAGCAATTTCGTTAAATGGTTATCCGCGTAACGCGGCTGGTGGTCCGCGCGTACTCTGCTCTCGTGTTTCCAACCCGGGTATCGAATCGAAACGACACGTCGCGACTCTGACAAACTTTTCGGCAACGATCGGTATCCGTGATATGAAAATCAGTCGACTCGAGGACGAAGATAAACTCGATTCGATTGCTGCTCGTAATCGCGACACCGACGGAAGAGGAGAACGAGGACGAGCGACGCCAAGAGTCCGCGAGATCGCCAGAGCCAACGAAGGAAGCGGAGTGGGAACGATAACCACGGAATCCCCAATTATTCAATCACCTCTCCGAGTTGGTTCGCTTAATCGTCGCGGTTGTCGACGGTTCCGCGGCTCAGAAACGCACCGTTTTCGACCGAGACGGTTGTCCACGAAACGCGAGGATAGGCGACGCTACGCGACGCGACGCCGCATTTTCGAGTATCGTTTCTCGTTCGCGGACATTCGCATCAACGAGGCGAGACCAAACCATCCAAACGGGAAACGAGGGTTGGAAGCAATCATGGATCCGACCACCGACCGCGACGCCGATGGTTCGGCGCAAAGATCTTTCGAGCCGATCGATTGCGCGGTGTTTGCCGGAATGCTGGGAATTTCTGCCATCGTCGGAGTCTATCAAGCGTACAAATCGAGGAAAACCACCGATGCGGTTCGGGAGTATTTAATGGGCGGGCAAAAGATGGACATCTTTCCCATAAGCATGTCTCTGATAGCCAGGTAAACCGCGTGCGAACAATCGACTGCGTACGTGCACGTCCACCCGGTGCGGCGCGACGGCATCGATTATTTGCCTCTTCGAGTAGTCTTCGGCGTCGGTTCCGCCATCGAACCGATTGCTTTACGTTTCACGCTTTACCGGCTATCCATGTGACCGGGTGAACGCGTTTAAACGGCTAAAGTCGCGAGTGCGAGGGTCAGAGGGAATCGAAGAGGAACGATACGGATGCGATTAGTTTCCGGTTTCAATCCCGTTGCGATTCCGTATCGTTCCCCAGGGTTCGATACAGACACCCTGGTTCCGACTATTCGTTTTTCAGCTACATATCGGGAATAGCGATTCTCGGGCTACCAGCTGAGATGTATGTCTACGGGACGCAATTCTGGTGCGTCATCATTTCCGATTCGTTCGTCTCTCTGACGATGGCCGTCGTTTATTTACCCGTGTTCTACGACCTCGGAATAACTTCTTCTTACGAGGTACGTATGCGCCACCCGTATGTTCCCTTTAGTCGGGAACTGCGGAGTCTCGAGTTTCTCTTTCTACACGATCGCACCAATTTGGAAACTCGTCGATTACTACTTGGAAGTAATAATTTTGAAATAATAATCCGTACGAATGTTCAGTACTTGAATCTGAGGTTCAACAACGTCGTTCGACTGACGGGCACGGTAATATTTCTGATCAAAATGGTAAGTGAAAAAGGTTGCAACGACGATCGCGACCGAACAACGCGGAATCGAATTAATTTTTGCAGCTACTCTACATCCCGCTGGTGATATACGTGCCCGCGCTGGCGTTCAATCAAGTGACGGGAATGAACCTCCACGCAACCGCTCTGATGGTGTGCGCCGTCTGCATATTCTACACTACCTTGGTGAGGAAAGCGCAAAGTATCCGCTTGCTCGGATATCTCGAATTCGGGATAGCCAAATTTTAGTCTGGAATTTTCCAACTGAAGATAGAATACGATTACGATACCGTGCGCGTTTCTCAGGGCGGGTTAAAGGCGGTCGTGTGGACGGACGCTATTCAAACGGTCGTCATGTTCGGAGGAGTGGTGGTCGTCGCGGTTCTCGGTACCTTGCGAGTAGGCGGAATCGAACGAGTTTGGGAAAGAAATCGCGACACCGGCAGAATCGAATTCTTCGAGTAAGAGACTTTTCGCCCTCGAGCGCAGCCAAGCCTTCGAGATTCCACGTTCAAAGTTTCCATATTCCCGATCGATAGGATGAACCCGGACCCGACGGTGCGACACACCTTTTGGACCGTAGTCGTTGGCGGCTACTTGAATTGGTTGGCGTCCTGCTCGGTGAATCAGGCGATGGTGCAACGATGTCTCTCGATGCCCAACTTGAAGAAGGCCAACGCGTATGTCGTTTTACCACCCTTTGCCTTTCTCTTTTTCTCGTTTAGGTATACGACCATTTGTCTACAGAACTATCGCGATAATGGCGATTGGAATTATAAGTATCGTTTCGTTGAGCTGTTATACCGGTCTCGTCATTTTTGCGGCGTTTCACGACTGCGATCCCGTCACGACCAAGGTAACGCGATTCTTCTACTATTTTCGACGTCTGCTTTTGTCTCAGCCTCGCCACGCTACGTGTTCGCTCTTCTCATTCTCTTCGATTCGTTTCAGCAACTGAGGAAAGCGGACCAACTGCTACCGTATTTCGTGATGGAGATGGCCGGTTCGATCCCCGGATTACCCGGACTCTTCGTCGCAGGCGTGTTCAGCGCCGCCCTCAGGTGAAAACTCGTAAATTCCCCATTCGCGCTTAAAGATTACCAGTCGATTATTTCGCTTTTACGTATACGATACATGCGCATCCATAAACAGATGAATAATTAATAGATAAATAATTTATTTCACAATTATGTTTTCAATGAAATACAATTACATACGTGCCACTCGTCTCCTCGGATCAATGTTTATATTGAATAACGATTTGAAGCAACGAGCGCTCTTTACAATAATTCGAATTTTCACCGGCGAATAAAATTCGATATCACGCGCGACGAATAAACGACGACTCTGTTAGTTTTAAACAAAGTTAACTATACTCGCATTTCGACATACCGTTTTTTTAGCACCATGTCCACTGGATTGAACTCTATGTCTGGAGTGATATACGGGGACATGATAAAGCCATGGCTGCGCGGTCCAGTCTCAGAAGCGACGGCCAGCCGAACGATCAAGGCGATCGTAGTCGCGATTGGAGCGGTCTGCGTGGCTCTTGTTTTCCTCGTGGAGAAACTTACCGGACTGATCCAGGTGAAGCTTTCCGTCCTTTCTCTCTCTATCCACCTATCCGTCTGTCTAGTTATCTCTATCCGGATCCAATCGGTCAATCCGTGACGAGCAATAATTTCAACGATCGTCTGGTCTCACGTCTCGCGTCTCGCAGGCCGGTAAGAGTTTGTCGGGGATAACAGCGGGACCCTTGCTCGGAATGTTCACCCTCGGAATGTTCTTTCCCTTTGCAAATTCAACGGTAAGGGACACGACGCATCTGCAAATTCGCACTCGCGCCTCATCCGTTTAACGTCTCTTTGCATGCCAACTCTGCTCCTCTTCCGACATCTGTGTCTCGGTTCGAACGCGACAGGGAGCGCTGGTCGGCGGGCTGGTCAGTCTGAATCTCGTCGCCTGGATCTCGTTCGGTACTCAGGCAGCCATCTCTACCGGAAAGATCAATTTCCCTGTGAAACCAGTGTCCGTCGACGGATGCCCGGACGCGCTCAAGACGAGAATCGGCAATCTAACGCTCGTCATCGAAACCGTAACAAGGTGAGGACGATTCTACTCTCGATCCAACTTGCTACGCGCGCACGCCTGCGTTTCGTTTCTCCGCATAATACGGATTCTCTTTCACGTTTTCAGAGAGGAGCCGTTCTTTCTTTACAGAGTGTCCTACCTCTGGTACACGTGGATTGGATTTCTAACCGCGATTCTGCTCGGTCTACTCGTCTCTTGGATTACCGGTGCAAACGTGCGTAAACCAGGAGACGAGAAATTGTACACGCCGCTGATACGTGGCTTTCTAAGCTCGGATCTAGTCGCCACGAGTCGGCAGGTAAATTTTTCAACGTTATCAACCGCGCGAACGAACGTCTCTGATCTAATCGCGATATCTCGGTTCGCAGGAGACCGTGGAGCTCGCCAAGATCGGAACGGTTCTCTCGAGCCCGTGACGAGCACGGACGCAACTCGTTCGATCCGAAACGAACAAATATTTGCCCGAAACAGGTCTAGATCTGCCTCGCGGCTCGTTCCGTTCCGTTCCGTCGAGTACCAAGAGGATCGTTATAGCCAAAGGAAAAGAGAGTCGCTACAACGCATCCGATAGAAATATCGAAACGATATATGTACATATGTATTTTTAAGTTGCAACCCTTACACGAACAACGATTGCAATCGTGTGTCGGTTCAAGTAACACGCGCGCGGGATACCAACAAGAAGAAAAAAGAAAAGAAAAGAAAAGAAACGTAATGTAAAGCGAAAGAAAAGAGAGCGTAAAGTTTTACGTAAAGTTTCTTCTTTCACGTCCCATTGAAACGCGTCGTTCTTCGCAACCCACAAAAGGCTCAAGAGGCGAGCGGCGACATACCGATCGTTCTGGGGTCTTGCTGACCGGGCTGCGCCGGTGGTCCGGGTTGCGGCCCGGTTTCCAGATTTTTCAACAGTTGATTCAACCAGTGCTTGGTTGAGGCGTCCTCTTGCAGACACGTGGCGAACGTATTGTCCCTGAGCTGATCGGGTAAGCATTGTCTGAGCGCCAGCAACGCCCTGTCAAACATCCAAAAATAAATGAATATTAAACGAACGCGTTTCAACGTTACCGATCAAATTCGGCTTTACCTTGGATTGTCCGAAAGGCGCAAGTAACACCTAACCACGTGCTTCAATAATCTGGCGGAAGGATCCTTAGCCAAGGACAGTACCATTTTCCCCAAAATCATCGCGACGTGACTGAATCTGTCGTACGTTTGGCAAATGTACGACAGACCGCTGTCGTCCAACAAAATCTTTTGCAAAATGAAGGTGGCTACGGTTTTGCTCAACTCTGAACCGCTCTCCATGATTCGCAGACATAGAGGAATAATCTCTGTGGTGAGCAAGAAGGTAATCACCTCTTGCTCGTCAGTTTTTACCAATGCTCCTATCACTCCTAAGCTGGTAAGCCTCAGGTACTCAAACGGACGGGTCTTGCTGACCGTGTGCAGAAACGGATACAAGAATAACGGCACATGAGCCTGGAAGAATTGAAAACAAATCGAAAAGGAGTAAATGATGGAATATAGACGATAGAAAATAGACGATATTTGCTAAGAAATTAGACTGTTACCTGTAGAAATGCTGATCTAGTTTCCGGATGACTAGCCACGCATTGCAAAAGTGCCAACGCGTTGCAGACTCTATTACTCTGGTACGCAGTAAGTGTGGCTGGATTAATGGCTGGATAAATATTTATTATTTCTTGAAGCAACGACGCGCTCGTACCAAAAGAATGCCAGAGCATGGGCGCCAAATCGGGAACGACCTCGCGCTTCTTGCTCAATTCTAGCAACGCGTTCTCTCTCGTCTCAGGATTCGATAACTCGATTATCCAGGCGTAAACTTTTTCGCGATCCACCGTGGACTGCAACGCTGCCGGACTCTGCTGCGAACTCATATTATCCACTGAACCGATCGACTAGACTCGACGAGTCCGAAGCGAATTATTTGCGAAACGAATCCTTTTCTCTGATCAGACGAGATCCTCCAAAAAATCGGCCGGCCGGCCGGCCCTCGACAGGCTTGATTCACTCGTTCGAATTCCTCGATTCGATGGAAAACAAATTTTTAGGTTATGCGGCTCGCCTTTGCCCAAAGGATCCGCCTCAACGTCCACCGACAAGATTTTCTTCGCTCGAATCCATCGTTCAACACCGTACAAGACGATTCCTCTTGTTTCGTAAGCGAATGCTACCCCCGTTTCAACTATTCGTTATTTTTATCCTTCGATATCACTCTTTTTCCATGCTACTCTTCACCTACACCTTACGCCCCTACACCATGCCACCGTACCACACCAATTGACACCAATACAGTCGAATGAGTACAATACTGTGTACCAATGACCAAAGCTACTCACCAAATCACCATACACCTAGCACCATGCAACTTTGAGTATAGAGAAATAGAGTATATGAGAATATAGAATATATGAGTCCATATGTATACTCAAAGCCATGCAACACCGCAGATTCGCAGAATAATCGAAGAGAAGAGCGAGAGGTCTCGCTTCTCGCTCGCTGGCACGAGAGTACGACGGTGCTGCCGGTGCCGGTGAACCTTGGAAACCTTCGGCGGAGTTTTTCAAACTTTACCATCGGATAATTAGATTCGCGTTCAAGTTTACTCGTGCTATGAAAAGGTTTGTTAAAACGCTACATCGAGTATTTATGGTCGACTTTTTGGAATACGAGACTTGAACACGTATTTTATTTTTAGCGAAGAATACATCTTTATTCGATAATTTATCGTCTGTTTCGACTCGTAACCTTTTTCCGATAAAAAACCGATACGAGCGCCTTTTTTCACGGTCTCTTTGGGATCGAAGCTTCGTCATCCGTCGATGGAATTTTGGCGCGACAAAACGATACGAATCACGCGGCAAACCTAGACCGTTGCTAGCGATTTCGAAAACGTAACGGGAGATCGAGTAGATCCGGTTTAACGAGCTTCAAATTATAAGTATAGGTAACGTATGTAGGTCCTCCGACTCGCTCGTGTTCCTATAGCTATACTCGGCGAATCGAGAATCTCACGGACCAGTTCCTTGCGTAATCGTAGCACAGCGAATAAGAAGCGCAGTTACGAAGTCTCGTATCTATCGTACGACTCGTTACGTCTGCGTGTAAAAGGCAGACGACAAACACCAAACAACGCGCGTCAAGTAAATGCAGAAGAAGCGGGTGAAAAGGGCATCTGCCAGTCACAACATCGAACGGTCTCGATGAAATCGGATCACAGGCGTCGAAGCGCATCGAGATGCGACGCACGCGACGAGACGAGACGAGACAAGACGAGACAAGACGAGACGAGAAGAAACGAGACGAGACCGGACGCGATTAAACGAGCGGTCGCTTAAGGTGAGCCACCGGACTAAAGCCGCGTTCTCGCTTCCATTTACCGCGGTTAAAAAAAAGAGAGACAACGACACTTTTCGTCCGGGAACGACTCGAGTCCCGAAACATTGGTTTCCGGCGGATCTCGAGGGTGGTTACGAGATGCGCGTTCGTCCTTTTGTCCTTCCTTCCAGGTTCTCGCGTTTCGTTCGATTCGCGGAAGACGACGCGAGTAGAGGAAAAATCTGTTGGCGAGAAACGAACGAAAGTGGAATCCTCGCGACGAACGAGAATGTCACGGACAAGTACGTCGGCGTGTTACGTCCGCACAGGGAACGACGGAGCGGAAAAAAGGGGGAAAACGGAATCGCGGATGTCTGGGAAGAAAGAGGCAAGGGGAGGTAGAACGGTTCGTCGACGTAAGCGATGCTCGGCAAACGAGAGGATTACCCAGCGTGTCCTAAGTTTGGTGGCGAACGAGGGTCATCGCCGCTGCGACGAGGTTATCGATGAATCGGGGAAAGGTGGGGAGATTTTTGTACTCTGTCGTCGTGTTCGAGAGAACTCGGTAAGTCGAGGAAAACGCGAACGAAGAAACGGAGAAACGATCGGACGAGAATCTCGAGCTCGGAATCATCGGGACAGTATATCGGCTGACCGCTGCATCGCCGATACCAAGGACGGTGAAAAAGAGGATGGAGAAAATGTTGGCGCGAGCGATTCGAAACGGTTTCGACGGAGCGAAGAGGAGACGGGTTCGGTGGTCGTACGGGCTGGTCGCGTTAACGAGCATCGTGGTATTCGCGGTGTTTTGGTTCACCAACGTCTTTCGAAACACGATTCTATCGAATCTCGAGCTTCGGAACGGCACCACGTCCTTCTTGCTATGGCAACGACCCCCCGTTGGACTCACTTTCAACGTGTACGTGTTCAATTACACGAACCTGCGGGAGTTCGAAAGAGGGAACGCGTCCAAGCTGCGAGTGCAAGAAGTCGGACCGTTTACCTATCGGGAGAATCTGAACCGAGTGAACGTGGAGTTGCACGAAAACGGAACGGTAACGTATCAAGAGAAAAGAAGCTACCGATGGGTGTCTGGCGAGTCGGAGAACGAAACGGTGATCGTGCCCAACGTGCTGTTGATGTCGACGCTTGCCTATTCCCGAAATTTGCCGTTACCGATGCAGCTCTTGTTGACGATGATTCTATCGAGCGTCAGCACGAAACCGTTCCTCGAACTGACGGTAGGGGAGTACCTCTGGGGCTACGAGGACAAGCTTTTCCAAATGGCCAAGCCTTTCGCCTCCCTTAAGCATGATCTGCCCTTCGACGAGTTTGGTATTCTCGCGTTTGTAGGTTGCCCTTTGCTTGTAGTCGGCGAAATCGAAACGTATCGAGTCGAATGCTCGTCATCAATCGGTCTCCACGTGGATTTCAGAGAAACGCCGTGAACGAGGATCGCATCACGATTCACACGGGCGTCGGGGATCTCGGAAAGATCGGACTGATCGAACGGTTGAACGGAGAGAAGGTACGGAAAATTTGGGGGAACGAATCGTGCGACAGAGTGTACGGCACCGACGGCAGCATGTTTCCACCCCAGTGGATCGAACGGCCGGAATCCGACGTCTACATCTACGCGAAAGACGTCTGCAGGGCAATACCGCTTCGTTACGAAGGCCGTCACATCTCCAGCGGTATTCCGAGCTTGAGGTGAGCGCGCGTTAATTTCACGCTTATGCTATAGCATGTATTTGGTCTACCAGAAAGTTCTGTCCATTTGATAGTAAAATAAAATTTGTAGCATTATTTATGAAATGTTGCCGGCGCGATTGCAATTTGTATACCGTTTTTAATGGACAGAACTTACCGGTGGATCTAATACGAGTACATTTTCCGACCTATCCGAAACCGAGACGGAAGCAAGGTTGTCGTTCAGTAACGCTTTTCACCAGTTCGATCGTTTTAGGTACAAAGTACCGAGCGACGTTTTCACGTCGACACGCGACGAAAACTCGTGTTTTTGCCCGAAGGAGTCGGACGATTCGACCACGGGAAAATGTCCTCCGCTCGGAACGTTCAACGTTTCCGCTTGCAATTTCGGCGCTCCGTTTATCCTCTCGTTCCCTCACTTTCACTCGGGCGACAAGTCGCTGTTCGAGAGAATCGACGGGCTGACACCACGAGAAGAACACCGCGAGAGCTTCATCGACGTTCACCCGGTACGTATCTCGATGCGTTCTCTTGTGCTCGCGACGCCAAGCGTACCGGCAATTTACGCTGCTGTCCGTTTCAGATACTGGCCGTCACGATCGCCACCAGAATGAAGTTTCAGGTGAATCTCGAAGTGCGGAAAGCGACCGGCGTGCCCTTCGCAGGGAATCTCAAGGACGGCTCGATTCTGCCTTTGGTCTGGATAGATTCCGGAATAGAGGAGCTACCCGAAGCGATGCAGGAGGTTTTCTATCGCGGCCATTACGTCGTAAGCGGCATCGAAGCTGGATTACAATGGTGCAGTCTCGTTTGCGCGATCCTGTCTTGCGCGGCTTTCTTTGCCACGTTCAAGAAGAACGAGGAAACCAACGCGGGCCTCGATCCTGAATCGACGAAGCCGTGCGAGACCTCTCCAACGAAACTCGCTCCAACGGGAGACATTCGCGACCCGGTTTTCCATTTAACGGTTGTATCCGCGTAAATGTTTCGGTTAGCGTGCCGATCGAATAGGACAATGGCTGTTTCAATGGCGCGAGCGCGTGTCATAACAAGGAATTTACCGCGAAATTCACTGGACACCGATCCGATGCTACGATATCGCGTTACTTGTCGGAGCAACAAAGGTTCGCTGTTCGCGATCGATCACACTCGGTCCTTGGTGGCTCGTTTCGAATACGTATAGACGCGATAACGTTCGACACGCGTACGCGCTCGATTTATCGAGGAACGATCTCGACGTCTCCGATCGTACGTGAATGCGAACGTAAACGTGAATGTAAACGCGTGCGCAAACTTTATGCTGACGAATGTATTTTCCATCGACACCGATAACCTGTTCCGACAACATTTTCCAAGATGTGAGATAACAGACTCGTTTCTTTTTTTCCGTTATCGCGCATCGAATTCGCGCGGGGTATCGTTCGAACGGCCAGACAACTCGTCTCAACTCGTCTCGTCTCTACTCGGACCAGAAACGAGGTCTCCGCACCGTCGACAACAACATTGAGCAAATACCTGTTCGACGCTTTTATTAGTTTCCATAAAATTGTTTGAAATCGTCCGATTTCGAAACTATTTGGCTATTTCATCAACTTCTCGTGCTCCATCGTAGAAAATTGTATTCGTCTAAAAACCTAACTGTAATCTATTTGTAGTAACGCTTTGTTATAACGAGATACATATACACAAACGGGTAATGAATAACAATAAGATCTCTGGCGACGTCGACATCGTCCAAGTTGGAAAATAACGACGACAACGACTCGGCTCGCATCGGGTCTCGTGCACAGGATCGATTATGTACATGTATATGTATATGTATATGTATATGTTTATGTATATCTATATGTATACGTATGCGCGTGGGTGTGCGTGTGCGTGTATGCTTTGTCTTCGTCTTTCTGTATGTATGCGTGTATACATTTATATAAATATGCGCGTATATACATATGTAGATATGCGCGCATTGGACGGAACAATTTTGTCGACTGTTGGCGAACGAGTAACGTGCGTTACTCTTCGGTACCACGCACCTATCGGCGGAACCCGATCGTCTCTAACCCTATACCGGATTTCGAATTTGTTACAGCCTCTCCGCAAACGTCTACCCTATTACCTCTTTCCAATTATATCCCATCTCCAACGTATAGGTAGATTTATAAAAATATATTGAACGCGATCGTACGCTCGAACAATGGAAATATACCGAGACCGGAGAAACACGGCTGGTGGTCGGTCGAACACGGTCGAATTAACGTTACGCGACGTGCAACACCAGTTCTCGCCTAGTCTCCTTCCTTTCCATCGCTTACGTTTACCGATTCCCCTTTTATCGCAAACTCGCGTCGATTCTCGTCGTGACCGCGGATCCAAACGAACCAGCGATGCACGAGATTCGCGTTTCTTACAATACCTTTCGAGATCAACGCGCACTAATCGATTCGCGCTCGCGATCGGGAGCGACGCCGACGCTTTTGCTCGAAAGCTCCCTACTTTGAACTCGAGGAATTCTGAAACGCCGGATTCAGTTGCCCGGTTTTCCCAGAGCTGGCATTCGACGGTAACGGATTGCTCAGATGGAGTTTCTCCTGGCGTTTCGCGGCGCGCGCCAAGCACACGAGCGCCCCGATCAGAACGATCGCGCCGATCGCTGCCAGAGTTCCGGACACCGCCGCGCGAGCTATCGGTGGAACGTCCACAGCCATCTTCATTAGGCTTCGCATCTCGTCGGGAAGCTCGTCGATGCCCTGAAAACGTTGGAAGAAGACGCGTCACGATCGCGTAATCGTGAACGAATAAAAGAATGAAAAACCACGCGCGATACTCACGTCCTCGAACCATAATATGGGAAAAACGATATCCGGGAACGAGGCGACCTGCTTGATGTCCCTTACCTGGCTGACCGCCAGATTTATTTGAATCCTCGCTTTAGCCCTCAACGCCGTGCCCATCATCGGCTGAACGTCGATGAAAAACTGATGCTTCTCCTCGATCGGTGGGGATACTCCGATTACTGCCTCCCGCAACGAAGGATCCGCTGTAAAGATGTTCCAAATGAAACGACTCTCCGTTTAGGTTTAAGTCAAGCATTACGCGCACACGGTATGGGAACCGCACACGGAGTGTTCGGATTTAAAGCGATACCGTGCGGAAAATTCTTCGCTAAATCGTTTCGTAATTCGACGGACGGAACCGGTTCCTAGCCGTAACCTTTGAACCTCGGGGAAAACCAGCGAAATAATATTCCGTTTTTCCGAGATAAACGATTGCACGTTCCAAGTATTTATAGCTGGAATAAGTAAACCAACTACGTAACCAGTGTAGCGAGTTACGGCGAAAGCTTTTCAGCCTAACACTAACCTAACGCAAACTGTTAAATATGTATATCGTACGTATATGCATATGTATACATATGTATATGAAACAAGTTGGAGAAACGAATAGGAAAAAGTGGTGGAAAGGCGGCAAAGGTAATCACCGAATATCTTACCGAGGTAAAAATGCGGAAAGCTGAGCAAGACCGGTGACTCGTATTGACAGAGAGAAACGTTGAAGGTTCCTTCGGGAGCACACGGCGGCCCCGAAGGGCAGAAGCATCGTTGCGATTCCACTCTGCTGGAGGAGCCGAAAGCGTCCTTGGAAGGCACGAATCTGAACCCTGGAACTCCGCCTGCGGTGGTGACCTCCTCCTAAAACGAAACTCTTTCGTTCGAACACCGTCGGAAACGTACGTTGACAAAAAACCGTTTAAGGTACCTTAAAGACCAAAGGCAACGCTCTGCAGAGGTCCTTGTCGAAGATTTTAAGGACCGTTTGCCGAGTGATGCGAGGAGGAAAGATGCTGCCGTCGCTTCCAGCGATGCTGTCGCATTCCGGAGTAGTCCAGTGGCCGAGGCTGTCCTTCCCGTTCCATTTGTCGAGGATACCAAACTTGGAAATGTCCCTCTGACCGGTGAAGATGGTGAACCGATCGGGCATCGTCGAATTTTTCCCATACATCAAACCGAATTGGTCGTAAGGGAGCTTCTGCTCTTTCGGTACGACGTCCTTGGCCAACTTGAGCAACGGATCCTCGTACCCCCAGAGCAACTGACCGATCGACACCTCGACGAACGGCTTTATCCTGAGAATGTCCATTATCGAAGCCATCGCCAGTCGGAGAAAACGCGCCGCGTGCTTCGATTGACTGGTCGCTGATAGCATCGGCACGTTCGGCACTACGACCAAATCTTCCTCTGAGCCGATCGACTTTTCCTGCAAACGTCTTCCGATTAATTACGCTTACGATGACCGGACAATACCGCCAACTCTGCGTATCGCGGTATCGTATAGCTGCTCGTCGATGCGTACCAGAAACCACGAATCGTTGGCGTCGGCGCTCGCTCGACCCACATTGTTCCTCGTAACAATACTGGGAACGAGGTGTCGCGCGTCTCTCGGAGAACCGTGTCGCGTTGGCCAAACGTACAGCTTTGCTTTTAATTCACGGAAGCGCGTTGCTCCGCTATTACGATCTTACTCAACTCGCGTATCGTTACCTACCACCGCGAGATCGTTGCGTCATACCGCGCGCGAAACGAGTTACTCTCCACGCTTCGAAGTGGACTCGCTCCGTGTCGCGAGTCTCTTTGGTATATTTCGAGTTTCGAGCAAAACGTTTCCGAATCGCGTTCTAGCGCGTAACGTGCGAGGCGTATCGCGCTGTGATCGCGAACCATTTTCCATTTTCCTTTTGTTCTATCTTTCATTTCACGTGTATACCTGTTCCGCGATGGCTTCGTTTCGTTTAACGAGTAACGAAAACTAAACGCGGCTCGGATGTAACGCGGGAACGTGAACTAACGAAGGATACTAGAAAGCATGGGAAAAATGAAAACGTAGCCCCGCGACCGAGAAAGTTCGAACTCGCGATTCATCGGCTACTACAAAGAACGGCAAAGAAACCGAAACGCTTACCGGCGAAAAGACGTACTGTTTCTTCACTTTGTACGACACCGTGTCGTTTTCGTTGAATTTCACGTCGACCTTTTCCCACTGTTGCACGTAGACGTAAGGACCGAGCTCCTTCAGTACCGGTTTCTCGCCGTCGTTCAAAAATTCATCGGCGTTCGTTACGTTGTATATGTAGATGTTCAATTGAGGCGAGAGGGGAGGTTCTCTCCACCATTCGAAAGTGCGACCGCCCTCTCGGAGCGCTATTTCCCTGTTCATCAGCACCTCGACGAGTTTCGGAAACATCGCTGCTAAAATTGCGGCAACGATGATCATCAGCGCTCCCACTGCCACCGCCGCCCCTGCAATCAAATCGAAACGATGGATCGTTGTCTTTGTGCCACGCCGGGCGTCGACGATGTTCGCGACGATTCTCGGTTGGAGCTGAATTCTCCAAAGATCCGTCGGAGCGTGTCGTGATATCGATACAGCGCGACGCGACGCGGCGTGACGACGACGCCGAGCGAAAACACGAGCACGCGACGAAGGAAAGAAAGTTGGCATCGCGATTACGATTCGGCGAACCGTTGCTTTCTATCGCGTCCCGTTTCTCCGCCATCGGAGTCGTCCTTACGTTTCGTGGACTCTTTCCTTCCCATTTCAAACAGACTTTTCCAACAGTCCCGAGCAACGGGATCGCGTTGCGCAACGATTAGTCGACCGATTAAACCCCTCGAGGATGCATCATTTAGCGCATCGAGCCGCTCGAAATTCAATTTTCCTGCTCCGCGACGCGTACTCCGACTCGCCGAATCGTTTCTTACCAGCCATCGCGAAACATCGAGTCTCGGATCCCGATTCGTGTTTCGGCAGACTTCCGAACGCACCTGAAGAGCGTCGATATCGATGCCTCGAAATATCCGTCGGTCGTTCGTTCGTCGTTCCATCTCGTCCGATGATTGCAATTCGAACGAGAACGATTCGCGCGGTTAATTTGTCATCGTCGCGCGTCGCGCGTCGCGTCGATCACGTAGTTTAAGTTTAAGACACGTACGCGTCACCATCGAGTAGCCGGCCTTCGAAACGAGCGGTCCTACTTTTTCGAGTCTCACGGACGCTCGGAATCGTCGTGTAACAACCTTTGACCATGATTCGTCGGAATCGAGCGATCCGTTCCGATCCGAGACCTCTAAGTTTCTATTACCTCGGATTTCGTTTTTCCTAACTTTGCACGCGGGCCCGCAGAAAAGTCAGCGACGCTGACGTTGGCGTTGGCGCTGCGACCGGGGCGTGACGGTCGACTATCGAGAATGCAAAGCACGATTTATCCAGCCGTGGACGTCACGCGCTCGACCTTACAAAATCCTTCGAGCCGGTAGCGCGACCTCGAGGCTACCAACTTTCCACGAGCGAGGCGCACGGCCAAACGGATTCATCTCTCGGAATTTGTCTCCCGATGCGAAATCGACGTCTTCGAAATCGTCGTTCAACGGAACGATACGATAGAGACGTTTCGAAACCTCGCAAATGCAAACATCGCGCAGGCTAATGCGTGGTCAGCCGATGGAGAAATTCGAACGATTCGGACCAACAGCGATTTTCCGCGTGGCGTAACGTATTTTCCTCGTTGGCTTGCTCAGCTGAAATCGGTTCTCCTTCCCCTCCCCCCCCTCCCCCTCCTTCCCGCCTCATCCACCGTTCGTTCAACACCTCTTTCACCGATCCGCCGTTACTCGTCGTCTGTCCGTGTCCATCCATTGCCATCGTACGAACGAATAATAACCGAACACGAGGACAAAAATATAGAAACGTCCGTGAATATCTCGTAATAGAAGCCGGTAGTTGAACACGCTAGAGTAGACAATCGTACCGCTCCTTGGAATTACGCGCACCGTCTACGAATAAAACGATCGCGTTCCCTTACTTCGTTTTCTCTTTTTACTACGCTCTTTTGCTCTGCAAGATGCCAAGTAAAACGTTCGAACGCTCCTCTATACAGTAAACTCCCCATACATGCACGAATATCTCTACCTGGATGCGCTGAAACCATCCCGTACCACTGGGGGGTGTACCCCTTGGGGAGTCCAGAAGTTCGATCGCCGAGCAGTGTTTACATGATCGTATATTCTCCGATGTTTTTACCGGCGAGTTTCGAACCGTAGAGAAGAACAGCGAATAAAGAAGAGGACGCATTACATTGTCTCACCGACATACCATGGTGTTTTCACTGCGTTCTCATCCTTTATTCGCTGTCCTTCTTTACGCTCGGAGCTTGCAGCAAACGTCAGAAAACGTACGAAGTCTACCATATACGCACCAGTTCAGTCCCGACTTTGTGCATGTACGGAGACTTTGGTTTCTCTCTATCCTTCATTCGCTGTCCTTGTCTACGTTCGGAGCTAGTGAGCAAACATCAGAGAATGTACAAAGTCTACGATAAACGCACTAGTTCAGTCCCGAGTTTCTACATGTACGGAGACTTTACTGTACCCGTTTCGTTTCTTTCTTTTCGTTTACTCCCAATCTCGTCCGCACGGTAACGTTGAATTCGTAAACGATCAACAGGTGCGCGATACGCGAGAATTGATCGCGGACGCAGATGGACACGTTGGCGGTACGCGGCTGCGGTAGCCGATTCGTATCGCGTTCGGCGAGGAATCGGAAGGAACTAGACCAGTCTCTGCAGACTGGCACGTTTACTTCGAATGGTTGTATCTTCAAAATCTCTGGCCTGAGCTACCGGAGCGGTGCTCGCGCGTTGCAAATACGTGCAACTTCGATCGGAGCGTTGTTGCGTAAGAATCGCGGTTTTCCCGATAACTCGTCGTCGCTCCAAAGAAGCAAACACCGAAAATAAAAATGTACATGTCGAATCGAGTAACCTCCACCTTTTCGAAGTCGATTAGAAATGGAAGAAAGGTTTCGTCCAAGGATCGAGAACTCGTAAGCGAGTTTTCCGCGGAAAGCCAACGTACTTTCGAAGCGTTCCCGTTCTCACAGTCGTAGCCGCGGCAACGAGCTGTTGCTGTTGTTGCTGGCGCTGGTGCTCCCTCTTTCTCTCCGTCTACAAAGTCGGATCGCGTAACCGAGTTCGATCGTATCGCCCGGCCGTTTCGACGACGCGAAAGATCTTTCGCGCGAATCTCGCGGGATCGGCACGCGTATTTGCGTGGTACGCTTCCCAGCGAGGGGAACGAGCGACGACTTTCGAACGCGAGACTCGAGAAGAGGAACCCGACCGACCGTTCCTTAGGCCGCTCGGCTCGGCTCTGTTCTCGTTCGAAATAACGTCACGGCTATCGTTGTTTTACTTTTACTCTGTAGCGCGATAAGATCGTCCATCGCGAGCATCTCGCCGCTCCGATTATCTTCGCGACGAAGCTTACAACCCGTCTACGAAAGAAAGTAGCGATGGGTGAAAGCGCAATGATCGCGAACCTACGAGTAACGCTCGCGGTAGCGCTAAAGCGTCCGAGAAAATTGTGTCTGCGCACGAAATCTCGCCAGGAATGGAATTTTGTATGGCGCATTCCGCCGGAGCGGTTCACCTTCGGCGCAACGCGGACAGTAAATTATACGATCGACCGGGCTGACCAGACCCAGACCGTTCTTCGACTCGTTTCGAGCACTCTCCTCGACGCGTCGCGCTCGACTCGAATAGTTGTCGTTTATTAGTCGACGACACGCGACCGTCGACGTCGAGTAAATTTGGTCGTGATCCGCTGGAGCCGATGGGGACACCGCGTACGCCGCGCCGCCGCTGCAAACGGAGACTCGAGCTGGATTCGTATCGTTCCGCGTTTCCTCGACGCGTACGCGAGCCGAAATATCGAAAAGTCGAGTCTCGTTGTCATCGTTAGCCAGCTAAACGCGCACGATCACCGTCGTCGATATTCGCTCGAAAGGAATGCAATGTTCGCTCGATAATCCAGACCGTACCGCGGTATGCCGCGCGTGGAACTTGAAACGAGCCTCGTTAGAGCGAAAACCTGCCGCGGCGGTTTGCCGCGTTGCCACGTAGACCTACTCTCTTTCTCTTGCCTTATTTTTCATTCCTTTACTTTTCTTCCCTCATCTTTATTCGCCCAGCAATATTATTCCTCTGTCTCTATCGCTACCTCGCCTCTCTCGATCCATGATCCATATAACATATCCCCCCCCCTCTCTCTCTCTCTCTCTCTCTCTCTCTCTCTCTCTCTCTCTCTCTCTCTCTGCGATCTATGAAACAGAAAATTAACCACGGCTAAACTTCCGAAATGCCCTCCACCTATCTACACTTTCGAGGATCACGCATTTACAGATTCGCTCCAACTTCGAAAGGCCGAACCTACATACCTACCTACGCGTACTTGTCGGCAATTACTCGCTATTATATAAGGCTACGCTTCCTGCTCTTACTCGGAAAGTGCTCGCGTCTAGCAAACGAAACAACCTCGACGTCTGATCGCCGATTCGAATCTGGATTTTTCCAAGCGAACTTATGACTCGACCTTCCTCGGAAAATCTGATTCGATTCGGAAAACTCGTCGTTGTCGTTGTCATCGTCGCTCTCGTTCTCGATTCCCGAGGAAACGCGACGCGATACATCGCGATCGGGACTCGCTGTAACTTTCCAGTTGGCCGACGCGAAAGAGTATGGGAAAATTGCGCAACGGATCGAACGACGCGAAAAATATCTCGATAATAACCCCCTAAATGGCAGGTGTCTTCCCGCTCGATCGTTTCTCGTAATGGTATCAAAGTTCAATTTCCGTAGCGACAATAATATCTAGGGGCTATGTAATTACTCGCGCGCGCTGTATCAATCTCATGGGAACACCGCGTCACATCGTTGCGACACACGCATCCGCGGGCATTTCCATACTTCTTTTTTTTCTTCTAACTATTCAAATTAATTTTTTTGCTAGCGCATCCTATGTCCGCGACGGTATCGCACGGTATTCGATAAATCAAGAACGATTACGCGACGAAGGATGATGGTCGATGGGTGCGCGTCGCTTTTCGCGCGCATCAGGATTCGAACAACGCACCGCGAATAGCTATACGCGCGGGAATAAAACGTGCTGGTTTTTCGGTTGGCAATCGGATACTTAAAGTGAAAGTAACGAGTAACGAGACGTAATCTTTTCGTCGGGAGCGTTAGCTCGAACTCGTACCGCGATGCAACGACACGCAAAAAGTCGTTCGACAACGGAGCCGAAAAACGAGATAGCCGACTTACTCGTTACTCGTTACTCGTTATGTAGCGGCGCGAGACGGTGATTCATCGAGCGAGCATACGAGATGACACGTTCATCGAATCGAATCGAATTAACAGCGTACAACGGTTGTGGCGCCGGTAACGGCGTTAACGATCTCGTTAACGTGCCTTTCGACGGAACGACGTTGCCCGATCGGGCCAACAAACTATCGTCTACGTATCTACCTACGTGTCTAAGAACGATATTTCTCGTGCTATTTACTCACACCATCGCCTCAGGAAACCGCCTTGTAGTTTGGCGCAAATCCCACGATGTACTCTCATCTCGATCGATCACCTCTTGTACGCGTCGTGCAACTCTTTTCGCTACCGTTCCTTTCTTCCTTGCAGCAGCAGCCGAGACGAGATGCACGCAAACGAACAAGCGCGCGCTTTCTTCCTTCCTTCGAAACAGCCGCACACTCACGCTGCTCTCTTTCTCTGATTTTATTCTACGCGTTACCACTTTTTACAATCTTTTTTCTTTAGGTTCTTCGTAATCGTTCTTCTCCTCCTCCTCCTCCTCCTCCTCGTCGTCGTTGTCGTCTTCGTGTTCGCGTTGATCCTCGTAATCGTGTCGATCGTCGTTATCGACGAGCAACTCGTAGTCGTCGAGCGCGGAAGAACGAAACGGCGACAGGGGCGGTGGTACGAGGAACGACGAGAAGGAGAAAGTCTATTCTCCTTTCCAAGCGACAAGTGTGCCACTGGCAAAACCTCGACAACGGAGGAACGATACACGTTCGTTGCACGGTACGCGATCTACGCAGCCCGAGCACCAGGCTAACGCGGCCAAACGGTTTACCTTTCTCGACGGGATTAACTTTTCGAACCGTTGCGTTGTTCCCCGCCGCGTATACGCGTACGCGTTCAAACGGTAACTGCTTCGACTCGACTCGACTCGATCCTTTTTGTTAACGATTTTTTGTCATTCGATGGACGCGATGAAACCGATCGAACCAACGAATCGCGAAGCGTCGTCGCGATTCACGTTTGATTTGCAGCGAACGAACGCGATGGGCAGCTGGATACGGATACGGCCAATCGTAAGCGAGATGTAAAAGGTACGCGAGCGAAAGCTGATTGCGAAGGAGACGAGTACGCGACCGAAAGGAAGGATCGGATCGGATCGGATCGGAACGTAGCAGGCCGAAGCGAAACGTTCGCGTCCAAGTTGGCTGAAACACTGCGTGAGACGAACGCTGCTCTGTTCCCAGTTCCCGCACCACTGCTGTCGCTGTGCATCCTGAACGCCGAGCATGCGGTTCAGGTGAACGATTTATTATTACCCCCACTCGTTCTCTTCAACTCGTCCGCTTCGAGCCGTTCCCTCGTTTCTCCGTTCCATCGCTCCTCCTCCGATTCGTAATATTCCTCCGCTTCCTCCCACCTTCGCGTCCTCCCGTCCTTCTGACACTGCTCATTGCTCGACCGATCGCCCTGAAAAACCGGCAGCCTGCCGTTTTTCTTACTTTTTATCACCTCGGTTAGTCTCGTTCTTTCTTTTCTTTCTTCACTTTTTCACGCGATCCTCCGCAGATACTACGTTTCCTGTTTTCAACGCTTCGAATTCCTAATTTTCTTTCCTCCGATTCCGACTACTTTCTGCCTCTGTCTCGACAAAGTACGTCGCGCATCTGTCTCTCGGATCGAAAAGTCGTAGGAATTGGAGCGATTTCGATAGGGGTGAAACAATACGAAGCAAAACGAAACGAAACGAAATAACGCGACGCGTCTCGTTCGTTGGCGCGAACAAGCATGCAATCAACGTCGAGTAATTGTATAACGAATGCGATGCCCTTGTTCGAAACATGACAGGATTACGGATAACGAGAGAACCTTGACCTCTTAATTGGAAGCTAATCCCTGTAATTTCATGACACGGAAACACATATCCAGACAATTTCAACAGACTAGACTAGATCGCGGTAATATCACATTATTCGGAACATTCGTGATTGTTCAATTATGCAACGAGGATCGTTTAATCCCGTTGACTCCAGGAAGGGCATCATTATCGCTACGAACGCTCTGGTTACCGGTAGCGGAATACGCGAGAAAAATACTATCGCCTACCAACCATTAACAATTGCAATCACTTAACACGGAATTGGTAGAAAAACTGTGAAAAGGTCGATAGGGGCACGAGCGTATTCCTCGTCTCGTAAACGATAAAAAATGAATCCATTCGATGCTGGCTAATAAATCCATTTTATTTCTCTTTCTCGCGATTCTGTTACGATTGCGATATATCGCTACTGTACTGTACAAATACGAATCGACTACAGAGGATTCGTGGTCGTCGTCGCTCGTCGGTATCGTAACCTCGAGAAACGCTTGAAAAAATCCATCTATCTATCGATTTCGCCGAATACAACATCCAAGGTACCGATGATGGCTACGATATCGGCGAGCATACAGCCGGGGCCCATGTGACGCAACCCAGATAAATGAGCAAAACCCGGAGCTTTGATTTTACATCTGTAGGGCTTGCTGGAGCCGTCGCTGACAAGGTAAACCCCAAACTCTCCTTTCGGTGCTTCGATCGCGGTATAAGTGGCACCTGGCGGCACTTGAAAACCTTGGGTATACAACTTGAAATGATGAATCAACGCTTCCATGCTGCTCTTCATTTCTTCTCGTCTCGGGGGCACTATTTTTGCATCGTCGATCCTTACTTCGCCCGGTGGCATCTGATTCAGACACTGGTAAATGATTCGCAACGACTGACGCATTTCCTCGATACGGCAAAGATACCTGAAACGAACGCGTACGTAATCCATCGATAAACTAATTCACGAGCAACGAGTAAATAATTACCTATCGTAGCAATCCCCGTTTTGACCAATGGGAATGTCGAAATCGACGAGATCGTACGCATCGTAAGGCGCGACTTTCCTCAAATCCCATTTTATTCCCGAACCCCGTAACATCACGCCGCTAAATCCCCAATTCAACGCATCCTCCGCCGACACCGTACCGACGTCTCGCGTGCGATCGATCCACACTCTATTCGACGTCAACATATCCTCGACTTCGTCCAATCGTTCGGCGTACTTGGAAGCCCATTCGTATATATCGTCCATTAGACCTAGCGGCATGTCCAAAGAAACGCCGCCGGGACGTACGTAAGCAGCGTGCATTCGCGCACCGCTTACCCGTTCATAGAATTCCATCAATTTTTCTCGTTCTTCGAATAACCAAAAAAACGGCGTCAGAGCGCCTATATCAAGCGCATGCGTTCCAATTCCCATAATATGATTCAAAATTCTCGTGATCTCGGCGAAAAGGGCTGAAAATGTAAACGTAGGGAATGAACGGATCAACTCTGAACACGGTTTTTAAATTATTCTGTTAATATCGTTTGAAACGATAGCAGCAGAAATCTGAAAAAAGTTTGCTTACTTCTAATATACTTTCCACGTAGAGGTACCTCGATGTTGAGCAACTTCTCAATAGCCATAGAAAAGCATTGTTCGTTGCACATCATAGAAACATAGTCCAAACGATCGAAATAAGGTAACGCTTGCATGTACGTTTTATATTCGATCAACTTTTCCGTGCCACGATGCAAGAGACCAATGTGCGGATCTGTGCGAACCGCATACTCTCCGGATAGCTCGACGATCAATCTTAACACTCCGTGCGCAGCTGGATGTTGCGGACCAAAATTAATACTTATATTTTTAATCCCTGTTTCCTCCACTACATCGACCTTCTTAATGGATCCAGGTTTCCATTTTCCCACCTCCGCAGGAGTGTACATACAACCCAATTTGTAAAGATCTATCAAGTATTCTTCATCCGGATACCACGCGTGTGCATAGCGCTGCTGACTGTAACGTTCATAGCATTTTACGTCGAGTAACCATCGTTTATAGGTTAGAACACAATTACATAATCGAGAATCTACGTCGCGCAATTACATTTGATAGCTCCGAAACTCGTTACGTTAACATCACCTTCCGATGATTGCCGGAGTTCCTCTCCTGCCAGTAGCGAAGAGTCCTATTTCGTTCCATAATCCACTGAATCCTCTCCTAGATCGTACAACGGACAACACTCTGGCGGCCATTGTCAAGTCTCGAACACAAACGAACAGCAAACGGAGGTTCTCCGGGTTCTCGCCCTCCCTCGGACTCGGTTTTACCTCCCTGCCGTCGGTAGTAGCGCTTACTTACGCCGTTGCTTCATCGAATTGTTACTCTTATTATTATCGGTGTTATTATTAGCTAACAACTAGCAATTCGACAAACGGTTGGTTCGCTTACCGCTTTTTCTCATCGTTGTTAGTCGCTTCGCCTTCCTTTTCGCTTGAAGTAATCAAGTTCCATCGACCAGGATTTGGTATCGATGGCGCCATCGCTGGCAAAACGCCCAAGTTTCTAATGAAAGTAGTTGTCGCAATTCCTGCAAGATGGCGTCACCGATATTCAAAATGTGGAGGACTTGATTCCACGCTTGTCAATTATATTTACAACTATGTAGAACTTGATCCGGGAACTAAAACTAACTAGCCCAACCTAACCTAGTTGCCGTCCGACATCTAACATTGAAGAGATCAAACTAATTCGATTTGATTTGATTTCCTTTATTTGAGCGATAATCCTGTAGGACTGTTTGCACTTTTCTCGGTCCAGTCTGGCTTGTTACAATTCACAACTCTTACACGTCTGTCTTTTCTTTTTCCCTATAACATTTACATTCTTTCCATTCTTTACCAGGTTATTACGACGAGAAAGAATTAAAATGAACGTAAAAACGTATCAAGGTCTACAACGCTACAAAGGTTTGCTTATGACATTTTTCAATTGTACGTTACTCGGCTCCGTACTTGGTTTCTAAAGCGAACAAAATCATATAACGTCTCCACTCAATTCGAAATTGTTGCTTTATTTAACTTGAACTTTCGATACGGCGCTTGTGTACGGTTGTATATGTACAATAATACATGTATGCGTATAGAAAAATGTGTTGCATCGACATTAAGTAAAGGTACAAAAGTCTATCTCGTCGATTTTTACCGACAAAATGATCGGGGTTTTGATCGAATAGGCGGCCGTGCCGCTTCCTCTCCCTCTCTCTCTCTCTCTCTCTCTCTCTCTCTCTCTTCCGTTTATGGAGAGCGAAACGCAAATAAAGGTAGTCAATGAAAGTCGTAAAGAAGGTAACGATGCAGCGACTGAGGTAATTGAAGGTTTCGTACGATTTTAGGTAACTTGGTGCCGCAGAGCTTTCGGACGATCAATCTGGCTTGGTGAGTCAACGGCAACGGAGTCCTCGCCGCTTCCATCACCATCGCTTTCTGCGCATCCGTCAGACTGCTCGATCGTCGTATCATGCAAGGATCGAAACTTTCCGCTGCCTCTAGCAATGCTTTCAAGAGTCGCGGTTTATCCGCCGTATTTTGTAGAGAGTTGAGTATACCGTGCGGATCGCGGAACTGCGTCTTGATCACGACTCGTGCACCGTACTTGAGCAACAGAGCTACTACTTCGACCGAAGGGTTCTCGTTCGAAGCCACGTACTCCGCGAGCACTGGACGCAACGCCGGGCCTTCGTCGCTGCGTATCACCAAGTTCGGATCCGCGCCTCGCTCCAGCAGCATCGACAGGATCTTCAGTCTGTTTGGAATGTTGTCAGCGCAGGCGACATGAAGCGGCGATCCGATGATCGGCGAGGTTGCGTTCACGTCAGCGCCTAAATTCGAAATTCTCGGTCGAGAATTTATTCGGTACGGGAAAAATGTAACGTTGTAACTTTCAGCGCCGAATTAAGATTTCCTAGAGCTCTTTGGACTACAGTGGCTGACGACAATCGTCCGCTGACTTTGCAACAGAACATTGTAACGTAACGCGAGCATTCGCTCAGTCTGGACGGACTCTTGCGCTCTTGCGTGCTCCACTGGTCTGTCGGTTTTTCGACGAACCTCTTTGATTGTCTACTTTTCACTGAACTGAGTAGTAAGTATCGAGAAAGAATTCAGCCGAGAGTTCGAAGCGAGCATTCGTGATACCAAAAACGACCTTGTAACGTAACGTTGGTGCCGAACCGTAAAATTCGTACCGAGCAATTACGTTACAGCGTTTTGTTGCAAATCAGTCGCCGGCTTAAAAGAAACCTTCGTTGCAGCTAACCTGTAGCCCCTAAAGCTCGTGCCTTAATCCGGCCTCGGTACCCGTATTGCGTATCGTGTGGAATCCATCGACGAGCAACGACCCCGCGAACGAAAAATCGTAAATTTGAAAGTTGACGCGCTGTCCAACGAAACTTGCGCTTGTCGCGGTTCGAAACGAACAAGACGAATGGTCGTTGCAAGGTCGAATTCCGCTGCGATAACGCGTGTAAGCCTACCCGACATCAACAGCATTTGGACGATCGAGGGGTCTCCCTTCAAAATGGCCAGATCGAGGGCCGTCGGTTTTTGATACTCGGGCCCGAGATCGAGACGCGCGCCTTGCTTTAGAAGTAGATCGATCACCGCCGGATCTCCGCCGAGGATCGCGTAGTGCAGAACCGTCCGATAGTCGTGTCGAGCATCGGCCATGGAATTAACGTCCGCTCCGTAGCTCAGCAAAAGCAACACGGAAGCTATACCCTGAATCATAAGGGAAATCATTCCTGATTGGTAAGTATGTCGAGTATAGTACACCGATTCATGTATATGTTGCATGTTCGTACAATCATGCACGCGTAAACTAAAGGACGAAGATTACCTGTGGTAATCTCGCCGCTTTCATCAACGGGGTCAGTCCAGCGCGGTCTCTCGTGTTCGGTTGAGCTCCAAACGCTAACAACAGTTCCATGCATTGCAGATCCAACGGCGAAACCAAGTTGATCTCCGATCCAAAGAAGTACCTTTTATTTGGATTTGCGCCAGCCTCCAGCAAGATTCTAGCTACGTCGACGTGACGATTTCTCAAGGCGAGTCGCAACGGTTCGTCGCACAACGTCGTCCTGCGTCGTTTCAATAATTAATCGTTGTTTGCCATTCTTTCTTTCATCTCTCTCTCTCTCTCGCTCTCTCTCTCTTCCTCGCTCAATCGCGGTTGTTGTTGCGATCGGTAAGCATAAATAGTCGAAAAGAAAAATTGCACGCATAGATTACGCAGGCACGATTACGTCGGTGTAGTAATTTATAGCACCGGAAGATCCTTGGCGCGCTTGGGTTTTTATCGATGCCAATCGAGCGGCAATCGAGACAGACGAGAGAAAGAACGAACCCTCTGTTGAATAGAGGAAAAAGAAAAAGAGATAGGTAGCGTGTCGCGAATAGGAAAACCCGCGGGTCTCGTACCTCGGGAAAAGCTCGCCGGTTTCCTGTCGATGATCGACCCTGGCGCCGTGCTTGAGCAATAACTTTACCAGATCCAAGTAACCGTGCTCGGCGGCCAGGTGCAACGCTGAATATCCGCACTCGTCGGTCGCGTCGATGTCCGCACCGCGCACCAACAAAAGCTGAGCCGCCTCCGTGTATCTCTGCCATACCGCGTAATGCAACGGTCTCAAACCCTGCGTGACCGGCTCGTTCGCTTTTGCCCCGCATGCCAACAGGATACGAATTTCGTCGAGTGGTTGCAAACGTATTATAGAGTCTGCTAGTTCCCGTTGCAACGGGCTGGCGGTGCATTCGGATGGCATCTAAACGTCGGTAGCGACGTCGAACAGATACACATTCGGATTATTCGATGTATTCTTTCCCTCCGTTGCGATATAATGTAGCCATTCATCGGTTGCGATCGTCCTAGCATTTTCGAAACGATAGCGCACGACGAACAAACAAGACTGTTGCGGTCGAGCCGCAACGTTATCGCGACCCTTTGCGGTCCGAATCTCGAACTAGCAACGGAAAACAGATTTACGCGGTTCTTTAGCCGCGCGATTTTTATTTCTCTCGCTCTTTCTCTGAGCCACGTTGCATTGCTATTTAAACATTGTGCCGCGAGTACCACGCCGTACACTATATCTATTCCTATTCCTATTCCTTGTCGAAATCGCACGGAAACATTCGACTCTCGCGCGCATCCTCGACGCGTCGTGTTCGACCGAACATTCGAGATCTCGATTCAAACGTCGAAAGACTGCCAAGCCAGCGTCACAATTTTGGCGATGATATCGGAACCACGAGCCGATCGGGAATCGTCGTCGCGGTGACCTATTCTCTTTTGCAAACCGTCCGTCGTCTCGTAGATACTTTCTCTGTCCCCGGTTATACTAGATCCTTCCGTTCGCTCGTTATCGTCGCTACGTAAACTTTTCAACGACGACAAAATTACGCTCCCAACTAGACCCACATATTAGAATGCATAGTCGCTTAGAGATTTCCTGATTTCCTCATTTCCTGTTCACGGTTCTTTCTCGACTTTCCAAGCTCGGCTTTCGAAGCCGTTTAATAAAAGAAGCTAAGCGAACCGATGCTACTCTACGCGACTTAATTCTCGATTCGCATTTGGAGGAAAACGAGTAGAGCGATTAAGAAATTAAGATCAAGTTATTCCCGAAAGTGTTTCGATTCCTCGGACAACCGTTTCCGTTCGCCAAGTTGAATTTCGAGACCGAATACGACGTTTGACGTTTCTCGACACGCTCATGTTCGTTGTTGTTTACTCACGGCGAATAATCTGCGATGCTCCAACATATAGAACCGGTTGTGTTGAGAACTGTCTTCTTCGTCGGAAACTCGGACCTATTTAAAGCTTCGAACGGTGATTCCGCCCGAAAATAACACAAAGGGAACGCGCGGGAGCGTGCGCACGAAATCATCCGCTCGCGACAACTGCGCAATTTTCGCGTCGCAGAACACGATGCGAGTTCGAGTCCGAATTCGAATTCGAGTCGACGCGTTTCGTAGGATTTTCCCGTGTGATCGGCCGACGGCTGTCTCTCTGTCCTATCCTTCGGTCCGCGTCTTTGTGTCCCTGTTTCAGCCGAGACTTTTCGATTTCGAGTCACCGCTAATTTTTCACGACCGTTCCCCGCTGCTTCTTCTTCTTCTTCTTCTTCTTCCTCCTACGAGATTTCCTCGACTACCATCCTGCCACCTTCGTGTTCTTCGTACTCGTCCAAACTCGTGCAACCTGACGCAATCGTGCGCGATACCTGGCGAATAACAAGGATTGGTTTTCGGAAATAACTAAAAAAGCGTGTCACTCTTTTTGGAAGTACTTTTATTAAGAAATACTTTGCACTTATTAAATGCCTTATACTCTTAATTCACTTTAATTATAATAATAATTATTGTTATAGCATTGTCCTATCTTTCTACTTAGAAGCATGCTTCGCTAACACACGTTACACGACCCTAAAATTATAAGCAATTTTTTTTTTTTTTCCTTAACGTACAGCTTATACGTAAATCAAACAACAATACTTTAATTTCACGAAGCCGACAAGTGCAGAGTTTTCAATGGAAATCTTCGCAACCTACGAAAAATTCTGTACACAAGTGCTGCATATACGTATGTTGCGACTCGAAGGGACTCCGAACGCGTTACAGTTGCTGTGACGTTGATTACCGAATCATCTCGCGCCAAGAAAATCGCCAAGTATACTCTGGATATTATCGTAAGCTTCTTCTCGAAATCGGATCGGATCGGATCAGTAATCGCTCCAACGACGCCGTCTACCCTCGCTTACGCCTCTTTGTTTTGTGTCTCCATTTTTTCGGAGCCGTGAGAAAAAAAAACGTGTGTGTATATATATATATATATATATAAACAGATCAGAATAAGAAATACAATTCGGTACTTTCTTCTTCCATTTTCTTTCGATTCGTGATACGGTTGTTAACGTTGATTATCGTCGTCACCCGCGCTCGCTCGCGATACAATGCGATTTAACCGAACAACGCCGAGTTTTGCAGGACATATTATTTATCTATATATCTGCCGCTAACCGCTAATTTATACGTCTATCTGCAACGCGTAGATGCGTTTCGATCGTGTACCGCCGTCGAATGGTGCCGTCTTTCGAACGGAAAACACGCTAGTCGCGGGTCGCCTGAGTATACTCGACCCGATTCGACCCGTATCGACTCATTTATCGTTTTATTAGTACATACACATTTTTTTTTTTTTTTTTTTTTTTTTGTAACATTCGCGACGAATGTACAGCGAAAGACGGCTCCCGCTCGAACCGATAGTTTGCACATACACGCAACCTTGCCATAACGGTCACGTTCGATCTGTTAGTCTTAAGGAACCTACGTTTAGAAAACTGGACTTTTCATAGGTTTGTGATTTCGTCGAAAAATATCTATAGAACGTTCTCCACGATTCTAACCCGAGCAAGGAACCGTTCGATCGATCGATTGCTTCGGCACGAAACAGTCACAGAACAGACCAATTTTTGCGCACTGTTTCCTATATCTCGCTCTTTCATTCTCGCACACGCACACACTCATCCATACGCTCACTCGCTCGTTTCTTCGCTCACTCGCTTATTCGCTACACGCCGTTACGCACACATGCGCGAACGCGCGCGCCCTATTGTATGATACAAATATTCGGCATGCGTTACATCAGCATGTAAGAAATGCACGCTACCTGGATTGGATTCGTTCGATTAAAATTTGTCCCTTTTTCTTTTCTTTTCTTTTCTTTTTTTTTTTTTACAGAAACATCCCTCCAGAGAAGAATGAAAAAATACGATAAGGAATGGAAAGCCACGTCGCAGAGTGGAAAAAACGGAAAGACCGATCGACCGATCGATCGCGTTCCCTGCTGTTCGTAGAATATTGATCTCGGTAACTGTAAAAAGAAATCTTAATTATGACGATCGGATCGATCATCGTAATAGGTATAGTCGCAAATTCTATCTACAAATAATAATACCGCTTTAAAAGTGTAGTCCGAAGCGATAACCTAATTAAATATAACATAAACTGCCTCGAAATGGCTACGATCTACGTACTCCTAAGAAAACGGCTATAGTAATAATAGTCGTCGAGTGTCGTCCATGCTTCTTTGATTGTTGTTTAGTTACATATTTTAAGGGCATTACAATTCACGTGAGTATGACACGGATTTCCACTAAAAATATTGTTACATACGCTGAGCATTACTGACTTAAGCACTGTACTAAGTTCACGTAAAATGTATCGTTATTATTAGAAAACTAATTATTCTTCATTGGTTTGAAATACTGGTTTTTAATAGATCTGTATAAAACCTTTGTCAACTGGAACTCTTTGAACGATGATTCGCGCGATACGATTTTCCAAGCAACAATCCTCTAACGCATCGGTGAACGAAAAGAAAGAAAAAAAAAAAAAAAAAAGAAAGAAAGAAAGAATAAAAAAATATCTACCTCGCCGCACGCGCAACGCTCGTATATGCTTTTCTCTATTTCCTTTTTAGCATTCTCTGAGATCTCGACGGAATCGATTCGATTCCTGACGACCGAACGAACAATACGATACAAATGGAAAGGATGGGCGATACAGAGACGCAGGTAGGGTGGCGGTGAACAGAGAGAGAGATACCGTGTGTGAATAGTTGAGGAGAGAGGAGAGGAGAGGAGAGGAGAAAAGTGGTGGAGAGAGATAACGAAAAACGGTGAAAGGACGAAGGAAGGGAGAGTATGAAAACCGCATAGCAGGAATATTTGTACGATCTATGCGATCTTGGGCAGGGTTAAACCATGAATCGGGAAACACGTCCGTCGGCGGACTGTTCCAATCTCTGTCTGCGACTCGAGTTCGCGCGAACGAGGTGGAATTTCTGGACTCGCTGCGTACCGCGAGAAATCGAATGTTCATAAAGTTTCCTAACCTAATTTAGTCGTTCTTTTACACGGTTATCCTGTATATTGTCAAGTACAAATAAAGTCAGGATTTATCACGAGGCCAGAATAAAAGGCAGATACGTACTAAATGGTAGGACATTTCGTCTGTACAACGTTTTACATCGACTACGCCCATTATTCTTCTCCCCCCCCCCCTTTTTTTTTTCCTCCCTTTTGTTTTATCTGGCACTCTCCTATTTTAGGCTGTTTCACATTTACGGTAATTTATTTTGCTGGATTATTGCATTGCATGGAAAAATATGGCTTTATCCGAATGCTATTTAACAAAGGCAATACACTGTACGATTACGTTATATTTGTGTCTCTTAGTGTATATGTATGTGTACGTACGTCTGTATGCGCGCGCGTATAAATATATCTACGCGTACGTGCGCTGGTGCGTACTGCGTATGCGTCGCGGATCTCAACGTGTAATCGTATAATCTTACAAAAAGGCAGATCCAGTGTACGAATACTAATCAAAGTGTGGTATTCGTTAAGTGACCAAACCTCGTATTTGGTCGCTTTTATCAAAACTGATGAATTTTTACGATCAATTATAACTGTTCCTTCATATGCATGCATACGTGTGTATATGTATGTATCTACGTATGTCTGTATGTATGTCTGTATGTATTCGTGTATGTACACTAGCATGTAAAAAGCATTACGTTATGTACGCCTTGATCGTGTTTGTTTCCGGTGACATTTCTCATAAAGTTAAATTGTAAATATTTCTTTTTTTTTCCTCTTTTTTTTTTTTTTTAACGAGTACCAGCTCTTGGAGTATCGAGTGCTGAATATCGAATGTGACGTCGTGTCGAGTATCGAGTTACCGAATATATATACATATACGTACATACTTATACACAGTAACCCCCGCTTTTATGCCGCCATCTTTTTTGTTTTCCTCGTCGCAATTATGTTTGTTTATTGAACGCGGGCGCCGGTGAAAGCGATTACATTTTTCATTACATCTGTTTCGGAGTATCATCGTCGAATTGGCTTTGTTTTCTCAATGAAAATTAGCTCAAACATGTTTTCATTCGGACTATGTTCAATCATACATGTGTTTATGTATACACTTATCGGATCACTTTGGAAAAATGTCCAATTTTGTATAATTCGAAATAGTCGGAATAAGACTGTCTTTGGACTTCATACACTTTTATCGAATAAACCTCGTCAATTAGTCGATAATATTCTCGTAAAGATATAACGAAAAATATAAAAATTTGAAATGTTCTTACTGGGTAATTGTAATCGTCACCGAAAGCAAGGAGGTCGAAATTCGTTTGGTGTTAATTTATTTGCGGTGGTGCTTCCGATATATCCATCTCGATTATTCTCCTCGTCGGATGGTACACGGCTGCCTCGGCTTCAAATATTAATGTATAGAGAAACATCGGTACTTTTACCAGATACCTATACGAAAACTAGTACAACTAAGAGCATCGAGGGCATCCACACAGGGATTACTGTACTACACAGCGCATATTAATATATCGATAACTAACCAGCATACTCGCGTACTAATCTGTATACGCGCGCGCGTACAGGCGCGTGTATGTGTGTGTGTATACATATGTGAATAAATACAATATATAGACACACACATAACAAAGGCAGAAAGAAGACACCTTCCCCGACAAAGTGCCTACAAAAATATCTGTGTAATAGATCCAGATTTGCAGTATACTAAGATTCAACGTGGTTGCAGGTAAGCCACGTGTTACCAGTCTTGAACATAATGACTAATATTTGTTCGCGGACGAAGCCTGCGATCTCATCGTAGTTATAATAAGCATTTAGACCGCAAGCTTCGAATCTCTCATTTCCCTTAATCTTTCCGTTGAATAAAAGCCAGCAAACCTAACACGCACGGCGTATTACATTCTATTCGGTTTTATAATACCAAAATTGATATTTGAAATTTTGGATTAATTACAGATTATACTACAGGTTCAAAAAAAAAAGAGCAACTTAAAAAATACATACACGTTCCACCGGTGTGTGCGCGGGTTCGTGTGGGTGTGCATGTGTGTGTGTCTATTCGTGTAAGTGTACGCGCGGGTTTTCTCCCAACCGAGTTGGTGATGTTGATGGGCACACGTTGCGTGTTGTGTATGTCTATATATATAAATACGACGTAATAAAAAAGAACCTACCCTACGGATACGCATTATCAAAAGATTTTCGAGCGGTCGTAAAAATATGCTTCGCGTGACGCGTTCAATCTTCTCTATGAACCGTGTTATGTAAATCTGTTGTAGCAATCTGTGTATAGGACTCAAAAAAATACCTCTCACGCTATCCATGTACGCAAGGTGTATGTGTCACTAAATAGAAGAACGGAACACGGCCCAAAACTGAACCGTACGAGTAGCCTTCGAACGCTGCATCGACACTCGTTACACACATTCCTTCTTGTCCGTTCAAGTCGCGATGGGAAAGAAAACGAATAAAACGTACCCAAATGAAAGTTACTCGATTAAATTAAACGACTCGATGAAAACAATTCAAATATCTCGATATCGAGCGATAATCTTGCAAACAACCCGAGATATTCGTTCGTTTTCTAGTTTTCAATTATTTTCATTTCGTCTCGATGCCGCGTTCGAAAGTTGGCGTATGGTGTTTATGTACACGGAGCCGAGCTGTTCGAGACTAAAATCGTACTTATCGTGTACGATACGTACACGTTGTCAATTATTCTCTATTAAATTACTATCTTTTGTAAATGCAATAAATGTGTGTAGAGTAGAGTAGAGTAGAGTAGAGTAGAGTAGAGTAGAGAAGAGTAGATTAGAGTAGAGTAGAGTAGAGCAGCGAAAACGCACTCGCGGTAGATGATGCGTGATCGCAAGTTGTGAATGATTTAACGAAAAGCGGATAACACGGTGCGAGTCGATAAGGATGGGAAGAATGACACAGTCTGGAACAGCTCCGATACGGCAATAAAAAATTTGTTCGATTCAACTCAAGTCTAAAAACTCGCTACTTCTCGTACAGCACTACGGTAGGCTGGAGTTTAGGCTCTCTGGCAAACGATAATTCATCATATGATATGGCGGACTCGCGGGACTTCCCGGTTGACTATTCATGCCAAGATTACTCGAACCACGACCGCGTTTTCGCCTTTGCAATATACCTTTTCTAACCATGTAGAATCGAATCGTACTTATCGGAATTTTGTACTTTTCCGAAGCCACTTGAAACGTCATACCGCGTGCCACCATATCCGAAGCTTGCTTCAATTCTTCTTCCGAACGTCTTTGTCGTCTCTGATAACCTAAACGCCGAACACACAACGATCGAATCAGATTCATCTTATTCGTCTTATTAGATTCTTACCAGCTCCAATGACATTTTTCATTGTTCACGTAACGTACATCTGCTGGTAAAATTTTATCGAAAAAATCTCTACTTAACGATCAAAGAAATACTTTTAAAGTTCATTTCCCTCCTCCTTCTTCCAGCTTTGTTTCTTACCTTCGATTGCAGGAAATGGACTACTAGGGTTACAATTGCTGCTCGGTACCATACTAATCGAGTATGGCTTCACTTCCTGTTGCTGAGTAAATTGCTCGTCTGGCTCCATTTTGACCATGCCCTGAGTCTCGGTCAGAGTTGCTTCGCAAGCGCTAAGCGCTTTTTCCAAATGCTGCAACGCTTCGCTGTGCTCCATAAAGTTCGAAGAGTTGGGATTTTGCGTAACGGGCGTAGTGCTATGCGATGGAGCACTCGCCGTGCTGGACGCAGCAACTGTTGCGCCTTCGAGAAAATTAGCGTTCGAAGCTCCATCCTCGGACTGAGTTTCTTCGCGTTTAAAATTAGGCTCATCCTGCTGTGTGGTCGTCGATGGAGTAACAGGAGTATTAGAGTCGCACTGTTGCGAACTACTTTCGCTCAAAGAGTTGTCGTTTCCTTGAGTGGACAAACCACGAATCTGGCAAAAAAGTTATTTACGTAATAATTTATTCACACTTTGCGTATCGTATCCATGTAAATCATCTAAATTGTAAACTAGCGTCGTCTCTCTTTCTTACCTGCAATACTTCGGCAGCTTGCATTAATTTACCCAGCTGCTGTTGCTCTACGTATACTTCTCCACGATACATAAATTCCACCAAAGCCTGAAGTTCCCACATTCTCATGTCTCTCAAAAAGATAATAGGATGGGTGCACGGTATTTCTAGTAGTAAACGTTCCAAATAATCGCTACAAGCTGACAATACCACTTTGTGACACTTTATTGACCCTCCGTCGCATGCCAAAGTGACATCGACGAACTGCTCCGAACTTAAAAGTTTAGGAAACGCGCTGTGCATGTTCGCGTGATGAGAATTCCAGGAAACGCAAAACTGCTGACGATCTCCACCAGGGTAATTACCCGGGGTATGTAAGATACTTCCACTCTCCATTATAGTACCGTTTCGGAACAATTTTCCTGTCAATATTAATACATAATTTGATTACATTCAAACCATAATAAAAGATCTAGTAAATGATCTTTTATAAGATCATGTAAATCATGGCACGAATTATTTTATGTAACAAATCAAAATTGTGGAAATTATTGTACGTTAAAATTTTCTACCAAATTTTTACTCCTTTCGTATCTGTTAGTAAATTAATGGTATTCATTTTGTTTTAAAGAGAATCTTTTCTCAACAACTTGTTCGTGATAAAACTTGCATACAACAAAAGAAAGCTAAGAATATCGGCACGACCAATATATCATATCGTCATTCATCTACAAACAAAACTCCATAGTTTCCATGAATAGTAACTGGAAAATATTGAGTCACAAATTCAGATAAAAATCATTAGAGAGTAATAACTATAGACAAGAATCAGAGAACTCGAATGGATTTGAATGTAATTAAATGTAAATAGGAAATTCGATTAGAAAAACACAGAATAACTTGTACAAAATAATAAGCAATATGGCTATGCTGTTTGAGAAAATTTGATATTAACGATATATATTCGAGTACGCGTGTAGATACATCAATTGAATACTTGAATTGGTAATTTAGTAGTAATTAGATGCGATTATAAAATAAAAGTTAACGCGAAAAAGACTTGAAAAGTACTTGGTAGCATTGTACGAGAGAGAACGTGTAACAAAACAAATCTGTCGTACGTAATGTTTAAATGAATTGTTTGATAAAAAGCTTGGAATACAAACTCTAGTTACGCGGCGTTTATCGTAATCACGTGTTCAAAGCGTACCAGCCGACAGGTTAACCAAAAAATATTCGATGTACGCGAAGAAGTGTAAAATTTTTTTGTCAATAGAAAAATGGTGAAATCTTTGTGGGAGACGCTGTCGGCGTGAGTGCCATCACCCCCCAGGAACGCCTTGAACACAAGTTTGGTCTTTCTTCTTACTTAACGAAACCGAATCCTAGAAACTTGAAGATTCCAGGAATAGAATAATAGTAGAAATTTTCTAATAAATCGTTTCACTCACAAATATTCAGCTCCCTCGACTCCTCTCAGATTTTCGCGTCGCTTTCGGGAAGAATCCCTTAAGAAAACATTCATCCGCCGAGATTTGCACTAGCTAGGGGAGCTCGAACGGAAGGGTGGGGGTAGTAAGGCTGGGGGTAGCTTAGCGAACACTAGCGCACCTCTTGTCTTTCCTGAAAACTCTTACGAACGTTAAACTCCCCGACACGTACCAAAAATCCTTCTATCTATACCTACGTTTTACTTATTAGTACGGTTACGCGAGTCAACTAACTTCCAAGTTAGGAACGCTGATATACGCTGAAAAACGGTTACTCTTTTTCTCTAGGGGAAAGTCGTCGAGTACGGCACCAACCGAGAGGCCTGCCCCAACCAAACAACGAGCAATGTCTCGATTGATGCTAAGTTGATGACTTTCTTCGAAAAAGCAAATATTCATGTATCACAGTGTATATGAAAACAACTGTTGACCGATTCTCTTGATTCTCGGCTTTGATTCGTCTATTCGAAGTAACTAGACGAATCAAAGCCGAGAATCAAGAGAATCGCTCAACAGTTGCGGTTGGAACAGTTGTCTCAGCGGAATGTATCCAATGCGCCCACTGACATTGACCACAGTTATCTTTCTCTTCTAAGAGAAAGTCACCAACTTGCTTGCTGTTTGTTAGAGTAATTGAGCTGGTGACTTTCCCTTTTACAGGCAAGAGTTACCGAGCAATTTGTAATTTATGTTTGGTAGCCATTTGATATTTTCTTTGTAAACCAACTCTAAGCCTAAGGCTACTACATGTATATGTATCCATCTTACTGCACGCGACCATCGCGAACGTGTCTAAGCTCACGTATTAAAAATTGGTACAAAGTTTGTAGCGCTGCGTGGGAAAAATTCACCCAACAAAAGTGTGGATATGTACATATACGTGATGCGTATATTACAGTAATGGGTTTTTTAAATTGCCTTAAATTATTTAAAAGAAAGTAAATCAGAGAAAGTGCAGATGTAATTCAAAGGATTTTCGTCGTTTCAAAGAATATAACTTTTTACGCAATTTAAAAAAACCCGCTACTTCTAGTTGGGTGAATCTTTCTCACGCGGCGCTGCAAACTTTGTACACGCGACCTTAGACCCCTTGACCATCACTGATCCAACTGATCACTGATCACTGATCACATTGTATTAGACCACATCCACATGTATCCACTTGTATTTGCTTGTATCGCGACCGATGTATCAAAGGACTGTGAGCAGAACATAACCAAACCGAACTATGTATGTAAATTGCTGGTAAGAATAAAGGCGCTAAACTATTGACACATGTAAAACATGTCAAAAATAACTGGGTACGATACGCACGACGATGGACCAGGTTTCGTTGGTATTAGATTTTGTCAAGAATGCAATAATATGTTATATCCTAAAGAAAACAAAGAAAACAAAGTGCTAATGTACGCGGTAAGTATCATGTATGACTCTTTTTTCTTAAAATTGAAGTGTTATTACGAAAGTTTGCAACTCTATATATTTGTTTCAGTGTAGAAACTGTGATTTCAAGCAGCTAGCTGACAGTAATTGCATTTACGTAAACAAAATTATGCACGAAATCGAGTAAGTATACGAATGAATAGCATTCATTCTTTGTGTGCTTTATTGCAAATTTTACAATTTCAGCGAACTAACGCATATCGTAGCGGATGTTATATCGGATCCTACTTTACCAAGAACAGAGGAACATCCTTGTCCAAAGTGTAACCACAGGGAGGCAGTATTTTTTCAAGCACAGACCAGACGAGCAGAAGAGGAAATGAGGTTATATTATGTGTGTACCAATCAACATTGTTCTCATAGATGGACAGAATAAAACTTCAAGAGTAATTTATACATTAACCAGATTAAATAAATTTTATAGGAAAACAAAAAGAATGTACTTTAACAAAAAAACAAACACAATAAAGCATCAATATTTTATTACCCATATTCTTCCTGTGTGAACAAATTTAATTGGAATTAGAATTAAACCAGTAACAATTTTATCGTTCCAATACAGACTCGTTTTATTTAATTTCAATAATCCATAATCGATTCCTGTAAATTTTACCATTTTTTCAAAGGTTATTTGCAATTTGTATTAATGCGCACGCGTATGGGAAATCATTGCATTCATATCTCCAATTCTCGAAGTTATGTTTATAGTTGATATTCGTTGCGTATAAAAACGAATATATCACAGGTCCTATTGTTAACCAAAAAAATCACTTAATTTCAAGAATTAAAAGACTAGATAAGAGTTTATGTCGAATAAAGGGTGTATCTCATAATGAGTTTTTCGTTGTCATCGCATCGGATATAGTTTTGCTTAAAGTAGGTTAAAACGATTAATGGGTGCAGCGCTTACGACAAAAGTTACAGAAAAAATGGAAAGGTATACAAGAAATTGATTTACCACCAAGTCCATACAGGATCACGCATAATAAATATGGATTTGGCTAGTACTAACGATTGCTGATGATCAAGATTAATTCTAGGTTATCCCTTGTCAAAAATTATTTCAGCTCTCAACGTTCCGATATGCGAGAAAGAAGAGATGAACAGGAACAACCGCATGCGAGCAGCAGTGCGAGACCATTATCAATCGAAGGTCCTCGAAACTCAAACAGTACCGAATCACAAGTGCTTGAACCAATACCAAACCAGCCTAGGCAACCAAGAAATTTGCAAGGACTACTTAGGTTTGCTGCGGAAACAGCCAATTCTCAAGTTCAAGGTCCTACTACCAATGATACTCGATTTAATCCAATGGATGAAGAAGTAATAAATATCATCTATATGCTTATACAAGTATTTAATTATAATATATATATATGTATATATGGACATGTATTTATAGAGACGACAATTTTTGGAAGAAGCATTTTCTTCGTTATGTTGTAATGTGGTGGAAGAATTACAAAAAGGTATTAAAATTTTATCAAATGTAATTGACCTTGGACCAGAGGACGATACATCGCAGCATGAAACTGCTTTGGAGAGAATAGCAGATTATGTAGATAATACAGATATTGCCAATGACTTTTATAAAATAGGAGGCTTTTCAATATTTGGTCCATGTTTAAACTCTCCTCATAGCAGCATCAGATGGAGAGCAGCAGATGTAATAGCTGAACTAGCTCAAAATAATCCCTTTTGTCAAGACAGGTTTTTGGAAACTGGTCTGTTTCCGATATTGTTGAACATGATAGATACAGATCCAGCAGAAGCTGCAAGAATCAAAGCCCTGTATGCTGTATCTTGTAAGTAGAGATTTCTTACTACAATAAAAGTCTTAAAAACTTTATTTAAATATAATTCATATTACTATTAAATCTAACTATTTCCTTGACATTCTTCCGCGTATGTATTATATATAGGTATAGTCCGCGAGAATCACATGTCGTTGAAGTATATGGACATAAACGATGGATATTCCGTTCTTTTGAGAGCTATGCAAAGTTCAGTGAAGAAATTACAAATTAAATCCGCTTTTCTTTTATGCTCTCTTTGTAACAAAGAAAACATAGATGATTTAAAACTCACTTTAGTGAATATGGGGTTGGTTGAACAAGCAACTGGTTTGCTGGCCATTGGCGGTTTACTTCCAGAAATTAGGTATTATTTTTCTACAATTTCATTTTGTTTTAGTGTAATTCTATAAAACTAAACATGATATTCATTGTTTCAGAGACCAGTTGTTGAACATTCTCGACGGTTTAACCAACAATGACTTTCTTCCTGCCTTGAAAGAATGTAGACGACCAGAACTTTACTTAAAATCCACACTGGAACGTTGTATAAAAGATCTTAAAGAAGAGGAAAACTCAGACCAAGTAGATGTATGTTGTCGGCTTTTAAATAAAGTCTTTTCCGAGCAAGACGCAAATGAAGAGAGATAATTCTGGTTTAAAACAGCAATGGCAAGCTCTGTTTTGCTGGATATTGCTATTGATAAATAAAATCACACATATTTTCTGTACATCGTGTATTCCATATTTTGATGATTTATAGGTTAACTACTACACGAATCGATGAGAATAAAACTTTGAATCTATGGCAAACAAAAAATGTCGAAAATAAATATGTAAAAAAAATCGTTACCCTAAATATCTTGCGTCGTCATTCATAATACGCTATCAATAAAAATGTTACATTGTTGTATATTTATATATACAGTATATCGAATATATCGATGTGATAAAGTATAATAGAAAATTAATGTTTATCCATAGCATTCGATTGTTTCTAATCTAATCGGGTATGTTGGTTGAAAAATACATTAATACTGAATCGACTAAACGTAAATACCATTCTTGTTGGCTATATTAATAGTTTAGTTACATTTCGTTAATTATATCGATCAATATTGCGTGTGTTATTTCGCAAAAATGTATGCAATAAAAAGTGTCGTCATTTGAAATCCTTAAAGAATAATACATTTCAATTAGTTGTTTTTCTAAATATGTTTAAATAAAGATTTGTGTAGGTATACGGTGATAAACGAAAACGCATATCATTTTGATGCGTGACTTTTGTACCGTGGTTAAGTTAAAATTGTTGACGTTAAAGCAAATAAGAAAACGATAGATATGGCCGATGAAAAACTTGTAAATCAAACAGAAGATCAAGAATTAAACGACTTATTGGACAGTAAGCAACAATTTTGTTATACGCTACACTTTCGAATAAATATATTCTAAAAATCCTAACCTTAGATTCAAACACTTGCTCTGGAAAAATAGTTACCTTCCTTTTTTCAAACATATTTTTTGAATAATTCACATGATTTATTCGTAAAAATATGAAAGCGAGAATGTATAATTATTTTAAGCTGTTTTACAATAATACGGTGACGATTTACATAACTATTGTTATGTAATTCATAGAAATTTTTGTTTGATCCAGTAATAAATATAAATAAAAAAAGAAAGATTTATAGATAAGATATTATACAACAGCAATGTTTCAGGTGCTTTAAAAGATTTCATTAAAGAACAACAAACAAGTAAAGATGATACCAGCAAAATAGATACTTTTGAATCTACAACAGGAGAGAATAACGTTGAAAATGTAGAGGATGCTTGGACTACAGATTTTATTAAAGGTGCCGCGGAGCAATTCGAAGAGAATCTACAGAATTTAATAAAAATTGGTAAACGTGGTTTAGGAACATTGAAATGGAGCTAGTATCACTTGAAAATTTTTTTATTAGGAGCCGACCCCGAACTTGGAGCTTCTTTTCAAAGAGTGGCACAATCACTTGCAAGTGCAATCGCGGATGACAATAACAGCGACAAAGATAGCATGAGTACAGACTTTCAATCTACCATTGCACGAGCATTAAACGATCTGTCGGCAACATCTGAAAATTTACAGGTATGTATATACATATAATCATTCAAGGGTGTGTGAAGCCCTTTTTTAGCTAAATCCTTTAAGTTTTTCTTTTATTTTAAAAGTTATTTATTTTATGAAAATATCATAGAGTGAAGCTGATTTATCTGAAATGCTTCGACAAATATCTTTGGAAGATGGCCCTGGTATTACTTTGCCATTTATGCAAGGAATGCTGCAACATTTGCTATCAAAGGAAATTTTATATCCGTTGTTGAAAGAATTAATCGATAAGTATCCGGAATGGTTGGAAGAAAAGAAGACAACCATATCGTCCAGTGAGCTGGAAAGGTATAACAAACAACTACAATTGATGCAACAGGTAAGTCAATAGTAATATTTATAAAAAAGTTATTTTTTCGTGATATTTTATTTAAAAATGCGTAACTAACGGTAACGCGAAACATAAGTTTTTCTATTATTTTAGATATGTTCCGAACTTGAAAAGGAAAAAGACGAAGACACAGAAGAAATTAAAAGAAAACGTTTCGAAATGATAATATCGCTTATGCAAGAAGTGCAAGGATGTGGCCAGTTACCCGAGGAACTTGTAGGAGAACAAACAATGCCTTTTCAAACCGATGCCGAAGGCGATCCTATTATTCCAGCGTTATTTCGTGGCATGGAGTCGCCGCAAAATTGTCGTTTAATGTAAATCAATTTTCATAAGTATTTGATATTTGAGAGAAATTGAGATAATGAATTCGGGATTTGCAATGCGCTGATGTTTTAGTCATGTACAATTGATAAGTGGTGAACTATTGTATTTAATACACTTTATTATTCTCTATACTAGCATCGTCGAAAAAAATTCGTGACTGTAAATAGAAACGGTCTCTCTACGCCTGGTACGCGCGTCGATGAACCATACATGATACATACATCGTATATATGCGTTATACGATGCATATACATATACATATATATTATATATGCATATATAGATGTACATACATACGCAGATATACATACTATATATGATTTTTATTATTCGTAGAAGGATTTTTTGTCATTCCAGTAGATTGTAACGCGATACAATATAATATACCGTTGGTATAGGGCGGGGGTAGGAGGTGTAATAACTAAATGCTTTTTAAGTAATTAAATAATTACATTGGATATTTTATTACAGAAAGTATTCTGTAACTACATATAAATATAATAACGTGTTATTTGTATGTTTGTTGGTATTTGCTCGTTACGATTTTTTGTTTTGCTTGTAATATCAGCACAACAGTTTGGTGAAAGATAGTTTGCTATGCCCAACGTAAGAAAAATATTCGTTCTAATTATTATATCATATTAATTTTAAGTAAATAATTTTATATAATGGTTTGCTTAAAAAATACAAGTTGAGAAACATGATTGGTATGAATTTCAAGATGACGATAACAGAGCATTAAACGCAAAGCGAAGGGCGCTATGCGATTGCGGAACCCTATACAATAGGTTATACGTCTAATATTAATCGTAATTTTGAAACACCTGGATCTATCTGACATTTTCTCGTCGTATCGATATAACTCGTGTCGTATACGTGATAATAACGCGAGTTTTTTTTAATACGACGCCGTTCTAGGATTATCAAGTATACTATCTATTACATTCAATACCATTACATCAAATACCAACTTGGTAATTAAGCGTAATCAATGAATTTTTTTGTACATAGATGTCGCTAATATGATTGGAATTTACGGAGGTGAAAGTGCCTCAACCCCGGGTAATACTTTTCCTTCGAGTAGTTCTAAACTCGCACCACCACCAGTGCTTACGTGGCTTACTTTATCCTCGGTTTTCCATTTAGCAGCACACGTGGCTGTATCACCACCTCCGATTATAGTAATGGTACCTCGCTTTGTTGCCTCCACAATGTTGTCCATTAAACTTTTCGTGCCTTTGCTAAAATTCTCAAATTCAAACACGCCTGCTGGACCGTTCCATACAATAATTTTCGCTCTCTTGACTGGTTCTGCAAATTGAAGAATTTAGATTGAAAGATATTTTTATGCAGTAGTATTCGAACGATCGAAATACGTTCAATAAAATAAAATAAAATAAAATAAAGTAATAGGTCAGAGAAAGAATGCCAATACTCACCGCTAAATAATTCTCTTGATTTTGGTCCAACATCAAGGCCCATCCAACCATCAGGTATACCTGTTTCCAAATCAGCAGAACCGACAGCTGCATTTTCGGCAAATTTATCCGCGGTTACAAAATCGACGGGTAAGTGTATTTGAACCTTGTTCTTTTCGGCTTTCGCTAATATCTCGTTAACAATTTTTGCGCCTTCTTCGTCGAATAATGAATTACCGATCTGTCATAAAGAAAATGTTTAGACGTTTAATTTATGTTACTGATAAAATGAAATAACGAAACGCTTACCTTCATATTTTTAGCTACTTTTAAGAAAGTATATGCCATTCCACCAGCTATGATCATTTCGTTAACTTTATCCAGTAAATTATTTATTAACTGTATTTTATCTGTAACCTTTGCACCTCCTAGTATTGCCAAGAAAGGTCTTTCAGGATTATCCAGAGCTTTAGCAAAATATTCCAATTCCTTTTTCAAAAGGAAACCACTTGCTCTTATTTCGTACCCTTCACCAAGCATAGAGCTGTGAGCACGATGCGCTGTACCGAATGCATCGTTCACATACACGTCTCCTAGTTTTCTTAATGATTTTCTAAATTCCACAACTTTATCTTTGTCTGCTTTTATCTGTAAAAAAAAAAAAATTCAAGTTATCAAGGAACATACTAGTGGATAAATGTAAATGGATATATCAAGAGAAGGAGCTACGCGAATCACCTACTTTACTTCCATCGGGACCGACTCCTTTGCCTTCTTCTTCTATGTAAAACCTTAAATTTTCAAGCAAAATAATAGTTCCAGGTGCGGGGTTAGCGCAAGCAGCTTCGACCTCTGGTCCAATGCAATCGTTCAAAAATAAAATCTCCTTTCCGAGTAAAGATTTTAATTCATCTGCAACTGGCTTTAAGGTATACTTCATGTCCTTTTTTCCATCGGGTCGGCCCAGATGAGACATTAAAACAACAGACTTGGCTTTCTTTTCAAGAGCATACTTGATCGTGTCCAATGCAGCCACGATTCTCTGGTTATTTGTTATTTTGCCTTCCTTGAGTGGCACATTGAAATCTACCCTGAAATGTCAATGGATACGTAGAAACATTTCTATCCTCATACGAATCACATAATAATTGTTTGTAAGTTGAAGAAAGTAGAAAGTAGAAAACTATGTACCGTATGAGAACACGTTTATCTGTAAGGTCCACTTTATCGATGCTGAGCTTGTTCAACCCCATGATTTTAGATTTTGAATGTACCGTCCTTGTTACTATTTCACTTTCAATTTGTAGTATATCGAGAACGATCCCTAAATGCGTTAAACTCTGTGAGGTGTACGACTTGGTCAGAGAATTCTCGTTCTTAACTACCTTCGTAAATCTCGTATCGCCGATACGGTTTGTCTCGTCAAAGTCAAAGCAAGGGCAACGAATGTAGCGACATCTTATAAATTTTCGAGCCGCGCGCATCAAACAGCTGTTCCGTGTGATACGGTACATAGTTGTTGGTTCTGTATGTGCTCTTTATCTAGGTAAAGTCAGCTAGAGTACGCAATTGTACATTCGCGTAATTACGTACGAAAGGGAAGAAATGAAAAACAAATGGAGATCGTATGTTACGAATTTCGAGCTAAAGAACATGGTAGACAAATATGGGTACAAATGTTTCCTACACGAAACGTTTTAACGAGGTATGGTAGGCCAATTTGTTTCTAGAACATTTCTTTCTACATTTTCTATTTCTGGTTGAAATTGATTGTCTGCGCGCGAACTATTCGATGAGGACAGTAAACAAAATACGAAAACAAAGACTGACAATGAATAGGAACGAAGGTAACTGGTGCGCTTTGCATTCGCGTTCGCTCTTTGGTGTGCAGCCAGCCTACAGGCGCTCTACATCGATATCGATTATATTCTCTAAAGAAAAGATAAGGGTTTATTAGATTTCTATCGGTGGGAATCCTTCAATCCACAAAATCTTTTACCTTTTCGTAATGTACATACATTTTCGTCTGTTTTCCTCTTAGTATGGTTAAATAAAAATTTGGGTATGCCCAGATTTTAACAGATATGATCTGTCTATGTTCCATAAGCAGTATTCGATCAACGTCTGGTATTCCGGTATTTCGCCTGACCGATGCTATTCTCGATTCTGGCATAGTAGCACAGTCGCACGACCGTTTATTTGCTCCTAAAACTAAGGTGAAATGGTAGGTAGTAGGTAATAGGTAGACGGCTACCGGTAAATGTGAAAAGAGCGTGAAAATTAATTTTTTTTTTACGTGTACGTAAGCGATGTCATAACAATTCTTTATCGTATTCGTACTTTTTAATACTATTTTTTTTTTTTTGTTTTAATAGCTGTTCGACCGCGTCGCGTCGCTTTGCGTCGCGTCGTCGACTCGTGCGAATTGTGTGTATGAATCGCTCGAGGCTGCTTTAACCGATGCCGTACCGAAATAACACAACTTTGCTGAACGCGAAGGCGGTATACGCGAAATATAGCCATGTATATTTTCTCACGGAGAATTTCGAGACAATCGCATTTTTAGAACGCGAGACCAATCGCCTCCGACTAGAAAATTTTTAACAAACGTTAACTTTTGATTGATCGCACACCTACCTACGTACCTAAATTTACCGTAGACGCGTTCGAGCTTTCATTTTATAATTTCGAACGATATACGCGTATAATTTACGTTACATTCGCGAAGAATTAGGTTAGACGCTCGATCGTAACCGATATTCGAATGGAAAGGTAAACAGTTTAAGGTAAACGGTTTAACTATCGGTATTCGAATAAAAATCACATATGAGTAATTCAGGGTAATCGGATGGCAGAAACGTGATAAATGAGAGTCAAGGTCTGGTACGTATGTATGTATGTATATGTATATTACGATAGAATGCAACACAATACAATACAATGTTTTTTGTACGCGAAGAGACAGTGTCCGCGATCGGTTCGATTCAAGACGGCCAGTTAGGAGAGGGAGAGGATCGAGAAGAGGAGGAGGCGATGGAAGAAAAAGGAACACCACGCTAGTGGTGTCAGTCCAATGCCAGTGGAACGCGACGATTCGTGTTCTTCATCTGGCTCGTTCGAGAGAACTTGGGTTACCGGTTCGTTCATCGACTCTTCTCGTTCTTCTTTGGATCGCGGGATAAATTTTACTCGATCATCGTTTATAGTGCTCTGCATGGGAGGGACCGTGGAATCGTCCACGGTATTACACCCGTATCGATTCTTTCCGCCTTATCGAACCGTTCGCCCGTTCCTTGTGTTCGATCTCGATCGACGCGCCGATTCACCACCGTCACCACCGCCGTTGTTACCATCACCACCGCCACTGCCATTGCCACCGCCACCGCCACCGCCACCGCCACCGCCACCGTTATCACAGTCGTCGCCGTAATCATTCTACTTTACGCCAGCTTCGTGTACCCATCTTCTTACTCGGCACCAACTTTTCATTGCCTTTTCTTATCATCCAGTCCCCCTCTTGTTTGGAGCAATGAAATGGTACGTGACGATTATATCTTTCGAGACGTTTAAACTCCACCATTCGATTTCCCACCCTTTCTCACTCTACCCCCCGGCCCTCTTTTCGCAGTCTTTTTGCGATCACTAATTTTTACCCGGCTCTTCCTTCTCGTATGCGTTCGTAATCTTCGCAAAAACGCCGCATACCGAGTTGTGCATGTATTTTTAAAATTCTGCAAAATGTACATAGACGCATGTATCCCCGGGTTGCAGAGGAATTTCGAATCCGAGAGTCGTCTTCTGATTCAAGAATAATCCACGCGAGTGTTGAAGAATTAGCAGGCAAACACAGCCACTTAGAAAAGTATGTACCTTGGCGCGGTGAAAGATGTTACTTCGCGTATCATATACACATACAGAGTGGGGTCGTTTAAAAATAGACGTTTAAACTTAAATTATGCCCTCTGGCGAATTGAGTTAGTAATTTAAGCATTTCGAAATTTCATTAGCCGTTACTTGTGCTATTCGCGAGTCAGTCTTATCGAATATGTCATCGAAAAGCACGACGAGTCATTGTTCGGATCGATACTCGATGCATTCGATTTAAAATGAAAATACCGTCGCACGTTCAACATCAACAGGAAACCATTTTTTTTAATCTCTCAGATTTAACGGTGTCACGGCCAAAATCATAGCGAACAACAATGCTCACTTTGAAACGTACGTTTCGTTTCGTGAATTTTAACGAATGTTTATTATTTCGTATTTATGAATGAGAAATGTTCGAGTCATCGACCCTGATCGCGTACATATACGTACTCAGGCATATATCGATACGAATCTATAAGATACGCATCGAGCAGATAGTTTTGAATATAAATATACATGCGTATAGTTGTAGATTGTTTTGAAGTAGGAGCGGGGCTGCAGTCACGGACCTCGCACTTGAACGAGCTTTATTTTTTATGGAATAATACTCGAGGAAAAGATTACTTTCTATCGGCTAATGCTTTTCCGACGAACGAAATAATTCTTGCGAGAAATCTTTCCAAGGAGTAGGGGATATTTCACGTTACGAGGGAGATAATCTATTAGAATCATTAAAGACATACTCTGACATTCGCGACCGACCCGACTGGGTGTATTATCATGTTGGTTAGGTGTATCTATAATTGTACATAAATACACGCGGGTGTACGTACATATGCGGTAAAATCAAAATGAAAAACACTACACAAAACGTGAGCCGAATTGTAGCGATGTTAAACTTGAATAAATGTGAATGCGTGCGACGTAGATTATATGTTGGATATACGATACGGAAACAGATCTTATTTAGGAAAGCACTACTTCGTTCGACATGAAAAATGGCCAAGAAACGTGATTAAATCTGAAAAACTAAACAGAGGTAATAGTCGGCTGCCTATCGATGCCTGTCAACCTATCGACTGAACTGACGTTTAGAGTTTAGAGCAGTTTAGAATTTAACTGATTAGACCGTGAAGTATTCGAGATCATAGTACGAAAAGAGAGGAAGGTGAGCATCGATCGAGCATTCAGGTCGCTATCTTGCGGCGATTACAGGCATTACGAGTGTCATGGTACGAAATCGAAAAATGGCCGTTCCATCGGTGTTTGACGTGAAGTAGTACAGCTCCCACGGATGTTTTTCGATACGTCTTATTCGTCGCGAAGAAAGTGAATACGGAGGTAAAACGAGCAGTGGGAATAAAAAGACGTATAAAGTAAAATTCCGAATGATCCAAGTTAACGCGCAACGGAACAAAAACGAAATAGTCGAAAACAGCGGGGTGGGGTGGGGTGGGGTGGGGTGGGGTAGTGTTGGGTAAGAGTGGGGGAGGGTGAGCAAAGAAAAAGCGAGAAAGAATGATGGAATGGTGAGGAGAAGATAGAGTTAAACTAGCTGGAAGGGGAAGGAATAGTGATACGAATACGAATACGAATACGAATACAAAGTACCTGAAGAAAAGGGGAAAAGGAGAGATGCGAACGAAAAGTGCGCGATCGTGACGAAACTTACGCGCTGTCCGACTTGGAGAGAAGAGAGGATCGGATTGTGAAGAAACGCCATCAACGATTAGCAAACGACATTGTTAGTAAAAAAAAATATATTACTTATGTGGATCGATTTTTGGAGTGCGCGCGAGGATTTAGGAAAAACTGCGGCACTATATGGCGAGTAGTTGTTACTACAAGAACTACGATCTACATTCTACAATGAGCATCGAAACGAAACCAACAGAGCAAAGCTCTTTTTTTCCTTTAGCTCTGTGCTTTCTCTGTTGGTTCGATTACTTGGCTCACAGGCTCAGCCTGGTTCGGTTGTGCTCGCGACGATTAACGCGAGTTAGCGCAGTTTAGCGACTCGAAAGTATCCAGGGTGCGAATATTAATAATAAACCCGTGAGGGAAAAGAAAAGCAAATGTGACACTTGGTGGCGGGTCGAACATCGTTTAGCGATAGATAGAGCAGGCTGCAGGCAGTCGTCCCCTTCGTACCAACTGCACCCTCCACTCACGGCTCACACGCAATCATGGCTGCCTAACACAGGGCGCCCAGTATCGACCAATTTCCTACCGTAATACCGCTTTAGGTTAAAAACCTAACCTATCTCTGTCTCGGCTTCGGGTTCGGGGCGTGTCGTTCGTCTCACGTTGACAGCTAGAAAACTCGTTCCACCGGACCCTTTTCTAACTTTGTTTACGCCATCGTTGCGTCAATTTTATTTCATCGTCCTTCTGCCTTCGTATCTATCCTGTCTGTATCCTTACTTTACCGTGTCTTTCTTTTCCGTCTATCACTAACGAGAACACGATAGTGGCCTAAACATTTACAGAATGCATATAATTCGCCCAATTTTCCACGAGCTCCGTATAAGTGATCGCTCGCGCTTTTCAGGAATCTCGACCATTCTACCAATTTGCTGTCGAGGAATGTAGGCGACGAAAGTACGGACCAGAACAATAATATAACTATGACGAGTGAGGATTTGTTACAGCCTGGCCATGTGGTCAAAGAACGCTGGAAAGTTGTAAGTTAGTTTTATCATTTAATATTTCTTTTTTTTTTTCTTATATGCCTCTCTTCACGTAAATTTTTTATAAAATCACGTGTCTTTTTATTCGTTTTAATCCGACGATGCTTTTTATCCTCTTTATTTCACAGGTTAGAAAAATAGGAGGCGGTGGATTCGGTGAGATTTATGAAGGCCTAGATTTAATGACGAGGGAACAAGTCGCGTTGAAAGTTGAATCCGCGCGTCAACCAAAGCAGGTTCTTAAGATGGAAGTCGCAGTATTAAAAAAACTTCAGGGTTTGTTGAAATTTTGTATCGTTAAACAAGGAAACATGGTAAAAACGTGTTGCTTGCTTTATATTGGTATAATCTAACTACGAATCGATCTAAATCGATCCATTTATCGTAGGAAGAGAACACGTGTGCCGTTTCATCGGTTGCGGTCGCAACGATCGATTTAATTATGTTGTGATGCAGTTACAAGGCAAAAATCTTGCAGAGTTACGTCGTGCTCAACCACGAGGTGCTTTTTCCCTCTCCACTACTCTTCGTTTAGGGGTTCAAATTCTCAGGGCGATAGAAAGTATACATCAAGTAGGCTTTCTTCACAGAGACATCAAGCCGGTAAGTTTATTTTCCTTTGCATCAACTCATCTACCAAAAAACGTTAGATTACACGATTAGCGTTACTTATTTATATATTCGGAATGTCAATTTGTAATCAGATATTCACGTAATATGTATTATTTGATTTCGCAAATCATAATCGGTCGGTCGGTATTTGTTTCATTTTAAAGATTATGTCTTCATCAAGGTACGATTTGTTATTACAATTCTTACCACGATACAAGACGCGTCCACCGTTTAATAGCGGACATTGACATTGTATAAAGATAGCATTCGCAATTAATCGCGTAACTGTTAACGGCTCGTTTCAGAGACGATATTATATTTCCAGTCAAATTTTTCAATCGGACGACTTCCGCAGAATTCGAGGCTAGTATACATGTTAGACTTTGGTCTAGCTCGTCAATTTACGACAGGCACCGGTGAAGTTCGGCCACCTCGCAGTGCAGCAGGATTCAGGGGTACCGTCCGGTATGCGTCCGTGAATGCGCACAAAAACAAAGAAATGGGCAGGCACGATGATTTGTGGTCGCTATTTTATATGCTAGTAGAATTTGTCAACGGACAACTTCCGTGGCGGAAAATAAAGGATAAGGAGCAGGTAAATCCAACGTATAGCGATCGAATACAAATGTCGTTGAAACAATATAATACGTCATGGTAATTCTCCTTGACGCAGGTGGGTCTCATGAAAGAGAAGTACGATCATCGCTTACTCTTGAAACATCTTCCATCGGATCTTCGAGTTTTTTTGGAACACATTCAGGTACGAAGAAAATCTCTTTAATCGATCGATACGAGCAGCTAGTCGATTCTCTTTTGATTGTTCTTTCTCAGAGTTTGGAATACGCGGATAAACCGGACTATGCGATGCTAGCTGGCTTATTCGAACGGTGCATGAAACGTAGGGGCGTGAAAACGAACGACCCTTACGATTGGGAAAGACCATTGATGGCCAACGAAAGTTTACCAACTACGAGATCTTTGCCTACGGTTACCGTACCTCCGGTCTTGACCACAGCGACCACAATCAATCAACCACCGACTACACCAAACGTTGACACAAACAATCAAGAAAACGTCGAACCCGACAACAGAAAGGAGTTAGATGTAAGACAAGATAACGCTAACAGTGCACAGGACCGAGATTGCGTAGACATTACTTGTTGGAGTATACTGGACGTATTATAACGTATCTAGAACAACCGGTTATTTTGGACTGTTACTTTGTTTATTTTTCAGGCACAAATGGATTACGAAAGCATGTGCAGGAGAAATAAACAACGCGGGGTGGAAGGATCTGCGGTGCCGTTTACGTCAGCTATCAGCAATCACGGTCGAGATAAGAACTGTAACGCTACGATACCTACGATGGACAATACTCATCAGCAAACAGGACAGCAAACTGTTCTTCCGCCGACGGCTCAAGGTTACCATACTACTACTACTACCACCGTATTTAAATCTTAGGCCTTCCGTCTTTTACCTGTTGTTTCTATTCTCTATTTTGATTTATAGGTTCACCGAAAAAGCGGCGTGCCGTTTCGATGGCTGCAGAACCACAAACGGGTGTGGTGACATCGGAAAAGCCGGTCGACAACGAAGGAGACGCATTGATGGCGTCTGCTCGTTCCGCTTCCGAAGTTCCCCGCAATAAAATTGGCGCGAATGCTGCAGCGCCGTTAAGAAAATCAGCCAGCGGCGCAACATTCGCTCGATTACGGGTAACGCCTGCTCCGGACACGACACCTGGTGAACCACCTAGTCCTCGAGTGCAGACCGAAGTCGACGCTTCGTATTGTTCCTACGACGTTACCAATCAAAAATACGTTGGCAATCAAAGCCCTGTACGTGCGAAAACTGGATTTCTTCGACCGAATCAGTTTAGAATAATTTCGTTGGAAAAATGGTTTTTATCTCATAACAGGTCACGGAACAAAGAGAACCACTGAAAAGAGAACCACGAAGAAGGACAGACGGCCGGCAGCAAGCAAGAGCTAGCCGTGCTGCGATAAAAGACTGCTCCATCACCCAATTTGCGCAGATAGATGACGACAACGTATCGGCGTTGCAACAAGTAACCAAAGGCGGTGGTGGCTTGACATTGGCCTCTCAGTGGAAATCGCAGTTCGATGACTCCGAAGAGACCGACAACGAATGGAAAGGAGAAAATTTACAGAGCCCCGAGCACAAAGGTGCCAACTTGCCAGCTATAGTTCCACAGGTAAATATGTGATATCTTAAATAATAGCGTATTACCATCGTCTTCATCCGGAACAAATGGTATCGATGAGTATCGTTTCGAGGAGAAATAGCTGGACCAGAACGTTCGGAATACAAATTTCAATCATCTATAGTAATAACAGTCCAAAACTACGCGATCCAAATTTCTTTCGTGAATTTCTCTCTCCTTCTCTCTTCTCCTGCCAAACTGTTCGAATGCATCAAAAAAATACAAAAGTTCCTGTAAAATTATATAACGATTGCCACTCGATGCATTGGAACAATTGGGAAAAGGGATTGGAAAATGTCGACGGGTTCGTGTAATAAGATACCGAGATGAAGAAATAGGGACCACCGTAATGTACAGTGTGTCTGAAAATTATGGGAGAAACCGAAACATGGAAATTTTTCATGCGTAAACAGTAAAAATTTACTGTTTAAAAAATGGTAAATAAGTTTTTAATGTTTTTTTCTTCCGTGAGAAATTTGCATGTTTCGACGTATTCGATTCGATTTTATATAATATTAACCTTTTCGTATATGTACATGCGCGCGCGCATGTGTCTGTGTATGTAATAAATTAAAAAATTTGCACGAATCGTCTGAAATGCAGGAAACTCATAAATATGTTTGATATTCTAGCCACATCTGGCCAGTATCGATGTCCTCGTTTGATGCGCCTGTTACCTGCCACAGAACCAAATCGACCTCCTTATCTATCGTCGCCGCAAACTTGATATATTTTTCTATATTCTGTATTGGTATTTTTCCCCATTGTTTGGCTCTTTACTCTGTGAAATGTTTACTTTTTGAGTTTCGAGTAGAAATTAATTCTAGATTGCCTCCTAAAGTAACGAAACGTGATCTGAAAAAGTCTGAAATAGTTGTCGAAGCGCATATGTTTTTAGGTAACGTGGTTCTTTCGGTTTACGTAAACCACATAGCGATTCGAAATGCAATATACGCTTTACGCTGTATAAGAATAATACGAGGAGAGACGCGAACGAATCCGAAAAATTGTGTAACGTGTGTACGGTGATTAAGTTTTTCGTCAATTTTCATATATCTTTCCATTTGCGTTGATCGGCGAACCCTTAAATAGAATACAGAATGTTTGTTTTGTACAAAATTTCTATATACAGTCGACAGTTGTCAGTGATGCTGTGACTACCGCATCTTCAGTGCCTGCTTCTATCGACGCGAAAACAGTGGTGGTTCAGTCTGCCGCGTCGGTTGTGTCTCATCAGCATTCACTAATACCGACCGCCCTATCTCGAATAAGCGAAGATTCTCCAAAACCTACGGCTCTTCACAGATGTTTAAACATTGCCGGTATCGAGAAATATCCAGAACTTCAGGGAGCACTGCCACGCGCATGGAGCGTTCCAGCGTTGGCGCCGCATGTTCGTGGTTATCTCGAAGCACCGTTGGTTCGTAGATTTCATTCGTAATGTTCATATTTCAGCTGTGAGATATATATACCAAACGACGACGAACGTATCGAATTGACTTGGTTTCAAGAATTTTTACCCCATAATAGTTTGTATTTTTATTAATAGGTTCAACAAGCGGCGTTCGACGATTTGTTGTACGAAGTCGATGTCATGAGAAATATCGCTACGCGTTACGATGAACCGAGACAAAGTCCTCCGCCACGGCGAGCAAGCGTACCAGCGGTTGCTTTCTCACCGCCTAACACGATGCCTAGTACGCCCGGGGGGGAAGAAGAAGAAGAAGCAGTAGCAGGAAGGTTGGAGATAAGGGTAGTCGATGCGACAGGTGGCGCTACCGTTGTTCAAACCACCGCTGATAGAGAACCGTTACAAAGTAAGCGTACAGAGTATTTAAAATATTGGCGTACTCGCGGATTCCTCTCTTCGTATTTTCGCTTGTCTTCGTCTTGTAATCGTCGTCTATTCGTTCGAAACGAAAGGTTTCCACTAATCAAGGACATGATTTCGTATTTCGACTTTTCATTCGAAAACTGTACGATAACGAACAATACTGATCTGATTCGACAGGAAAAATGACAAACGGTACAGCGGATAGTCTAGCTAGTCCTAATCCAGGACCGGAGGAACCATCGATATACGATGATGCCATTGAAAATCGGGTAGCCGTCGATGCTGCCGTGCATAAGGAGAACAGTACTATCACTGCCTCGACCACTATACCGAATATAGTACAGCTTCGTGAATTTAAGGACAATAAAGAAAAGGAAACTCCGTGTAGGACCTATAACACTGTCAGTAAAATACCGATTCCGGTTAAAAGTCCTAGATGTTCGCTATCAGAGTCCACTCCAGAAACGAATACTCAGAATACCAGGACATGCTTGGGAAACGAAATAGAAAAATCGTCCACACCCGCGGCTATAACCAGGGAAAAAGATGCTAGTTAGTAAGATTTTTTTTAGCTTAAACAATAACATTACGATTCTCTCTGGAATCCTCGTGTGACGTTTAACATTGTACATTTCTGTTTAACGAGTTTCATAAATTCAATTTTTTTTTTTCGAATCGATGAAATTCAAGTGAATTAGAAGAGTATGTGCAACACACACACACACACACACAATTTTCGAATACAAATTTTTCGCTATAAATATCAACTTAATACAATACTATCGAAGAATTCCAGGTCATTCGATTAACTTTATTTTTCTTTTCGATTCGCACACAATCATTATTTAATAAAAGATATGCGTATAATTGTACGGTTCTATCCGATGAGAAAAAAAAACAAAGAAGGGCGGAAGAAACGAAAAGGAAGATCTGCGCTTCGTTAATAGTATTTGTTTTGGAAGCTGATTTCTCGCGATTAATACAAAGTATAGCTTCGTAGCGATACTAACATTGCCAAATTTTAGCTATCAAAGGCAAACCCTTGACAGTGCATTGGGAGGCCCGGGAACTACGACGCTGCGCAACTTTGCCTGACGCACGACCGACCTTTTCACCTCTAATGTCGGCTAACTTGACGGAAGATGAGAATTTAACTGGATGCACTCCTGCATTACGTCGCCGAAGACAAAGCGAGAAATACGTAACGGATGCTAGTCAACTAAATTTACGGTTCCAAAGACCGCAACACAGAATCAGGCCGAATTCCGAAGTACTGTCCAGATGTTCTCCTAGAGGCGTGCCTTCGCATCTATTGGGAGAAGCCGCTAAACGAACCGAAGAGAGCAGCGATAACGATTCCGATAGCAGTAGCCCGCCGAATGCTCAACCTCCGCCACCTCCCACCTCCTTGCCGCCTCATGTTGCAGAAAATAATGCTAGGTAAATAGCCTTTTTATAATATTATGATATACATACTACATACATTCAGACATCCTACGAACACTTACGGACACCTAGAAAGAGAGGAGAGAACCTTTTTTATTCCAATCGAGATCAAGTTATTCTAACGTGCCAACGAGTGCACCAATCGAATCGTTATCGTTACGATTACAGATGCCGTAGATTTCGACCCATACCAGATACAACAATAGCTAGCAGAGAATCGTGAGGTACGCCACTTATGGAAAGGAAACCAAGTGTTTGTTTAGATTACGATCATCACAGCTTCGTAATCTGCTCGTTCGATACTTACTACTTCTTTCTACGTAGGTGAAAGAAAGTATCAGTTTATCGGCGATCAAGTGTAAACCATATAAAACTTGTTGAAACTTTCAAACTTATCAAAAACCTTGATACGTGGGGAACCTTTGTTTTCTTGAATAGAGCAATTTCGATTGTTCAAAGATATTACAGATTTAGGAAAAGTTACTACGACTTTATAATTACGATACATTTTCATCATTTTTCTGCATATTGTATTTTAGAAATATTTCCGATCCAGTCCATTCGTCCGCTTATTATTTATTTTCGTTACAAAACTATCGTAAAGCGATGGTCACATAAATTGATGGTACTTGAAAGATTACACTTTCTAATCTATAAACGATATGCGTTTGTTGATCCGACAAATATTGATGCGTAAATCGTGTACGTTAACAATTGCAGCTACGATACACAATTGAGGCGGCTCGGTTGTAGAATAATTGTCAGGGAGGTTTTGTTTATAGCAAGAAAGTTTTTAGTATGTTTTCGTTTGTTTCTTCTTCCTCTTCTTCTTTCATTTTTTGTCAATCGATTATGATGTTATCTTCGTCGGTTACTCGCTCAATCGAAGTAGAGCAATTTCGTATACAAATTCAAATTGTCGACAATAGATATTGTATTCCATTTAGAGTTTTGAACACGAGTCATAGGCGAGAATTATCTTTAATCGGAGTGCTCGAATAAATAGATCTCTTTGAAAAACCACCGTCATAGTTGAGAAATATTGTTCAGCAACAATATCAGCAATGGCAACGACGAAAGTCGTAACGATAAAAGCAACAGTTGCATTATTAACGGTAAATCACGTATCGCGTGATAGGGAATCGCTTGTATTAAAGCGACGAGAGAAAAAAGAAAAGATGAATCCAGTTAAAATGAGAAAATACGTTTTATTTACGCGTGCAACTCTCCAATCGATTTAAGACGTTTATTGTCATCGAGTTCTATGCGACGAAACAAGGTGCGAATGAATAAGTACTTGAAAAAGTTCTAGTTAGGTAATATATTGTATAATTAACGCGTATCTGTCTTGCACTTACCGGTAACGTGATTTTTCCAAACAGTTACGAATCCGCAGTCGAAAGAAAACCTAGTGATGCATAAAACTAGTCAAATAGAATCCTTTAGTATTCTATTATCGAAACCAAATTTCCGCATAGAGTTATACATATTGTACTTGTACAAAGTAGTTAAGGTTTTATTTTGTGCAATGGTCGAAAATAACATTAACGATGCGATGAAATAGCTTTAAGTCGGAGTCGGAAAATTTATTTTGCGACATAAAATATGTGCAAACTATCCGAACGAAAAATACCAAATTACCGTAAATATATGAGCAACTGTACGGATTGGTATGAATGAGTCCATAAGATTGGTATGAATTTCTGTACGTATATACGCTTTCCCGTATATTCCTACACGATCCTCGAACGCTCGTTTGAGATTACGCAAAACTTTATGTGCAAACATACATAAATTATAAAGCTATTATGAAAAAGTGAAAACAATGAACATTGTGTAAATCGATAATGGATCTGTAATCGAAGATCATATGTACGTTTGAATGTAAACAAACACGCATAATACAGCTCATTGGACGTATCTCTTATTTAGATTTGTAATCGAAACGCATCGTAGCATACTTATACGACTCACTTTGAAAGTTCACACCTTCATGAAAATAAAGAAAAAGTGTTTTGTTTTCGAAAGCATGGAACAAGAGATTATTAACATAAACATGCCGACTGTTATATCATTCGTTGCATTACAGTTTTTACTAAATTCGAATAATACGAGTTTACCGCGGCAACTCGTGCGCACACATTCGTGCACGCCCACAACGATTGACTCTCGCCTGACAATCGCTGTTTGTTTCACTGATACTGACTACGCAACTGACGGTGCTCTCGCTGCTCGTATCCTCGGTATACTAAAGTCACTAAATAAAGTATCTAGTGCCTTTATGCTAATTGCATTCATCGAAAGAACGATCTATTCTCGGTGGACGCAGTATAGAATGATACATTTTCGGCAACACAAACCCACCATTGTTTGTCGTTAGGCGTCATTGTTCGTGCGATAAACCAGACGCGAGTAAGCACGAGTGAGTACGACGCACGTTATGTCCGCGTCTTTGTATAAATACTGATATCGTGGTATAGCGATAGCACTAGCTTCAACCAGCCTGTCTCAGTGTCGTGTAGTCATGTTATAGTTTATAACGGTCTCTTTAGGTGTAGGTACCTCGTTTGGTTACGTCCAAGTGTGCAAAAGGAACTGTACCAAGTACTTTTTGTATTGGTCAGCGCCACATGAAAATGCAACCAATCAAATTTACTCGCAATTCTGGATAATAGGCGTCACTTGCCCTAGTCTATTTGATTAAATTTAGACTCCGTCCGTATAATCCTATTTTTATGGTAGGTATCGGTAATTTCGTATCATTTCGTATTTTTAGACCGGAACACAATGGAGGACAGTGAGGTAGCCAAGAGACAAATTATTAGTATATAGTATGCAGTCAAGTGACTACTTGACTAGCTACGACCGGCTGCGACAGGAACCAAGGAATTAACTGTAACTCCATTGTGTTCGTTCGCGTTCGCAGCCTTTTATATTCATTTTGTGATTTTGTCACGCTGGTCATCTCATGCCGTCAGTATAAGCATTACTTATAATTACTACTATCGCTTAGCATTATTAATCGTATATTATTCATCGGAATAAAAACAATTATTAACGCGAAAATGCTCTCATAGGAACTGTATCGTCAATTTTGACTTTTCATGGGTTGAAATTTCAGTTACAGTTAGAATTCCCGCGATGCTCGCAAATCTTTAATCAATACCTCTGCTATCGTCGATATAGAGATATTTTGTGAAACCACATGAAACAGATTATGTAAGTACGGTACATGTTGTCTAAGCTTTGTTAGAAATTCAAAAGCACGAGTCCATCAAGAATACGTTACGGTATGTAAAGCGACGCTAACCTAACTTTCGTGTGATCATGTTGGATTTCATTTGTGATAATTTCTGTAGAATACCAAATAAAATGTAAAAACATAGGGCACGAAAGGCTGAAAAGCCATTTAATAAGGTTAAATTTATTTACGAAATCCTATATAGATATTTTATTATTGTCCTCGATGCCAATGAGACAAATTCTAAAAAGGAAAGAAAATGGAGCGAATACGCATTCATCGTACTTTGATTTCAGACGATGTGGCCACTGTTGGGTAGAGTTTTAGGTAGATTTGGCAATTACATACAACTTCCTATTGTTTGTGTCATTGGCTATTTGGGGTATCGTATCGAAGGAGTGCTATCCAATCGTTACACACCCATGACTGCACCGATAAAACAACAACGCGAAGAAAGACTATTGGAGGACATAGATTCTACACCAGTCAAGAAAGGACACCATCCACTGGAAGTGAATCTTCCTCCGTCATTATCCGTGTAAATGCACCTGTGTTTTGGTTAAAGACTAGGGTAAATTACAGACAAAATGCTACAACGTAGAATCAAAAATGTAATTTTATAATAGACTGTAGGTTAAAATAGATTACATCAATTATTATACATTTTGCCTATATGCCAATGGAAAGATAATTTCCAAGAATACGCATGCTTCATTCAGTGTAGTATACCAAGTTTGTAAATAACAATATGGTGATACGTTTGCCCAGGTTCAACTATACTATTAGGAAAATTCTCCTGCAAAGTTTAAGATAAAAAATCAATCGTCGTTAAAATAATGTAACCATATTCAACGTAGTTTACGTACGATACGATATTTTGATACTTACATGATTGACCGCATCTGGATAATTTTGTGTTTCTAAACACAATGCTCCATGCTTAAAATACTTTGTTCCATTTTTTCCTTGAATACCGATACCGTCTCTTTCAGGTAGAAAATTTGCCGTATAAAATTGTACTCCAGGTTGATTGGAATAAACCTCCAAATACCTTCCAGAGGTGGGGTGCACGACTCTAGCAACAAATTGTTTCTCATTCGCAGTCTCCGTCGGTAGACAGAAATTATAATCGTAACCACCGCCTGGTACTTTATCTATGACATCTCCTAGTGTAGTCAAATTTCTCAAATCCATTACGGTATTCTCGACCGAGCGAATTTCGCCGGTAGGAATGCTCTCCGTATCGGTAACCGTCCAACGATCCGCATTCAACGTAATTTTATGTTTGTACAGTTCGGTTGCGTTGCTTTCCTGTATCATACACATATTTCGCGTATTGTTAAAATCGAGCAATGAAAATAATTAACGTAAAAATTATGGTAAAGATTAATTTACGCACATGACCAGCTAGATTAAAATAACTGTGATTAGTCAAGTTGATCGGAGTAGGTTTGGTAACGACGACTTTCATGTCGATACGCAATTCTCCGTCGGCAGTTAACTTAAAACTGACCGAAGCCGTAGCGACACCGGGAAAACCTTCGTCGCCGTCTTCGCTTATTAACGACAATACAAGGGAATTGTTTTCAATCGTGGAGTTCCATATTTTCGAGCTCCAACCATTGAAGCCACCGTGCAGAGTGTTCTCTCCTGCGTTTTTCGCTAAACTATATTTTTTTCCGTTCAAAGTAAACGCTGCTTTGCCAATACGATTTGCGACTCGTCCGACCGTTGCACCGAAGTACGGATTAGTCGAAGACGAATACTCTGTGAAAATATTATGTATTTGACGAATGGGTTACTTTGAACGATCCAGATTTGTCGGGTCCTTGAAACGACGATACTTTTACCTTCAACATTATCGAAGCCTAGAACGATATCTGTTATTCTACCCTGTTTGTCAGGTGTTCGGATGGACGTTATTGTTGCACCGTATGTTACGACATCCACTTCTTGACCTGCATCGTTCTTTAACGTGTACTTTTTTATCGTTACTCCGTCGATAGATCCCCATTCCGTAACAGTTATTAACTTTTCACAGCTCGAATCCATGAACGACCTGAATAATATTAAATTAAATAGATTAGATCTATATAAAATTGCGAATCTTATACATTATTTCTCGATTAAACGAAATATTAGCGAGGTTAGATGCACACACAATTTCAGTTGAATACGTAAAGGAAAGTGAGCGTATGGTCGTATCGGCAAGCTTACGATTAATTGTGAGTTGATATATGGCTCGTTGTAAACGTCGAGTACCATCGTATCAATTTCAATACGTGTGTCATGTTATCGCGTGATTCGACAGTGTGCGTTCAGTTCCCACAAGCCTTGTTAACGTCTATTTACTATTTCCTCTAATTAATTGCACATTACAAAAGTGGAGTAGTTTCTGTTAATTGAGATCGGTTTATTACACGTTTTCTCCTATTACTTATCTTTCTATACCTAAAGTAAACGTCACCTAACCTTACCCAAGTAAACAAAAACTTATTATCGCTATGTAATCAAAGAACTGCATATTGACGCGATGTAGCAGACAACTCAATTGAAAATGAAAGTCGCAATATCCTATCCTGTCCTTTTTAATAGCTGTAGCTGCGCTTCTAGTATACATATGTATAGTACGTATGTACTACGTATCCTTTTATGCGCGATAATTGGTTTTACTGTTTATCGAATCATTAGGTATGTAAATTGTTGAAAACAGAACTGTATCAACATTTTGCATTAATCAAGTTGTGATATGCACGGTATATAGAAGATATACATAGATGATAGGTTTTGTATATGTAAATATATTGTATATACATGCATACTTGTTTATTTGGGAAAAGACATAATAACATTGAAAACAAGAACACACGAACCGGTTTACGCAAAATAAATTCATTAGATGGTATCGTTCTTTGTAATTTTTATATAGTGTAGTCGGTATTTATGAGAGGAAAGTGGGAGTTATCTAATCTCTGTTATCCACTACGCGAAATACCAATCACAGCATGTTCACGATATCATCATCGCGCTGCTAATTTCCTCCATCTACGTGATCTTAAAATTTTCCAAGCAAAGTATTTCTTTCGATGAATAAATTTCGTCTCGTAATTTGTTCGTTGTAATTGTTCTTGTTCGTTCGGCAGGAGACAGAACGAACTCGACAAAAATAAAAAAAAAAAAAGGTCGAACAACTGGAACAAATTAAAGGATAGCATTGTTTTTTTAATATCTCCATTAATTATTAATAACTCGATACTGTAGTTCGTTGTTGATGATCTCGTTAAGTTGGTACTTGATATCGTACATATACTTTCGTGTTTTGTACTCGTAGAGCTTTTGGAGATATACGTAATTCTGAAAAACGATTAAGCGTCTGGACCACGAGATTAGTTTCCTAGAAATGTAAAGAATTTCTATCGATGCGTCATCGCTGTACGTACACATGTATACATACATAAGGTACATACGTCCTTACATATATGCACAAGTATGCGATTCGATTAATCGTCGAACGATCGATCTGTCGATTAACGAATCGAATCAATTGCAAAAAAAGTTAGAAAATTTTACGCGAAATAAGAAATTTATTAGATTTTTAGATTTTCATTCATATACGATACGTGCATGAGAGAGCGTTTATAGCGTGCAAGCATGCGCGCGCATGCGATAAACAGGTGCTCGTATGGAATGGAATGTGGCAAAGAATGGTTGCGTTGCGACTTGCGATGTACCGTAGCGGCGCTATCATCGTTGAAATACAAAAGCAAAAGTAGGGGAAACCCGAAGCGAACGCTTATTGGTTAACGCACGTTACGTGTCGCGGATCGTTTTGTAGGTTGCTTGCTTCGCATTTTCTATCAATTTGTGCATAAACACGAGTTACGTGCGCGTTAGGCTTCCATTCTGTAAGTGTGTCTAGCGTATTCGCATCCAGGCACGCAACAAGTACAGGTGAATCGGGGCACGCTAGTAAAAATAATTGTTTATTTGTAAAGGGAGTTCCGCGAAACTTGCAAATCACGTATCGTCGTATTAGTGAAGTGATGGTGAACTCGACGAACGAGTCGGTTCTTCGATAGTGAAAATTATTAATCGAGTAAACCGAGAAAAACCGACTGTTGCGTAAACATCCGATTTGTGACAATAAGCGACGATATCACGCAGTTATACGAAACACGTACAAACTTTGCTCGAATTACCAGTGAATTTGTACGATTACGGACACGATAATTTCGTACTTCTAAGACACGCGACCTTCTCTATTTAAAGATATTAAGACGACCGCGCGTGTTGGTGATTCTAACCTCGTTCTCGTTATACAAAAGCATACCGAGTAAAGACGTCTGTAGGCGTAGAAGGCTAAGAAGCCAAGAGTTTAAGATCTGCGTCTTTGCCACTTGGAAATTTCACGATGGGTCTGGGAAACAAGGTATGTAACTTTTTCTCCATGGTCGTACTCTCGTAAAAATGTGACTTCTCATTCGGTTTTTTTTTATGACATTTATTTCACGTAAAACGTAGAAATGATGGTAGTAGACGAACAGAAACAATAAAATGAAAATTTACCTATCTATGTTCGACGTACGAGTATAATGAATAGTATAATTCGACTTGGTAGGTAATTGTAATTGTTTCTCTGCTCGGATATTATAGGGATTCCGGATTTTGAACGTCGGATAGGTCCGATGTAATCTTTCCTCGATTGCTGTAGTAATTCGTAGTATCTAAAGATGCTAAGATGATAGCCCTGGTCTCGAGGTTGTTGCGCGTGCGCGTACGCGTGTACCTCGTTTCACGATCTTCGTCACGACGCGACGAGGCCAACGGTTTAACAATGACCGTGGCAAAACGCGTGTCTCGCGATCACAAAGAGAGAACCAAATAGAAGCTGAATTGGTAAATAAAAGGATATGCACGGTAGGAATAGTATCGCTTTGAATGACTCGAGTAGAAACCTGTCAAATTATGCGCACAATTTCTGTACAGTTTAAAGCGGTAGTTAACAAGTTTTGCTGATACGATTGGATTCGACCAATTGCCATGGAAAATGCGTCAACAGATTTGCGACATCGTGTATCGTACGCGCAGAAAGTTGTTTTCGAGCCAGTGTGGATCGTGCTATAGGATTTACGTTGATCGATCCGTAGAGCCTTTCGATTACGGATTAAATTACGGATAAAATTGATTGTTTAGAAAGTTGGTATCGTTGCGTACGTATGTACGTGTACGCAGGACGAAATGTTGGATCGTTATTTTCGCGCAAGTCTCGGAAGCAGTCGCAGTGTCGGGCAACGTAGTAAACGCTGCGATGCGATCCAATTCGATCCGATCTTATCCAATCCGATACTCGCGACCGAGCATTTACGTTGTTGCGAATCCTGACGCTTATCGTATTAATTTGTTCAAAAACCGTACCGTCGAATAACTCGAAGGGTTCAACTCGCATATGCGCATGTGGTCGCAGAAGCGTATGCGTATGCGTATGCATCTCGGCTCGTGTGTCGCACACGCGTGTGTGTACACTGTACGCACGCCGGATCGGTCAGCAAAATAAAAAAATAATATCTTCGCGTTTCGTACAAGAAATGCGACCGATTGGAATAGCGGTCCGCGAAGTGTTTTTCATTGTGTTTCGTCATCGACGATCGTTAACCGTAATTGTAAATTTTGCACACTAGATGTCCGAAGAGAATCCAGAGATGCGGGAAATGGCAGCACGTATATGTCGCGATTACCTTCACGGTGTCTGGAAACACGTTACCGCGGAGAACATTACGCTGAAACGTATCAGGTTAGTATACCGATGATAATAATAACAATAATAATAACGGTAAACAACCGTGGTAGACGGTTCGTATTTGGTTGTTATTGTTCGAATTTTTTCCGTGTACGGATCATTGCGATTCAAGGTTTTTCATTTTATCACGTATCCGCGTCCGGAATGCTAACAAGTTCACGGAATCGTGAGAATCGGTTTAGGTATGAGAAAAGGCGTAAACCTTTATTTTTTTTTTTTTTTTTTTTTTTTTTTTGATTTTGCAGCGGTGGGTTGAGCAATTGGTTGTACAACGTTCAATTACCGGATGGAGCTGTTCCGATTCGTGGCGAACCTCGTCAGGTTTTGTTACGATTATACGGCCAAGTACACGGAGAGCGGGCTTTGGAAGGACTGATCACCGAATCGGTGATATTCACGTTGTTGTCGGAAAGACGTCTCGGGCCCAAGTTACACGGTATATTTCCCGGTGGTCGCATAGAGGAATACATTCCTGCCAGACCGTTGCTTACCAAGGAATTGGCAGATCCAACTTTAAGCTCGATGATCGCCGAGAAAATGGCTCAGATTCATACGATGCAAGTCCCGATAAGCAAGGAACCGACTTGGCTTTGGGACACCATGGCCAAGTGGTTGGACACTACTACGGACATACTCGAAAACGTCGAAGATATAGACGTTCGACAATTGAAGAACGTCAATACGATACGGACGATTGATCTAGATCGCGAGATTAGTTGGTTCAGGTAAGAATTAGTAGAGTAGTCGTAGTCTCTCTTTTTTTGCTTTGCGATAGTTTGGATTTTTAACGAGTAAACGCTCTTTTCTATGCTTTCAGATCTCTCGTAACACGCCAGAAACATCCGGTAGTCTTTTGTCACAACGATATGCAGGAAGGTAATATACTGTTGCGACAAAACACGCGAAAACCGGAACTGGTTCTTATCGACTTTGAATATTGTTCTTACAACTACCGAGGATTCGATATAGCAAATCATTTCGTGGAATGGCAGTATGATTATACGGCGGCCGAATATCCCTTCTTTCACGAGCGCACAGGATCTGGACCTACCAAAGAGCAGAAGGTATGTTTCGGAGGACTCCGACATCGACTCTCAAAACATTCGTAGAAATTTGAACACGGGTAAGACATTGGGTTTTACTATCTTCCATATAGTATACGCGTGCGCGTGTGCGTATGCGTTTGGTGTATGCACATGTGCGCGCGTGCTATGTGCATATGTACATCGCACGTATACCTTTCGACTTGACTCGCGCCCGCCGTTGAAACGGGTAAACACGAATTATAGTCGATTCGTAAAGGAAGAACACGTGTTTGTAACCGCGATTAAATGTTTACCGAAACGATCGACCGTAACGAATACAGAGCAGCTTCGCTTGCAATCTACGTCGCGCGGTGAATCACACGATTACGCATACTCGCAATAGTTGCCTCTCTGTAACGATTGTTTTCAATGGAACACGGTGTCGATAAAAGCATTACTTATTACCGGAAAATGTTGTCGGATAAAAAATGATTTCTCGATAGATAGATTCGTCAAATTTCGTACCACCAGCGGGTAACTCACGATTAAATTTTACTCCTATTCGTGTCCGACAAACATGCTCTCACTCTTTCACTCACTCACTCACTCACTCACTCACTCACTCACTCACTCACCCACTTACTTACTCAATCGATCAGCCGCTGACTCATTTTTTACTCCTCTCGATACATCTGTCTCTTCCTTTCCTCTCCTACTGGCACTCTTTCGCAACGCTCGCAAAATCATCCGCGATACGCGCAAACACGTGTATATGTACGCGCGTGATATACTAGTACTCACGTCGTCGAGCGAATTTGAAAGTTGTGTCGAGAGCTGATCGAGGACTGGTTGGCGTCTGCTGCGTGTGTATATATTAGTTTCACAGGACCACCATTCGGTGAGACAAGGCTGATGCCTGCGATCGGCTAATCGGAATAATGGGCGGCATATCGATCTGCCAGTGCGATGATGGATCCTGTTTCGCACCGTACGTTGTGGAACCAGACCGACCGGTGCCACCCACCTTTGCAACATCAGTCCCGTACCTGCGCATCTACGACTCTAGAGTACTTCTACACGCACTCTCGATAGTCGATCCATAATCTGCATTGCTCGATAAATGTACAGTGTCTTATGGGTGGTAAAATCGCGTTCCAATAATTTCCAATTAAGACACTTCACTCGTCGTATTTAAATATTCGTTTTCCGTATTAGAATATCCCTACGAACGTGTATTTACTCCGATTACGCGATTATCTCGTTTTACCGGACCGTAAGATATACATGTATTATACGATCACATGATGCTAACGACGTACCATTCTCGCGTTATTTCGATATTTTTTCTTTTTCTAAAAAGCTTCTCTTTTAGTTTATCCAATTTTTCGTAAAAAAAAGAAAAAAAAAATTGTACATATACATACATGCATACGTGCATAGGGTTCGTACATGCGTATTATTTACGTGGGTAACGTGCCTTACCTCTACACGTACATAAATACATATTTCATGTACCTACCTATCCATGCATGTTTGTATACGCGTACACGTACAATCGAATCTATTTTTATATTTTCACGTATCGTTTAATTATCTTTTATTCGAATTTTGTCATAGATTTAACAGTTTTCTTTCTTCGGCAGATCAACTTTGTAAAAAGTTACTTGAAAACGATCGGCAAAGAAGGATCGTCGGAAGAGGAGCGCATCATGATGGAAATCAAGGTATTTTCGTTGGCTAGTCACTTATTTTGGGGCTTGTGGAGCATCGTCAACGCCAAACTATCGGAAATTCCATTTGGTTATTGGGTTAGTAATCGAGTATCTAGAATTTCAACGTAGACCTTATAGTACCGATACGATACTAAACGACTCGCAACCAATTTCTTACAGGATTATGCAGTTTCTAGATTAAAGAACTATCAGTACTTGAAAGAGAAAATTATAGTATCCGGCCCACCAACGATAGACAACGATGTCAGCGACAGAAAGATAACCGTGGTCGATTGAAAACGCTCAATGCTTGATTCTCACGGCATCGAGTATTTACTCTGCGAGAAATTTGCCCGCAACATTTTCACGTGCTCGTGACCATCTTGTCAGGAAATTCTGGTGTATCGCTATTTCGTTACCAAAAATTGTGATACATGTTTTATGATTTTAAGCTGGAAAGCGAGAGAGAATGAGAGTGAGAGAAGAGTGGGAGAGTCGAGGGGACAGTGGCACGAGTGTAATCGACCCAGAAATGGGACAAGTTCGGAGCTCGAAATGAGAGAGAGAAAGAGAGAGAGAGAGAGAGAGAGAGAGAGAGAGAGTGGAGAAAAGAAAAAGACGATGCTTTACGAATTACAAATGTGATATAGAATAAGTATAGACAAAGAGGTGCACAATATTACTTTGTCACCGTAAACTTTTTCAGGGAAATGTTCCTTAATTTCCAAGTCAGGCTATTGACACATTAGTCTAATATTGGAAGTCGGTAACGTTGGATGCCCTTATAATTTACAAACGTATTGTACGTATGAACATGTACAAGCACGCATGTACACATATACGCGTATGCGTGTATATGTATGTACGTATGTATGTGTGTGTGTATAGCTGATTCGTACATAGTTACAATTTCGTTGTACCTGGTTTGGATCATTACTAATTACATTTGGAATGGGAATTTTGTACGCTTAATGTTAAGCAGCAAATCGTATCTTGATCGTGTAACACGTATGTATGTATGTATGTATGCAAGTAAGTATGTATGTATGTATGTATGTACTTAACTATGTTTATCTCGCTTTTCTTGCACGATCGAAGAATATTTAGATAAGAAAACACCGTAAAGATTAGTATGCTGACAGTTATTATCGAATAAATCTTGGATCAGTTTCGGTATCGACGTTTCCTCGTCAAATTTGGTCGATATTTTCTCTCGAAATTTAGTTACGCTTGCGTTTTATTCGTAATATTTTTACGATTGTCGTGTGCATTTTTCATATACGACACGCTACTCAGTGATCGAAAAATAATATTTTAATAAAGTTGAAACAAATATTTTATATTTGTTCGGTTAATCATTTTTTTTTATGCTTACCATCCCTTGACACCTTACGCAAAACGACGCCAATACAGAGTCGCGAAACCAGAACGATAGGATAATTGTTTACATTTTTACGTTGCACATAATGTTTCGCTTATCATTTCTTTTATAGATTGGAAAGTGGATTACTTTCCACACAAATGGACTTTGACATAACCTAACCTGCATACATATACGATTCGGTGGACGTCGCAGTATAGGATGCTGGATTGGAATCAAAGGATAAAGAAATGTATGGAACGCAACTGTTACGAAAATTCACCGTACGAGCTTTTAAGGTTTTCCTGTCGAAACCATTAACGTTTATTTTTACCAGTTATCAGATTCAATCGTAACTCGGAAATTTACGTAAGTTTAACATATTTGCACAAATTTTATACAGACGATATTGCAGCAGCGTTACGCTTTAACGTTCGAGGGAAAATTCTTGTAAACCGTGAACCGAAAATATTCGAGCCGTTTTCGCAGCGTTTCCAAAGCTCCGCTGTCGAATGCGACAACGAGTACCCATAGTTTTCGAGTATACAGTGTACGGTTTTTCGAAGTCGAGGCGATAATATCGTCGTCAATCCGGGTCGAGAAAGTCGATACGTTTTTCCGTTTACTGTAACACCAATCGTTGGGAAACTTTTCCATCTGACGTGTTAAACTATCTTAAGAGTAGGCTAACTCGTTTTATTTCATGGTCGATGGAACTATTAAACTCTAACGGATGTTTGCTAAGTAATAGGTTTATTCTCTGTCCAGTAATCGTACTCGTTTACAAAAAAAAAATAAACAAACAAACAAAAGAAACAACGTCCTTCGGTACATATCCGCGCTTATGTTTCGTCGCTCGTGTATCTTGTACGCTTTCCATCTTTGGAGGTTAAAGCGGTGATTGATAGAGGGTCGCGTTAGGTTTTATCTTTTCGTTCGCCAATGAGATTTATCATCTATTGGAAAATATCCAGGTATACTACATATTGGCTATTTGTGTACGTGTATTTGTCCGCGGTATTGTTAAGTTTGCTCGTTAAGCAGATCTCAAGATGGAAAAATGCGATTAAACGTTGCACTGTTTCGTTAGATACACGGCTAAATAAGAGAGACGACGAAAACTGTGGCTAAACGGGATGATCGGCGATCGATCGTGCGAATAGAGTCGAAAAGACAGGGAACGAGATAACCGGAAGAATCGATAAACGATACCCGGTTCAAATGTTTGCGATTTCGTGTGTGTAACGTTTCTGGGATTATGCCTTAATTTTACATTGATGTAATCGGTATTCCGTCGTTACCGCGCTTGAAAAAAGAAACTAGTTCGGGATGAAAGCGTAACGTCTAGTCTACGTAGATCTAAATCGATGGAAACGATAGTTGACGAAACGACATGACGAAATTAGTGAAGATTACAGGAATAGATATGCAACACGACATCGATATAAAACTGTCGCCAATTCGATCAATTTCTATCCAAATGTGTACGGAGAGTTTCTGGATCAGTCACGAGAAGCGCGGATCAAAGCGGAGCAGAATGGAGAGAAACGGAACGGAGCCGAGTAAAATAAAATCGAATCGAGCCGAGCCGAGCCGAGCCGAGCCACATCGCACCGCGTTCAGTCGTCTAATGTATTTTAACGATGCCTCCGGCGCCGTAAGCACCAGCGAGCAGAGCCTGCGTACCATACAGAGAACCTTGCCTCAATCCAAGTCCCACGCCGAGACCGACTAGTCCTGTATTCGCGGTGACTAGGTTCGTGGTGGCTACCGTTGGAGCTGCTGCTGCTATCAGTGGTTGTCTCAACAGAGGTGCACCGAGCAGTGTGGCCTGAAAAATAAAGGTTGTCGAGAGTCGATACCAATCACGTGGCGATACGATACGAATGAAATAAAAATTGAACGTAGAGATAAGATACCTGCGGTCGGACGGCTAAAGCGGCGGTCGGTCGTGCGATTAAGGGCGATGTGACAACCGGTCGTACGGCTGTCGCGGTCTTGATCGTGATGCTGGGATCCTTTTGAACGACAGCGTTGAAACCGTTGATGGGGTCGGCGGCGTACGAGACCACTCGACGCGAACCATCTGGCTCGATTAAACTGTAACTACCCTGAACCACGTCGCCGTTACGAGTTTCCTCTTGGGCTTTGTTGTCACCTTGAAAGATTATCGAACGCGTTAATCGACCACGTGTCGTCGCCGCGACAAGGCTTAACGTACCAACGTTGACAACAAGATGCGAAATCGTTAATAACGACAATAAGGAATTGTTTAATCGAGCGATGACAACGGATAATAACGCGTACCTGTAAGAGCATCGGCAACGCTGTAACTGAAACTGTACTGAGGATTCGGATCGTAATTTTCAGTTCTGACGACTGCGGCGGTGGCTGGCGCGGGAATTGCTGCTACTGTCGCCCCGGCAGGAGTGGCGATTAACCCTGCTCCCGGTCCAATTATTCCAGCACGAGCGACAGAGAGGAAAGCGACCAAGTAACCAATAATCTGCATACATTTAAAGAAACGAGTATTACGTAAATTGGCGAATCACCCATTTTTATACGCGAACAAAGTCACGATCTCTTTTCCGTGTTGTTGTCTCGTTTCTCTTTGAAAAATTTTATCGTATTTGTTTTAACGATCAACGAGATTAAAGTGCACACGACGTTGCTGTATACCGTTCAAAAATTGTCCGAAAGAAAGACAGACGCAAACACATTACTTTGCAATCCATGGTGTTGTTCGATGTTACGTTACAAACGCGACGTTCCGATATTTCTCAGGCAACTGTGTGTCGTCGCTTTCCGTTAGCGTGTATTTTATACCAGTTGGTTCAACTCGACCCCGCCCTCAACTTTTCTTCGGGGATACGTACTGCGCCCCACTGTACCAAATGTACGCACACGGACACACACAGAGATACGTTTGCATCGAAATCATCGTGGCGGTATATGCGAATGTAATTGATCGTGTCTTTGCCTTTATCGAGAACGTAGACGTTCGTTCGCACCAAACCATGAGCAGATTTTAAACTTGCTGGGAATACATTCGTTAAACGCTCGTCTCCTCCTTCGAGACGCGTGTACTTGGAATCATCTCCACGTAACTTCATTTAACGTCATTTAACGAACGAAACGCGTACCTTCTTCTTTTCGTCTACGCATCTCACCCCTTCGACTCACAGTCGGTCCTCGTGCCGTTCTACGATACGATATTTGGATCGAAATCGTCGCTGTTGTAATTTTTCTTATCAGCATACGAACGCATTCGACGAAAAATGGAACATCCGTCGCGATACTCTAAGAATACACGCTACGACCAAATATCAGGTTTTGCTGTCCCGATTACGGTAAGATGACAAAACCGTCGGAGACGAAACACAATACCCTTCGAACTATTTCTAAGTGCAGGGTTGCGAGTTAGTTGATACTAATGTAAGCTAGTAATTGGTATCGTTGCGACATTGAGTAACAAAATCTAGGTGTTACTGTAAGCGGCGATCAAGAATCACGAGTGACATGTATCGCGTTGGCGGTGTACGATATTATCCGTAACCGTCGTTCATATGGGTCACGTAATTGTAGGAGTACTTCAAGGAACAATGTGGAATCGAGCGGTCAATTTGCGTAACCTTATCGTGTCTATCATGATTACAATTCCAACTGGTATATGTGAAGAACCCGACGCATACGCGGGCACGATTCTAGAATTAGACGGTTTTGAATAACACTTTAAAGAGTGGTAAACTATTCCTAGGTTACGCAGGAGTAGGGATTTTCTCTTAGATATAAAGAGCACCGCTCATTGAAACATGTTACTTGGGATATAGGTAGATTTCCAGCGCGGATACAAGTCTGACCTACCATGTTACCCGAGGAGTCGCATTCCACGACGCCAATTACTCAAAACTATTTCAAATATCTGAAATAGCTATAGGATATCGTACACGATGTTCCAATCGGTCGATATTTCTGATTCTTTATTTACAAATATCGAGATTTCGAACCGAAACCTTATTTTCATCAAAATGCAATATAGCCTATGTCCTTCGTTGGGATGCAATCTATCTCCTTGCCTAATTTAATCGAAATCTGTTGTGCGGTTTAGGCGTGAACAAAATAACGGATAGACAGAGTTTTTTTTCGCATTTATAATATTATAATATTACACTAGTATGGATGTATCATATAAATCACGCAGGAATTACATATAATTGAAACATGTGTATACCGTACCCTTTAATGCCTCGCTCGATAATGATGTATCGCTTTGATTTGCATAGATATGCTTGTATGGCGCAAGAAATTAGTTCAACGTTCGTATTGGACCACGTACCGCGGTGGTGGTCGTGATCGTGATCGCGGTCGTGGTCGCGGTCGCGGCCGCGTCTATGTTTATCGAAATTCGTGTCCTTGTACATTTGTTATTTTTCTCGCGATACGTTACGTTTAATCTGTTGCTTAGCGACTATTCTAACGTACGATGCGAAAAGAAACTGCTTTCGGAACTGAAATATTGAAAAAATTGTTTAACCTATCGCGTTAAACATTTTTAATCGAAGATTAATCGCGATCGGATGGATGAACTTCCGAAATTTTACCGGGCTTTCCATTCGAAGGATCCGGCTCACGGTATGCGAAATTACGATATCGGTGCTTTAAGTAACCACCAGATAAGAAAACTAAACAAAAGGAAGAGTGTAATCAGAAATAAAAATGAAATTTATTTAAAAATACATCCAGAAGTCAGAGGTTTGATGTCAGTTTTACTTAGGTAAGTTGCGTTTTTATATTTTATTTTATTTCGTCTCGCCGAGTTTTAGGCAAACTTGTATTTTTCACAGATACGTATTACGCAAACAGCCCAGCACGGAGAACATCCACGAAACCATCGGCGAATTTTTTAACAGATCGCGCCGTGAAATACTCGTGGATCTTTTCGATTACTTCTTGCACGCTAAGTAATCGTTCGATATCCAAAATAGATTACGAGTATCATCGGTATGCAGGGTATCTGTAGACTACGACATCGGTCGCGGATTCTTTACCTTCGTACCGTGTACCTTTTCGTATAACGATTAGCTGCCACTTGCTTCCAACATTTTTCATAAGAATAGATTCCAAGTAAAATATTATATTTCCGATAATGAACTTATCGATTAATCGTAAGTTGGAAAGTTTATTTTCGTAACTAATTAAACGACAGAAAAATGATCACACCTTGAATAAACGTACGAATACGTCGCAATACATCGTAATTCTGTCATGTTTCCGGTTATTTACGAAAGGAAGTTGATGATTATTTGACCAGTCGGTCCATTTCCGGTATCAGTAGCGTATACATACACATACGCTTACGTCTTTCCCTTTATTCTCTTTATACGCACTTTCCTGTTCCTGCTTTATACATTCTCTTTAAAATTTGCTATGCAACATCGACACCTTTCGCGATGAATAATTCTCGTTTAATTTTCTTTACCCCTCCAATCTTCCACGTAATAGTCTGTTATAATTAAAACCTATTTAACGGAGCGAATCGTTCTCGTACCTTTGTCGTTGTAATATAAATCGTTACCGCTACGACGTATTTTAATTCGATGCGATTTAGATTGATCGAAAGGGAGAAATATCTATTTCTACAGATCGATGATACGCATAGAATTGGATAATTTATCAATTAAAAAACAACTCGTCTGCATCCGCGCCGAATACATCTTTAATTTAGAAGCTGGTGGCGATGGAGATACAATTACAGGAAAGTTGTATACGATAGAGTAGATGTAGCGCAGCATGCGACTACTTATGCGCGTCCATGTTGCGATATAATAATTCCATCTCCAAGCCGACGCGAGACGACACACGGCGAACTAGACCGAGGCAGAGGCCGATAGCCGAAGCGATCCGAGAACGTACGAGGATACCCGGACAGAGCCGAAGGGCCGCGTGGTGTTCAGAAAGAATTGCTGCGCCCTCAGTCGTGAATCGTGACTCGATGGTCTCAGATCGATGGTCGCGGTGGTCGGGTTTGTCGATTAGGGAAAATTTGTTCGCCGAAAAACTTTGTTTTTTTTCTTTTTCCTTGAACTGCACACGCGCGGGTAATCATCGGTTCGTTATCGATAACCAAAGTGTCTTTTCGTGAAAAAATGGCAACTACTGAAAGAAATAGGAATACTTTTCTTTGGAAGAACAGAGAAACGACGCGTAACTCAACGGTCGGTCACGAAGCGATCGATTTTGGAAGAACCGCTCTTGTTCGGAGAAACTGAACGAACCGATGGCCGGAATACCGACTTGACGGTTTAGAAAAAGACGACAGGAATGGATGTGTAATACAAAAAACGTATTCGTCGGTCGGTAGAAGTCAGTGGGGTCGTACGTTCGAATCTGTGGCAATGAGGACGCACGGTTTGGATCGATGAAAAAATAAAGAGTCGCAGTACTCGCGCTCCAAAAAGAGGATGAAAGTGTGGTAGAAGAAAGAGGAGTTGTGTTGTTATAGAAGAGTTGGCGTTGGTGGCCATTCCGCCCGCCGCGGCCGTCTGTCTTTCTTGTTTCCATCGATATGTGCGTACGTGCGTGTGTATTCCTCGTAGCCGCGTTTGTGTGCTAGCGTGCATAAACGTAGTTTGATTTCGATACGTATACGCGGGTACGCATTCGTGTATACGTCGCGTCGTGCGTTCGCGCGTGGGGCTCGGCGATGTCAGAAGTTCGTCGTACGAAAGCAGTGATCGTCGGTTGCGTTTGATAAGAATGGGATTTGTGGTGATTGGCCGCGAGTCGGTGCATTGACGCCGAGTTACTTTACGCGAGAATATATGCGAATACTTGGCGAAACGTGTACGCATACTCGCATACCTCCTTTACGTACACAAAGTGGCACGTAGGTGCTGTCTGCGCGTGGGTGGGTATGTATTCGGTATGATGTAGGTGTGAGCGCGCATTCTTTGTACATACGTACGTGTAGTTTGTGGTAACGTGTAATGGCATGGAAATGAGGCGTTCGCGAGTGTCACCCCGAAAGATACGCCTCTCGCCTGGAAAGCTACTCTGTGCTCCAAACTCGAAAGGAGAATCCTCTCGCGAGTGCTCGTTCTTACCGGTTTCATCTTACCGGCATCGCTGAGTGCGTGCTTTTATGCGTTTTTCTATTCGTTCCGTTTCGCTATTTTCCGGATTCGTTTCCAACTCCGTCACCACCAACTTGGACAAAATGCGATAACATCGAATTTTCGATAATCGAAAAGGGTCTCGTTCGTGATTCACGACATCCCGGAACCTTTGGATAGCGGAAAGAAAAATGCGCAACGAGTGGCTAAGAATCTTGATCGCGATAACAGTTTTCGCCCTTATGGTTCACGGTAAGTTCAACACACTCGATTCCTTTCGATACCTTTCGACACTTCTTCTTCCCGTAAACCTCCAACCCGACCCCTGAGATTCTATTCTTTGTTGTCGCGAATCTATCGTCAGCTTTATTCTTTCTTTCTTTCTTTCTTTCTTTCTTTCTTTCTTTCTTGGCTCTTTAAGGTTTATCGTAAACACGAGTTGACGTAAACGTGTACGCATTTATTCGTTCACGACGAACCGAGCGAAGAAATTGATTCGATTGGTACTATTGTTGAACGATACTTGTTTAGTTCGCGAGTCGGTTGTCTCGGTACAGCATTGCAGATAAAAATCGAGCACGAGCGAAAAAGCTAATGAACCAGTCTGGTTGCCGCTTAACCAAGTGTCCGTTGTTCAAGAACGATACATCGGAAATTGCTATTTATCGATGTGATTTGTATCGAAATTTTTACATTATGTAAACATTACGTAAATCGACCGATCGTTATCGCTGGAATCGACAACTGTTTATGACTGGACGTCAATCGAATCGGTTTTTAATACCTCATGCCATGATTCAACTAAATTAAAAAACAAACAAATAAGTACATTGTCGTTTGTTCTTCTTTACCTTGAACTTTGTTCGTGAATGGATACATGTTTGCGCGCGCGCGTGTGTGTGTGTGTGAGCGAGTGTACGTAAACGAGCTGCACTCACCCATTTAACGAAGCAAGTTTCGAAGCTCTCTAAAAGTAAAATTCGATTTCGAAAATAAGAGAACACTCGTTTGCGTAAAGGTTGACTTTTATTAGTTTGAACGAGACGATTCGAGTAAACAATTACTTGGTAGATAATAACGTCGAATCGAAACAAATCGAAGAAAATGTTTACGCGCGTTCGAGCGGTGATCGTTGGTATTCGCGTTTCGATTATCGCCGTTACTCGGATCTGTCTCCCATAATTGAACGCGGTCTTTTCATTCGAATTCCTGGAAACAGTTGTACAGATATACAGTTAGTAATCCGGTTCAAGTAGGCGGTGGGTAGGGTGTACCATATGTAAATGTAAACATCACTCGTATGGATTTCACGTTGCCATCAACTCGAAAATCGTAAACAGTCGGTTCTCAAAGGACGAAGCTCGGATCGACTGTGCCCTGGAAAAAAAGATACGATCGAGCGTTAGATATTGGTTGGTCTATTTTCGTGGATGGAAAGTCTCGCGAAGATAGCCGAGTTTTACCGACATCAAACGAAACTATTAGGTTATGTGCGATGCTGTGCAACGGACCGAGCGTAGGTGTACCTACTACTTGTGACTTTTACAACCAACGATACGTGAACTTTTTCAACGTTTTCAGATTAAATTCATTCCAAAGAGTATTTATTACCAAATAAGATACGAATCGAACTCTCCTCGTTGCATGATGTTTTGGTCCATTCGAAACTTGTTTGCAATTACACGATGTAATCCACCCACGAAAATGATTGTTGCGCTCGCTATTGATTCCAAACGTGTCCAAGGGTTAGAAATTCTCGAGTTTCCTCGAAGAAGGGCTTCATTCTCAAAAAGTGAAGTTTTGTATGTTAGGCCTACCGGAAGGTTCTGTCCATTTCTAGAACGAAACGAGGTAATAAATTTTTCACGCTTTGAATAAATTTGATCGAACAACGTGATTTTGATTGTTACGATCTTAATATATGCGTATATTTATTCTCTAAAACGTTGCCTACAGACGGGTCGAGGCAGACTGACTTCAAACAAAAGAATACATATTTATAAGGTCAAGGCGCGCAAACACGTACACATACTTCCATACCCAGGCACACAAACACGTACTTAAGAAACGAATACGTGTTCATATATTCTCAACATTTATCGTTATTTATGACATCTTGCCAGCGTGATCGCGATTTGTATATCATTTTTAACGAATATACGCATACTTGTTGAAACTTGTTGTAACCGGATCGGACAGAAATCGTTACTCGTTAAACAATGAAAATACGTGTCTCGCGCGACAGCGGCAGCGCTTTTAGGGAAGATAAAGATTCCGCGAGAGGATGAAAAATCAAAAAATGCTTTTAAAGTGGAGAGCTGTCGGTGATTTTTCTTGTTCTTTGTCGGAAAAGCACAGCAGCACGTTGCGTGGTGTATGGTATCGTACCATACCGACATCGTGGTGTGTTGTGCTGTGCGCGGCAGTCGCAGGGGAGAAACTGGACGATCGATAGCCTCGGTTCGCAAGACAATTTCTCCCGGAGCTCCAAAGAGCGAGAGAGCCATTTAAGGATTCCTCTGTTAGGTATCGCTATTTTCGGTCAAAGAATATAACCCGAGACAGGCGAGAGGAACAAGTAAACGCAAAGGAAAGAATTAGCCGCGACGAAAATAAAGACGGAGCGTCGATTATTTCTGATTTACGCTAAGCTGCCCGCGATACGTTGCTCTTCTTTTCTTTTTTTTTTTTCTTCTTCTACGAGTTTGGACAGCCCTGTTCGAAAAGAACTTGGGCAGGGTGTGTCGGTCGAACCCTCTTGGAGGGTTCCTTGCGTCTTAGGTTTCCCCCGCGTCTCAAGGAATTCAATGGTTATTCCCGTTTCGTCTTCTCTACCTTCCCCTCTTACAGGAATATCCTTCTCGGGGATAGAATGTAATGAAACTGTTCCTTTCTCCGTGGTCTCTCTCCTTTCCTACCTCCCGCCCCCTTCCTCCGTCTCTCGTTTCTCTCTTCACTCGGTCGCCATCTACTTCTCTTCCATATGCAACGTATATTTTGCGAAAGGAACTCTTCTAGACGCGGCTCTGCATACACTTGGCGTATACGTGTTAATAAAAGAAGAAAGTCTCATCGTATCCACGTAGATCGCGATGATACCGTCAACGCGCGATCGAAAATTTCGAAGAAATTCGTTTCCGCGGTTACGACGATTCCGGAGAATACAAGAGAGACGAAGAGCACAGGAAAGTCGTACGGTAACGGATTAGACGGCGAACTATAAATCGCGAAAGGTAATCTTCGCACGGGGAAATAAATATTTATCGAATCGCCGATATCGAAAATGTTAACGACGAAAGCTCAGCTTAGACGGCACGGGATGAAAATGATTTGTCACCGACTTGGTAATGGTTTCGGAGTAGGACGATTCTTGCGATGGTATCCTTTTGGAAACTCGCCAAATGCAGTTTGGTAGTTCGTGATACGTACAACTTTGGCCGTTTTACGCTGTTTCTTCTTTATACGTATTCACCCCCGATTCCTTTGACCTTTGTATATCAGGTGCGCTGGAAAGTAATGTTCTTTCTTTTGCGTTAAATTCAAAGAAATTTTTTACAAATTTCTATCTTGAATTATTAATTATGTAATCGCTCCCGCTATCAATAGCCTGTTGCCATCTAGTGTGCAAAATCAACGAGCTGACGAACGACAAAGAAGCATCGATAAAGTTGCGAGAGCGACATCATTTTCCGATTCACCTACCACATTGTTCAATTTTCGAACTGGGCGTGCGTTCTAGCTGGTTTTCGTATTACGTCTTTGCCCTTATTTTTTTTGTCATCGACGTCGTTTCTTCTACGTTCGAACATTCGTATTCGTGGCGAATCATCGAGTGCGTCGAGGTGTTGATCGAAGAAACAGATGCGGTAAATTGAAATGCGAATGACGGTAGAAAACGAAGGAAAATACATCGACGAATGAACGATCGAAAGAATCGCGGAAGGGAAAGAAATAGCGGGGAAGCTAGGAGAAGAGAGTTATAAGCGATCGAGACGAAAGGGAAGAAAAGAAAGTAGGAAAGGAACAGGAAGAAGAAAATAGGAGAACTGGTAGGGTAGAGCCACTAGGGGTAGCGGAACCAGCAGAACTAACAGAGCCGAAGCAACAGCGGCGAATCAATACTCGCGTCGCAGTCGCGAAGCCGTATGCCAAGTAATCGTGTATTCGAGTGCCCTACGCATCTTTAATCTCTGTGCATTATCTTTATTCGCTCTATTCGCAGTTTCGGAAATGAACGGTTTGTCGCTGAAAGACCAAAGATCGTCCGCTTAGCAGGCTCGCGCGAATACATACGACATACTAGGGGGTGTCAACGAACTCTAATACCGCGAATACACACACGTACGTACGTGTTATTTTTATTGATACGAAAATAGATCCCGAGAAAAGAAATACAATTGGATTCGAGGATATATCGCGAGGGAATACGATAAAAATAAGTTATCTTGTTTGCGATTACTTAATCATTACTCGTCTGGTTTTTCCTTCCGAACGACATTCGCATCGATCGAGTTAATAGTACACGAAGAAGTTGTATACGTACACACGTTGTACGGTGAAACGAATGATTGAACCACTCGTCTCGACGAAGATCTAGCCATCGTAAACGTTACTCGTGGACAAAATAGGAATAAAGTAGAGTGCTTAATGAAAAGTGGAACAGAATTGAAAGGATGGTCTCCTCTGGTTAAATGAGAGAACGAAGAAGACGAAAGTACAAGAACCGGTGAGCAGAGAAACGAAGAAGCGGTGGATATGATGGAATACAAAAGGAACGAGAGTGACAACGAGTGGGCAAAGTTGGTTGCTGGCATAGCTTGATTCGGAGGAGGTTAGGACTGAAATGAACCGAGATGCCTCGGGCCTACCGAGCGCAAGAACTGCGCGCGTTCGTCCGCGCTTGCTCGCTCGTGACTCTGTTCAACAGCGAAATATGAAAACTCCGGAGGCGATTTTAATTTAGCCACAGCGTCTATTGTTTCCGAGTGCTGAGTCAGGAGCACAAAAGAAGAATGCCACGAATGTGTGAGAGCGTTGCGCGCGCGCGCGCGCGCGTACAATTGTGCGCGTCTAATCCAAACGAAAGACCGCGAGAGATATTTAGAGGACGGGTAAAACATGAAATAGACACGTCTGCTAGACGAAACGAGTAATTGAGAATTTTTCATTAGTTTCCTTAGTTGGACCAACGCTACGCGAACGAACCGTTTTATACGCTTTGTAACTTGTATTCGAGTCCTCGATGTCGATCAACTGAATCGACAGAGTTCGGGCGAAATTGGTTCTACATGTAACCCTTTCGCTGCGGGACGATCTTTGCTAGAAATTCCAAGTGACGTAGAGGTCTGAATTTAAGATAGATATCAGTTTCTAGGAAACGTTAAGACGGAACTTTTTTATAATTACGGTTTATTCGTAAGACGTTTAGTCTCTAAAGTAGAAATTAAGAACGTAGAAGACCATTTTTCTAGGAATTCGATTACATTTGAAATAGTGAAAATGAGAGCACAGTTAGTTGACGATTACTTATTTGTCGATACATTAAAAAATATTACCTCATAGACGATGATGAGACGAAACTTTTATATATTTACAGTTTGTTCATAGGACGTTTAGTTCCAGAGATAAGAATTAAAAATCTTAGAAGACTTTCTTCCTGAAACTCAATTTTCCCAACGAACTTTTAACTTTTCAATTATTATTTCCGAAACTAACCATCCTACGAATAAACTGTAAATATGAAAAAGTTTCTTCTCGTCGGCCCCTATGAGCTGATATTTTTTTTAAATCGATTCAACGAATACAAACATTTCTCGGAGCTTATCTCTCGAGGGCGCATATACTCCGCAGTCAAAGGGATAAGAGTACTCGTATGCATTTTAGTGCATTCTATCACGTGTACAAATGCATACGCGATTCTCTCTCTCTCTCTCTCTCTCTCTCTCTCTCTCTCTCTCTCTCTGTACGCAATGGGACCTATCGTCGTACGCATCTCTCGGTACGCTCTCGTAACTATATGAAAAATCTTGAAATTACACTTGATCGCCGTTTGAAACGTACACGATGGACTCTTACCATATCCATAATGTATGGAAAAGAAAAAGGTACATACGTGTACGGATTTTCGTAAATACGATACGCGCACGGTTCGTAGTTTGCAGCAGACATTCGCGTAGACGCGAGGCATTTCTCGAGTGCTTTCGTTTGGGAAGTTCGAGTACGATTAGGATTTGCAGACCGCGAAGCGATCGTAGACAACTCTGGTTCATCGGGCGTTCCTATACGTTCCATTCCAGAATTCCTATAGCTATACCCGAGATAGTTGAAATAGCTCGGTCCGAGCACGATGACTGAAGCTGTTTACCCCAGCACGTTTATCTTCGTCGTATAGGCACAGTCGACGGTTCGGAGTAGCTATGTAGCACAGCAGCCTACGATCGCGACGTAAAAAGTGTACGTGCACGCGCGTGGATGAGCGTGCATGAGTGTCGGATACAAATAGAGTCGAACGTAAAAGGGCAAGTACGAAATGACGCAAGACGAAATTTCCCGATAAACGAAATTTACGAAATTTACGAAATTTACGAAATTTAACTTTCCCGATAACTGTGATTATACTTGACATACGCGTGTATCACTTTGAATTGTTTTATTCTTTTTCAGGGCAATTGAGATCGCCGCGCATAACGGAACATCCGTCGGATATAATTGTGGCGAAGAACGAACCGGTAACGTTGAACTGCAAGGCGGAAGGTAAACCCCAGCCAGTGATCGAGTGGTACAAGGACGGTGAACTGGTTCAAACGTCACCGGGAGATACGAAATCCCATCGCGTTCTTCTTCCTACGGGCTCTCTTTTCTTCTTAAGGGTAATGCACGGGAAAAAGGAACAAGATGGCGGGGTTTACTGGTGCGTCGCGAGGAATCAAGCCGGCTTCGTTTCGAGTCGAAACGCTACCCTGACTGTTGCAGGTAAGCCAACCTCTTACCTTCTCCGTTACCTTTTCCTTCTCCCTTTTCCTTCTCCCTTTACCTTCTATTTCGCGTAATGGAAAGGATCCAGGGTTTCGCGAGGTAAAACCGCGCGAGTGTTGCATCGCTTCGAATAACTTCCAACGGCGAAGCTGTTGCGACCGATTTTATATCGTTTCGTTCTTCTCGCGACAGGACGATATGGATTTCGGCGTACGTAACGCGCCGTGTCGCGCGCAACGGAAGGGAAAAATCAAATCGAACTACTTTTGATTCGTACGAAATTGAAAACGAGCGAACCACGTTCGAGCAAACGGAGCCTGTTCGGACGGTGCCGAGAGTTTGTTTAGGGCCGATCGATATTCCCGCTGGAGTAGCGAACTGAGAAAAGATAGGTAGCGAACTCTTCGACATCGAGCACGCTTACCCACGCATCGTTCTTTTATCGATACGTTCTAATTTTCATCCCGATTTCGATCTCGATTTCGATTCAGATTGCTGTACGGTTACGGGAACAGTTTGGACGGTAGACATTTTATTCGTCTCGCTTATCTCTGAAATCTGTACAAATAGCCCTTAATTTAGATAATTGAAATAGCTTTCGTCGATTAAAAGTGACTTTGCTCAACAGTTTTCTAAATTAAAAGTAAACATTTTTAGTAACTCGTTGGAGTAAGACAGACGAGACTTGGAGCATTGTTTAAAAAATGAGACGTTTTAGGTCCTATCCGTGTGACATAGACACGCGGCCGCGCGTGTACACACCTATACCTACGTACATACACGAACGTATATCTATGGTATGTGCGAGGAAGAGGAAGAGCGAGACGGGAAGGGGGAGGAGAAGGAGAATAGAAATCGATACGGAGCTGTATCTACGTGGAACGTATGCTCGGCCAACATGGTGCTGTGTTGCGCGACGCGATGCAGGATAATTTGCCACGATGCGTATTACGCGAATGAATGTTTCAACGAAATGTTAATCGTCGGTCAGATCTCGTACGCTTTGTATCTCCTTTTGCTCGCTCGAAAGAGAAACGATTTTTCCTGAACTTTCGTTAACGATCGCTTCCATTGTCTCTTTACGAAGAAGAAGAATTTATACGCGCAACGGATAACGACGATGACACGAATAATCCGGTCGCGTGTTTCTGGAAATCCGTCTAAAAACTATGCTTCAGGTTTCGCGCATATTTTTATTTCTCGTCCTCGTTACGTGGCGCGTATTTACGGTTTCTCTGTTAATGCTTGTCGTTCGAACCGCGATGATCAACTCGACGGCAAAGATGGCGATAGCAATGGCGGTGGTCACAAACGGTAGTTACGGCCGACTACTATGAATAAGGCTTTGTGCTGCGGGCGCGCTGCTGTTCATCCAACATGTACCGAAATAACCTCGTTGGAAATAAAAACGAAAAGGAAAGACGAGAAAAAGGATCGCAACGAAAAAATAGAAAGACAGCGCGAATGCACCAATGAAACGGATACGAGTAGTAGTCGCGATCCTTTCGGTTTTGAATCGATTCTCGATCGATCCAACCGATTTTCTCCGAACTTTTCTCGCGGGATAAATAGGAGAACGTCGAGTCCGGAGTGTCTCAGTTGGAAATATTTGAATCGTTCGGTTATCGAAATTCTCGTCTGTCGTTTTTCTTTTCTTCGTATATCTCGCTTGTGTGAAATAACACCTATACATCGTTTACTTCGAACCCCGAGCTATACGTGAGCCCATTCCGGTCCCTCGTTCGCTCCATCCAGCGCGTATCGATTAGCCGGACGGCATAGTACCGCTGGGCTGTGCCAGGGTTACTTCGCATGGCTTTTAGGGGAAAAAGAGAGGAAGAAAATGAGAGCTCGAGGGTTAGACGAGCTAAGGGAACGAGGGACGCATAGAACAAGACGGAGACAGACGGTGCGAGCAAGAAGGTGTTAGCGAAGGCGAACGCGTTATAGCTTTTAATCCCGATGCACGAGACAACGACGGCTGTTCTCTCTGTATCAACACCAATTCGTTGTTGACACAAACTGTCGCCACAGCACTTTTCACTTATTTGCATCCGACAAAGACCCGAGCAGTCAGCCTGCAGCTGGCGCATAATAGTTGGTTCGAGTTATTTAAAAAGTACGAAAGGAAACCGACTTTGACCTATGACTCTCTCTTCCTGTACCAGCGAGTGTTGGTTGCTTCTCTTCGTTCGCGTTCGCGGCTTTCTTTCGTGCGAACGAAGATAACTCAAGCAAGATTTTATATCGTATACAACTTGTACGTCTCTGTACGTCGAGGAGAAGGAAGGATTATTGTACCGATGCAAAATAATTATTAACCATCGAAGAATAATTAAAGTTGGCTGTTCGATCGAACAAGAGAATATTTTCGCCAGTTTATCCGTCCCGAGCGTAACTCTTTCTGCGAGTTTGATCGGCCCGTATCGTAAGGAACAAACGCTGTCGAAACAACGGCTCCATTCAGTCCCAATGGCGTACATAGTAGTAGGTACTTCCGGCGTGGACAGCCAAGTTTGCAAGGCGCAGTCCGAGGGTCGCGGTGCATACAAACGTTTATCGCGATATGCAATCTACGAGCAAACGATAGATATCGAAGATCCGTACACGCATTCATATTCGTATTCGTATTTATACTCGCATTCGCATTCGCATACGCGTTCGCATACGCGTTCGCATTCGAATTCGTTTTTGTTCTGTTTCGCGACTAGCGTGGTTAAACTCCGTCTTTAACGAGATGCTGCTTTTCAACGAGGAGTATGATTTTTTTTAACCGACTTCGAAAAGGAGGAGTTTACTCGATTCGACATGTATATTTCTTTTTTCTCTCGAGTACTTGCAAAGTTTCAAATGTACCGTACTTTTTTCTTTTTGTCTGTCCTTCGATGCGATGCTTTTTGCGAAACACTAACGTGGTGCGTGTTTTACTCGACGCGACGTTCGGAAAAGTTAAACGCGAGCACGATAACTACGCGTTACGCGAACAGTAATAGATATTATTGAAGTTTGTTGCGGTAAGCGCATTTATTTCTCCGATCGCTCGTGCGCTACGTACAAATCTCATTTCTGTCTAGCGCGCGATGTTCTACGGTGATATATGTGCGTGAGTACGTCCAACTGCCACGCCTACCGACACTACGGTTTAATTGAGTAATCGAGTACCCTCGCGACGATGCCTGAACCGGGAGAAGAGTCACTTACAAACCTCCCCGATCCCGTTTTACTGCGCGTTCTCTCTCTCTCTCTCTCTCTCTCTCTCTCTCTCTCTCTCT